>NC_041728.1:101339839-101988450 GCF_004115215.2 Ornithorhynchus anatinus | reverse complement strand
TATGAATGAATGAATGAATGAATGAATGAATGGCTATGCTGCTTCTCAATTGAATCTGGATGTTGTTCAGCTTATTAGGGAAAAATTAAAGGAAAAGATAGTAATCCACAGAATACAAAATGCACTATATTTATACCTTATATAAACATTATATAATTACTATTATAAATTATTTCAAATTCTGCTAGGACCATACACTACCCAATACACTACAATACATACACTACCATACCTAATGCCGGACTGACGCGTGACCTCAAAGAATAAGGACATTTGAAAAATCAAAGGTTCCCAGTACTTTGACAGCAGGCTACCATTGAATTCTAGAGTTTGTTAGGATTCCTAAGTAGTCCCAGCAACATAACAGTACCGGGAAGAATATTTTGATAGCCCATCCCCTTTGGTTGAGTAGTGAAGTGTTTCAAAAACTTAAAAGCTGAATTTCTGTAACTCATTTCAAACTCTAGCCAAGCTCTGAAAACGTGCAGTATTTTTTTTCTGACACTAGAGGAGGCCAACAGAACATTATTTTGAATCAAGAAATACTTTAGTTATTTCTCTCAATATACATGTTAGGGCACTGGCTAAGGAGAAGGTGGGCGCTCGTTGTGGTTTCAAAATAATTTTCATTTTCGCCACTGGCTGTCTTCTGCTCAAACTCGGGAATGCTTTGCTGTAGAGCTGATTTCAGGTACCCGGATCTCGTAAAACCATATCTCCCTAAACCCAAGCAAAAGGTTATTTTGCTCTGAGGCCCAGAGTCTTTCATGTTTACTGATCTGGGTTTTTCTCTGGAAGTTTATGCCAACTGTGTGTTTTTGTTAATATTTGCCCTCTGTCCCGAGGCAGGCTCTGTGGTGGAAGAAACTGCTGCCTGAGCTTTGTGAGCGGACGAGGCTTGGTGGGGATCGCTATGAAGTACACCTCACATCGCTGAAAGGTATGTGGCCCATTTCCCAGAATTAGAATGCTCATTTTATTTTATATTTGTTAAGTGCTTACTCTATGCCAGGCACTGTTCTAAGCGCTTGGTTAGGTACAGGCTCATCAGGTTGGACATGGTCCATGTCCCACATGGAGCTCACAGTCTTAATCTCCATTTTACAGATGAGGGAACTGAGCCATAAGGAAGTGAAGCAGCGTGGCTCAGTGGAAAGAGCACGGGCTTTGGAGTCAAAGGTCATGGGTTCGTATCCCAGTTTGGTCACTTGTCAGCTGTGTGACTTTTGGCAAGTCACTTGACTTCTTGGTGCCTCAGTTACCTCATCTGTAAAATGGGGATTAAGACTGTGAGCCCCACGTGAACCACCTGATTCCCCTCTGTCTACCCCAGCACTTAGAACAGTGCTTGGCACATAGTAAGCGCTTAACAAATACCAACATAATAATAAGTGAAGTGGCTTGCCCACAGTCACAGAGCAGATATGTGGTGGAGCCAGGATTAGAATGTCTGTCTCCCCCTCCATACTGTAAGCTCGTTACGGGCAGGGAACGTGTCTTTTATTATTAATAATAATGATGATGGTATTTGTTAAGCACTTACTATGTGCCACGCACTGTTCTAAACCCTGGAGTAATCAGGATGTCCCATGTGGGGCTCACAGTCTTAATCTCCATTTTACAGTTGAGGTAACTGAAGCACAGAGAAGTGAAGTGACGCCCCAAATCCCAGAGCTGATAAGTGGCGGAGCTGGGATTAGAACCCATGACCTCTGACTCCCAAGCCTGTGCTCTTTCAACTAAACCATGCTGCTTCCCTATAGAATTCTTTTAATCCTGTTGTAGTGTACTCTCCCAAGTGCTTCGTAGAGTGGTCTGCACCTAGTTAGTGTTCAATTCATTCATTCAATAGTATTTATTGAGCGCTTACTCCGTGCAGAGCACTGCATTAAGTGCTTGGAATGTACAATTCGGCACCAGATAGAGGCAATCCCTGCCCAGCAATAAATACCACTGATTGAAGAACACTCAGGGGGAAATTATTTTCATCAGCTGGTTCTGTGTGCTCCCATCGGAGGGTCTGAGATGAGTGGGCGGCTTTCGGAGGGATGTATCGATGCGGAGGTGGGTGGGAGGTGGGAGGATCGGAATGGCTGAAGGGAGGACAGGGGTGGGAGTGAGGAAGTTAGAGGGGGATTGAGCAGAGCAGTCAGTGTGTGAGATCTTCTCTCTCCCAGCGGCACTCCATGGCGGGTCTGGGGTCCATTCATTCATTCAATAGTATTTATTGAGCACTTACTATGTGCAGAGCACTGTACTAAGCGCTTGGAATGTACAAATCGGTAATAGATAGAGACAGTCCCTGCTCTTTGATGGGCTTACAGTCTGGCCGTCACCACTGGGCCTGGCCCTTTCATTTACAAAGTCCCATGGGGAGGGATGACTGAGGAACCAGCCAACACCGAATGCAGTAATAATAATAATAATAATGTTGGTATTTGTTAAGTGCTTACTATGTGCCAAGCACTGTTCTAAGCACTGGGGTAGATACAGGGTAATGAGGTAGTCCCACGTGAGGCTCACAGTCTTAATCCCCGTTTTAGAGATGAGGCAACTGAGGCCCCGAGAAGTGAAGTGACTTCCCCGAAGTCACACAGCTGACAGGTGGCGGAGCCAGGATTAGAACCCGTGACCTCTGACTCCTAAACCCGTGCTCTTTCCGTTGAGCCACGCCGCTTCTCATCAGTAGTGGACTCAGCGAGGGACACTGACCAGGAATGGTGGCGAGTGGGGTGGGGAAAAAGTCAGGAAGGAGAACGCTGGGGAGCTGGAGAAGAGGTAAAAAGGGCTCTTGGGAACTTCTGGGCTGCCCTCAGGGCAAAAAAAGTGGCAAAAGGCAATTTATACATTTGTGACTGTACATGTGTAGAGTGACTGTGAGGAGATGAAATGCCTTTGGGGTGTTTTATTGAAGGCTGGATTCTGTCGACACACACAAAATTAGGAAATGTAAAAGCACTGACTTTTAGTGAGTAGACAGATCTGACACAAGTTCTGGGAACTCTAGGCACATTCCTGCCAGAGTGAGATGGCGGAGTGGAGGATCACAGTGGAGGTGATTCCCTGGAGGGGAATTGATGCCATGTTGTGGGGTGGTGGGGTGGGAGGGAATTGTTGTCAAGCAGGATCAAAGGATCCCTCCTATTACCAGCTAATTTGAACTGCAGGGAGCCAGTTGTAACTTTATCAACATTGTTTACTGGTTATTACTTTAAGGTGTTGCAAATCGGGTGCCGTAATAGCAGTGTTAATGAAATGCAGGGAAGTGTCAATCCCTTGGCAGACTGCTGGAAACAAGCATTTTCGTTTTTTTTACCACCATTTTAAATTTCAGCCACTGTGACAGAAGCTGTTTCCTCTCTTTCTTGTTTTCAAACCTTCTTTCCCTTACCCCTATTTCCCATCGGAATATTCGACAGACCTTATTTGATAATAGAGTGGCTTGATGTAGGAGGGTATGAGCTCGTTGTGGCACTCCTTATTGTTGTATTGTACTTTTCCAAGCGCTTAGTACAGTGCTCTTCATACAGTAAGTGCTTAATAAGTACGATTGAGTGAATTAATGCCTATACCAAGAGCCCTTAAATATCAAGGGCCCCGATTTTGATTTCTTAGTTTTTGTTCTTTAGAAAACTTCCCCCATCTTACTGAAGCCTATATTTGAAAATAATGCTATTAATAAATACGTGGTGTTTTTAGATGTTGTTTCTGTGGAGTGCATCTAGCTTTTTGGCACTACTTGATTTTTACTTAGAAGAAAAGTTACTTAGAAGTTGAGGTTTTCTTAGTAACAGCCTTGGTGCCTTTCCATCTCTTGTTTATTCAGACTCCTGCTGAGGTGTGGTATTTGTTGTTCTCTCATCCAAGTAGTATCCAAAGTTTATGGTGCACCCCCGCCCGGGTTACTGTAACTTTTGCGTGGCCAAGTTAGAATCTTTCAACGTCCCCAAATGTGTTCTTTCACCGAGGAGAGTTCTCTTAAAGAAACCCGAGCAAGTTTACCTCAGAATAATAATAATAATGATGGCATTTGTTAAGCGCTTACTATGTGCCAAGCACTGTTCTATGCACTGGGGTAGATACAAGGTATTCAGGTTGTCCCCATTTTACAGATGAGGAAACTGAGGCACAGAGAAGTTAAGTGACTTGCCCAAGGTCACACAGCTGACAAGTAGCAGAGTTGGGATTAGAACCCACAACCTCTGGCTCTCAAGCCTGTGCTCTTTCCACTAAGCCACGCTGCTTCTCTGATTGATTTTATGAAACACACTAGCCGTTCTCATTGACCCTTGTCAGCTGTGTGACTGTGGGCAAGTCACTTCACTTCTCTGTGCCTCAGTTCCCTCATCTGTAAAATGGGGGTGAAGACTGTGAGCCGCATGCGGGACAACCTCATTCCCCTGTATCTCCCCCAGCGCTTAGAACAGTGCTCTGCGCGCAGTAAGCACTTAACAAATACCAACATTATTATTATTAACCAACCATCGAGAGTACTGACACTTTACCCCCGAGAACACATTTTACTTAAATAGTTGAAGGAATGCCTCGCTCTAAGCGTAATAGAATTCAGTGGAAAACTAGGCTGCCCTGCAGCCGAACGAAAGGATCCTCTACTAACCCAAATGTCTCTTCGGACCCGTAGAAACGTTATCGGTGGTGGCCATGGAGTTGGAGCTGAGGGATTTCGTGAACATCTTGCCGGAGAGTGGGACCGTTGCCTTTTTCCTCCCCTACCTTCTCTGCTGCAGCCAGAAGAAACACATGCCTTGAACTCCCTAACGAGAGATCGGTTTGGCAAAGTACCAGGAAAGCGGTGCGCAGAGACCGACCGGAGGGTTGCCAACACGGGCTACTTATGCTGCATGAACAGGTGGCCACACAACTCTGGCGAGAGGAGACTGGAGGCCGACCGTGTTAACGGTTGATTAAAAAAAAAAGACTTGAAGATATGAAGGTCCCTCAGAGAAACCCGAGTAAGTTCATAGAAATGGAACGGATTTTATGGAGCCGCTTGGAACACACTGGCCGCTCTCATTAACCAACCATTCGGAGTACGAACGTCGTCTTAGCCTTGAGAACGTATTTTACTGAAATAGTTGAAGGAACGTCTCGCCCTACCCACTGGCTCAGACTTTTTTATTATCATTTACCATTGCTGGCCAAAACAGGAAATAAAAATGTGTCCTAGGCTCAAATTATCATGGCCTCGGAGTCCTTTTCAAGCCTTTGTACTAATTGTGAGTAAAAATGGAAGTGGGAAGGTTGTGACGGCTAGAACAAGAACAATCTGCCGGCAGTAGTAAAGACAGTAATTAAGCACCCTCTGGGTGCAGTACACAGTTCTAAGTTCTTGGGAAGTACTAAACGAAGACGTGACACTGCCCGGAAGGGATGGGAATGGAGGGCCCCCTGAGCCCTACATCCTCCTAAAATAATCTACTATCGCTTTTCTTGTTGCTCTTGCTGAATGAACCCTGTATAAAGAAGGAGAATAGAGAAGTTGCTTGGCCCAGTGAATAGAGCATGGACTTGAGTGTGAGAAGGTCCTGGGTTCTAATCCCAGCTCTGTCGTTTGTCTGTTGTGTGGCCTTAAGCGCAAGTCACTTAACTTCCCTGTGCCTCAGTTACCGCATCTGTAAAATGGGAGTTAAGACTGTGAGCCCCATGTGGGACGTGGACTGTGTCCATCCTGATTAGCTTGTATCGACCCCAGCACTTAGTACGGTGCCTGGCACATAGTAAGCACTTAACAGATACCATTTAATTAAAAACCAAAATGAAACAAAACAAAAAAAATTTCTTTTTAGGGTCTTATCTGCTTCCAGTCTTCTGTACTGAGTTCCAAATGGGCCAGACTTTGTCAGTGAATCGTTACAACGTTACCTTTCCCCAGTGGTCGGTACTGGGCTTTGCACAGAGCAGACGCTTAATACAGAATATGTACTTAATACAAGCTATGTTCCACCCCAGTGCTTAGAACAGTGCCTGGCACATAGTAAGCACTTAACAAATACCTTTAAAAAATGCCACTGTTAATAACGTTTTGTTGCATGAAAAGTCCCAAACCTGCCTGTTAGTTACTTGAGAGCTATGATGCCTCATTCCTGCACTCAACATCAAAACAGACCGTCACCAAGCTGCCCTGGATTTGCTTTGTTATTAACAACGTTTGCCCACAACTGATTTTTTTCCCCGCTAATCTCACTGAAAATGCACTTAAATATGTCCAACATAGAGTCACACAAAATAAACAAATCTGGTCCAATGTATCTTTTCTCCAACCCACCCGGAGTCCACTGTGGGCTTCTGCCTTCGGGAGCGTAACCTATCCTGACTTTCACCTGAATTATATTTCCTCAAAGACTCTGACGAGACAACTTCCTCTCTTATCCTCTCCTCTTCTTCCAGCCTTTCCTGTTTCCGCTCCCCACTTTCCCAACCTTCTCTCCATCCCTCAGTGTCATTTTCTCAGTCAGGTCTCCTCACGTCTCCATTCCTCAATCCAACACCTCTCTCCTAATCTCCCATTCCCTCCCTACCAGTGCATCCCAGAGGTCTTTCCTTGTCAGAGGCTTCGCCCCCCCGGCAACCTGTTCTCGAAACGAGGCCCTGCTGTTCGAATGAGGGAGAGGAAGGAAGGAGGTGAGGGAGGGAGAAAGTGGGATGTCCCACATAGCCCATGTTCTTTTCTTGCACTTTCATTGTCCCTAGTCCTTGGTAGGAAGAAGGAGTTGTTATTCCTATTTTACAGATGAGGAAACTGAGGCCTAGTGAGGCCGACATGCTCTGGAGCACCTGACCAGTCGGCGGCAAAGCCGGGACCAGAAGCAGCATGGCTCAGTGGAGAGAGCATGGGCTTGGGAGTCTAAGAGCTCCGCCGCTTGTCAGCTGTGTGACTTTGGACAACTCAATTCACTTCTCTGGGCCTCAGTTCCCTCATCTGTAAAATGGGGATTAAGACTGTGAGCCCCACGTGGGTCAACCTGTTCACCTTGTATCTCCTGCAGTGCTTAGAACAGTGCTTTGCACAGAGTAAGTGCTTAACAAATACCATCATTAATTAATTAATGATTTCAGCTCCCAAGTCTCCTGCTCTGACCACTAGGTAGGGCTGCTCTGGTGGGGCCACTTGCAGCTGCCTGGGAAATTGCTAAACTCTAGTTTTCCATTTCCTCCTTCCCACCTTTCTCAGTGGATTGAGGGATGGAGGGCTGCTTATATCTCCCTTAGCACCGTGGATCGCATCCATTAGGGTAAGAGAACACGGAACTCGGATTCCTCTGCAACATCACTTACGGCTGGGCCTCTGCGCCCCGTTCACGTCCACACCGTGCCTCGGTCATTCGATTGAATTTTTTGAGCGCTGACTGTATGCAGAGCAACGTACTAAACACTTGGGAGAGTACACTGTAACAAACAGACGCATCCCCTGCCCACAATGAGCTGACAGTCTAGAGGGTGTACTGATCGACCCTGGAGGATTTGGAAGTTTGGCTCCTGGGGACAGGAAGCAGCAGGATGGGAGAAGGAATTAGTAGTAATTAGTAGTAGAAGCAACGAGACCCGGTGGAAAGAGCACAGTACTGGGAGTCAGAGGACCTGGGTTCTAATCCTGCCTCTGCCATCTGCCTCCTGTGTGACCTTGGGTAAGTCACTTCTCTGGGCCTCAGTTCCCTCTTCTGCAAAACGGGGATTTAATACCTGTTCTCCCTCCTACAATGTGAACCCCTTGTAGGACCCCATGATCTGGTATCTGCCCCAGCGCTCAGCACAGTGCTTGACACATCGAAAGTGCTTAAATATCACAATTATTATTATCGAGGGCCCACCTGATTCAGCGCATTGTTCTAGGAACTCACAAAAGTATCAAAGAGTCAGACGTAGGGTGTGCTCAGGGGCAAGAGAGTAGAAGGAAATCCGGCAAGTGAATACATTTTTCTGTGATGTTTCAAGCTCAGGGAGAGTGGGTGGGTGTCTGAACTACCCACACTGTTCTCATCTGTCTTATTTCCACATTGCCTGCTGTCAGTGCATCCCACCTGAAGCAGAAGCTTCACCACACAGCCTAGTGAAGTTCCCGGTGACCACAATGATAAGAGCTTTCCCCACATACTCTCGAAGGTGTTTTTTGTTTGAATTTAATGTTTGGTGCAACTATTCCTCAGGACAATTGTTATCCAACACTGTCACTTTTATATCACGCAGTTTTAGCATTCTCTGAAATCTTCAAAATTTTTCGGCAGATTTAGATCCTATAGAAAAGAAAGTTTTAAGATTATTAAAAGTCTTCCAAATAGATCCCAGAGGCTAAAAAGTGAAATTTGACCCTGTAATTCCAAAGTAATGCTTTCAATTTCAGAAAGTTTCAAAACTAGCTGCAAGTTCTTGTGATTCTGCCCTCATTAAAATCCTTTTTTTCAAGGGGGAAAAATAAGAGACTTTTCTTTCCTCCTTTCTTCCTTTCCCATCCTCTTGGTTTAGGGAAGCAACGTGGCCTAGAGAAAAGAGCACGAGTCTGGGAGTCGGAGGACCTGGGTTCTAAACCCAGAACTGTCACTTGCCTGTTGTGACCTTGGGCAAGTCACATAATTTCTGCATCCGTTTCGTCATCTGTAAAATGGAAATTCAATGCCTGTCCTCTCTCTCTCGGATGGTGAGCCTCATGTTGGACAGGGACTGTATCCAACCTGATTATCTTGTGTCTTCTCAGGGAAAGGAACCATGTCTAATTGCCACCTGTCTCTCCCAGTGCTTAGTAGAGTGTTCTGCCCACAGTAAGCACTAAATAAATATTACTACTGCTGTTATTCCGGTATTCCATTAGAGTGGTTGGCACATAGTAAGCACTTAAATACTAGAAACCCCCCCCACAATATTACTGGTTACAAATATTTCTATCAAGGTCTTCCCACCTCTATCCCCCGGGGTAGATGTTGGCCGCTCTTCCGGCACAGGTTACCGAGGAGATAAAGCATATCGGATATTCTACAGAAGTTTCTCGATGTGCTTTGAAAGCAGTGGAATTTCTAGGAAGTGAAACTCTTGTTTCTATTTGTCTGTTTAAGCCAAAGAAGGACTTTGATCTTGTTTTCACATCCTGGGGAGCAGTGGGTAGCGGGGACTCCAGTACTTCGAGCCAAGACACTTTCCCAGGCATTGACAACTGGCTTACAAGTCATTAGTTAATAAATGTCCTAACTAGCGAATTAGCAAAAGGCCAAGTGCACTGTGCTAAGTTTCTGTGGGAGAAACAAAATAACCAGATCAGACACAGTTCTGTCCCACATGGGGCTCACAGTCTAGAGGGAGAGAGAAGTTGGTATTTGTTAAGCGCTTACTATGTGCAGAGCACTGTTCTAAGCGCTGGGGGAGACACAGGGGAATCAGGTTGTCCCACGTGGGGCTCACAGTCTTCATCCCCATTTTACAGATGAGGGAACTGAGGCACAGAGAAGTTAAGTGACTCGCCCACAGTCACACAGCTGACAAGTGGCAGAGCTGGGATTCGAACTCATGACCTCTGACTCCAAAGCCCACGCTCTTTCCACTGAGCCACGCTGCTTCTCTAAGGAAGAGTAGGGATTTTATCTCCGTGTAACAGATGAAGAAACTGAGGCACTGTACTGTTAAATGATTTGTTCAAGGACAATGAGCAGTTCAGTGATAATCCTGCAACTGGAATCCAAGTTTCCTGACTTCTAGTCCCTGGCTCTTTCCCTGAATGTTCAGATCCCTACAAGCCAGATTTGTTCCCTATCATGTTTATATTACACAGAAGCTTCCCCCTTCTCCCCCCCCACCCCCAATTATCTAAGAATGTGTATCCATATGGACCATTTCTAAATATCTCGGTTAAGAGAATTAGCCAAAGTTAAATTGCCCCTTTTCCATTTTTGAATCTCATTTAAGAAGCCTTATTTTCTTTCTGGGTTCAAGCTGTTTTTGTCTAACCCAGCTATTCCATCTCTTTGCCCCAAACTAGCATGTTTTCTCTACGTCTTCTTTGCCATCTTCTCCCTCCTCTGGTTTGTTCTCTGCTTTGTATCTCTTAACACTTTCCCCCTTTTCCTCTAACAAATTGTCTCGTTCTTCTCTTCTGACTACATAAATAGCCAGGGCTCTTCTGTGTCACCAGGTCTGCTTGTTCATAGTATAAAGTACTTACTGTGCACCAAGCACTGAGCCAGACCAGGCAAGATCAGATCAGAAATGGTCCGTCCTACCCAAGGCTCCCTCTCTAAGCAGCGGGGCCTAGTGGATAGAGCCCAGGGCTGGGAGTCAAAAGAACCTGGGTTCTAATCCCAGCTCTGCACATGTCTATGTGACCTTGGGCTAGTCATTGAAATTCTCTGGGCCTCAGTTACCTCATCTGTAAAATGGAGACTAAGCCTGGGATCCCCATGTGAGACAAAGACTGCATCCAACCCAAGTAGCCTGTATCCACCCCAGCACATAGTACAGTAATAATGGTATTTGTTAAGCGCTTACTATGTGTAAAGCACTGTTCTGAGCTCTAGGGGGATACAAGGTGATCAGGTTGTCCCACGTGGGGCTCACAGTTTTCATCCCCATTTGACAGATGAGGTAACTGAGGCACAGAGAAGTTAAGTGACTTGCCCAAAGTCACACAGCTGACAAGGAGCAGAGTCGAGTACAGTGCCTGGCATATAGTAAGCGGTAAACAAATGCCACAGTTATTATCATTATTATTAGGTAAGGAGAGCAGGAATCTTATCCCTGTTTTACAGTGTGGGAAACTGAGGCTTAGGGAGATTAGGTGGCAAGCATAGAGCAGAGATTAGTACCTGGCTGTCCTGACTTGCTGCATCTGGGCTTTCATCCTGACCACCGATGGCGGGAACGATCCAAGTGGCTTTTCTCCCCACCTGGGGACCCTATTTTCCTCCCACCCTCAGCTGTTTCTGGAGGCATACAACCTCAGCTCCAGCCCCTGCTCTTTAATAATTATAGCATCTGTTAAATTCTATGTGCCAGGCATTGTTCTAAGCACTGGGGTGGATACAAGCAAATCGGGTTGGACACAGCCCCCGTCCCACGTGGGACTCACAGTCTCAATCCTCATTTTACAGATGAGGAAACTGAGGCCAAGAGAAGTGAAGTGACTCTCCCAATGTCACACAGTGGTAGAGCAGGAATTAGAACCCATGACCTCTGACTCCCAGGCCATGCTACTTCTCCTCCGTGGTCCCCGCTGCTCATCTTACTGGGGGCTGCCCCATTCTCAGCTCCAACTCCCATTACCCTGTTCCTAAATCTCCCTGCAGCTGATCGGCAACGGATGGATCGATTGATAGACTAGACACCCTGAGAGAGGGCCAGGAAATCCAATCCCTTAGTCAACTCTCTTTCTCCTACTTATCCTTCCTCTTCTCTCATTACACACCAGCTCATGTCTCTCATTCCTCTCAGGCCAATTTAGTCACTCTGCCTCTTTCTCATCATTCCCGCCGCTGACCTCTTGTTCACACCCTCCTTCCGGGATGTATCTCCTTCCTGTTTTGTTTTGTTGTCTGTCTCCCCCTTCTAGACCGTGAGCCCATTGTTGGGTAGAGATTGTCGCTATCTGTTGCCAAATTGTACTTTCCAAGTGCTCAGTACAGTGTCCTGCACACCGTAAGTGCTCAATAAATACGATTGAATGAATGGATGGATGGAGCTTCCTCCCCGCTCACATCCGGCAGTCCACTGTTCTCCCATTTTCAAGGTCCTTTTGAAATCCTACCTCTTCCAGGAGGCCTTCTCCGATGAATCTCTCACCTCCTAACCTACTCCACTCAGCCCCTGCTCCCTATTTTCATTTCAGCTCTTTCGGGGCATTGAGTGATTAACGATAATGATGATAATGGTACTTGGTAAGCGCTTACTATGTGTCAGACGCTGTACTGCTGAGGAGGATACAAGCAAACATCTTAGACACAGGTGTCTTAGGCACATCTTAGACAGAGCAGACATCTTAGACACAGGGTTGGACACAATCCCTGTCCCAGATGGGGCTCATAGTCTTCATCCCCATTTTACAGATGAGGTAACTGAGGCAAGGAGAAGTGAAGTGACTTGCCCCAGGTCACACAGCAGACAAGTGGCGGAGCCGGGATTAGAACCCATGACTTTCTGACTCCCAGACCCGTGCTCTATCCACTAGTCTATGCTACTCCTTGATGCCGATTAACCTAAGCACTTAGGTACCCACAGCCCACTAGTTCCAATTGTGTTACTATCACTTTCTCCTCCTCTCTGAAATGTATTCTCTTGTTAGATTAAAAACTCCTTGAACAATCGATGGTATTTATTCAGGGTTTGATGTATCCTCCTCTCCATTCATTCAATCGTATTTATTAAGCGCTTACTATGTTCAGAGCGCTGTATTAAGCACTTGGGAAAGTACAATGCGACAATAAAGAAAACAACAACAATAAATCCTTGTCCACAATGACCTCTCAATCTAGAGGGGGGAGAGACAGGGGTCAATACAAATAAAAAGACAGCAATATAAATAAATAAAAATACAGATATATACATAAGTGCTGTGGGGTTGGGAGTTGGGAAAGCAAAGGGAGCAAGTCAGGCTGATGCAGGGAGATGAGGAAAACTGGGGCTTATTCTGGAAGGCCTCTTGGACAGAGAAGCAGCGTGGCTCAGTGGAAAGAGCCCGGGCTTGGGAGGCAGAGGTCATGGGTTTGAATCCTAGCTCTGCCACTTGTCAGCTGTGTGACTGTGGGCAAGTCACATAGCTTTTCTGTGCCTCAGTGACCTCATCTGTCAAACGGGGATGAAGACTGTGAGCCTCACGTGGGACAACCTGATTACCCTGTATCTACCCCAGTGCTTAGAATAGTGCTCTGCACATAGTAAGTACTTAAATACCAACATTATTATTATTATTATTCAGTAAGGCTTTGCAAGGGAGGGGGAGTAATAATCTGGGGACTGTAAGCCCCTTTACTGAAGTGAGCCCCATCCCCTCCAAGCCTCTTACTCAGATCCAGCCCTGACAACAGCAACCAGCTACCACCTATTATTATAATGGCCTGGAACTCCCTCACCCCCCCATTATTCACCAGACCACTACTCTCCCCACTTTCAAAGCCTTATTAAGGTCACATCGCCTAAAAGAGATGTGTAGGAAGCAGCGTGGCCTAGTGGATAGAGCGCGGGCCTGGCACTCGGAGGACCTGGGTTCTAACCCCCGGCTCTGCCACGTGTCTGCTGAGTGACCTTGGGCAAGTCGCTTCACTTCTCCGGGCCTTAGTTACCATATCTGTAAAATGGGGTTAAGACCCTCGTGAGTCCCTCGTGGGAAAGGGACGGTGTCCAACCTGATTAGCACGTCTCATCCCCAGTACTTAGAACAGTGCTTGGCACAGAGTAAGTGCTTAACAAGTACCATTATTATTAATAATAAAAGAGGCCTTCCCTGACTCAGATCTATTTTCCCTAACGCCCTGTCCCTTCTGCATCGTCTGTGAACTTGGATCTGTGCCCTTTGGGCATTTGGTATATTCACCCCACCCCCGGCCCCACACCTCTTATGTAGATATCTGTCAATTATTCATATTAATGTCTGCCCCGTCATCGTCAATGGTATTTATTGAGGACTTACTTTGTGCAGAGCACTGTACTAATCCCTTAGGAGAATACAACGGCCCAAAGGATTGGCAGTCTACAGCGTGGCTCCGTGGAAAGAGCCCAGGCTTGGGAGTCAGAGGTCACGGGTTCTAATCCCGGCTCCGCTACTTGTCAGCTGTGTGACTTTGGGCAAGTCACTTCACTGGGCCTCGGTTACCTTATCTGTAAAATGGGGATGAAGACTGTGAGCCTCATGTGGGACGACCTGATTAGCTTGTACTCCCCCAGCGCTTAAAACAGTGCTTGACATAATGTAAGCGCTTAACAAATGCCATCATTATTATTATTATTACAGTCCAGTCTATAGTCTCCCCATCTAGACTGTAAGTTCACTGTGGGCAAGGAACACGTTTACCAACTCTGTTGTGCTGTCCCAAGCACTTAGTGCCCTGCACACAGTGAGCGCTCAATGAATACCATTTCTGGAGGATGGATACCTAATGTGTCACTTAGGGGGCAAGTTAGGATATTCGATAGTCCATCCCCACCTGTATCGACGGATCCCCGGGGGTGGTGACCGTTAAACGTTATGGCAGACAGAATCGAGGATCTGGTCGTACTGTGGGTCTGACCCTGTGATGTTGGATGGTGCACGGGCTTATGTTCTCAATGTTATCAAAGGACAGTGGGAGAATTGCACGGTTTGTTTAGGGGAGGGACTGGGTTGGGGGCAGATGCCACGATGGAAGGGCAGAATCAGCATGGTGTAGTGGATAGAGCCCGGCCCTGGGAGCCAGAAGGTCATGGATTTTAATTCTTCCTCCGCCACCTGTCTGCTGTGTGACCTGGAGCAAGTCACTTCACTTCTCTGGGCCTCAGTTACCTCATCTGTGGTGGTTATTGAGATTGTCAGCCTCACATGGGACAGGGACTGTGTCTGACTCAATCTGTGGTGCTTAGAAGGGTGCCTGGTATATAGTAAGCGCTTAACAAATACCTTCATTATTAGTAATACTGCTGGCTAAAGCACTTGGGTCTGTAACCCCTTAAGCACTAGATATTCACCCCACCCTCAGCCCCACAGCACTCATGTCAATATCGGTAATTCATTCATTCAATCTTATTTATTGAGCACTTACTGTGTGCAGAGCACTGTACTAAGCGCTTGGAAAGTACAGTTCGGCAACAGATAGAGATGATCCCTACCCAACAACGGGCTCACATCTAGAATTTATTTATATTAACGTCTGTCTCCCCCACGAGACTGTTAACTCTCTGTGGGCAGGGAATGTGTCTACCAACTCTTGTACTCTCGCAGTCATTTAGTACAGTGCTCTGCACTCAATAAGTGCTCAGTAAATACCCCTGATTGCTAAGATCCCCACTCATCATCGGTGACTCGTACACATCTCGGAACGAGGGGGCTGAAGGCTATTCCTCAGATCTCCCAGGATCTATGTTTTCACATCCTCTCCAAATGGATCTCGACCAAAATAGAGTTGGTTTTTGGTGCTGGATTCCCAAACCCCTGAACAGGTTGTATCAGAATTAGTCAGTCACTCAGTAGATTTACTGAGCACTTACTGGGTGCTAAGTACTGTACTAAGCGCTTGGAAGAGTACAGTATAACAATATAACAATATAACAGATACGTTCCCCGTCCACAGTCTAGAGTGGGAGACAGACATTAATAAAAATTAAGAAATTACAGGTAAGTATAGGGTTAGGAGGGGAGACGAATAAAGGGAGCAAGTCAGGGTGACAGAGAAGGGAGTTGAAGAAAAGGAAAAGAGGGCTTGAATCACGATCAGCTAAAGGAATTCATCTTTCAGGAAGAAATGCCTGAAGCTGTGAGAGATGCTTTCTGTCATGGCAATGTGTTGTTGGGGCCAGTGCTCCAGAAAGCCCAGGGGCCAGAGGTGCAAGCCATCCTTACCTTCACTTTTGAGGACGGTGTAAGTGGTGAGCATGCCAGCGTGCACGTGGTCCGTCACGTGACAGTGGAGTAACCAAGTTCCCGGTTGTTTGGGGAACATCTCTACCGTTTGGTACGTCCCGGGAAAGAGGTCAAAGACGTCCGAATGGTAAATTCCCGTGTCCTTAAGGGAAACGATGGAAAGTGGTTATGCCTACTGGATTAGGAAAGCCATCCTGTCCCCATTCACCTGAGAGAATATGGGATCTGCTACGTTTGCTAACACTCTGGATTTTGCCCAGTGGAGCAACAGATTCATTTTAAAGGCACCCAGGATACGACTTGGAACGCAGCAGTCTCCCAGGGTAGGGCTGTGCACACAGCAGGTGCCCAGGACACAGCTCTGCACACAGCAGGCACCCAGGGCAGGGCTCTGCACACAGCAGGCACCCAGGACACGGCTCTGCACACGGAAGATGCCCACGGAGGGGATCTGCACACAGCTGGGGCCCGGGACGGGGTTCTGCACCTCTTAGGTGTTTAGCACGTAGCGTTTATGAAGATAGAATAGCGAATTTTACCTTCTTCTTGCTCTTTCTGGGGAAATGTGTTACACTGTTGCTTTAGGAGCATGAAAATTAGAAACACGTCCGACAGGGCCAAAACAAACCTCTTTACCTTGTATTCAAAGCTGTGGCCGTGGAAATGTGCAGTGTGCAGGTCGACTTCATTCCCCATCCCCATCAGGTACCAGTTTACTTCATCGCCTACGTGCATCGTGAGGCCGTGCAAATTTCCGTACATTTTTCCATTAATGGCTAGAAAAACAGTACATGGTTATTCATGCATAATTTCGCTTGGGGTTATTTTGTGTGCAACCAGAGACAGGACAGATGTTTCACAAGGGAGAAAACCAGGTGTTGAATCAAACTGAGGACATCTTTTCCAAGTAAGAAATTCCACTTGGGTTCAACTGGAATCAGCAGGGGCCTCAGTCCTTGGCTCAAGGGGCCAGGGTAGGTGCTGTTTCTGTTGGGACTGCCCTAAGCTTCATTCCTCTAGACTGTGAGCTCATTGTGGGCAGGAAACGTGTCTACTTACGCTGTTACATTCTCCTTTCCCAACCACTTAGTAGAGTGCTCTGCACTCAGTAAGCGCCCAATAAATACCACTGATTGATTGATCCTCCCACTTGATTGACTGATCTTCCCCTCTAGACTCGTTTTCGGCAGGGAACATGTCTACCTACTCTGTTATACTATACTTTCCCAAGCACTTAGTACAGTGCTCTGCACATAGTAAGCGCTCAATACATATCATTGATCGATTGATTGATTCTCCCCTCTAGACTGTAAGCTCTTTGTGGACGGGGAACATGTCTACCAACTCTGTTATAATGTACTTTCCCTAGCGCTTAGTACAGTGTTCTGCAAGCAGTTAGAGCTCAATTAATTCCACCGATTGATTGATCCTTCCACTTGAAGTACAATAAAGCTCCTCATTTGGTGGACCACTGAATGGTTCTAAATGCAACAGGCTGTGAAACACAAAGCACCACTAAGGAGTAAGCATCCTTTACTCTCTGCGGGGAGACCAATTGGAAAATGACCAATGGAAAACTAGAGATGGGGCGGGAAAAAAAATCCAACCCTAACTACTACCGTGCATTTTGTTGCTTTCAATAAAGTCTTCGTCATCTTTGTTTACTTTCTCTGGTTGCGCGGAATAGGTCCGGATGTTTTCATCCAAGTACCATGACTCGTTCTCGTCAAAAACCAGAAATAGAAGGGAAAACTGGACTCTTTGGACAGTCCCAAATGTCCTCCTGAAATGTTTGCGGCAAACAATCAGCGAGCCTATTAATCCACTGTAGAGATCCTGCCAATGTAAACCAAGAAAGAAAGTTTGGAATGGTTGAAAATTGCCCCCTCTTCACCAGGACCCCTTAGCGAACCTGTTGCCAAAGCCGATGGGAAGAAGCGGGGGCTTCATAGCTGATGCCTCAGTTTGACTGAAGGGTCCGAATTTTGGAGCTCAGTGAATCGGAAGCTCGTTGTAGGCAGGGAATGTGTCTATCGACTGTCGAATTGTACTCTCCCAAGGGCTTAGTACAGTGCTCCGGACATAGTAAGTGCTTAATAAATAAAACTGACTGAGTCAGTAAATTGGCCTGGTGGACTCAACCACTGAGGATGTACGTCCCCTTGATTCTATTTATTGCTATTGTTTTTGTCTGTCCATCTCCCCCGATTAGACTGTGAGCCCATCAATGGACAGGGACTGTCTCTACCTGTTGCCGATTTGTACATTCCAAGCGCTTAGTACAGTGCTCTGCACATAGTAAAATAAATACTATTTCAATGAATGAATGAATGAATGAGGAGCAATTTGGAAAAGAAGGCAGGGGTCTCAGTTCCCCTATCAACCGGGCCTCACAGTCTTAATCCCCATTTTACAGATGAGGTAACTGAGGCCCAGAGAAGTGATTTGCCCAAGGTCACACAACAGACAAGCGGCGGAGTCGGGATTAGAACCCAGGTGCTTCTGCCCCCCAGGCCCGTGCTCTGGCCACTAGGCCACGCTGCTTCTCAAGGCAAATGCCATCACACCAGGTGTGGCTGAGCTGGGGAATGTGCTGAGCATATGCTTAGCGAACAGGGCCGTCTGAAGACAGGCTGCCTCTTTCTGCTAGCGGCTTATTACATTTGGAATAAATGTGAAAATAGAATGAAGCCTGCTTTAGTTAATTCACACTAACTGTCCCTAGTTGTCCTGTCTCGGCGATACGCTAACCGGTATTGTACTTGTGACCTTTAGGTAAGCTGTGAAGTCTGCATCTTTTCTGTGGGGGATGTAAACATGGCCCTGGCACATGGAAACCAGCCCAATCTCTTCTTCCTTCAATTGCAAGTTAATTTTAAAGATATTAGTCATTTTTGTTTATTGGGGGCTTCCTCAGTGCAGAGCACTGTACTAATTGCTTTGGAGAGTACAATATAACAATAAACCGACATAGTTCCCGCCCACAACGATTTTCCAATCTAGAGGACAGGGTACGGGCTTGGGAGTCAGGAAGATCTGAGTTCTAATCCCGGGTTCTCCACTTGCCTGCTGTGTGATGAAACGATGGTAACGTAAGAGTGGGTGTTTACCTTAACTCGGTCCACGGTTGAGTAATAAAGCCAAGGAATACAGGCAGAATCCCCTATCCCGGCGCCAGATCTTTCTGGGATGTTCCAGATGTATGTTCGAGTTTCCCCTGTACAAATCCAACATCAAGAAGATTAGGGAGATGTGGTTTGGCTCACACCTGACCTGAGCATTGTCTAGATAACCAGCATGAAGAAGCAGTGTGGCCTAATGGATAGACCACAGGCCTGGGGATTGTCTGCTGTAGGATCTTGGGCAAGTCATTCGCTTCTCTGTTTCTCGGCTACCTCGTTTGAAAATGGGGGTTAAGACTGTGAGCCCCATGTGAGACATGAACTGTGTCCAATTGCGCCTGGCACATAATAAGCACCTAAATACCGTTAAAAAAACAAAAAAATTGACTCACCGAGACAAACTTGGAAGGTTATTATTACAAAAGAATTAGGGGTTTCCCCAAAGGACAGTTTTGACCATTAAGGATATCAATCAGTCCAGTAAGATACGTAGTCTAGAATGATTTCTTTGCTCCCTTCTCAGATCTGCTCTCAACCGGCCGTGCTGAACAGCAAAAACCTTTCAGGGAGGCAGTGAGGGAAAACCATAGTTGAGGTGGCCTAGCGCTGGACAGTTGGGAGAGACCGGAGCAGTGGACAGAGACAGACCATCAGAAGCAGGGTGGCTGGCTTGGAGAAGAGGCTTTGAGAAAATTGTAAAGCCAAGAGTGGGGAAGAAAAGCAGCACCAGCTCTGGTTGGCTAAAACTGTGACAGAGACATGAGGGGCAATTTTCACCTGCCCATCCCTAACTCACGCTCTTCATTCCACGAAGAAGCACGAGAAGCAGCTTGGCTCAGTGGAAATAGCCCGGCCTTGGGAGTCAGAGGTCATGGGTTAGAATCCCAGCTCTACCACTTGTCAGCTGGGTGACTTTGGGCAAGTCGCTTGACTCCTCTGGGCCTCAGTTACCTCATCTGGAAAATGGGGATTAAGACTGTGAACATCATGTGGGACAACCTGATTACCCTGTATCTACCCCAGCTCTCAGAACAGTGCTCCACACATAGTAAGCCCTTAACAAATACCAACATTATTATTATTATCCCTCCAAGTAATAATAACGGTGGTATCTGTTAAGTGCTTACTATGTGCCAAGCACAGTACTAAGTGCTGGAGTGGATATATGCAAATTGGGCTGGACACAGTCTTTGTTTCAGAAGGGTCTCACAGTCTTAAACCCTGTTTTACAGATGAGGTAACTGAGACCCAGAGAAGTGAAGTGACTTGCCCAAAGTCAAACAACAGACAAGTGGTGGAGGCGGGTTAGAACCTAGGTCCTTCTGGCTCCTGAGCCCGTACCCTAACCATTAATAATAATAATAATAATGATAATAATAATAATGTTGGTATTTGTTAAGCGCTTACTATGTGCAGAGCACTGTTCTAAGAGTTGGGTAGATACAGGGTAATCAGGTTGTCCCATGTGAGGCTCACAGTCTTAATCCCCATTTTACAGATGAGAGAACTGAGGCACAAAGAAGTTAAGTGACTTGCCCACAGTCACACAGCTGACAAGTGGCAGAGCTGGATTCGAACCCAGGACCTCTGACTCCCAAGCCCGGGCTCTTTCCACTGAGCCACGCTGCTTCACATTAGACTGTGAGCCCGTCACTGGGCAGGGATTGTCTCTATCTGTTGCCAAATTGTACATTCCAAGCGCTTAGTACAGTGCTCTGCACATAGTAAGCGCTGAATAAATACCATATAAATGAATTAGGCCTCGCAACTGTTTCTCATTCCTGACATCCCCGCTAACGTCCCCTGGCTTATGCTGTTTCCCTCTCTCAGATCTATCTCCCTCCCAACATCCGGCAGACCCCACATTCAATTGTCTCACCATTATCCTACTTCCTCCAGCAGGCCTCCCCCAATTATTACTCCAGCTCCTATGGCATATAAATCCTCTTTTCTGAAAGAGGCCTTAATCGGGGGAAGGCCTCTTTGAGGAGATGTGGTCTTAATGATGCTTTGAAGGTGGAGAGAGTGGTGGTCTGGCGTATATGGAGAGGGAGGGAGTTCCAGGCTAGGGGGAGGATGTGGGGAAGGGGTCGGTGGCGAGATAGATGAGATCAGGGCACAGTGAGTAAACTGGCCCTAGAGGAGCGGAGTGTGTGGGCTAGGCTATAGTAGGATATCAGTGAAGTGAGGTAGGATAGGGTGAGCTGACTCAGTGCTTTAAAGCCAGTGGTAAGAAGTTTCTGCTTGTTGTGGAGGTGGATGGGCAACCATTAGATGCTCTTGAGGAATGGCGGGATGTGGACTGAATGGTTTTGATCCACGCTACAGAGTGAAGTATGGACCGGAGTGGGTAGAGACAGGAGGCCGGGAGGTCAGGGAGAAGGCAGATGCACAGTCAAGATGGGATAGGATGAGTGATCATATGAACACCGTAGCCGTATGGATGGAGAGGAAAGGGTGGCTTTTAGCAACGTTAAGAACTTAGTACAGTGATCTGCACCCAGAAAGTGCTCAATAAATACCACTGATTGATCGGTTGGTTAATTTGTGTTTTCCAGAATCCATCTCATTCAGTCATATTTATTGAGCGCTTAGTGCGCAAAGCTCTGTACTAATCACTTGAGAGAGTATAGTAGAACAAAAAATAGACAGATTCCCTGCCCACAGTGAGCTCATCTCCTCACTCTGGGCCTGGCATGGCCAGCCGGCATCACCTCCTTAGCTGCCTCACGGACAGAGTCACGGTGTTTCCCCTCGGGACTCTCACGCCAGAGCCGGCGGCTACCTTACCTGGCTGGGCCGGGATGACCGTCGGGCTTTCCGTTTTCACCCCGTGGGCGTGGATGGAGTAGGGTCTGGAGGCCAAGTTTTTAAAGATAATTTTGACTCTGTCTCCAACATCTGCAGCAAGAAGGGGACCTGGAGGCGGCACATAGACGGAAGATGATTCATAAGACTCAGGATAGAAGGATACTGCAATCAGCCAGATATGCTCAACCAGAGAAGCAGTATGGCCCAGTGGATACTGCATGGGCCTGGGAGTCGGAAGGACCTGGGTGCTACTCCCCAATCCACCACCTGTCTGCTTCGTGACCCTGGGCTAGTCACTTAACAACTCTGCCTCAGTTACCTCATCTGTAAAATGGGGATTAAGACTGTGAGCCCATGTGGGACATGGACTGTGTCCAACTTTTTTCGATTCAATTCAGTCGTATTACTGAGCGCTTACTATCTGCAGAACACTGTACTAAGCACTTGGGAGAGTACCGTATAACAGTAAACAGATATATTCCCTGCTTAGGTTGTATCTATCCCAGCGCTTGGTACAGTGCCTGGCACATAGTAAAAATTTAACAAATACCCTTAAAAAAAAAAGCAGAGCCTGCTTTCTCTTTTGTCCTGCCCTGCCTCCGTTTCCTTCTCTTCCTCCCTCCTCAGAAACCATAACAACGATAACGGAAGAACCATTAGCAAGGTTACAGATTATGGCAGAAAACGGGATGTTCTGGAGAAAACAGATCCTTAGAGTCGCTATGAATCGGAAACGACTTGATAGCACTTGATGATGATAACAATAATCATCTCCCTCCTTACTGAGCCATTTCCCCTTTGTTAGCTCTCTGGACATTTCTTTTTAGCTGGAATAAGATTCTAGCCCCACAGACCAACAGGAATGAAACAAGCAGGCCTGTTCAGAGGTTGTTAGAGAATCATACCTGAGCCGCATTAACCTGAAGAAGCCACTCCCAAAGGCTCCGAGCGCACAATTAATCTGCAGTTCCGACGGTGAGGTTTGGCGGTTAACATGGCATTTGGGGGATTGGAAGAAATCGTACTTAACCTTTGGAGTCAAGCATAATGCTATTCTCTTGTATTCCACCCTATCCTTCAAGGAACATCTTTTTTTACCCAGAAACCTACAGAGACCCCATAGATTTAGAACCCTCAGGTTAGGGGCAGAAAAAATGGAAAATTCCACCTCTTGGAATAGCATGAAATCAATCAGAGGTCTTCATTGAGCACTTACTGTGCGCAGAGCATTGTACTAAGCATTTGGGAGAGTACAGTACAATTGAGTTGATAATAATAATAATAATTGAGGTATTTGTTAAGTGCTTACTATGTGCCAGTCATTGTACTAAGTGCCGGGGTAGATACAAGCAAATCGGGTTGGACACAGTCCCTGTCCCACGTGGGGCTCACAGTTTCAATCCCCATTTTACAGATGAGGTTACTGAGACAAAGAGAAGTAAAGTGACTTACTCATGGTTACACAACAGACAAGTGACGGAGCCGGGATTAGAACCCATGACCTTCTGACTCCCGAGCCTGGGTTCTATCTACTGCACCATGATGTGAACAAGCCTAGCCAACAGGGAACTTCCAGTCTACGGGGGAAAGCTCTATTTGTGTTTTAACATCGCTGATGTTAAGGCAAAGAATCCAGACATATGGCCCCCTTCCCTGAGAATTCCGGGTTCCAGTTCCTTTTGCACTTACCTAGGATTTCCAGGTGTTGCTCCTCCTTCTTCCTTGCCACTGGAGAACTAAAGGAGCTGTCAGTATATTGCCGGTACACCACCTTCTTGTACTTTGAGCCAATAAACAGCTCTCCTTTGTCTAAAAATACATTCGAGTCACTTGGGAAACAAAAGAAAAAGTTGTTAAGTGGGGCACAAATCAGTTTGAAGCAAGTTATTACAGTGTGAAATGTACTTTTTTAAAAAATGGTTTTGTTACGTGCTTACTATGCGAAAGGCACTATATTAAGCATTGGGGTAGATACGAGCTAATCAGGTTGGACACAGTCCGTGTCCCACACGGGGCTCCCTGTCTTAATCCCCATGTTACAGAGGAGATAACTGAGGCACAGAGACGTGAAGGGGTTTGCTCAAGATCGCACAGCTAACGCGTGGAGGAGCTGGAATTAGAACCCAGGTCCCCTGATTCTTAGGCCCATGTTCTTTGTACAAGGCCATGCGGCTTCTCATTTATTTATCATTATTTAATCGCCCCATTTATTTCTGGAATAAGTGGGGAGATTTAATCCCTTTAAGCAACTGGGACTTCAGGGGTGGTGAAAGGTTTCCTGTCAGTTTCTAGCTTGGCCATCTTCAGCTTCCCTCACCAGAATTCTGCAGGCTACAGCGTGAAGAAAGGCCACCATGTGTCAATTGATATCTTTGAGATGCTAAAGGAGCGGCCCGTCAATGAGAGAAAACTTCTGCAAGATGGATTCAGTTAGTCTCCACCCTGTAGAAAGGCAGTGCAGTTTAGTAAAAAGAGCCAAATTTTGGGAGTCAGGAGACTCGGGTTTTAATCCCAGCTCGGCCATTGGCCTACTGCGTGACCTTGGGCAAATTACTTAGCTTCTCTCTGCCTCAGTCTCCTTATCTGTAGCATGGTGACAAGATACCAGCTCTCTCTGCCATTTAGATTAATTCATTCAATAATATTTATTGAGCGCTTACTATGTGCAGAGCACTGTACTAAGCACTTGGAATGTACAAATCGGTAACAGATAGACTGTGAGCCCGTCAAAGGGCAGGGACTGTTTCTAACTGGGGGAGACAATGGCAATAAATAGAATCAAGGGGATGAACATCTCATTAAAACAATAGCAAATAAATAGAATCAAGGTGATGTACATCTCATTAACAAAATAAATAGGGTAATGAAAATATATACAGTTGAGCGGATGAGTACAGTGCTGAGGGGAGGGGAAGGGAGAGGGGGAGGAGCAGAGGGAAAGGTTGTGAGTCCTATGTGGGGTAGAGATTGCCTCTGATCTGATTATCTTGTATCTACTCCAGCACATCACACAGTTTATTCCGTACTTAAATAAACACTTGCTTAGTGGGAAGCAGCATGGCTTAGTGGAGAGAGCCCGGGCTTGGGAGTCAGAAGGACCTGGGTTCGAATCCTGCTCCGATACATGTCTGCTGTGAGATCTTGGGCGAGTCACTTCATTTCTCTGTGCCTCAGTTCCCTCATCTGTAAAAATGGAGTTTAAGACTGTGGGACAGGGACTGTGTCCAATCTGATTAACCACCCCGGCTCTTAGAGCAGTGCTTGGCACATAATGAGCGCTTAACAAGGACCGTCATTATTATTATTACTACTTAAATAATATTAAAATTGTGTTTCCTTCAAGAAGCCTTCTCTGAATAACCTCTCCTGTACCCACCCTATGAGTCCATCCTTCTGCAACACCTATATATTTGGTCTTCCCCTCACTAAGCACTTGGATACTCACCCCTATCCCCAGCCTCACAGGATAGGGTGTAGCCACCCTTATACTCCTCTGCTTCCCTTATCTGTAATTTATTTTAATGTATTTCTCCCCCACTAGATCATAAGCTCTTTGAAGGTAGGAACAGTGTTTACCAATTCTATTGAATTGTTCCCTCCAAAGCATTTAGTACAGTGCTCAGCACACGGTCAGCCAGTCAGTCAATCATATTTATTGAGTGCAGAGCACTGTACTAAGCAGTTGGGAGAGTACACTATAACTATATAACAGACACATTTCCTGCCCACAGTGACCTTATGGTTTAGAGAAGCAGCATGGAGTAGTGGAAAGAACATGGGCCTGGAAGAGAGAAGGTCATGGGTTCTTAATGCCTGTTCCACCACTTGTCTGCTGTGTGACCTTGGGCAAGGCACTTAATTTCTCTGTGCCTCAGTA
The DNA here is from genome assembly GCF_004115215.2 of Ornithorhynchus anatinus. Classification (NCBI taxonomy): domain Eukaryota; kingdom Metazoa; phylum Chordata; class Mammalia; order Monotremata; family Ornithorhynchidae; genus Ornithorhynchus; species Ornithorhynchus anatinus. The sequence continues at coordinate 101,963,096 of NC_041728.1, read as the reverse complement.
ACCTCATCTGTAAAGTGGGGATCGAGACTGTGAGTTCCACAAGGGACGGGGATTGTGTCCAACCTAATTTGCTTGTATCCACCCCAGCGCTAGTACGGGTGAGAGATTGTTTGTGAGATAGATGAGATCGAGGTACAGTGAATATGTTAACATTAGAGGAGCCAAGTGTTACTGGCTAGGTTCAATAAATACCATTGATTGATTGATAGCTCATTACTGGAAAGAATAATGTAACTGAGGCCCCCAGGAAAGGATTGCTATTGTTTTTGTCTGTCTGTCTCCCCCAATTAGACTGTAAGCTCATCAAAGGGCAGGGACTGTCTCTATCTGTTACCGATTTATACATTCCAAGCGCTTAGTACAGTGCTCTGCACATAGTAAGCGCTCAATAAATACTATTGAATGAATGAATGAATGTAGTAGATGGGAATAGTTTTTACATAAATACCATCCACCGTTTGTCGAAGGCAGATTGTTCAGTTGCCTTGAAACCAAAGAAGGAGAAACTGAAAACAGCTTCTTGGTTCTCTAGGGAGACAGTGTTTGGAATTTCTAGCCTGGAGCGAGGATAAAAGCAGAGGGTTAAATAAGAAATAAAAAAAAAAGCAGGATTTTGGACGAGACAGGAATAGCAGTGGGAAGCCTGGGAAATGGAAGTCAGGGAGAAGGCTGACCCTGATAGGATTCTGCTGAGAAGAGAGCACTTAGATCCTAGAGACCCTAGGCAGAGCGAACACCTAGAGCAGACTAGAGGAGAGAGGAGCCAAGGAGGGAGAGAGGCCAGGCATAACTAAAGGATCTTGACATTTCCACAGGAGCTTGGAAAAAAAGAAGCACAAATGAATAATAATAATAATAATTGAGGTATTTGTTAAGCGCTTACTATGTGCCAATCACTGTAATAAGCGCTGGGTTGGATACAGGCAAATCGGGTTGGAACAGTCCCTATCCACACAGCGCTCCCAGTCTTAATCTCCATTTTACAGATGAGGTAACTGAGGCCCAGAGAAGTGAAGTGACTAGCCCAAGGTCACACACATAAACGTGACAGAGCCGGGATTAGAACCCAGGTCCTTCTGAGTCCCTTGTTCTATCCAGTAGGACATGCTGGTACCTCACGCCCAATCACAGACACAAGGACCACAGGGAAGAGCAAGAATCGAGATGTAGGGGGAGCAATGAAGAATCAGTGCTCAGCGGCATCAGGGGCCGAATTACTTTTGCTGTTGTAGATGATGGAATTCTTTCTCCCACGTCCTACTGGGTGAATAATCCCACTTCACCTCCACCGCGGCAACGTAGTAAACTCTCTCATTCAGGTAGAGCGGCGGGCTGTCCTTTGGCGTCTTGCAGCTCCTCACTCGGTATTTCTGCTTCATCCCGCCAGTGTAGTGGTCGGTGGTTAGGCACTCGACATCGAAGAGCCCTGGAGAGAAGAGTCGAGCGATCAAAAGCTTAAGCAATGGTCCATTGGTCACCTCCACCCTGTCCCTCTCGGAGGGGTAGAGTCGGAAGCAGAGCTCTGCAGTCTGAGAGTACAGGGGGCGGGAGTCCTAATTCCAATTGGAACTCACATTTTTTCCTTGCCCTGGTGGGGTTAGGTTTGTCTCCTGGGACCACACACTTGAACCAGGTTGGGACCATTTCATGACAGGGCACGAGGAGAAAGGGGAAAAGCATAGTGGTTAGCACAGAGGAGCAGTGTAGCTTAGTGGATAGAGCATGGGTATGGGAGTCAGAAGGTTATAGGTTCTAATCCCTGCCCCACCACTTGTCTGCTGTGTGACCTTGGGCAAGTCAGTTAACTTCTCTGTGCCTCAGTTCCCTCATCTGTAAAATAGGGATTAAGACTGTGAGCCCTAAGTAGGACAGGGACTGTGTTCAACCTGAATATCTTGTACCTACCCCAGCGCTTGGAACAGTACCTGGCACATGGTAAGTGCTTAACAAATACCATGGTTATTATTATTAGCATGGATCTGGGAATCAGAAGGTCATGGGTTTTAATCCCAGCTCCGTCACTTGTCTGCTGTATAACCTTGGGCAAGTCACTTCACTTCTCTGTGGTCACTTCACTTCTCTGTGCCTCAGTTACCTCATCTGTAAAATGGGGATTGAGACTGTGAGCCCCAAGTGGGACAGGGATTGTGTCCAACATGATTTGCTTGTATCCACCCCACCGCTGAGTACAGTGCCCGGAACATTGTAAGCATTTAACAAATGCCACAATTATTAATAGATCAATCAACCAATCTTTTGTACTTTCCCAAGCACTTCATAAATTAAGCAATGGTCCATTGGTCACCTCATCTGAAAATATTTATGAAGTGTTTGGGAAAGTACAAAAGAGTTGGGAGACATGATTCCTGATCTCAAGGAACTTTCAGTCTAGTGACCTGGATCAAGCCAGACTCATCCTAGGAAATAGTGGGGAGGGCTTTGGGTCTGTACTTCGGAGGCTAAGAGCAGTCTTAGATTCCCTACGGGAATCTCATACCTCTGTATCATTCCTGGAGTGATATGGGAGTATCCTTGCAACAGGGAGTGAACTCCCCAAGAAGCAAGGTGGATTAGTGGCAAAAGCACAGGCCTAGAGTCAGAGGAACTGGGTTCTAATTCTGGCTCTGCCACTTGCCTGCTGTGTGTCCTTGATCAGGTCACTTAACTTCTTTCTCTGTGCCTCAGTTACCTCATCCTGAAAATGGGGATTAAAACTGTTAGCCCTAACAGTGGGACTGGGACTGTGTCCAACCCGATTATCTTGTAAGTGCTTCACAAATACCACTATAAACAAACAAAAAAACCAACAGAAAGCTCCAGGGGATTCTGTTTCTGCCAACTTTCTGGTTTGGAAAGGTCACCTTCTAAGATTAGTGTTTGGGCTAGAGGTAGGCCCAAATAGGCAAGAAGGAGGTTTAATGGGGCAGGTTCTCTCTCCAGAGGTGTCTAGGCCTTGGGAGTTGGAAGGTGTCCACAGGGGCTCTGAGAACAGGGCAGTCTCTGTAGACTGTAAACAAGTTGTTGGCAGGGAATGTGTCTGTTTATTGTCGTACTGTACTCTCCCAAGCTCCTAATAATAATAATAATGTTGGTATTTGTTAAGCGCTTACTATGTGCAGAGCACTGTTCTAAGCGCTGGGTAGATATAGGGTAATCAGGTTGTCCCACGTGAGGTTCACAGACTTAATCCTCATTTTACAGATGCGGTAACTGAGGCACTGAGAAGTGAAGTGACTTGCCCACAGTCAAACAACTGACAAGTGGCAGAGCTGGGATACGAACCCATGACCTCTGACTCCCAAGCCCGGGCTCTTTCCACTGAGCCACGCTGCTTCTCTCTGCTCCTCCTAGTACAGTGCTCTACACACAGAAAGCTCTCGATAAATATAACTGACTGGACAGCATCTTTGCTCTGGAGGAGCCCACCAGTAAGCATGAATCCAGAAAGGAAGTGATAAACTCCGACGCCATCATCACCTTCAGAGTCAGGTCTCATGAGGAGTGTGAGAGAAGTCTGTGGGAAAAGGTTGGCTGTGTCTCTCCTTACTCCTCTAGACAGGTACGTGTTTCCGGAAAAGTATATCCCGTGGAGGTCCGCTTCGTTTCCAGCACTGAACAAATGCCATGAAACGGTGTCACTGTGGCACATTTCAAGACCGGGCTGATTTCCGTACATGAATCCATTTATGGCTACAGGAAATGGTAAAAATGCAAACTGTTTATACAAGTTCAGCTCTGCTCATTACCCATCCCTCCCCTAGTGACAATCAATCAATCAATCAAGCAATCGTATTTTTCGAGTGCTTACTATGTGCAAAGCACTTTACTAAGCACTTGGGAGAGCAGAGTACCACAGAATTAGCAGGCACATGCACTACCCACAATGAGCTTACAGTCTAGGGAGGGAGACAGATGTTATAATATGAATAAATAAGTAACTTCTAATTTATAATTTTAAAATAGCCACCATACAGTCCTGTGGTATGAAGACAAGTGCTCTGTGTTCAGAGGTCCATATTTGCTCATGGAATCAATGACTAGAACATAAAACAAAAGGAATCCTCCCTACCCACCCCATAAATAAGTTGAGGTTATAATGTTACCCTCAGACTAACGTTGTTTAGAATTTATGTTTTTTTTTTTCAAATGAAAGCTGTCCTTAATTGGATCAGATTGCAGTACCGATTTCTTATTTAAACCCCAGAGGATTCAACAGGTCCGATCTTAATTTGGTGCTTACAGTGCATCTTGTTGGATTCTTGAAAGTCTTCATCCTCCTTATCCACCTGATCAGGACTGGTTGTGAACATTCTGATGTTGTCATCCAAGTACAAGCTCTCGTTCTCATCAAATACGGTGGGGAACAAGTAGAACTCCTTGTCTACATCTTTCTGTGGATTAGAACAAGGGGAGGTGACAATTGAGACAGGGAAAGACTCCCCTTGAAGCTATCTCTGGTGGAGCGTATGTGGGATCACAACGACCTGAGTAGCTACTGGAGTGTCCCTCGGCGGACATCGGGTAAACATGACATGAGCAGAGTTTGTACGAGAGGCAATCAATCAATAATACTCTTGGGGAGTACATTGCTACCCTATTTATTTATTTATGAAGTGTACATCCCCTTGATTCTATTTATAGTGATTATGTTGCCTTGTTTTTGTCCGTCTCCCCCGATTAGAGTGTGAGCCCGTCATTGGGCAGGGATTGTCTCTATCTGTTGCCGAATTATACATTCCAAGCTCTTAGTACAGTGCTCTGCACATACTAAGCGCTCAGTAAATACTCTTGAATGAAGTGTGACTCCTTTTGCCCAGGCACAGAATACTGTCCTGGTTTTAGCAACCAATCAGTGGCATTTATTGAACATCTACTATATGCAGAAAACTGTGCTCAGCTTTTGAGAGAGTATAATACCACAGAATTAGCAGATACGTTCCTTGCCCATAATGAGCTTTCAGCCTAGGTGGGGAGGACAGACATTAATATGAATAAATAATTTATAATATATAATTTAAAGAATGTACATAATTATTGGAATTTGTTAAGCACTTACTATGTGGAAGGCATTAAACTAAGCACAAGCAAATTGGGTTGGACACAGTCCCTGTCCCATGTATTCATTCAATAGTATTTATTGAGCGCTTACTATGTGCAGAGCACTGTACTAAGCGCTTGGAATGTACAGATCAGCAACAGATGTAGGGCTCACAGTCTCAGTCTCCACTTTACGAAAGAGGGAACTGAGGCCCAGAGAAGTGAAGTGACTTGCCCAAGGTCACACAGCAGACAAGTGGCAGAGCTGGGATTATGACTCATGACCTTCCCAGGCCCATGCTCTATCCACAGTGTTGTGGGGTTGGGGGTCAAATGTCCAAAGGTGACATATGCAAGAGCATAGATGACACAGAGGGAGAGGGAGCCGGAGAAAAGAGGGCTTAATCGGGGAAGACCTCTTGAAGGAGACGTGACCTAAGGTGGAGACAGTGGTGGTATGGCATATGTGGAGTGGGAAACAGTTCCAGGCTGTGGGGAGGATGTGGGGAAGGGGTTGGTGATGAGACAGATGTGATCCGGGCACAGTGATAAGCTGGAATGGAATGGGTGAGCTGGGCTGCAGTAGGAGATTAGTGAGGAGAGGTAGGATGGGGCAAGTTGGTTGATGCTTTAAAGTCAACAGTAAAGAATAGCGATGAGAGATGAGTAATCCGGAAAGATAAGATCACCAGTTTCAGAAGAAGCCCTCCTGATTTGGTTGATTTAATCAGATTGTGAAGACAAAACACCATTTTAGATTGTGAATCTCTTTTTGATTGATTGTAAGCCCCCCGAGGGGCAAGGACAATGTCTAATTCCCTCCTGCATATTTTCTCCCAGTACTTAGTACAGTATTCCGCACGCAAGTGCTCAATAAATAAATAAATAAATGAGCCGCAGTATAGCCTAGTGGAAAAAGCCCAGATCTGGGAGACAGAGGACCTGGGTTCTAATGCCAACACCAGCACCTTGGGCAAGTCATTTAACTTCTCTGTGCCTCAGTTACCTCATCTATAAAATGGAGATGAAGACTGTGATGCCTATGTGGGACAAGGAGTGTGCTCGACCTGGTTATCTTGAGCCTACCCCAGGGTTTAGTACAGTGCCTGGCACATAGTGAGCACTTAACAAATGCCATATAAATAAATACATACAACTACCACCTTGATGTAAGAGGGGATCCTGAAGGAGAGATTATTTCTTCAGTTAATTAAGGTGATTAAATAATTACAAGCCAAGTAGATCATTTGGAATTGAAGGCAATGAACCTTGCCAGAAGAGTGGATGTATGGAATAAAATTAGAAGATTCCATTGTACCCTTGGATGACCTCTAACTTGCACTGGTAATTGATCTGATCTGATTGGAGCCTTTATTGCAATCAAAGAGCCGATCAGTCAGTGATATTTAATGAGTGCCTGCTGAGGGCAAAGCACCGCACTAAAATCTTGGGAGAGATCAACAAAAGCAGGGTACTCTTTCCCGGCCCTCAAGGAGCTTACGATCCAATGGGGGAGACGCAGACATGAATCATTTGTAAATAACAGAAGCAGAATAGAGAATAAGGACATAACAGGGAGCAATACAAAGAAGTCAGGATGAAATAACTGATAGAATAATTAAATATTCATATTGCTGGGAAGCAGTGCGGCCTAGTGGAAAGAGCTCGGGCCTGGGAGTCAGAGGACCTGGGTTCTAATCCTGGCTCTTCCACTTGCCTGCTGTGCGAACTTGGGCAAGACCCTTCACTTTTCTGGGCCTCAGTTTCCTCAACCGTAAAATGGGGATTCTATACCTGTTCTCCCTTCTACTTAGACTGTGAACTCCACACAGGATAAGAACTGTGTCCAACATGAATAACTTCTATCTACCCCAGAACTTAGAACAGTGTTCCACACAATGTAATGACTTAAAATAGCATAAAAGTTCCACCCCCTCAAAGAAGGAGTGCTTGACACATAGTATTATATACATATGCATACTTATGTACTTGATATTCACCCCTTCCTCAGCTTCACAGCACTTATATACATGGCCATAATTTATTTTAATGTCTGTTTCCCTCGCTAAACTGTTAAACTCTTGGCGGTCAGGGAATCTGTCTACCAACTTTATTGAACTGTACTCTCCTAAGCATTTAGTACAGTGTTCTACACACAGTAAGCATTCAATAAATACCATTGATCTGATTGACCTAAATGTTGAAGAGAAGAGTGAAATATCTAAGGGTGGCTGTTGAAGCAACTAGGGTATTGTGGATTAATATTTTTTAAATGATATTTGTTAGGCACTTACTACGTGACAGGCATTGTACTAAGAACTGGGGTAGATATAAGATAATCAGTTTGGCCACAGTCCCTGTACTGTGCAGGCTCACTAAATGCTTGGGTAGATACGAGCTAATAAAGTCGGACCCAGTCCATGTCCCATGTGAGGCTCAGTCTTAATCCCCATTGTACAGATGAAGTAACTGAGGCACAAAGAAGTCAAGCGACTTGCTCAAGTTCACACAGCAGACAAGCAGGGGAACCAGGATTAGAACCAAGGTTCTTCTGACTCCCAGGCCCGAGTTCTTTACACTAGACCACCCTGGTTCTCTAACTGGGGAAGGCTTCCAAAAGAAGCCAACAAGTCTCCCATTTTGCCCAGGTTACAAGGTAACAGGCTTCACACATTTTGTCGAAAGGTTTGTTCCCAATCTCTTGATTAATTGCTCGTTAGAAGGGGGAATCTGTGCAATATAGGATCACTGCTCTTCAGAACATTTTTGTAATCTATCAAGTGTTGATCAGTTTGCATTGCCTAAATCCATGCCCAAGTCTGAGCCAACCAATTGATTGTACAGTCAGTGCTGACCTAACAAGGGAGATGGATTCTTGGCCAGTAAAATCACATAAGAATAGAGAAGCAGCGTGGCTCAGTGGAAAGAGCCTGGGCTTGGGAGTCAGAGGTCATGGTTTCGAATCCCAGCTCTGCCACTTGTCAGCTGTGTGACTCTGGACAAGTCATTTCACTTCTCTGAGCCTCAGTTACCTCATCTGTAAAATGGGGATTAAAACTGTGAGCCTCACGTGGGACAACCTGATGACCCTGTAACTCCCCCAGTGCTTAGAACAGTGCTCTGCACATAGTAAGCCCTTAACAAATACCAACATTATCATTATTACTATTATACTTTGACCCACACACCCATGTCCCTACCATTTCTCTTGCTTCAGAATTTACATGAACCAGTATACATCATACTGTGCCCAGAACAGACTTGCATCATGGGAGAAACAGTCCCTAGTAGCATGACTCGGTGGAAAGAGCCCGGGCTTGGGAGTCAGAGGTCATGGGTTCGAATCCCAGCTCTGCCACTTGTCAGCAGTGTGACTGTGGGCAAGTCACTTAACTTCTCTGTGCTTCAGTTACCTCATCTGTAAAATGGGGATGAACTGTGAGCCTCACGTGGGACAACCTGATTACCCTGTAACTACCCCAGTGCTTAGAACAGTGATCTACATATAGTAAGCGCTTAGCAAATACCAACATTATTATCATTATTATTACCTAACTCTCCGGCACAGTTCTAGTTAAATCACAGAGTGAAAACACACATTATAGCAGAACTGAGCACCTAGTACTGTACCAAGGATTCCGTGGTTCATTCAGAGGGAGAAGAAATTTGATGACAGTGACAGGAATGCTCTGAGTTTTCTCTCAGCCTTACCTGCCTCCCATTGGCATGGAGGCTCCCTTTTCGGCATATTATGAGCGGGCCAATCAGCCCGGAAGATATTTCACTGACAGGGTCCACGCCAGAGTAGTACATCCGTGTCAAACAGTTTGGATCAGAATAGATGGGGCCTACCCCTTCTGGGACAGTCCACTCGTAAGTAAATGTTGCTCGGGGCACCACGTGAGAGGAAGGAGAAGATGGAGGAGTAGTTCCTGGAAGCGAAGAAGCAGACCATTGGCATTAATGGGTCTTATTCCTATCATGTCTTTTCTGAGGACACGTCTGACTGCTGCCCAAGAAGTCATTCATTAGGGAGGGTAAAAATGATTTAACTAACCTACCTGATTTTGTGGAACTAAGCAGTCCATCCATACTAGTGGGAAAAAAAAATCTGGACACTACCTGATCTGGATTTTCGGAGGGGTGAGTTAATTCAGTTTCAAGACTCTTGAATCAAAACGCTGGAGTGTTTCCTTAGAGGAGGCCTTCCCTTTCTCTTCCAGTAAAATGCAACATGAGTTGACCAGTCCGTGTCCCGGAAAACCAAGGTACTTTTCTCATGGGCTGTACTCACCCTCAGAGAACTGCTTGTAGAAGGATCCCTCGTTGCTCTTGGTGAACCGGAGGCCGGTAGGCTGAATGCTGACTGGGTGGTTCCCCTTGTTCTGGAGAGTCACCTTGATGGTGTCTCCCACTTCCACCTTAATGACAGGGCCTACAGGCAAGCACAGGGTCAATCCTCCTTTCCATCACTTTGTCCCCTGGAGCACCAATCAGAACTCATTTCCTTTTGCAAAAGTTGAAACACTTGACCATGGACTTTTAAGTCTCTCTACTCACCCTCTTCCTCTTACCAGCTCTCTTCACCCACTATTCTCCACCTCTTGTTTTTCTCTTCTCCCAAGCTAAGTTTCTTAATAATTATTATTATGGTATTTGTTAAGTGCTTACTATGTGCCAGGCACTGTACTAAAGTACCTTACTCTTGACTCTTCCACCTCTGACACCTTGGCTCACATTCCTCTTCCTACCTGTAAGATCTTCCTCTAGATTATTAAACTCATTGTGAGCAGGAAATGTTTCTACCAAGTTTGTTATACTATATTCTCCCAAGCACTTACTCTGTACGGTGCTCTGCACAAAGTAAGCACTCAATAAATACCATCGACTGATTGATTAATTGATCGATTAGAATTCCTTCCGCCTTCAAATATACCAGGCCACAATTCTCCCATCTTCAAATCCTCCCCAAATTCCTTGTCCTCAAGGTAGCTTTCCCTGATTAAATTCCCACTTCTCCAGACTCTCTTATCCCAACAGTCACCCATAACTCAAGAAGCAGCGTGGCCTACTGGATAGTGCACAGACCTGGGAGTCAGAAGGGCTTGGATTCTAATCCCAGTTCCACCACTTGTCTCCTGTGTGACCTTGGGCAAGTCACTACACTTCTCTAGGCCTCAGTTACCTCATCTGTAAAATGGAGCTTAAGACTGTGAGCCCCATGTAGGTCAGGGACTGTGTCCAACCCAATTTGCATGTGTCCACCCCAGTGCTTAGTACAGTGCCTGGCACATACTAAGTGCTTAACAAAATGCCACAATTATTATTTTTATTATTATTAATATTATGGCATAGTGGAAAGAACAAGGATCTGGGGAATCAGAAGGTCATGGGTTCTAATTTCAGCTCCACCACTTATCTGCTGTGTGACCTTGGCCAAGTCACTTCACTTCTCTGAGCCTCAGTTCCCTCACCTGTAAAATGGGGATTGAGACTGTGAACCCCACATGGGACAGGGACTATGTCCAACTCGGGTTGCTTTTATCCACCCCAGTGCTTAGCAAAGTGCCTGACACACAGTAAGCGCTTAAATACACTAATTATTATTATTATCTATACAGTCAACCATCCTTAGTCTTTATATATATAGCCATACAGATAGTCTACTTATTTAGAGCCATCCCTTTTAGAACACCTGTTTAAGCACTGTTTCATGATAGCACTATTGAAATTTAATGCCAGGATTCTTCCCAATGCTGGCTCATTTTGAGGTATTATTGCCAAGTTTACCTCGGTTTAAGCATTTCCCATCTCTTTGAAGTATTTTGACAGATTTAACTAGAATGACTAATAATTAGATTATGAAAAATCTGTTTGGCATAGAGAATGAGTGTTTGTTTGCACAAGGTGCCTTTGTGTTGAAATGTGAAAGATAACACTTTGAAAATTAAACACTTACGTAAGTACCCACAAACTTCTAATTCAAACCCTTTCATTATTGGAGCATTGTTGGTTGGTCAATTATCTCTACTATGATTTTTATCACTTTAAAAATATAGTTTTAGTGTTTTGGTTAATTTTTTGGATCTTGGAAATGCATTATTTGGTTTTAAATAAATCAAACACATTAATTTATAGTATTTCTTATCAGGGACCATAGTTTGCCTAGTAGTGTTTTGCTTAACTAACTCCATTTTCATGGAACCATTAAGAGCACTAACCAAGGTATAGAAGTATTCACTTATCTAGTATAGATTTCTTTTTAATACTTTGACTAGTATCATCAGAATCCATTTATTTTTTCAACTTCCAAACCTTTGTTTGCCTGCTTCCATATTTCAGAGTCTACCATTGGCCTGCTGGGGACGCTACTTCTTCATTTGCAAAATGGGGTTAAGATTATCAGTTCTCTCTCCCTTGTGAGCCCTGGGCAAATTAGGTATTGTGACCAAACTGATTATCTTGTAATTTCCTCAGAACTTAGTGCATAGCAAGCAGTTAAAGTACAATGATTACAATTATTGTTGTTGTTCTTCTTCTTATTATTATGGCAAGGACATCCAAGTGAGGAAAAAGGACTTTTGTACTCCACAAAAACCCATTTATCTGGTGAGGATCATCTAGACTGTAAGCTCTTCCTCTAAAGTGTAAGCTCCTTCTAGAGAGGGAACTTATCTACCAACTCCGTTGTTTCATCATCTTCCAAGAGTTTAGTACAGTGTTCTGCACACAGTAAGTACTCAGTAAATATCATTGATTGCTTGACTGATTTAAACTTCAGAATCAATTCCACTGGATTGTAAAATCCTTGAGGGGAAGCATCATATCTACTAGCTTCTATTGTACTCCTCCAAGCGTTTACTACAGTGCTTTGCACAGAGTTAGTGCTCAATAAATACCACTATAGATGGAATTCTCTCTGGATCCGGACTTGGGTCAGCCAAGGTATTTTGTTATTGTTATTAGCATTATCACCATCCTTATAGAACTTCTATAAGGGAAGTGTATTATTAAACTAGTTTATGATTAAACTAATTAGTTTATGATTAGTTCACCAGCTCACCTAAGATTCCAAGATGCTCTTCTTCAGGGAGCCTATCTTTGCGTTTCGTGAAGGAACCATCTGTATATTCCCGGAAAACCAGCTTTTTATAAGATCCCCCAATTCTGGTGGGGCCTTGAACAAAAAACGTCTCAGACTCACTGGAATAGAATAAGTTAAAAAGCTTAAAGAATAATCATGTCATAATCACAGTCACGAGAGAGGTCCAATATTCATAGGAGAAGCATTTTGAAGTTAATTGCTACTTAGGGGGTTTCTCCCCACCAGTGTTCTAAAATGTGCAAAATGTGGTGATTTACAACCCATAGTGACATGAGATATGATAAAGATGTTGGGACCAGGGGTGACCAATATTTTCTATTTAGTCAGTCAGAAGTGTGATAACAGCCTAAATGTTCTAGCACTGGCCAAGCAGAGTTGGAGGGCTCAGGACAATTTTGGATCCCAAGTTTTTAAAATACAAATAAGAAATTGAACAGGACCCTGAGAGAAATATAGAAAATTATCTGAAACTTAGAACACAAGTTTTTTCAGAACTTGGGTATTTCTTCACCCTTCTAAGAAGATATTGAGGCTTGACAGTTTTCGAGCCAGCGAAGGGTCATTATAATTAAGGTTGGGATAATGCCTCTGTCCTCTTTGCTGGTGATTCACACAGTTGTGTCAACCCAACAGTAAGATTCAAACTGCTCTGTTGGCATTCAATACATTGACTGGCGATGGGATGAAAGGGAGCTGGTTTAAGGTTAAAACCAGAGATTAATCAGTCGACATTATTTATTGAGCTTTTACTATGTGCAGAGCACTGTACTAAGCACTTGGGGAATAGAATATAACAGAGTGAACATACAGTCCAGAATGGGAAAGCAGACAGTAATATAAATAAACCATGGATATGCACATAAGTGCAGTGGGGCTGAGGGAGGAGGTGAATAAAGAAAGCATGCAAATCTTAGTGCAAGGGTGATGCTGAGGGAGAAGAGTAAATGAGAGTTAAGTAAGGGAAAGCCTCTTCGAGAAGATGTGCTTTTAATAAGGCTTTGAAGGTGGGGAGAATGAACATCTGTTAGATGTGAAGAGAAGGGAGGTGGTGAGATAGATGAGACTGAGGTATAGTGAGTAGGTTGGCATTAGAGGAGCAAAGTGTACAGGTTGGGTTGTAACTGATTACTAATTTATTGTGAATTACCTGCCAGGAGCTGTTAAATTTTCCCCCGTAAAATGGTCTGTACCAGATGGAGCATAATTCCAAATAATTTCCTCAGCTGCAATGTAGTAATGTTTATTGCTTTTCCCATCCACTGTATCATTTGAAGTCTTTCCGCAATCTTGAACTTGGAAAAAGCCCTGCAGACCAGCTGAGAAACCGAAGAGGAAAACAGGACATGTTAGGGAAACAGAAAATGCATCTATTAGCTTCAGATTCCTTCATTTCCTTGTTGTTGGCATTGATGGAATTTCCACTTTTCACTAGAATAAGCAACACTGCAGGACTGCCAATTGTCACTAAAACAAATGCCAAAACTAAAAAAAAAAAAAGGAAATACAATCAGACCTGCAAGAACAAAGTATTTCCCACAGTGAGGCTGATAGTGGTGGCTCAGGATTTCTGATAAGGTATAATTATGTATTATAAATTTATAAAATATATGATTTATTCACATTAATTTCTGTCTCTCCCTTCAGACTGTAATCTCATCGTGGGCAGGGATTATATCTATTAATTCGGTTGTATTGTATTCTCCTAAACTCTTAGTGTAGAGTTTAGTGCTCAAAAGTGCTCAAAGTGCTCAAAAAATGTCATTAATAATGAAGGTGTTGCTGAACCAAAGGCACTCTGCAATCTCATTCCTTCACCAGATCTAAGTCATTAAATGGCATCATCATCTCAGAAAGGCTTATACTTGCCAATAAGCGGTTACTGGAGAGGAGGTTTGCTTTGGAACTAAACTCAGCACGATGGGACCGAAGAATCCCTGCTGAAAGCACCTCTGCCCCAGTCTTGCTGACTCCTCAAAGTTGTGTCGGATTCCATCTCCAGGTTTAGCAGTTTAATTACCCCATTGATACTGATTTGAACAGATGGCATTCGCTACAAAATAGGGGGCATGGAAAGATCTGGTGGAGGAGAGACTGTGAGCCTACTTAATAATCAGCTGTGTGACTGTGGGCAAGTCACTTAACTTCTCTGTGCCTCAGTTACCTCATCTGTAAAATGGGGATTAAGACTGTGAGCCTCATGTGGGACAATCTGATTACCTTGTATACCCCAGTGCTTAGAACAGTGCTCTGCACATAGTAAGCGCTTAACAAATACCAACATTATTATTAATAATAATAGTATTGATTAAGTGCTTACTATGTGCCAGGCACTGTAATAAGTGCTAGGATGAATACAGCATATTGGGTTGGATACAGTTCCTGTCCAATGTGGGACTCATAGTCTCAATCTGGGGCAGGAACTGTGTCCAACTTGATTAACTTATATCTATCTCAATACTCTATCTATCTCAAGAACTCTGCCATCTAGAGCTACCCATAGTAGAAAGGTCTAAGACAAAGCGTCAAAGTTGATTCACCTGTGCTGGGCAGCAGCGGGCATGGGAAAGAGTCAAAGGCAGATCACGTGAACAACACGTTGACCAAAGACACTGGCAGATACTCAGGTTTTCATTGTGTGGAAGAAGGCAATGGTAAACCACTTCCATAGCTTTACCAAGAAAACTATGGATACACATACAAGAACGACTTTATGGCAGAAGATGGGAAGTTCCGAAGAGGGTGCGTCCATGGAGTCGCTAAGCGTCGGAAAGACTCGAAGGCTTTTGAAGATTGCCTGGCCTCAGGGTGTGCTCTCCTAGGCCCAAGCCTGGGTTGTTGACTGTTTAATGAGTCCAGGCTATGCGCTAACCTCCACCCCAACCCCCAAGGAGCCAAGATGCCAACCAATCCTGAGTGTTGCTACAGACCACAAGTCTTGAGCTCCTCCCACAGTCCATCTCACAGTCCCAAGCCTTTTCCTCTCCTGGTCACCCTTGAAGGTCAATGGTGGGCACCATTGATTTTAAGTGGTGGGGGAACTTAATCACCTTGCCCCCTTCTACCTCACCTCGCTGCTCTCTTACTACAATCCAGCCCACACACTTCGTTCCTCTGGTGCTAACTCTCTCACTGTACCTCCATCTCCACTATCTCACCCCCGACTTCTCGGCTACATTCTGAAACACCCTCCCTCCTCAAATCAGACAGGTAATTGCTCTCCCAGACTTCATAGCCTTAAAAGGCATATCTTCTCTGGGAAGCCTTCCCTGACCAAGCCCTCTTCTCCTTTTCTCCGACTCCCTTCTGTTCCACTCATACTTGTTCCTTCATTCACCCACCCTCCTTTCCCCACAGCACATATGTATATATCTGCAATTTATTTATCTATTTATATTAATGTCCGTCTCCCCCTCTAGACTGTGAGCTTGTTGTCGGCAGGGAAGGTCTGATGTTATAGTGTGCTCTCCCAGTGCTAAGCACCAGTAAACACTCAATAAATACGATTGAAAGAATAAATGGACTCTCCCACCTTTCATGTGTTTGAAGTTCTGGCAACCGAACAGCCACTTTCCCGGGTTCTTGGCCACCATGAGGGCATCGACGAGTGAGGCGGGGAAGAGGTTGATCGTATCGACCCGGTGGGACCTATCGACCAGCACCTGCCCGTGGAAAGAGGCCGCGTGGACGTCGATCTCGTTGCCCATGCCAAAGAGATACCATTTCACTCTGTCTTCTGCACACATGGTGAGGCCTGGGAGGCTTCCAAATGTGTATCCGTTCAGTGCTGAAAAATGATACAGGAGCTTGTGAGCCATTTCCCGGGATCCTGTAGCCCAGACCCCCCAGGGGACACCCCTCTCCTCCCCTCCCAACTCACTGCCAGGTCAAACAGGGTCTGGGTTAACACAATGAGCTATGGAGAACAGGGCTACAGAGGCTGGTTTCTCTGCCATAGATGTCCAGAAAAAACTCAGGGAGAAAGGAGGACATGTTCAGAAGAAAGATGAGGGGCCTCGGGAAGAAAGATTGAGAAGTGAGAGAAGGAATAGTAAGAAGGAGGGAGAAACAGAGAGGGAAGGAGGCAGAGGCAAAGAGGAAAAAGAGAATAAAAGAGAGGTAGAGAGCTAAAGAGGCAGAAATAGAGGGATAGGCAGAAGGGGAGATAGAGAAAGAAAAAGAAGTGAAAAGGACAATAATCTATAGAGATATTGAGAAAAGCACTAACCCAAATCCCTATTTTTATGAACTTTTCAAAACAATCAGTTTTCCATACTTTGCTACATAAGGCTAGATGCTCAGTAATGAAGGTCTTGGTGATTAGTTTACAGTATTTAACAGTCAGGGGCATTTACTGAGTGCTTACTGTGCAGAGTCAATCAATCAATCAGTGGTGTTTATAGAGCACTTACTGTGTGCAGACCACTATTCTAAGCACTTGGGAAAGTACACTACAAGAATCCTGTCTATAAGGAGTTTATAGTTTAAAGAGGAAGACTAACATTAAAATAAATTAGGGATAGGGAAAATAGTAGAAAAGTAAACTGTCCCCTTCCCACAGTGTGACAACAGATTGGGCCCCCTACCTAACCCAGAGAAGGGAGGACAGTTTTGAGCTCAGCTAAAGACCCAATATCCCCGTCCCTTCTACCATCCATGATAAAAGTTCACAGACTGAGTCCCAGCATAGGACAGGATGGGTGTCCAAACTGATTAATCCAGTGCTTAGAACAGTGCTTGACACATAGTAAGCACTTAATAAATACAGCAACAATAATAATAATCATAATTCCAAAGTTGGGGACCAACTAGGTGGCAGTATTGAATGATGAGAAAAGGCCTTACAGTGCATTCTGTTGCTCTCCTGGAAAGCTTCATCTTCAGGGTTCACTTGTTCTGGTTCACTGCAGTAGGTCTTAATGTTCTCTTCTAGATACCAGCTGAGGTTTTCATCGACCACAGAGAACATCACCACAAACTCCTGCTCAATATTTTTTTCCTTCTCCCCATCCAGCATCCCTAAAGCAAAGATAGTCATTTTCTTAGATTTTTTTTTAAATGTGGAAAATAAGTAGCATTGCTTTTTAGCATTTGTATGTGGTTTTACTTGCAAAGTGATATGGAATTGGTTCACTGGCTTTTTCCCCTTTGCCCTGGAACTTGGAATCCTACCAGTATCTCTGTTTCTGAGAAGGGGAAAAGAGGCTTAAGTCAGCTTTAGATCTGGGGTCTGAAGTGAGAATTTATAGCCCCCCTGAGTCACAGACACTGCCTTCTTGCTGATGGTGATGCTAACACTGCTAGAAAGAAAATCACCTGCTTTGGCCATGCCTTATTTCAGCTGTTGGCTGAGCAGGTGACGGTGTTTGGATTAGCTTTTTATTGGCCAGGTGCATTCAGTGAGCGATTGTGATCTAAAAGAAGAAGTCCCTGTGATTTTGGGAGCATTGGGATCCAAGCCTTTCTTGGTTCCTGTGTCCTACTCCTTAGCTTTTAAGGGCCTCAGTTTCCCCAGCTATAGGATAAGGGATAATAGTGGACCCTCCCTATCTCACAAGACAGATGGAACATCTGATGTGAAAAATAAAAGAATCTCTCTAGCAAGCCAAGCTAGGACCACTAACAAATGAACTTATTAACTTCTTTACCTTTTTTACAAATGATTAGTGGTCCAATGAGTCCTGAGGCGATATCTCTTGGGGCATCTATATGTGAGTGGTAAATTCTAGTCACACAATTGCTGTCTCCTTCTCCTGGCCCTTGTTCTCTTGGCACGGACCATTTATACATGTAGTGCTCTCCAGGATTTACTTGATCGTCGAGTTTTTGCAAACCTGTGGTGTTATCGGGATACAGAGCACCTGGGGAATGAACGGTCGACAGAGTCACAGTCATATCTCTTTCTCGATAATCAAGATAGATTTTTATTACATGATAAATAACATGCATTTGTATATTTTAGAATGGATCTTAGCTCTTCCTCAGTCCTTCTCTTGTGCTGGCTCCACAGCTTCTACGGACCCTTTGGACTTCTTCCTCTCTTCAAGGTTTAGTGGAAAGAGCACGGGCCTGGATGTCAGAGGTCCTGGGTTCTAATCCCAGTTCCACTACTTACCGACCGAGTGACCCTATGAAAGTCACTTAATTTCTCTGTGCCTTAGTTTTCCCAACGGTATATTTGATATTCTAATTAATGAAGTAACTAGCCATCTGGTATAAGTTCCCTAGAGTTGCTCTCTTACCTCCGTAATTCCCTCCCTCCCTTTCATCCTCTCTCTCAAGCACTGCAGCAGTCCTTCAAGAAGAGATCTGCTACTTGCTTTTTCAAAATCCATTCCCTCAGCCTGTGCCTCTCCATACCCTCTAACCTCTTAAGAACACTAGCATCCACTCTACTTCCTTCTCTGACCACTACCTGCCTCTGCTAAGGGAAGTAGCCTGGCTTAGTGGAAAGAGAATGGGGTTGGGAGTCAGAGGATGTGATTTCTAATACTGGCTCTTTTTTTTTTAAATGATATTTGTTAAGCACTTACTATGTGCCAAGCCCTGTTCTAAGAGCTGAGCACAGTTCTAAGCTCAGTGGTTCTTCCACTTGTCTTCTGTGTGACCTTGGGCAAGCCACTTATTTTCTCTGTGCCTCAGCTACCTCATCTATAAAATGGGGATTAAGACGGTGAGCCGCACGTGGGACAAACTGATTACTCTGTATCTACCCCAGCACTTAGAACAGTGTTTGGCACAGAGTAAGCCCTTAACAAATACCATCATCATTATTATTATTACATTCTCCCACTGACTCTCTGATGGTTACCCCTCCCCTCAGCCTTCAAACATATTCACACCTTCTCCCATAGTTAAAAAAGTCTCTCTGATTCCCACTGCACCCTTCATCTCCTGGTTCTCTTTCCTTTCTAAATTCCATGATCTACCACTCTCAACTCCTCTTTCCCAAAGCTCTTCTTAGTCCTCTACAATCTGGCTCCACTCCCGTCATGCCACTGAGACTGCTGTTTCCAAGGTCACTGATGACTTCCTCCTTGCCAAATAATAGTAATAATAAGATTAGAACCCACGACTTCTGACTCCCAAGCTTGTGCTCTTTCCACTAAGGTACACTGATATCTGCTCATATGGACTGTGAGCCCGTTATTGGGCAGGGATTGTCTCTATCTGTTGCTGACTTGTACATTCCAAGCACTTAGTACAGTGCTCTGCACAGAGTAAGTGCTCAATAAATACGAATGAATGAATGAATACTAAAATCAAACATTCTGGCTCCCAGGTTTTCCAGGATCCATCTAGGAAGTATTCAGTGTATGTCAGCAGGCCCTAGTACATCATTTGGGAACCACTAGTCTCAAAGAAGGGGTCCTGAGGCTGCCTAACTATATGGCCTTGGGCAAATCGCTCATTCTGTGACTCAAGATTCTCACCTTCAAGACCAGATTACTTCTCAGAAATACTATGAGAACAAATGAGATAGCTTTTGGAAGTACAAGCTTTATGCAAATACGAAATAGTAGTGGCCAAGAATGCCACTCAACTTGAAGGATTTTTGCAAACTTTTTAGGAAAAAGTTAATTTGTTATTCTAATATTATTCAAATGAAGTGTTCGAGCGCTTTGTACAGTGCTCTGCACACAGTAAGAGCTCAGTAAATACAACTGAACGAATTAAATTCAATGTCTCAAATTCTTTCCTTCATCTCTCTTTCCCATCACAGTTAACAACATCATCCCTTTCCCTGTCTGTGAAGTCTGAAACCCTGACATTTCCTCTCATCCCTCTCTTTCAACTGCTACATTCAGTTTGTTGCTGAAATCCTGTCAGTTTTTCTTCCGCAACATTTCATGGATCCACCCTTCCTCTCTAGGTACTTGTCATATCCTGCGTCAGCGTCCTCATTGGTCTCCCTGCCTCCAATCTTGTCCCTCTCTAGTAATTTAATTTTGCTGAAGGATCATTATTCTAAAATATTCTGCACATTTCTCCCCACTCCTCAAAATCCTTTAGTGGCTATCTGTTCTTTTCTGCGACAAACAGAAACTCCTGACCATAAACTTCAGGCTAGACTGTGAGCTTACTGTGGGCAGGGAATGTCACTGTTTTTTGTTGTAACGTACTTTCTCAAGAGCTTAGTACAGTGTTCTGCACACAGTAAGCGCTTAATAAATATGACAATGAAAGAATGGATGAAAGGCACTTCATCAGCTCTCTCTCTCTATTCCACGCTCTTCTCCAGTAGATGTCGCTCCTTGTTCCATGCCTCATTCTCCTTCTCCTACCTCTGACTTAATAATAACAAAAAATGTGGTACTTGTTAAGTGCTTACTATGTGTCAGGCACCGTATTAAGCGTTGGGGCGGAAACAAGCAAAACGGACTGTCCACAGTCCCCGTCCCACATGGGGCTCACCGTCTTAATCCCCATTTTACAGTTGAGGTAACTGAGGCACAGAGAAGTGGAATGACTTGCCCAAAGTCCCACAGCAGACAAGAGGCAGAGTCGGGATTAGATCCCAGGTCCTCTGCTTCCCCACTGCTTTCTCATTTGCATAAATAAAATAAATAAATTATGATATTTGTTAAGTGCTCACTATGTGCAAAGCACTGTTCTAAGCACTGGGGTTGATACAAGGTAATCGGGTTGTCCCACGCGGGGCTCACAGTCTTGGTCCCCATTTTCCAGATGAGGTTACTGAGGCCCAGAGAAGTCAAATGATTTGCCCAAAGTCACACAGCTGACAAGTGGCGGAGCTGGGATTAGAACCCACAACCTCCAACTCCCAAGCCTGGGCTCCTTCAGCTGAGCCACGCTGCATGCCTTCCTCACTGTGGGAAACTCCCTCCCTTTTCATTCTAACTGTCCACAGTTTGCTCCATCTTCAAAGCCCTTCTGAAATCTCATCTTCTCTGGGAAACCTTCTCTGATTAATTTTTCTTTTCCCTACCTCATACCCTCAACCCAAACTACTATCTCAGCATTTCTATGCCAATTACTCACTCCTCTAGGCTGTAAACTCCTTAGGGGCAGGGACTATGTCTGCTGGCTCCATCCTATGGTGCTCTTCCAAGTGCTTAGTACAGTAATCTGCACATAGTAAGTGCTCAGTGAATGCCATTGATTAAGTACTCCAACCTGCTGGGCACTTCTGAAGATATTGACTTATATATCCTCTTATTTAAGCACTTACTCATCTACATACTTGCTTTTTTCTCTTCTTCAACCTGTCAGTTTGGATTTGTCTCCTCTACTAGACTGTAAGATCCTTAAGGACTGGGATTAAGTCTTCAATTATATTGTATTCTCCCAAGTGTTTAGTCATTTTTTCTTTACTTATCAGATACATGAACACTATACTGACTCACTCAGCCCTTTCTCTCCCTCTGGAATATTCTCTTTAAAAGGTATTTAAGTTAACAATCACTTAAACATGTCTTTATTCACTCCTCCTCCCATTTATATTGTACTCTCCCTAGCGCTTAGTACAGGGCTCTGCACACAGTAAGTGTTCAATAAATATGATTGAATTGAATTCATTCATTAGTATTTATTGAGCACTTACTATGTGCAGACCCCTGTACTAAGCACTTGGAATGAAGCCTCACAGCACTTATGTACCTATCACTGATTTTTATATTAATGTCTGTCTCCCCTGTACATTGTAAACTCGCTGTGGACAGGGAATGTGTCTGTTATATTGTTATATTGAACTCTCCCAATTGCTCTGCACACGGTAAGCACTCAATAGATACTGACTGACTGACCAACAGACCATTTTGGCATTCTAGCGAGGAGCAATGGATGCTTCATTCCAGGAGCAACTATCATCTGCTAAAAGCATGATCAAGTTTTTTTGGTTAAATGCTGAGTTACAAGTCTGAAATAAACATGATGATATTAATTGTTTAATAATTTTTTCGATCATTTTCTGTTTTAGAAATGCAAGAAATAGGAAGTTTATCCTATCCTGAAATTTGAATACTTTTGTTAACATATTTGTGACCCCACAATAACTCAAGAAACTGAGAAACGTCAGCATGTGAAAGACAAATCAGCAAGGTCTGAACACAGGAAATCAGAATGGAAAAACTTAACTCTTGACCTAATGACTCAATTTCTAGAAAAATAAATTTGGAAAGAGATGACAAACTGAAAGGATTAGAATTCTTCAGTCTGGAAAGATGCAGAATGGAAGAGGACATGATTGAGGGTTACAAAAGCAAGAAGAGTGAACAGGGTAGATACAAAATTATTGTTCACCAAATCCCACAGCCCCAGGATAAGGGGGGACCCACTGAGGCTTGGGAAAAAAAAAATAAGAAACACTTCTTCATCCAGTGACTAGTAGCCATGTGGAATTCATTAACAGAGGAAATTGTGCAGGAAGAAAATACTCATAAACTTAAGAAGGGTTTAGATAAGTGCACTGGCAAGAATTCCATAATGAGTTTTTAAAGGGAAAGTTAGGAGGGTAACTATTCAATTCAATTCAATAGTATTTATTGAGCGCTTACTATATGCAGAGCACTGTACTAAGTGCTTGGAATGTACAAATCGGTAACAGAGACAGCCCCTGCCCTTTGATGGGCTTACAGTCTAATCGGGGGAGACAGACAGACAAAAACAGTAGCAGTAAATAGAATCAAGGGGATGAACATCTCATTAAAACAATAGCAAATAAATAGAATCAAGGTGATGTACATCTCATTAAAATAAATAGGGTAATGAAACATTCATAAACATATTGAGGAATATCCAGGAGCCAAGAACCCATGCTTTTTCCAAGCATCCTATAGCCACTGTTGACGACCACTGTTGTGAGCCAGTAAGACATTGCTCGTACTAGTGTGTATTCGTGGTCCACTGAATTGTTGTAATTTTATATTTATTTTCCAAATGTGGCCCTTGTAAAATGAATGAACTGCTAAATGATTTAGATTGGCTTTAGTGTATTTTCCTACCTGGATAGCTCATTAGACTGTAAGCTCACTGTGGGTAGGAAACATGTCTCTATAACTCTGTTATATTCTTGTATTGTACTCTCCCAAACACTTAGTATAGCACTCTGCACACAGAGAGCGCTCAGCAAATGCCACTGATGGGTCGACTTATTGATTAGACATAATAATAATAATAATGATGGGATTTGTTAAGCGCTTACTATGTGCCGAGCACTGTTCTAAGCACTGGGGTAGATACAGGGTAATCAGGTGGTCCCACGTGAGGCTCACAGTTAATCCCCATTTTACAGATGAGGTAACTGAGGCACAGAGAAGTAAAGTGACTTGCCCACAGTCACAAAGCTGACAAGTGGCAGAGCCAGGAGTCGAGCCCATGTCCTCTGACTCCGAAGCCCAGGCTCTTTCCACTGAGCCACGCTGCTTCCCCATCAAAGACATCAAAGAGAAAAGTGGTGAAGGCAATGACAGTGGAGATCACCATCAGGAAGGACAGATGGCTCAGTCCTGACATTTTAATCAATCAATCAGAGGTATTAACTTACTTACTAACTTACTAGTACAGAGTACTATACTAAGCGGCTTAGGATCAAGAACATTTGTAAAGGAATGGATTCTAGAGCTGTTGTATATGCATAGCCTCTGGTAATTTCTCATCTCTGCCCGTCATGTTCCTGCCGTAGCCTGGAGTGTGACCAGGAGGGAAGGGGTGCTACGCGTTGCAAGATGCTTGCAGAGCCTGTTTATCCTCTGCAGCTGGTGCAATAAGGTTTTCATTCAATTGTACTTATTAAGCACTTATCGTGTGCAGAACACTAGAGGTGTTGGAGAAGCAGCGTGGCTTAGCGGAAAGAGCGCGGGGTTGGGAGTCAAAGGTCATGGGTTCTAATCCAGCCTCTTCCACTTATCAACTGTGTGACTTTGAGCAAGTAACTTCACTTCTCTGTGCCTCAGTGACCCCATCTGTAAAATGGGGGTGAAGACTGTGAGCCCCACGTGGGACAACCTGATTACTTTGGATCTACCCCAGGGCTTAGAACGGCGCTTGGCACGTAGTAAGGGCTTAACAAATGCCATCATTATTATCAGTGTTCATTCATTCATTCATTCATTCATTCATTCATTCATATTTCATTCATTCATTCAGTTGCATTTATTGAGCATTTACTGTGTGCAGCGCACTGTACTGGGAGAGTACAACAAAACAATATAACAGGAAGCAGCGTGGCTTAGTGGAAAGAGCCCGGGCTTGGGAGTCACAGGTCATGGGTTCTAATCCCAGCTCCTCCATTTGTCAGCTGTGTGATTTTGGGCAAGTCACTTCATTTCTCTGTGCCTGAGTCCCCTCATCTGTAAAATGGGGATTAAGACTGTGAGCCCCACCTGGGATGACCTGATTACCTTGTACCTATCCAAGTGCACAGAGCAGTGCTTGGCATATAGTAAATGCTTAACAAATACCATCATCAGTATTGTTATTATTACTTGCTCACAGTGAGCTTACAGCCTAGAGGGGGAGACAGACATTAACAGAAATTAATATATTATGTAATATTAACATAATATTAACATGATACAATGCTGCAATACAATACAGTGCTGCGCCGTAGTGTCAGAACGCAGCTGAGGGGGGGAGATAGACGTTAATAGAAATTAATATAATATGTAATATATTCAATTATATTAACATAATACAGTGCTGCACCGTAGTGTCAGAACGCAGCTGCTGCGGTCTTCCCCACCCACATTAGCCCAGTGTTGTCCAGGATTCCTGCTGGGCCTCTCTCCTTGTTGAACGCTCCAAGCAGTTCTCCGCTCAGAGAACTTCATCACCAAGGTCTAGCCCCCACTGGTAGAACCAGCAGCAGAACCTATGTTTCCTGACCCACACAGACACGCTCTTTTCACTGGGCCAACGGCAGGACTAGAAATGATGATAATACACTGATACGGTCTCTAGACTCTGGGCAGGGAACATATCTACCAACTCTGTTATACTGTACTCTCCCAAGTGCTTAGTACAACACTCTGCATACAGTAAACATTCAATAAATACCTCTGACTGATTGATAAAGCATGAGTGAAACATCATGTTGGCTTTACAGAGAACTAGATGGAGTTCATGAAGCAGAATGGCGTAATGGATAGACCGTGGGCCTGGAGTTAGAAGGTCCTGGGTTCTAATCCCTTCTCTGCCACTTGTCTGCTGTGTGACCTTGGGCAAGTCACTTCACTTCTCCGTGCTTCAGTTACCTCATCTGTCAAATGGGAATTAAGACTGTAAGCCCCACATGGGACAGGAACTATGTCCAACTCGATTATCTTTATATACCCCAGAGCTTAGAACAGTGCCTGGCACATAGTAAGCGCTTAACAAACACCATAATTATTGTGGAGTTTCTGTCCGGTGGGGGGATGGGGACATGTGGGGTGAAGAAGTTCCTTTAGCACAGTTCCCATTTGAATGGATTACATACTGAGGGCAGAGAGGTGTATTTCCCATGTGGAAAGGTCCCCCAGAAGGTCTTACCTTCATATTCCTTCGTATAGGTCACTCCGTGAGGGTGAAAACTGTAACCCCGGGAGGCGGAGTTCTTCAGGTGAACAAAAATGGTGTCTCCGGTCTCGGCTCTAATCACGGGGCCTAAAAACCCCAGCCACAGTGGCTTCCTAACTGGCTTCTCGAAGGACTCATCCGTGTACTGGACATAAGTGGCCTTCTTATACGTGCTTCCTATCCTGTTCCGGCTCCTCTGCAGGTAGGTCTCGGGATCCAGTTCTCTGTACCGATAAGCAGAAGTTGCCCTCAAAATGCATAATTTTTTAGCAAAACCTTTCAACAGCACAGGGCACCGTCACCACACACAAGGCTTAACAGACCTTTCCAATGGTCCTGGATCATCCCTCACCCATGCTGCTCTCTCACTCTGGAGTTCCCTTCCCACTCAAATCCATGACACCCAAATCTACATCTCTTCCCCTGTTCTCTCTTCCTCCCTTCAGGCTCATATCTCCTCCTGCCTCCAGGACGTCTCCACCTGGCTGTCTGCCCGCCACCTAAAACTCAATATGTCCAAAATTGAGCTCCTTATCTTCCCTCCCAAATCCTGTCCTCTCCCTGACTTCCCTGTCACTGTGGACAGACAGCACAACCATCCTTCCCGTCTCACAGGCCCACAACCTTGGTGTCATCCTCGACTCAGCTCTCTCATTCACGCCACACATCCAATCCGTCACCAAAACCTGTCGGTCTCACCTTTACAATATCACCAAGATCCGCCCCTTCCTCTCCATCCAAACCGCTACTGTGCTGATACAAGCTCTCATAATATTCCGACTGGATCATTGTGTCAGCCTCCTCTCGGAAGTCCCTTCCACCTGTCTCTCCCCACTTCAGTCTATTCTTCATTCCACTGCCCAGATCATCTTCCTACAGAAATGCTCTGGGCCTGTCACTCCCCTCCTCAAAAACCTCCAGTGGTTGCCTATCAGCCTCCACACGAAACAAAAACTCCTCACTCTTGGCTTCAGAGCTCTCCATCCCCTTGCCCCCTCCTACCTCCCCTCCTCTCTTTCTACTGCCCACCCTGCATGCTCTGCTCCTCCACCGCCCACCTCCTCACCGTCCCCCGTTCTCGCCTACCCCGCCGTCGACCCCTGGCCCACGTCCTATCACTGTCCTGGAATGCCCTCCCTCATCATGTCCGCCAAACTAGCTCTCTTCCCCACTTCAAAGCCCTACTGAGAGCTCACCTCCTCCAAGAGGCCTTCCCATACTGAGCTCCCCTCTTCTCCCTCTGCTCCCCCTCCCTCCTCTGCTCCTCCCGTCCCCACCAGCACTGTCTTTATTTGTATATATTATTTATTACCCTATTTAATCTGTTAATGAGATGTACATCCCCTTGATTCTATTTATCCTGATAATGTTGTCTTGTTTTTGTTTTGCTCTATTTTGCTTTGCTGTCTGTCTCCGCAATTAGACTGTGAGCCCGTCACTGGGCAAGGATTGTCTCTATCTGTTGCCGAATTGAACATTCCAAGCCCTTAGTACAGTGCTTTGTCCTCATTTTAAAGCCCTCTTAAAATATCGTTTCCTCCAACAACTCCGTCCCAGTTAACTCCCAGCAGCTCAAGCACCAGCCCAAGTGTTGTTGTGTTGTCTTATCTGTCAAGTCGTGTTCAACCCATAGCGACGCTATGGACATATCTCTCCCAGAGTGCCCCATTTCCATCTGCAATCGTTCTGGTAGTGCATCCATAGAGTTTTCTTGGTAAAAATATGGAAGGGGTTTACTATTGCCTCCTTCCGCACAGTAAATAAGTCTCTGCCCTTGGCTCTCTCCCATGCCCCTGCTGCCCAGCATAGGTAAATTAGCTACCTAATAATAATAATTTTGGTATTTATATGCCCTTATTATGTGCCAGGCACTGTTCTAAGCGCTGGGTAGATACAAGGTCATCAGGTTGTCCCATGTGGGGCTCACAGTCTCCATCCCCATTTTCCAGATGAAGGAACTGAGGCACAGGGAAGTTAAATGACTTACCCAAAGTCACACAGCTGACAAGTAATAATAATAATAATGTTGGTATTTGTTAAGCGCTTACTATGTGCAGAGCACTGTTCTAAGCGCTGGGGTAGACACAGGGGAATCAGGTTGTCCCACGTGGGGCTCACAGTCTTAATCCCCATTTTACAGATGAGGGAACTGAGGCACAGAGAAGTTAAGTGACTTGCCCACAGTCACACAGCTGACAAGTGGCAGAGCTGGGATTCAAACTCATGAGCCCTGACTCCAAAGCCCGTGCTCTTTTCCACTGCGCCACGCTGCTTCTCTATCTGGGATTAGAACCCTTGACCTATGACTCCCAAGCCTGGGCTCTTTCCACTGAGCCACGCTGCTTGATCGTGGTGTTTGTTACGTGCTTAATATGTGCCAGGCACTGTTCTAAGCTTTGAAGTGGATACAAGATAATCGGGTTAGACACAGACCCTGTCCCACATAGGGCTCACCATCTTTATCCCCATTTTATAGAGGAGGTAACTGAGGCACAGAGAAGTTGAGTGACTTGTCCAAGGCCATACAACAG
Source organism: Ornithorhynchus anatinus (assembly GCF_004115215.2). Lineage (NCBI taxonomy): Eukaryota > Metazoa > Chordata > Mammalia > Monotremata > Ornithorhynchidae > Ornithorhynchus > Ornithorhynchus anatinus. The sequence continues at coordinate 101,934,908 of NC_041728.1, read as the reverse complement.
ATGAGTGGCGATTAGAACCCAGCTCCTTCCAACTCCCAGGCCCATGGTCTATCCACTCGGCCATGCTGCCTCTCTAGCACTTATACAACTTATACAGTTTATACCTCTAGCCTAATGGAGAGATCATAGGCCTGCAGAGCAGAGGACCTGGATTCTAACTCCAACTCTTCCACTTGTCTGCTTTGTGACCTTGGTCAAGTCATTTCACTTTCTTAAACCTCAGTGTCCTCATCTGTAAAATGGGGGTTAAATACTGTGATCCCCAGGTGGATAGGGATTGTGTCTAATTTGATTATGTTTCCCATTGCTTAGCACAGAGCTTGGCACATAGTAAGTACTTAACAATAGCTTCTTGTGAGCTGGAAACACATCTACCAACTCCTTTATAGTGTATTCTCCCAAGTATTTAGCACAGCGCTCTGTGCATAGTAAGCACTCAATAAATACCATTGATTGATCATAATTATTAGTAGTGATCACCTTCCTTAGCTCTTGTGTCTATATAATAATAATGTTGGTATTTGTTAAGCGCTTACTATGTGCAGAGCACTGTTCTAAGTACTGGGGTAGATACAGAGTGATCAGGTTGTCCCACATGGGGCTCACAGTTTTAATCCCCATTTTACAGTTGAGGTAACTGAGGCACAGAGAAGTTAAGTGACTTGCCCACAGTCACACAGCTGACAAGTGGCAGAGGTGGGATTTGAACCCATAACCTCTGACTCCCAAACTCGTGCTCTTTCCACTGAGCCACGCTGCTTCTCTAACAATATATGCATAATCGATTGTATATTCAATTTAGTCTGATAATTATTTGTAAATATTTTTCTGCACAACTCCCTCATTAAGCTCATAGTGGGCAAGGAATAGGTTTTCTACTTTCTCAAGTGTGTAATAGGAGAAACAAACCCAGTGAGTGTTCATTAGTGACTATTTTTGGAAATTGTTCTGAGTGAGAAATTTCTGTTTCTGTCCAGTGCGTACTATTGATTAAATCTCTCCCCTGCCCCAGTGATAACCAGGTTGGACACAGGTCCTGAACCAACTGGGGCTCAGGGTCTAAATAGGAGGGAGAACAGGTATTGAACCTCCATTTGCAGATGAGGAAACTGAGGCACAGAGAAGTAAGTGACTTGCCCAAGGTCACATGGCAGACAGATGGCAGAGCTGGGTTCAGAAAGTCAGTCCTCTGACTCCCAGGCCCACATTCTTTCCATTAGGGCACACTACTTCCTTAGTAATAATAATAATAATAATAATGGTGGTATTTGTTAAGTGCTTACTATGTGCCAAGCACTGTTCTAAGTGCTGGGGTAGATACAAGGTAATCAGGTTGTCCCACATGGGGCTCACAGTCTTAATCCCCATTTTACAGATGAGGGAACTGAGGCACAGAGAAGTTAAGTGGCTTGCCCAAGGTCACACAGCAGGCAAATGGCAGAGCAGGAATTAGAACCCACGTCCTCTGACTCCCAAGTCCTTGCTCTTTCCACTAAGCCACTCTCTTTAGCCCCTCAGCAGTACCGAGGCGGGGTAGGAGTTGGAGAAGGGTGGTTTTGGGGGTTGGCTGCTAGAGAAGATGAACTCTCTTCCTGTCCTTCATTCAAAGGGCCACTTGATAACTGACTGGTGATAATTTATTAAAAATAATGATAATAAAAAAATAATAATGATAACCTTGGTATTCGTTAAGAACTTGCTGTGTGCCAAGCACCATACTAAGCACTGGGGGTTACAAAATAAACAGGTTGGTTAGAGTTCCTGTTCCACACAGGGCTCTCAGTCTTAATCTCCATTTTAAAGATGAGGTAACTGAGAGAATGAAAAATGAAATGACTTTCCCATGGTCACACAGCAGACATGCAGAGGATCTGGAATTAGAACCCAGGTTCTTTTGGTTCCCAGGTCCATGCTTTTTCCACTAGACCATGAAATGAAGATGCAGTAGGGTAATGTCTACATATCTGCTTCTACAGGAACTCAAATCACTCGCTCCCCTATCTCTTCATCCACTTCCTACCACAGCCCTAGATCACCTCCATGGTCCGCCTCCTTTGTTCTTGTGCATGAGCCACAGAGTGCTGCTGACGGAAATCTAGATATCATACTGACCTAATCCACTTCAAATTCAACCTTGCATGCTTTAACTCTGCCTTCTCCTCTGCCTAGCAAAATTATTCTCCATCCTTATTGACACCCATGCCCATTTGCCCTCATAAGTTGTTCCAGACATGTAACTCCTCCTCAAACCCCTGTCCTCTGTCTTCCCCAACCCTTGTCCCTAATGACCTGGCCGGCCACTTACTTTTTTGAGAAAACTGAAACCATCAGGCGTAATCTCCCTAAAATCTCCCCTGATTTCCTCCAGTCCCTCCCCTGTCCTGTCCCTTCTTCAACTCTCCCAGCTTTCCCAGCTGAATCTCAAGAGGAGATCTCCTGCCTTCTCTCAAAATCCACCCCTTCTAACTGCACATCCAATCCCATCCCTTCGCACCTTATCAAAACTCTCACCCCCTCTCTTCTTCTGTCCCTATCTGCCATCTTCAACTGTTCTCTCTCCAACAACTTCCTCCTCACTGCTTTCAAACATGTCCATGTCTCCTCTATCCTAAAAAAACCCTCTCCCTTGACCCCACGGCTCCCTCCAGTTATCGCTCCAATTCCCTCCTACCATTCCTCTCCAGACTCCTTGAGCGAGTTGTCTACAGCCGCTGTCTCAAATTCCTCTCCTCCAGTTCTCTCCTTGACACTCTCTAATCTGACTTCCAACTCCTTCACGCCACAGAAACCACTCTCTCACAGGTCACCGTCAATCTCTTTCTTGCCAAAGCCAACAGCTTCTACTCTATCCTAATCCTTCTCCTCGACCTCTCAGCTGCCTTCGACATTGTCGACCACCCCTTTCTCCTGGAAACATTATCTAACTTTGGCTTCACTGACACTATCCTCTCCTAGTTCTCCTCCTATCTCCTCTGGTCATTCTCAGTCTCTTTCGCGGTCTCCTCCTCTGCCTCCCACCCCCTAACTGGGATTTTCCCTCAAGGTTCAGTTCACTTCTATTCCTCATCTACATCCCCTCCCTTGGAGAACTCATTCGCTCACATGGCTTCAACTACCACAGCTATGTGGATGATTCCCAAATCTACGTCTCCAGTCCTGATCTCGCTCTCTCTCTGCAGTCTCAAATTTCCTCCTGCCTTCAAGACATCTCTACTCAGATGTCCCACCGTCACCTCAAACTTAACATGTCTAAAACAACTCCTTATCTTCCCACCTAAACCTCATCCTTCCACTTTATTTCCCATCACTGAAGATGGCACCACCATCTTTACTGTCTCACATGCTTATAACCTTATCCTTAATATAATCTTAATATTATCTTAATGCTTAAGATAAACATTATCCTTAAACTCCTCTCTCTCATTCAACCCGCATATTCAATTTGTCACTAAATCCTTCCATTTCAACCTTTCCAAATCACTAAAATCCACCCTTTCCTTTCCATCCAAACTGCTACCATAGTAATACAATCACTTATCCTAACCCGCCTGGATTACTGCATCAGCCTCCTTGCTGACCTCCCCGCCTCCTGTCTCTCCCCACTCCAGTCCATTCTTCACTTGACTGCCTGGATCATTTTTCTGCAAAAATGTTAAGTCCATCTTTCCCCCTTCCTCAAGAACCTCCAGTGGTTGCCCATCCACCTCCACATCAAACAGAAACTCCTTTCCATTGGCTTTAGGGCACTCAATCGCCTTGCCCTCCTCCTACCTTATCTTGCTGCTTTCTTACTACAACCCAGCCCACACATTTCACTCCTCTAATGCCAAGCTTCTCATTGTACCCCACAGCATAAGGGCACGGAATGTTTCTGTTATATTGTTATATTTTACTCTCCCAAATGCTTAGTATATTGCTCTGCACACAGTAAGTGCTCAATAAATGCAATTGACTGACTGACATGAGAGAGAAATGAGCGGAGAAGGAATGGAAGAACAGGAATCAGTGTCTAACTGTTGGAGAGGACAGCGTGTTGAGAAGTAGCAGGATATAGAAAGAGCATGGGCCTGGGAGTCAGAAGACCTGCGTTTGAATCCCATTTCTGCCCTTTTTCCTCCTGCATGACCTTGGCCCAGTCACTAAAGTTCCCACTGGCTCAGTTTGCTCATCTGTAAAATGGAGATTCATCACCTGCTTTCCCTCCTACTTAAGTGGTGAGCCTTATGGGGGACAGCCCTGTGGCAGGGCTGATTATTTTGCATCTACCTAAGCGCTTTGTACAGAGTAAGCATTTAACGAATACTATTATTATTATGTGCCTATAGGTCTGCTAGTATAGCCAAGAAACTTCTTTCTGGCACCAGACAGGGCCAGATCAGCTGAAAATCACACTCTCCAGTATAAAACCAGACAAATGGCCACTCCAAACACTGTCTGCCCAGCCCTGCTCTCTATCCCTTCCCTTTCCCCTTTCTCAACCTCATTAAGCTCCAGAAACAATCAGAAAAATGCTCAAGCCCTAAATTAAAGGCGCTGAGATTTTCTAATTGAGTTTTCCATTCTATAATGTACTCTCTCCACTAAGAGCTACTGTTTGTGTTTGCCTGCTGGAAACATTCCAGAAAATGTCTCTGCTTGGAAAGATACACAAAAGCAGCTTTCAAAGGTTTCTGCTGATCCCAGCATTCCCCTGGGGTTTACTCCTTCCTTTCTCTCCCTTTCTATAAAATTAGGAAAGAAAACAAAGCCCAAGCCAAAACAGCAAATCCCTGTTCCCTTGTAAGCTGCCCCGGGCTCCAGGGTGGGACATATTTGCTTATATTCTGCCTCTAGGAGAGCATGAAAGGGTCACCAAATGGTTTTGGTCCCATTTCGAAAGTGCAGAACAAAAGCTCAGTTACTGGAAGTTTGCAGGAAGTTTTGGCAGCCAAATATTCAGTCAGGGTGCCCACTCGTGGGCTAAGGCTGGTGAATAAATAATTCACATTTAAGGCAAGCTCTTCCTGTTGACAGCTGAACTGTGCAATTTCCCTGAAGAAAACAATAGATCCTGTTAGCACAACCGCTAACCTGTCTGGCCCATTGGTGAATTTTCAGTTAGAGTTAAAAAAAAAAAGGTCAGAGGCATCTTGCCTCCCCGGGGTCTCGGGTTGCAGGAAAAGGAGCTTCACTGAGCCTGAATTCACTCTTGATGCTTTATTATAGTAATTATGGGACCTATTAAGCACTTACTATGTGCAAGCACTGTTCTAAGCACTGGGGTAGATGTAAGTTAAGCAGGCTGGACACAGTCCCTATTCCACATAGGGTTCCCACTCTTAATCCCCTATTTTTCACAGCTGAGGTAACCGAGGCACAGAAAAGTTAAGTGATTTGCCCAAGATGACACAACAGACGTGACAGAGCAGGGATTAGAACCCAAGACCTTCCAACTCGTGGGCCCCTGCTCTATCCACTAAGCCATGATGCTTATGTTAGACCAGTGGGTTTCCTTCTCTCTGTGACATTTAGCTTCAGTTTTGGGGTCCACAGATTACACAGGCCAGGCCACAGGCCGCTGTGGAGAAATAATAATAGTGGTATTTTTTCTGTTGGGTTTTTTTTTTTTTTGATAAGATTTGCCAAGCACTTACTTTGTGCCAGGTATCCTAATAAGGGATGGGTAGATCAATCAATCAATCATATTTATCGAGCATTTACTATGTGCAGAGAACTGCACTAAGCACTTGCGAGAGTACAATACAACAGAATTAGCCCACACATTCCCCAGCCATAGGTATAAGCTAATCAAGTTGGACACAATCCCTGTCCCACATGGATCTCAGAGTCTTAATACCCATTTTACAGATAACTGAGGTACAGAGAAGTGAAATGACTTGCCCAAGGTCACGCTGCAAAGTGGTGGAACCAGAATTAGAACTCAGGTCCTTTTGACTCCCAGGCCCGTGGTCTATCCACTAGCTCATACTGCTCCCTAAGTGTTGAATGCTTATTATATAACACTGGATGATAAGATAATCAGGTCCCACATGGAACTCACAGACTAGACAGGAGGGAGAACAGATATTGGAACCAGATGAAAGAACTGAGGCACAGAGAAGTGAAGTGACCAGTCCGATGCCGTATAGCCGGTAAGTGGTAAAGGCAGGTTTAGAACTCAGGTCCTCTGACTTCCAAACTCATGCCCTTTCCAGTAGGCCACACTGCTTCTCAAGATGGGGAAATAGAGATGATTATGCCAATCATTCAGACCATTAAGTGTCCGGTTATCTGGACACTAAGTGTCCAGTTATCCAGTTAAGCGCTTAGTACAGTGCTCTGCACATAGTAAGCACTCAGTAAATACCATTGATTGATTATCTAAGACAAAAGAAAAGCTTTGCTTGAATTACTCATAGTTGTCTCAGTTCTCTCCCTCCAGGCTCCCCACAGATATAGAGGCTATTGAGGGGTGGGTCTTGAGTGCAAATCCAGAAATTACAGCCGGTTCTTATGTTATGCCGATTATGTGATATAAGATAATGATGTCATATGGAGATTTTTTAGGAAATCTGTCCCTGGGGGTTAGGGAGGGGGATTCCCTGATCCCACCCTTTACTTCAGAGCCACTGCATTCCTATCCCCTGTCCTGTATAGGATTTAGCAGCATTCAGCAGCTGAGAAGTAGCATGGCCTAGTGGATAGACCAAGGGTCTGGGAGTCAGAAGGGCGTAGGCTCTAATCCCAGCTATGCCACTTGTCTGTTGTTTGATTCAGGACAAGTGACAACTTTTCTGTGCCTCAGTTACCTCAATGAGGATTAAGATTGTGAACCCTATGTAGGACATGAACTGTGTCCAACCTGGTTTACTTGTAGCTACTCCAGGGCTTTGTCCAGTGCTTAGCACATAGTAAGTGCTTAACAAATATCATTTTTTTTTAAAAAAAGGTCTCAGCTGGAGCTGATGCAGGAGGAGGCTGGTATTTAAAACAAATATACAGGATGGAGAGGTGGCTTTTGCCATATAGACAGTCTGGTGTGAAGCTGGATGAGTAGTCACGCTGCTCACAGGCTAGCCAATGGAAATGGAAGGTTAAAGGCCCAGATTGGATTGGCTTAGTATGGGGGTTTGGGGGTCTTAGGGTGAGGGGCTGGACTCTGATCAAACCCTCTATTTTCCCTTAAAAAAGGGCAAAGGTAGATGGGGGTTGGGGAAGTGGAGATAGGGAATGTGTCTGTTTCTTGTTATATTGTACTCAGAAACTCTTAGTACAGAATTCTGCACACAGTAAGCAGTCAATAAATATGACTGAATTGACTGAAACAATGCTAGGTACATGGGGGCTGGAGAGCCCTTTCCCTTAATGGAATTACGGGAATTCCATAATGCAGTTAGGCTACATAATGCTTACTAGGCTTAGGGCAAAATTAGATCAAAAGAATGTAATTCTCATCCACCAAGAGATTGCAGTACAGTTTTAAGAGACAGAGGTGAAATAAACCCAGATGAAAAGTCATGGTGAGAAAAGCATATGATACTTATGGAGCTAAATTTTTTTGTTTTTACCAATTTTTCTTTTCCACAGGTGGTGGACTGGTTTTTTGAAAAGGTAAAGGGAGTATTTGAGTTGGAGATGGAGGAGAGGAAACAACAGGAAGAGGACAGAGAAGAGTAAAAAAAGTGTTGAAAAAGAAGGTATTTAAATGTGCTGACTTCCAGTCCCGTGTCCTATTGAATGGTTCTGGTAACACTGCCTTAAGATTTTATTTTTTTATGGTATTTAAGCACTTCCTATGTGCCAGGTACTGTAGTAAGCAATGGGTAGATACAAACTGATGAGTTTGGACACAATCCATATCCCCCATGGACCTCACAGTCTTAATCCTCATTTTGCAGATGAGGCAACTGAGGCACAGAGAAGTTAAATCGGTTGCCCAGTGTCACACAACAGACATATGACAGAGCCAGAATTAGATCCCAGGTATCCTCACTCCCAGGCCCACATTCTATCTACGAAGGCCACGCTGTTTCCATTTGAGCCAATAAAGGTAAACAGAGGCTCAGCAGGGTTCCTTCTATTTTTGCCCTTCTCTAGGGAAAAGGACCCAATCTTTGGGCCAAAATAAAGAAGCAGGAGTACTGTAAACACAGGCACAATCTTATGAGTTTTAAAAAACTCATAAACAGGAAGACTACGTTAGCTGTCCTACTGAAAGCAGTTTCTGTGTGGTCCAATAGAAGCAGAATTTTAGATGGACAGAAATGATGAGCTCCAAGCCAGACTCTTCCACCTCATTGTATGCAGGGATCTTGTTTTGTTATCAATCTATGGAATTTATGAGCTCTTACTGTGTACAGAGCCCTGTACTAAGTGGTTTATTTTAATGCTATTTGCTTAACACTTACTGTGTACCAGGGCCCTGCTCTGTCTACTAAGCAGTGCTACTGCTAGATGTTTGCCGTTATGCTAAGTAGATTTGATTTATTTAATGGTAAATTGAAATGGACCCTAATCGCCCTATTCAAGTGAGTCAAAATCCTTCAAAGGGAAGGGAAAGAAGGTTCTAAAGTCAGGGCTGTGTGCAGCGTTGTCTCAAAAGTGAGAGCACTCTAAAAATTTTGATATTAAAATCCAAAGACTGCTATCAATCAATCAATCATTCAGTGGTGCTTGAGCGCTTACCATATGTGGAATACTGTAGTATGCACTTGGAAGAATATAATACAAAAGAGTAAATATAGACGATCCCTGCCCACAAAGAATTTATGGACTAGAGCAGGAGACAGGCGCTAAAATATGTTACAGATAGATTATAGATTTTGTGCATAAGTGCTGTGTAGCTGGGAGGGGGATATATCGAACTGCTTAAGAAGTGCTAAGAGAAGAGGTTGGAATAGAAGAGCTTGCACTTGGATTTGTATTAAGTGTTTAATATTGAACCAACCCTCATACCGCAGCACTTAATAAATTAATGTCCTTCATTCCCTTTAGACTGTAAGCTCCTGGTGGGCAAGCAATGTGTCTAATAATGTTGGTATTTGTTAAGTGCTTACTATCTTCAGAGCACTGTTCTAAGCACTGGGATAGATACAGTGTAATCAGGTTGTCCCACGTGAGGCTCACAGTTAATCCCCATTTTACAGATGAGGTAACTGAGGCACAGAGAAGTTAAGTGACTTGCCCAAAGTCACACAGCTGACAAGTGGCAGAGCCGGGAGTCGAGCCCATGACCTCTGACTCCGAAGCCCAGGCTCTTTCCACTGAGCCACGCTGCTTCAACTCTGTTGTACTATACACTCCCAATGATGAAGCAGCGTGTCCTAGTGAAGAGAGCACGGGTCTGGGAGTCAGAAGGACCTGGGTTCTAATCCCAGCTCCGTCACTTGTCTGCTGTGTGACCTTGGGCAAGCCATTTCATTTCTCTGTGCCTCAGTTACCTCATTTGTAAAATGAGGATCGAGACTGTGAACCCCTCATGGGACGGGGACTGTGTCCAACCTGATTTGCTTGTATCTATCCCAGAGCTTAGTACAGTGCCTGGCACATAGTAAGTGCTTAACAAATACCATAATTTGCTATTTTTATTATTATTAGTAGGTTACACTAGGTACTGAATAAGATATGGAGAGATAACATTTGAAAATTAAGTATTCATATATAGAAATCTAATTCAAACTCTTATTATTCTTTCATATTTACAATGGTGTTGATCCTATTGCTATATTTTGGTGTTTCTATCACTTTAAATTACATTTATATTGTTTTGGTCTTTTTATTTTAGAAATATATTCACTTTACACTATATCTAAGGGAAAACTAAATTTTGTTCAATGTTCTTTGGCTTATCACTCTCTTTCCATGGAACATTTTCGGAGTGACTAATGTGCTAGAAATTTCAATAACAGACTGATCATCAGACAGGTTCATCTGTTCTTCAGCTTCTCTAACAACAGTATTTGCTAACTGAAGTGGTCATCGTCATCCTAGTCTCATTATTATCGATTACATAATAGGAAACACACTGATACTTTAGCTCCTGAAGAATACTTCAGTGAAAAATGAATTCATCTCATTTGTTCATGTCTTCCCTCTTGCCTGGAGCACCCTCCAATCTTGGCTCCTCCAAACCACATTCATTTCCTCCTTTAAAGTCAGTCAATCAATCAATTAATCAATCATATTTATTGAGGGTTTAAGATGTGCAGAAAACTGAACTAAATGCTTGGGAGAGTACATAGAGTCCTTGGCCACAATGAATCAATTAATCAAGAGTAGGTACTGAGTGCTTATTTTGAGCAGAGCACTGTACTAAGCACTTGAGACAGTACAATACAATAATAATAATAATAATGTTGGTATTTGTTAAGCACTTACTATGTGCAGAGCACTGTTCTAAGCACTGGGGTAGATATAGGGTAATCAGGTTGTCCCATGTGAGGCTCACAGTTAATCCCCATTTTACAGATGAGGGAACTGAGGTACAGAGAGGTTAAGTGACTTGCCCACAGTCACACAGCTGACAAGTGGCAGAGCTGGGAGTCGAACCCATGACCTCTGACTCCGAAGCCCAGGCTCTTTCCACTGGTAAACATAATCTCTGCCCTCAAGGAGTTTACAGTCTAACTCTGTAAAAGCCCTCTTAAAAGTCACTTCTTCTAGGAGACATTTCCAGGCAAATCCCCCTCTGTCTTGCTCATGTACTTTCTGTTCATTCCTTTATTTGTTCATTAATTTATTTATAAGCGGTACGACTTAAAGGAAAAAGCACAGCCTGAGAGTCAGAGGATTTAGGGTCTAAGAAACAGCACGGTGCAGTGGGTAGAGCATGGGGCTGGGAGTCAGAAGGTCATGGGTTCTAATCCCAGCTCAGCCACTTGTCTGCTGTAACCTTGGACAAATCACTTCACTTCTCCGTGCCTCAGTTACCTCATCCGTAAAATGGGGATTCAAACTCTGAGCCCGATGTGGGTTAGAGACTATGTCCAACCCGATTTGTTTGTATCCACCCCGGCACTTAGTTCAGTACCTGGCATATCGTAAGCAATTTAACAAATACCACAATTATTATTGTGAGAAGCAGCGTGGCTCAGTGGAAAGAACCCGGGCTTGGGAGTCAGAGATCATGAGTTCTAATGAGATGTTCTTCCCCTTGACTCTATTTATTGCCATTGTTCTTGTCTGCCTGTCTCCCCCGATTAGACTGTAAGCCCGTCAAAGGGCAGGGACTGTCTCTCTCTGTTGCCGATTTGTACATTCCAAGCGCTTAGTACAGTGCTCTGCACATAGTAAGCGCTCAATAAATACTACTGAATGAATGAATGAATAATCCCGGTTCCGCCAATTGCCAGCTGGGTGACTTTCGGCAAGTCACAACTTCTCTGTGCTTCAGTTACCTCATCTGTCAAATGGGGATTAAAACTGTGAGCCCCACATGCGACAACCTGATCACCTCGTATCCCCCAGCACTTAGAACAGTGCTTTGCACATAGTAAGCGCTTAACAAATACCACCATTTATTTTTATTTTATTTTATTCATCCTGGATCCACCACTTGCCCGTTGTGAAACTGTATTTTTAACAATGAAGTAGCCATGCCTAGTGGATTTACCTTCTGAGTAGACAACTTATCGCTATTGTTCTTGTCTCTCCGTCTCCCCCGATTAGACTGTAAGCCCGTCAAAGGGCAGGGACTGTCTCTATCTGTTACTGATTTGTACATTCCAAGCGCTTAGTACAGTGCTCTGCACATAGTAAGCGCTCAATAAATACTATTGAATGAATGAAGGCTCCAGAGAAAGGAAGAGAAATCCTAGAGACAGAGGTGGGCTGCAGATGGGAGAGAATCCAGAGAGCACCCCCAAGAGGAAGGGGAAAGGAAACTGGCTTTCCCAAGCAAATAACCCCTGGAAACCTCCATCCACCCTTAGCCCTTGGCTCAACCCACTCATAACGACTCCCACCCACACTTCTCCCATTCAATCAATGTAACTTACATGTCCTGTACAACGAGCTTCCCCTCTTTCCCAGTGGGAGCATAATTCCAAGGTGTTTCTATAATCCCGATATAGTAGTGTTTCTCTCCTCCCCATACTGGCAACGAGCTTAAAACCAGAATGCTGCTGAGCAGTAAAAACGTCCTCATTTTCCAGTTCCGAGAGCTGGGAAGTGATGAGGTGAAAGCCTAAGCAGACAGGTTTTTAAATCCGGTCTTCTTGTCTGTTTGTTTTGATTGACACTATTTAATGTTTCACAATAGCAACCTCAGTTTCATCCAAACAAATCATTTTCTGATCAGCTTAGCTCTGTTTTCTCAAAGAAAACACTGACAGAAAACACCCGATCGCTCCTTGCCAGCACACTGAGGTTTCTACTGAAAAGGAGCAAACACATTAATCTCACTGATGTAGTTAAATATGCCTTCCTGAAAGTATGTTGTCACTGGGATAACCATTCTCTCTCCCTTTCCATTTCAGGGGCAAAGAAAAGTCTAAATGTTTCCTCCAGTGGTGTTCTATTTGGAGTGAAAGTAAAAAAATGGACAAAACTTGTAGCAGGGGGATTAAGCCCAAAGGCTCAGCTGAACATTCTTCTGTGTTACCAGGACTTGGAACTTGTCCTGTTGAGCTGACTCAAGAGCAGGCGGTCTGACTGGAATGCAGTGAAACAAAAGTTTCAGTCTGTATTCAGACCACCATTCTGGAAAAGAGAACGTCTCAGTTAAACTTCTCACCAGTTGTGTGCAATCAGCTGGCATGATTTTATGATGTTAGCAATTGTGGAATTTTACACAGCTTGACTGTAACCTTCCCATCTCTCCCTCCCCAACTGGCACAGATTTGAGCAAACAGAAGGTGGTTGGGAATTCAACAAATAGGTTCTCCTCCCCTCTGCCTGGCTCAGAATTTTTTTTTAAACTGTATTTTTTAAGCCCTTACTATATGACAGGCCCTGTACTAAGTGCTGGGGTACACACAAGCAAATGATTTGGGAACACCATCCTTCCCCCCCCCCCCAAGCAGCGTGGCTTAGTGGAAAGAGCACGGGCTTTGGAGTCAGAGCTCGTGAGTTCGAATCCCAGCTCTGCCCCTTGTCGGCTGTGTGACTGTGGGCAAGTCACTTAACTTTTCTGTGCCTCAGTTCCCTCATCTGTAAAATGGGGATTAAGACTGTGAGCCCCATGTGGGACAACCTGATTCCCCTATGTCTACCCCAGCGCTTAGAACAGTGCTCGGCACATAGTAAGCGCTTAACAAATACCAACATTATTATTATTACAGTTTTAATCCCCATTTTTCAGATAAGGTAACTGAAGACCAACAAAGTTAAGTGACTTGTCCAGGGTCTCACAGCAGTCAAATGGCAGAGCCAGGACTAGAACTCAGGTCCTCTGATTCTCAGGCCCATCCTCTAACCACCAGACCACATTCTGAGCTTTCTATTACCATCAGGATTTAAATTGGGTCTGCAAGGAAGTCCAGGACCGGGGGACAAAGCAGTCATGCGAACTCTTTCCACTGGAGGATCTCAAAGCACCATATAAGGATTAGACACTCTAGGAAGATGAAATCGAGTGGATTTTAGGATGGCACTGCTCAGTTGCTCTTTATTTATCCCAGGTATCTAACTATAGAAAATGCTTTTAAAATGCAACTCAGTGACTTCCATTAGAAACAAGGAAGGGCTTCTAGGCCAAAAGGGATCAAACAGAGATTGTCAAGAGAAGTTAAAGAGGTCTCCAGTCCTGGAAATCTTTAAGAAAGGAAAAGACATTATTCTGTCTTTTGAATTTAAGTTTGGACTGCTTGGAGGCAGGGCTGGCCCCTGGATGTTCTGTCTAGCTTTAGAGATCTGCCTTCATTTCTAGATGGGGAAACTGAGACACAGAATCACGGTGCTTCTGGGAAAGGGTATCCCTCCGGGGCTCCGAATGTAGCTCCGGCTGAATGGGAAGGGATGGGAATATCGCAGCAAAATGCCCTGTGGCCTGCAGATGGTGCTGAGTTCTTATTCCCGAAGGATGTCTGTCAAATTCAGGGCTTCCGGCGTGGTAAGATGGCTTCACTAGGCCCTGGTGTGAGTCAGCAGAGAAGCTACGATCCCAAACCATCCTCACTTGCCCACTCTTCAAATGCATTTCCACTGTTGCAGAGCCATGTTCGGCTGTTTCTTAAGCAACCAGATGATGGCCATCCTAGTTTTATCAAGCAAGCCCATTTCCTTGAGTCACTCCAGATTGTCAAGGAACCAACGTAGATCGGGTAGCCCCCAGATGAGCGGATGTAGAGTTCTGGGCAGCTTGTATCTCTACAAGGAGAAGCCAGATCTGCGCTAACCAAAGCTTTCTAGGAGACCGGTTCCTAATACTGAATCAGTCAATCAATCAGAGGTATTTATTAAACACTTACTGTGTGCAGAGCACTGTACTATGCACTTGGGAGACAAGTTTCCTGCCCACAAGGAAGCAATGTGGCATAGTGGAAAGAGCACAGGCTTGGGAGTCAGAGGACTTGGGTTCTAATCCCAGTTCCACCACTTGTCTGCAGTGTGACCTTGGGCAAGCCACTTAACTTCTCTGTGCCTCAGTTACCTCATCTGTAAAATGGGAGATTAAGATTGTGAGCCCCATGTGGGACAACCTGATTACCTTGTATCTACCCCAGCACTTAGAACAGTGCTTGGTATATAGTAAGCACTTAACAAATACCAACATTATTATTATTATTATTATTGTTATTATTGAGGAACTTAAAGCTTCCTGCCCCTTACACCTCAGTACTGCCTTGCTCAGGGGAAGAAAAGAAGTGGTGAGGGAGATTTGCCAAAGGGCAAATTGTGGCTCTGCTCAGTGCCAACACTGAGTGAACAGGGATGATCATTCAATTTAATGTTCTTTCTGTGCATAATAATAATAATAATAATTATGGTATTTGCTAAGCGCTTACTATGTGCCAAGCACTGTTCTAAGTGCTGGATAGTTGAGAAGCAGGGTGTCCTAGTGGATAGAGCACACACCTGGGAGTCAGAAGGACCTAGTTTCTAATCCTGACTACACCACTTGCCTGCCGTGTGGCCTTGGGCAATTCACTTCACTTCACGGGGTCTCAGTTACCTCATCTGTAAAATGGGGGTTAAGACTATGAGCCCCATGTGGGACATGGATTGTGTCCAATCTGATTAGGTAATATCTACCCTACAGTTTAGGAGTGCCTGGCACATAATAAACATTTAACAGATACAATTAAAAAATGTTTCATGTGAATAAAGCCCTGGGTAAAAATGTCCGGGCAGTGAATGATATATATATATCAAGTGCTTATTCTGTGCAGAGTATACATCAAAATTAATCTAAGGACACCTTCTTCCTTATTTCTAGGCCAAAAGCTAATATAAATGGGCAGAGACCTAGTTTCAGTGCTATAATTCTGAAGAAATGAAAGGATTGGTATTGTGTTTTAAGACACTGAATCTTAAGTAATTTTTTTAGCTGGTTTCAACAAATACCATTTTCCTACTTAATCTTGCGCGTATACTGAGTAAGATTTGGCAAGGATCTCCTGGAAGGGCTAGTGGAACCTCAGGACACGAGGCATACAATGTGGGGGGCTCTGGCCCCTCTTGATCTAGACCGCCTTGAACTGTAGTGAGGGTGCTAAAGCCACATCCAGGCCTTATAATAATGCTGGTATTTGTTAAGCACTTACTATGTGCAGAGCACTGTTCTAAGCGCTGAGGTAGATACAGGGGAATCAAATTGTCCCACGTGAGGCTCAGAGTTAATCCCCATTTTACAGATGAGGGAATTAAGGCCCAGAGAAGTTAAGTGACTTGCCCACAGTCACACAGCTGACAAGTGGCGGAGCCGGGATTCGAACCCATGACGTCTGACTCCCAAGCTCGGGCTCTTTCCATTGAGCCACACTGCTTATCCACCTAGGACCTCTTGAAAGGTTCTTCTGACCCTTTCCATTCCTGTTTGTCTTGAAGCCTTTCCTCCTGGTGGAGGAAGTATTTCCAGCTCTAGACCGTTAGCTCGTTATTGGCAGGGAGCATGTCTGCTAATTTTTTGTACCGTACTTTCCCAAGCGCATAGTAGAGTGCTCTGCGCACAGTAAGCGCTCAATAAGAGAAGCAGCGTGGCTTATTGGAAAGAGCACAGGCTTGGGAGTCAGAGGTTATGGGTTCTAATCCCGGCTCCACCACTTATCTGCTGTGTGGCTTTGGGCAAGTCACTTCACTTCTCTGTGCCTCAGTTACCTCCTCTGAAAAATGGGGATTAAGACTGTGAGCCCCACGTGGGACAGCCTGATAACCTTGTATCTACCCCAGAACTTAGGGCTAGGCACATAGTAAGTGCTTACGTGGCTCACTGGAAAGAGCTCGGTCTTGGGAGTCAGAGGTCATGGATTCGAATCCCGGCTCCACCACTTATCAGCTGTGTGACTGTGGGCAAGTCACTTAACTTCTCTGTGCCTCAGTTCCCTCATCTGTAAAATGGGGATTAACTGTGAGTCTCACGTGGGACATCCATTACCCTGTATCTCCCCCAGCTCTTAGAACAGTGCTCTGCACATAGTAAGCGCTTAACAAATGCCAACAATATTATTATTATTATTATTATTAACAAATACTATCATTATTATTATTAATAAATGCCATTGATTGATCAACTGATTGAGATGGGTCGAGTCACAGAGTGCCCCACTTCTCTAGACTGAAGGCTCTTTGTGGGCAGGGACTGTGTCTACCAACTCTATCTCCCAAGCCTTTAGTACAGTCCTCCATACACAGTAAGTGCTCAATGAATATCATTGATTGATTAACTCCTCCCCTGCTGTTGCTGTTTTGGAGGAAGGAACTGTGAATCTCAGACTTTACCCAAGGATATATCCCTGACTAACTCCTAACACTATGAGTCAAAGCAACCAAACAACTACCTCTAACACTTTCATATTTATTTATATCCTTCTTCAGAGAGTACTTGTGTAAGTTCTATAATTCATTTTCCCACTTATTTATTTATTATGGAATTTGTTAAGTGATTACTATATGCCAGGCACTATTTTAAGCCCTAGGGTGGATATAAGCTAATCATTCATTCATTCGTATTAGTTGGACATAGTCCATATCCCACATGGGGCTCACAGTCTTAATCCTCATTTTACAGATGAAGTAACTGAGGCACAGATAGGATACCCAAGGTCACACAGCAGACAAATGGTGGAGCAAGAATTGGAACCCAGGAACTCTGACTCCCAGGCCTGTGTTCTTTCCATTACACCATGTTGCTTCCCTGTTTATTCTACTTTCTGAGTTTCTATGTATCCCTTTGTCTGATTTCTCCTTTAGAATGTAAACTCTATGTGGATAGAGAATGCATCCTATTTATCTGTTGTACTTTCTCAAGTATCTCAATAATAATAACTCAATAAATTATAATAATAATGATTGTGGCATTTGTTAAGAACAATCTGTGTCAGGTACTGTACTAAGCATGTCAAGCAGTGTACTAAATACCAAAATCTGGTTGAACATTACCACTACTAAAAAAAAAAAATAGTGGTATCCCAAGAGGCATTAAGAGATGACCTAGAAATGCTAGTTTCTCTTCCTTCCAGAAGAACCAAAGTTTCTCTTCCTGGCCCCTCACTTCATATTCAAACCCGAGAGTCCTGGTTTTCACCCCCGGGGCTATTCATTTGTAAAGCCGTAGCAGCCCGAGGAACCAGAGCCAGAAGAATGAAAATGGGAGTTCACTTCTGTAATAAGGACACTCCTTGTTCACTTCCAGTTGAGGTGGCAATTACATTTGGTCAGAGGAGGTTCCATTCTGTAATTAAATAGGAATTGTGTAATACTGGAAATTCACTTGCACACTGCCAGGAAGCCCGCAAGTTATTGACCAAGTTCTCAGAAAACCCAAAAGCTTGGGCAAAAGGCTGATTTCTTAACAACTTTCTGTGAGCTCTAGAAAACTGATAGCTAGTTCCTCTGCATTAACACTGCTGCTTTTCCAGCTTTCTAATTATGCTGCAATCCCTTGGAATACTTGCTCATTTTCAGTTTAAATCGCTTCTGACTTGCACTTCTAGCAGAGGGTGAGGAGAGGGGAGATGACAGCCTGTCCTAGTCTGTCTCTTTTATTACCCTTTAGACAAAGAATCGAGTTAATAATAATTTAAAATAAT
The DNA here is from genome assembly GCF_004115215.2 of Ornithorhynchus anatinus. NCBI lineage: Eukaryota > Metazoa > Chordata > Mammalia > Monotremata > Ornithorhynchidae > Ornithorhynchus > Ornithorhynchus anatinus. The sequence goes on along the minus strand of NC_041728.1, from coordinate 101,916,741 downwards.
GATGGTATTTGTTAAGCGTTTACAAATGTGCCAAGCACTGTTCTAAGTTCGGGGGTAGATACAAGTGAATTAGGTCAGACACAGTCCCTGTCCCATATGGGGCTCACACTCTTATCCCCATTTTACAGATGAAGTAACTGAGAGAAGTGAAATGACTTGCCCAAGGTCACAGGGCACATAAGTGGTGGAACTGGGATTAGAACCAGGTCCAGGATCTACCTATTAAGTTATTTTGCTTCTCCACCTTCTCCATGTAATATGGATTATTTTGGTTACATTTGTTAAGTGCTTATCATGTGTTAAGCATTGTTCTAAGAGCTGGGGTAGATGTACATTAATCAGGTCAAGCACAGTCGCTCTCCCATACACGGCTCACAGCCTGAGTAGGAGAGAGAACAGGCATTGAATCCCCATTTTACAGATGAGGAAACTGACACCCAGAAGGGGTGAAGAGACTTGTCCAAGATCACACAACAGGCAGCTGGCAGAGTTAGAATTAGAACCAAGGTCCTCTGACTCTCAGGCCGATGCTCTTAAAATGTTGGTATTTGTTAAGCGCTTACTATGTGCCGATCACTGTTCTAAGCTCTGGGGTAGATACAAGGGAATGAGGTTGTCCCACGTGAGACTCACAGTCTGCATGCCCATTTTACAGATGAGGGAACTGAGGCACAGAGAAGTTAAGTGACTTGCCCAAGGTCACACAGCTGACAAGTGGCAGATATGGGATTCGAACCCACGACCTCTGACTCCCAAGCCCGGGCTCTTTCCAGTGAGCCACGCTGTTTCTCTAGCCACGTAGTACTAGGCCACGATGTTACTCAGAAAAGAGAAGGATTAAATTAAGCAAGGTATTTTGGATTGGAGGTATTTCAATTATCCTCAAGTTTTAGTTAACTGTACTCTCAGATGTAGGTCTATCTGAACCCCTACATCTGCCCCATCTGAAACCATCTCATTTGAAATGGTCTGGAGTGTTAACGTCTCCCTCCACCGTTGTTGTTTTTTCCTTAATAAAATTACTCATTCTAGGGAAAAAAGGAGGAATTGGAAGTTTGAATGGATCTCTGACACCAGGGCAAGACATTCAGAGGTGCTCAGCAGACTGTGAATCCCCCCAACCACAGGCTACAACTTGGATTTGGATTTGCTCCATTTTCTCAGCCCTCCCTAAACCCCACAGAACACATCTGCTATCCGTAATTTATTTATGTTAGTTTCTGTCTTCCCCTCTAGACGGAAAGCTTGCTGTGGGCAGGGAACATGTCTATAAACTCTCATCTATTGTACTCTCCCAAGTGCTTAGTACAATTAATTCTAAGCACACAGAGAGTGCTCAATAAATATGAAGAGAATTCCACTGATTCTAACTGAGGAAAACAGACAGAGAAATGGCCCTAGTAGGTAGGCTGAAGGAAACTGGATTTTATTGTTTGGGCAGAGTGTAATAGAAGGATTTTGCTTCCCTCTTCCTGGACACAGAGAAAGAGGAAAAGGAGGGGAAGGGATATGCAGGTAGCAGTATGAGTATACATAGGCTGGACCCAAGCAAATTTTTCATGCTGGGTGGAGTGTCAGAGAGTCATGGAATGCTGGCAAGAATTCACACGTCTTGGTTAAATACAGCTTCAAATAAAAGCATGATTTAGGTTTGGGATGCTGGGGAAATGAAGCCTGGTAATAATAATAATAATGATGGTATTTGTTAAGTGCTTACTAGGTGTCAAGTACTGTTCTAAGCGCTGGGGTAGATAAAGGAAATCAGGTTGACCCACATGTGGCTCACAGTCTTAGTCCCCATTTTACTAATGAGGTAACTGAAGCACAGAGAAGTTAAGTGACTTACCCAAGCTCATGTAGCAGACAAGTGGCAGAGTCTGGATCAGAAACCATGTCCTCTGACTCCCATGCTCTTGCCACTAGGCCACACTGAAACACCAGCTCAACATGTCCAAAACTGAGCTCCTTATCTTCCCTCCCAAGCCCTGTCCTCTTCCTGACTTCCCTGTCACTATGGACGGTACGACCATCCTTCCTGTCTCCCAAGCCCGCAGCCTTGGTGCCATCCTTGATTCCGCTCTCCCATTCACCGCACACATCCAATCCGTCACCAACACCTGCCGGTCTCACCTTTACAATATCACCAAGATCAGCCCTTTCCTCTCCATCCAAATGGCTATCGTACAGGTACAAGCTCTCGTAATATCCCGGCTGGATTATTGTGTCAGCCTGCTCTCTGATCTCCCTCCTATCTCTCCCCACTCCAGTCCACTTCATTCTGCTGCCCAGATCATCTTCCTGCAGAAACGCTCTGGGCAAGTCAGTGCCCTCCTTAAAAACCTCCAGTGGTTGCCTATCAACTTCAGCACGAAACAAAAACTCCTCACTCTAGGCTTCAAGGCTTCACCTTGCCCCCTCCTACCTCTCCTCCCTTCTCTTTCTCCTGCCCACCCCATAGGCTCCGCTCCTCTGCCGCTCACCTCCTCATCAACTCCCATTCACGCCTATCCCACCGTCGACCTCTGGCCCACGTCCTACCACTGTCCTGGAATGCCCTCCCTCCTCACCTCCGCCAAACTAGCTCTCTTCCCCTCTTCAAAGTCCTACTTAGAGCTCACCTCCTCCAAGAGGCCTTCCCAGACTGAGCTTCCCCCTTTCCCTCTGCTCCCTCTCCACCCTCCGCTCCCTCTCCCTTCCCCCTTCACCTCCCCTCAGCTTAGCCCCCTTTCCCTCTGCTCCTCCCCCTCTCCTCCCCCTCCACCCTCCGCTCCCTCTCCCACCCCTCAGCACTGCTCATCTGTATATATTTTTATTACCCCATTTATTTTGTTAATGAGGTGTACATCCCCTTGATTCTATTTATCATGATTATGTTGTCTTGTTTTTGTCCGTCTGTCTCCCCTGATTAGACTGTTAACCCGTCATTCGGCAGGGATTGTCTCTATCTGTTGCCGAATTGTACATTCCAAGCACTTAGTACAGTGCTCTGCACATAGTAAGCACTCGATAAATACTATTGAATGAATGTGGGACATGGACTGTGTCCAATCTGATTAGTTTGTATCTACCCCAGAGCTTTAGTACAGTGCCTGGAACATGGTAAGTTCTTAACAAATACCCTTAAAATAAGAGCTCTCAATAAATACCATTGATTGATTGATGAAGTTAGGAAACTAACATTAAGGTCATATCTTCTCTAGGAGGTCTTCCCTTATTAATCCCTCTTTTCCTTGGCTTGCTCTCCCTTTGGCATCATATATGCCCTCAGATCTGTGACCTCTGGACATTTGATATTCCCTCCTCCTCCAACCCCACAGCAATTATGTACATACCTTTAAATTATTTATTATAAATTATTTATTCATATTAATGCTTGTCTTCCCCTCAAGACTGTAAGCTCATTATGAGCAGGGAATGTATCTGCTAATTCTGTTTTACTGTACTCTCCCAAGAGCTTAGGACAGTGCTCTGCACATAGTAAGCATTCAATAAATACCATCGATTGATTGATTGATTGAATGATAGTCTAAGCATTAGGAAGCAATGAAGTTATTGCAATAGATTCTTTAACTGTATTCTGGCAAGTGTGTGGAGTAGTAAGCAAAAGCCAGGTCTGAGTTATGCCCTGGGCCTTATGGGCATTTTCTTTGAGGCCTGTGGGTAAGTTGCACCTTTGGCACATTTCCTAGGGAGAGGCGGGAAGCAGAAGCATCTGTGGCCCTGGATATATTTTCATTATCCTATTTATTTTGTTAATGAGATGTACATCACCTTGATTCTATTTATTTGCTATTGTTTTAATGAGATGTTCATCCCCTTGATTCTATTTATTGCTATTGTTTTTGTCTGTCTGTCTCCCCTGATCAGACTGTAAGCCCATCAAAGGGCAGGGACTGTCTCTATCTCTTACCGATTTGTACATTCCAAGTGCTTAGTACAGTGCTCTGCACATAGTAAGTGCTCAATAAATATTATTGAATGAATGCCATCATTCCCCTGATATAGCCTCACTCCTAAACCTCTAACAGGAGGGCTTCCTCACCCGTGAAAGCTCTACCATATGGGCTTCCACACCCTTGAAAGCTCTACTGACCGGCCTTCCTCACCCTTGAAAGTTCTACCAACTGGGCTTCCTTACTCCTGAAAGTTCTACTGGAAAGTCTTCCTCACCCCTGAAAGCTCTTCCAGGAGGGTTTCCTTACCCCTGAAAGCTCTACTGGGTGGGCTTCCTTACCCCTGAAAGTTCTAGTGGGTGGGATTCCTCACCCTTGAAAGTTCTACCAACTGGGCTTCCTTAGCCCTGAAAGTTCTAGTGGGTGGGATTCCTCACCCTTGAAAGTTCTACCAACTGGGCTTCCTCACTTCCGAAAGCTCTACCAACAGGCTTCCTCACCCCTGAAAGCTCTACCATACAGGCTTCCTCACTCCTGAAAGCTCTACCAGACAGGCTTCCTCACTCCTGAAAGCTCTACCGCGTTGGGTTTCCTTACCCCTGAAAGTTCCACGAGGTGGGCTTTCTCACCCCTGAAAGTTTTACCGGACAGGCTTCCTCACCTCTGAAAGTTCTACTAGCTGAGCTTGGCCACCAAAGAATTTGCCTGATCACCTAGGGAGATAGCCCAACCTGCAAGCAAAGCCTCCACCCTGTGTTATTCATTACCTTATGTTATTTGAGACTTACAGCACCAGAATGACATAATAATAATGGTATTTGCTAACACTTACTATGTGCCAAGCACTGTACTAAGTACTGGAGTAGATTTAAGATAATCAGGTTCCACACAAGGCTCACTGTCTAAGTAGAAGGGAGAACAGGTATTGAATCCTCATTTTGCAGATGAGGAAATTGAGGCACAGTGGTCACACAACAATAAATGGTGGAGAGGAGATTAGAACCCATATCTTCTGATTCCAGGCTCACGCTCGTTCCATTAGGCCACACTGCTTCTGCACTTTTCTTCCAGTTGCCCTGGAATTTGAATCTAACTCAGGCAAATGTGGCAGGTACTGACTACGGGAATTCCCATCAAAGGAACAGTCAGTACTCCCTCTGTATTCCCACACCCATTCCAGCACCACTGTCAATTATTAACCTCCCGGTAAAATCCCTGGAGGATCAGCCCACTGAGATAACTGGCAATGGCAGAAAGAGTTTGTTTGTGTCTGGTTTTTAATGCACATCAGTACTGCCGGCTACATCCACGATCCGACGGCCCTGCCCTCCGAGGTCGCCACAGAGCCCAAGAGTTTTCTTCCCGGCAGGTTTGGCACTGACTATTCACGTGGAATCCTCGATGCTCTTCAACCCGAATTTTTCCCTAAAGGAAAAAAGGTTAGAAATGGCATGAAACATGAACCAACAAACTCCACAGCCGAAAAACATCCATAATTTGTTCATTTTTTTAATGTCTGTCTTCCCTTCTAGACTATAAGCTTGTTGTGGGTAGGGAATGCCAGTCAGTCAGGCAAGTCGTATTTATTGAGCACTTACTGTGTGCAGACCACTGTACTAAGCGCTGGGGAGAGTGCAATATAATAAATAGACACATTACCTGCTCACAACGAACTTACAGTCTAGAAGGGGAGATAAAAATTAGTATAAATAAATACATTATAGATATAGAACGTTATGGATATATAATAAATGATGGATTACAGACTATGTCTACCATCTCTGGAAAAGCAGCGTGGCTCAGTGGAAAGAGCACGGGCTTTGGAGTCAGAGGTCATGGGTTCAAATCCCACTCTGCCACTTGTCAGCTGTGTGACTGTGGGCAAGTCACTTAACTTCTCTGTGCCTCAGTTACCTCATCTGTAAAATGGGGTTTAAGACTGTGAGCCCCACGTGGGACAACCTGATTCCCCTGTGTCTACTCCAGTGCTTAGAACAGTGCTCTGTACATAGTAAGCGCATAACAAATACCAACATTATTATCTCTGTTGTAATATACTCTCCCTAGAACTTAGTATAGTGCTCTATACATTATAAGCACTGTGTGAAGCTAGACTTTTTCCCTACAGGAAAAAACAGTAAAAATGGCGTATAATGTTTCACCAACAAGCTCTACAGCCTAAAATGACCAGGAATCTGACTACTCAGCTGGAACATGCAACCCAAACTAATTCTGTGGTTCTAAGCACAAATGGAAGATTTGTAAAAGCTGTAAAACCTCCCCTCTGATGTTTCCTGGGAGAGAGATTTCCCTTTGAATCTACCTCATTAAAATGAACCAGAGGCTGTTATTGCCAAATAAATGGACCTTAAGCTTGCCCTCGGATACTTGTATAATCGATGACGGGCAGAAACTGACCTGAAACGTGGGCTTGTTTGAGACTAAATCCTGCAATTACATAAAAGACAGTTCATGCCCAGTAAGGTTCCAAACCGCCTAAGAAGTCACTGGTGTTTCTTTCCTTTCTTAGGTTAAAGTGTTTTCTTGGTTCATTTCTCCCATCTGGGACACTTTGGGCATGTCTAAGGCATGATAGCCTCTCTCAGTGAGGGGAGCCCTGAGCCTCCCCACAGCCACCTCCTGGAGATTGGGTGAACCTGAAAGATGCTTTGAAAGCTTAATCCTTTGGCTGGCAGGAGGGCCGGGATGGGCAACCCAATTCTAGTTTTTGTTTTTTGCTTTTTAATTGCACTGCAGTGCTTATTATGTCAGGCGCCGTAAGCATTGGGGTAGATAAAAGCTACTCATTTTGGACACAATCCTTGTCCCTCAAGGGGCTTCAGTCTTAACTCCCATTTTACAGATGAGAGAACTGAGGCACAGAGAAGTTAGATGATTTGTCCAAGGTCACACAGAAGACTAGTGGCAGAGCCGAGATTAGAACCCAGGTCCTTCTGACTCTCAGGCCCGTGCTCTAACCATTAGGCCACTCTAGTTGGACAGTCCCGAAATTCCAGGATAATCCTTCAGTAACTAAGAAAGGCAGCCAAGGCGGCCTGCTGGCCCAGAACAAACGCCTTTATCCTTAATAACACTAATTTATTCATTCATTCAATCGTATTTATTGAGTGCTTACCATGTGCAGAGCACTGCACTAAGCGCTTGGAATGTACAATTCAGCAACCGATAGAGGCAATTCCTGCCCAATAACGGGCTCACTCCCATTGCCACAGTATTCTGGGCAAATTCATCACTGACTTCCTGGCCACCAGACACCACCCTCCCTTCTGGGCCACTTCAAGCAGTAGTTGGCAGTCTCACAGCCCTTAAGTGATGATTCATTCAATTCATTTGGTTGTATTTATTGAGTGCTTACTGTGTGCACAGTACTGTTCTAAACTCTTGGGAGAGTACAATATAACAATAAACAATTCCCTGTCCACATTGAGCTTATAGTCTAGATGATGATGATAATATTTGTTAACCTCTTACTACGTGCCAAACACTGTACTAAGCACTGGAGTACAAACAAGATAATCAGATCCGATAAGGTCCCTGCCCTATTTGGGGCCCATGGTCTTTGGCGGCCAAAAAATCATCTTAGAATTCCTCTCCCTTCCTCTCCCTTCCCCTCCCCTCAGCACCGTGCTCGTCCGCTCATTTGTATATATTTTTATTACCGTATTTATTTTGTTAATGAGATGTACATCCCCTTGATTCTATTTACTGCTATTGTTTTTGTCTGTCTGTCTCCCCCGATTAGACTGTAAACCCGTCAATGGGCAGGGATTGTCTCTATCAGTTGCCAAATTGTACATTCCAAGTGCTTAGTACAGTGCTCTGCACATAGTAAGCGCTCAGTAAATACTCCTGAATGAATAATGAAATGTGTCCGTTTATTGTTTATACTCTCCGAAGCGCTTAGTACAGTGTTATGCACACACTAAGTGCTCAATAAATATGTTTGACTAACTGTAGGAGGGAAAACAAGTATTGAATCTCCAATTCACAGATATAGAAACTGAGGTGCAGAGAAGTTAGGTGATTTGCCTAAGGTCACACAGCAGGCAAGTGACAGAGACAGGATTAGAGCTCAGATCCTATGACTGCCAAGGTCTGTGATCTTTCCACTAGGCCAGGCTGCTGCTCCTCAAAGAGCCCTGCACACGTGAGCTCACTCGGAGTTGGTTGGGATGACCGGAAGTTTGGCCATTCCAACCTGGGGAATTATAGGTGATGGGGTTCTTGGCACAGCCCATTCCAGGATGGCACTTGGACACAAGGCCCTCTCTCTGAACACAGGGAAGGGAGACAGCCAGCCCTACTACAGACACCAAAGCCTCTCTTTCTGCTGATCTCTCATCCCTTGATTCGTGATTATCTTGTCTTGTTTTTGTCCGTCTGCCTCCCCCGATTAGACTGTAAGCCCTTCATTGGGCAGGGATTGTCTCTATCTGTTGCCGAATTGTACATTCCAAGTGCTCTGCACATAGGAAGCGCTCAATAAATACTATTGAATGAATGAATAAAATCCCAATTTTTCCTGTGGTTTCACCAGGGATTTTAAATGAGCTCCAGGTGATTCCAGGGTTTCTGATGTCATATCAAAATTCAATGAATGCCATCGATTGACTGAATTGATTGAATGCTCAGTCAGTTAAAGGAACTAGAAGCAGCAGAACCTAGGGGAAAGACCATGGGCCTGGGACACAGGGGGCCTAGGCTTTAATCCTACCTCCGCCACATGTCTGCTGTGTCACCTTGGGCAAACTCCTTGCCCTTGTGCTAAACCTCCAGTAGTTGTCCATCCACCTCTGCATCAAGCAGAAACTCCATACCTAAGGCTTTAAAGCTCTCAATCAGTTTTCCACCTCCTACTTAACCTCCCTGATTTCTCATTACAACCCAGCACGCACACTTCGCTCCTCTAATGCCAACCTATTCACTGTACCTCATTCTTGTCTATCTCGCCGCCGACCCCTTGCCCACATCCTGCCTCTGGCCTGGAACCCCCTCCCCTGCAATATAATAATAATGATAATAATGGTGGTATTTGTTAAGCGCTTACTATGTGCAGAGCACTGTTCTAAGCGCTGGGGGAGATACAGGGTAATCAGGTTGTCCCACATGAGGCTCACAGTTAATCCCCATTTTACAGATGAGGTAACTGAGGCACAGAGAAGTTAAGTGACTTGCCCACAGTCACACAGCTGACAAGTGGCAGATCCGGGAGTCGAACCCATGACCTCTGACTCCCAAGCCCAGGCTCTTTCCACTGAGCCACGCTGCAATATTGATCAGATGATCATTCTCCCCAACTTTAAAGTCTTTTCCAAGGCACATCTCTCCCCCAAGAGGCCTTTGCTGACTAAGTCCTCATTTCCTCTTCTCCCCCTCCCTTCTGTATCACCTGTGTACTTGGATTCGCACCATTTAGTCACCCCTCCCTCAGCCCCACAGTACTTATGTACATATCCAAAATTTATTTATGTTAATGTCTCTCTCCCCCTCTAGACTGTAAGCTTCTGGTGGGCAGGAAATATGTCTACCAACTCTGTCATACTGTACTCTCCCAGTGCTTAATATAGTTCTCTGGACACAGTAAGTGCTCAATAAATGTGATTGATTAAAAATGGGGCTCACCTCCTCCAGGAGGCCTTCCCAGACTGAGCCCTCCTTTTTCCTCTGCTCCCCCTCCTCTCCCCATTGCCCCTACTCCCTCCCTCTACTCTACCTCCTTCCCCTCCCCACAGCACTTGTATATATTTGTATTTATTATTTATTATGATGTGCACATTTATCTATGATTCTATATGTCTATTTTGATGGTATTGACACCTGTGTCTACTTGTTTTGTTGTCTGTCTCCCCCTTCTAGACTGTGAGCCCGTTGTTGGATAGGGATTGTCTCTGTTGCCGAATTGTACTTTCCAAATGCTTAGTACAGTGCTTTGCACACAGTAAGCGCTCAATCAATACGACTGAATGAATGAAATGGGATGAGATAGCTGTTTTTCCTCTTCCTTAGACTGTGAACCTTATGTGGGACAAGGAGTGTGTCCAATCTGCTTGTTTTGTATGGAGCCCAGGGCTGAACAGGGCTTGCCACATGATAACTGCTGAATAAATATCATAATTATAACTATTATTAAGTTGGGAGTGGATGTGTCAGACTTATAAGCTCTTTGTGGGCAGACAATGCTTCTGTTTATTATTATATCATACTCTCCCAAGCACTTAGTACAGTGCTCTGCACACAGTAAGCACTCAATAAATTCAATTAAATGAATGAACTACCAGGTTCCCAGCCACCTGGTGGGTTGAGGCAGCAAATTATCCTCTTAAAATATTTTAGCGGCTTCTACGGCACCCCAGAAGCAGCAGTCTTACCTTCCTTCGGGAGTACGGTGTATGTGGCTTCCATCCCTCCAGCAATGTGCTCGCCGACATGGCAGTGAAATAGCCACGTCCCGACATCTTGTGGAAACATCACCACCGTTTGGTACGTCCCTGGAGGGAGGTCAAAGACGTCGGAATGGTACCTTCCCGTGTGCTTCGAGGAAAGAGTAAACAACATTTGCTTCATCAGTCTTCCAAGCGCTTAATGCGATGTTCTGCATGGAATGAATGCTCAACGAACACTATAGATTGATGGACTGCCCAGGTGACATCACACTCTTTCGCTGTAGATTTTTAGGCTGACATCACACTCTTTTGCTGCAGATTTTTAGGCTGACATCACATTCTTTCGCTGTAGACTTTTAGAAAGGGTTCTGATGCTGGGAAGTTGAGACAGATGCCACTAGGGGTAGCCACTAATAACGTTTGTGGTATTCATTAAACGGTTACTATGTACCAGGCACTGTATTGGGCACTGGCGTAGGTACACGCTAATCGAATTGGATACAGTTTCTTTACCACATGGGGCTCACGGTCTCGATTCCCATTTTACAGAGGCGGTAACTGTGGCCCGGAGAAGTAAAGTGATTCGCCCGCAGTCACAGAGCAGACCAGTGGCAGAGCCGGGATTAGAACCCAGGTCATTCTGATTCCCAGGTCCATGTTCTATCCACTAGGCCATGCTACTTCTCTAGTGATGGTGGATGTGACTAATTCCCATCAAGACTTGAAGGCAGAGGGAGCTGAGGGAAGAGGTAGACAGCGCTCAGACAGCAGGGTCACAGGGTCTGACAGTTGCTGGATGGAGCAGGTCCATTTCTAGGAGAGAAAAGGTTTATGTTTGGCTTGGACACTCCCCTCAGTTCAGCAAAATGAACCGTACTGGTACAAACAATTTAATTAAACAGTGGGTGGAGTGTTTATCCCTCCCCAAGCTGTTGTTTGCTTTGGGGAGAACACGTTGTCAATGTTTATCAATAAGGGAAGACATGGAAGTCTAACAGAATTCCAGGAGAGGACAGGGCCGGAACTGAGGCTTACAGGTTAGGCTGGGAAGCAGTGTGGCCTAGTGGAAAGACCATGGGCCTGCGAATCAGAAGACACGGGTTCTAATCCCAGCTCTGCCATTTGTCCGCTGTGTGACCCTGGGCAACTCACTTCACTTCTCTAGCCTCCATTTCCTCATCTGTAAACCAGGGATTAAATTCTGTTCTCTCCTACTAAGACTATGAGCCCCATGTGGGATAGGGATTGTGTCCAACTTGATTATCTTGTATTTACCCCAGTGCTTAGTACAGTACCTGACATATAGTAAGCGCTTAAATACCATAATTATTGTTATTATTATTATCACTTTTAGGAGCACTGTAAGCACAGATTTAATATTAGTAATAAGAGTAATAATAATGATAATAGAAGCAACAAATATGTGAGGTTCCAGGTAAGGGAGTGTAGAGGATCATCATGGAAAGAGCACAGGCTTGGGAGTCAGAGAAGTGGGTTCTAATCCCAGCTCTGCACTTGTTTGCTGTATGACCTTGGGGAAGCCACTCAACTTTTCTATGCCTCAGTTACCTCATCTGTAAAATGGGGATTAAGACTGTGAACCCCAGATGGGACAACCTGATTACCTTGCATCTATCCCCGTGCTTAGAACACTGCTTGGCACATTATAAGCACTTAAATAATAATAATAATAATGATAATGATGGTATTTGTTAAGCGCTAGCTATGTGCCAAGCACTGTTCTAAGCACGGGGGTAGATACAACGTAATCAGGCTGTCCCACGTGGGGCTCACAGTCTTAATCCCCATTTTCCAGATGAGGTAACTGAGGCAGAGAGATGTTAAATGGCTTGCCCAAGTTCACACAGCAAACAAGTGGCAGAGGAAGGACTAGAACCTAAGTCCTCTGACTCCCAGGCCTGCATTCTTTCCACTAGGCCATTAAGCACTTAGTATAGTGCTCTGCACACAGTAAGCACTCAGTAAATACAACTGAATGAATATTATTATTAGGAGAAGGACTGAGTCCCCAGGAGTGTTTTCACTGTTTCATTCATTCATTCATTCATTCAATAGTATTTACTGAGCGCTTACTATGTGCAGAGCACTGTACTAACACATTTGGAATGTACAGTTCGGCAACAAATTGTCTTCACAGTGCTCTGAGCATGTAGCCTCAACGTTAAGCCAGAACCCCTTTGGATTTGGATGGTCACACCAGGCTGGAGGATGGCAGGGAAGAGGAGGGAAGACCAGAGAGGCCAGGACCCCAGAGAGCCAGAGGCCTGTGGCTCACTGGTTCCATCCCACAGAATGTACCAACAAGGGCGTCGATCCCTAACACCGCTCTCCTCCAATCCAGTGGAAGGGAGGGGAACTCGGGTCCAGACTGTACAGTTGTGAAGAGCAGGGATAGTGTCTGCTAATCTGTTGCATTGCACTTTCCCAAGCGCTTAGTACAGTGTTCTGTACATAGTAAGCGCTTCACAAGTATGATGGATTGATTGATATTAATGAAACTGCCTTTGTCTTTCAGACCAACATTCATTTTGTTAATTCCATTTGGTCCACAGGGAACCTATCCCAAGGCCCCCAAAAGTCAAGGCCACCTGCTCAGTCCTTGGTGAAATGTTTGGTTTGGAAATTCCCCTCGGTTCAGCAGATCTGTATTGATACAAGTGCTTTAATTAAACATTGGGTGGGTTTATGCGGCCTCGTGTACCTAACAGTCCATCTCTTCCCCAAGCCATTGTTTGCCATGGGGAGGGCGGATGGGCCGAGCACCAGGGAACGAGTGGCGACATTATTTCTAAATGATTATGAAAGCAGCGTGGCTCAGTGGAAAGAGCACGGGCTTTGGAGTCAGAGATCATGGGTTTGAATCCCGGCTCGGCCACTTGTCAGCTGTGCGACTTTGGGCAAGTCACTTAACTTCTTGGTGCCTCAGTTACCTCATCTGTAAAATGGGGATTAAGACTGTGAGCCCCACGTGGGACAACCTGATTCCCCTGTGTCTATCCCAGCGCTTAGAACAGTGCTCGGCACATAGTAAGTGCTTAACAAATACCAACATTATTATTATTATTTCTACTAGGAACCATTGGTCAAGAGAAATGTCCTGTTCTCCTCACTTGCAGGGAGTGGAGGTACAATTCGAAGTGGGCTCACAAACTGCAGAAGTGTGTGGAAATTTGGGAAAGGAAATTCCAGTAATATATACTACGTTCATACAAAGCTGCTCCCCCAAGTTCTCGGACCCTCACTGCCACCGAGAGAATCATCCTCGGCAACTCTGCCTTCTCTCCTGCCACTGAAAAGAGTTGCTCCCAGCATGTTCTGTGCCTGCCAGGACGGGATAAGATATGGGCAGAGAATGTGTCTACCAATCTCTGTTATACTGTACTCTCCAAGGTGCTTAGCACAGTGCTCTACACACAGTAAGTGCTCAATAAATATGATTGATTGACTGACTTAAAATAACCATTCCTACATGCTCTCAGACTCCTCCACCCCTGCTAAGATTTCAGTCCTATTTTGTGTATTTGTGTGGTGTTTCAGTGTTTCATCACTCCAGATGTGTCTGTCTCCAGTCCCTTCTCTCCACTTAAACTCTTAGATTGTGAGCCCCTCAAAGGATGGGGACCGTGTCTAATTCCCACCTGTGTATTTTCTCCCAGCACCAGGGTCCTGCCACCCAGGTAGTGGTATAACCACCGAGGTGGGTGAGGGTGGCTGAGGGTTAGAGAGGCTAGACTTGCAGACCAAAAGGAAGCATTTGATGCAATTTCTCCAGGTTCCATTTGACCATCCCATCATTAGTTAGGGAAGCCGGAAAGCCAATGTCCGGCAACAGTGAAATGAGAGATTGCACCACTGACCGGAAGGTCTATTTGTCCAAAGATCAGCGGCTCACAGACACACAGGCAGGCCGTCCTGGCCAAGTCTGCACAGGGCAAAAACCGATGCTCGTTTGGAAAACTAACCAATGGCTTCCAAAGTTGCAATCAAACTAGTAACTTTGGCCACAATTCCCTTAGATCAGTTAAAGGTTGTTTGTTTGGGGATGAGTTGACGGGAATTTTGTCAATGAGATCATGGGCTCAAGTGAGCCTGCTGATTGGTCTAAGGATCTGTCTGATTGACAGGAGCTGCCCAGGAGGACTGGGAGCTTTGCGGTGCTCCCCTAATTAATTAATTAATTGTGGTATTTGTAAAGTGCTTACTATGTGCCCAGCACCGTTCTAAGCACTGGGGTAGATACAAGGTAATCAGGTTGTCCCACTTGGGGCTCACAATCTTAATCCCCTTTATACAGATGAGGTAGCTGAGGTACAGAGAAATTAAATGGGTTGCCCAAGGTCATACAGCAGACAAGTAGGAGAGCTGGGATTAGAACCAAGGTTCTCGGACTCCCAAGCCTGTGCTCTTTCCACTAAACCCAGCTGCTTCCCCTCATCCGCTCTCGGCCCTCCTGGATTCCAGGGATGTCCTTGAGGTCTCCCTGGGCAGCCGTACAAGGGAACAGGACTCAGGACTGGAAAGTCAGGCAGGTAGATATGCCGCGTATTAGGGTGCCCAGAACCAAATCTCAGAGGGAACTAGTGGCATGTGATTCCACATACTCCTGTGCCCCTAGTGCTTCTATTCACCCTTCAAATGTTGGTTTGGCACCAGGGTCAGATTCAGGTCTATCAGTGGGCATTTCTCTCATCAAAATCCCAGGAAAAAAAACCCTCTCACCCAATTTTAGGTGTCCTGAGATAAGACTGGAAATTGTACATGTGACTCGAAACAAGGGGGATTGACCAGGACTAATTTGTCTGCCATCGGGACAGAAGGAAAGGACCTCGGGGTCAGAGTGGACCATGACTTGAAATGAGTCCAGAATGAGTCTTGGAGGGCTTTCAGAGAGGATGACACGAGGAAGTCGGGCTGCAATCCTGCTGCTAAGTTCATTTCTGGTGGCCCCTAGAACACCCTGTCAAGATTTCACACTTCATTTCAAGGTAGATGTGGAGAAATTTGAAGGGGTCAACAGAAGAGCACCAAAACTACGAAGGAGTAGAAAGCAGGCCTGACAAGGAAAAGTTTCAGAAGCATAACTGAATATTTTCTCCTCTAGCTGTCTGTCCTCTCCCATTTTAGTATTTGAGTCGCAAACTCACAAGCTAGACTGTAAGCTCGTCGTGAGCGGGGAACATATCTATCAAATCTGGCGTACTCTCCCAAGCGTTTAGTACACTGCCCTGCATACAGTAAGTGCTCAATAAATACCACTGATTGATTTTGTAGACCTGAGATTCTAAGGTCCTCCAATCCTAGTATTGGGCATCTGAATAGCTTTTTTAAAGAACACGCTGTTCACTCTGAGTGTAGAAGGAACTAGGAAAAGGTATCCAACCCATCACCTACCTCATTAAACTCAAAAACAGCTCACCAGAGGATTGTGTCTGGTGAATCTTAACCTCGCAGCACATTTAAAGAGAGAAACCAAAGAATGGACTGAAAATTGTCACTGAGTCATGAAATATCAACATGTTAATGAGAATCGAGAGCAGCAGTGTGGTCTAGTGGATAGAGCACTGGCTTAGGAGTCAGAAGGGCCTGGGTTCGGCTTCACCATTTGTCTGCTGTGCAACCTTGGGCAAGTCACTCAATTTCTCTGTGCCTCAGTTACCTCACTGTAAAATGGGACTTGACTGTGAGCCCATGTGGGACATGGACTGTGTTCAACCTGACTGTCTTGTATCTACCCTAGTGCTTAGTACAGTTCCTGGCACATAACAAACACTTAATAAATACCATAAAAAATAAAATAAGTCTTGTTTGATGAAAATGACTCAGAAAAAAATTACTTGTGGTAAAGAAGGTAATGCAACAACAAAGACTTGCCGCTCCCCATGACAATGGAAGCAGCGTGCCCTAGTGGATAGAGCTCGGGCCTGGGAATCAGAAGGTCATGGCCTCTAATCCCGGCTCTGCTACTTGTCTGCTGGGTGACCTTGGGCAAGCCACTTCACTTCTCGGTGCCTCTGTTACCTCCTCTGTAAATCTGTAAAATGGGATCCCTCAAGGTTCAATTTTGGGTCCCCTTCTATTTTCCATCTTCATCCACTCCCTTGGAGAACTCATTCACTCGCATGGCTTCAACTACCACCTCTGTGAGGATGATACCCAAGTCTACATCTCTAACCCTGCTCTCTCTCCCTCTCTGCAGTTTCACGTTTCCTCCTGCCTTCAAAACATTTCTACTTGGATGTCCTCCCGTCACTTCAAACTTAATATGCCTAAAGCTGAACTTCTTATCTTCCTACCCAATTCCTGTCCCCCCCTTAACTTTCCCATCATTGTAGATGGCACCTCCAACCTCCCTGTCTCAAAAGCTCATAATCTTGGCGTTATCCTTGATTCCTCTCTCTCATTCGACCCACCTATTCAATCCATCACTAAATTCCATCAATTCCACCTTCTCAACCACTAAAATCTGTCCTTTTTTCCCCATTCAAATTCCTACCATTTTAATTCAAGCATTTATCCTCTCCTACCTTGATTACTGTATCAGCCTCCTTGCTGACTTCCCTGCCTCCTGTCCCTCTCCACTCCAGTCCATACTTCATTCTGCTGCCTGCATCATTTTTCTACAGAAATGTTCAGAGCATGTTTCCCTGCTTCTTAAGAATCTCCAGTGGTTGCCCATCCACCTCTGCATCAAACAGAAACTCCTCACCATTGGCTTTAAACACTCAATAAACTTGTCCCCTGCAACCCCACCTCACTACTCTCCTTCTACAACTCAGTCCGCATATTTCGCTCCTCTAATGCTAACCTTCTCACTGTACCTCATTTTTACCTATCTTGCTGCCAGTCTCACTCCTACAACCTACCTCTGGTCTGGAACACCCTCCCTTCTCATATCTGACAGATTACTCTCTCTCCCTTCAAAGCTTTATTGAAGGATCATCTCCTCCAAGAGGCCTTACTTGACCAAGCCCTCATTTCTTCTTCTCCCACTCCCTTCTGTGTTGACCTAACTTACTCCTTTCATTAATCCCCCTCCCTCCAGCCCCTCAGCACTTATTTACATATCTGTAATTTATTTCTTTATATTAATGTCTGTCTCTAAAATGTAACCTCGCTGTGAGCAGGGAATATGTCTGTTTATTTTTATACTGTACTCTTCCAAGTGCTTAGTACACTGCTCTGCACATAGTAAATGCTCAATAAATATGAATGAATGAATGAATGAATGAAAAGATGAGGGAACTGAGGCCTAGAGAAGTAAGCCAAGGTCGCACAGCAGACAAGTAGCAGAGCCGGAATTAGAACCCAGGTCTTTCTGACTCCTAGGCCTATGCTCCACCCATTAGGCAACACTGCCTCTCTCTTTCATAGCATAGCTCCTTAGGCTATTCCTTGTTGGAATGTTTGGATGTGCCTGAGTAGTAAGAATCTTGCCTGACGCTTTCCCCATCTCAGCCAGAATGAAGCAAAGCTGCTTGTTTAGTCTGCTCTGTTCCACAGATTTTCTGCTGCTATGCTTGGGAATACACTGAGAGTGATGCAAGATGGTGTTAGAAATAGGCTTATGATCAATCCATCAATTAATTGTATATATTGAGTGCTTACCATGTGCAGAGCACTGTACTAAGCACTTGGGAGAGTAGAACACCAGTGTGGCTCAGTGGAAAGAGCACAGGCTTGGGAGTCAGAGGTCATGAGTTCAAATCCCAGCTCTGCCACTTGTCAGCTGTGTGACTGTGGGCAAGTCACTTAACTTCTCTGTGCCTCAGTTACCTCATCTGTAAAATGGGGATTAACTGTGAGCCTCACATGGGACAACCTGATTACCCTGTATCTCCCCCAGCGCTTAGAACAGTGCTTTGCACATAGTAAGCGCTTTACAAATACCAACATTATTATTATTAATGACCATAATGAGCTTACAGTCTAGAAGGGGAGACAGACGTTAATATGAATGAATGAATCAATCCATTAGTCAGTACGGTATTCAGTGAACAGAGACTGTGTTCAGCTCTCTGCAATGGAAACCTCCTTGTGCTAGGAGAAGCAGCGTGGCTTAGTGGAAAGAGCACAGGCTTGGGAATCTGAGGTCATTTGTTCTAATCCAGGCTCCGCCACCTGTCAGCTGTGTGACTCTGGGCAAGTACCTTCACTTTTCTGGGCCTCAGTGGTCTCATCTGTAAAATAGGGATGAAGACTGTGAGCCCCACGTGGGACAACGTGATTACCTTGTATCTACCCCAGCGCTTAGAACAGTGCTTGGCACATAGTAAGCACTTAAATACCATAATAATAATAATTAGTATTATTAAGGAGCATGGACCTGGAAGTCAGAGGACTTGGGTTCTAATCCTGGATCTGCCATTTGCCTGCTGTATGACCTTGGTAGGCAAGTCACATTGCTTCTCCATGACTCAGTTACCTCATTTTGTAAGATGGGGATCAAATCCTCCTCTCTCTGATGTAGATTATGAACCCCATGTAGAACAAGAACTGGGTGTCCAACCTGATTATTTTGTTTCTACCCCAGCGTTTAGCACAATTCCTGCCACATAGTAAGCATTAAACAAGTACCAACTCCCTCCCCAACCCGCCAAAAAAAAAGCAACCCAAAAAACCAAAGAAAAACAAAGCCTCAACAGCTACAACCTACTACTAAAGACCCATCCAAGCCCTAAAGCAGTGTCTACACTGTAAACTCGTTGTGGGCAGGGAATATGTCTGTTTATTATTGTCTTGTACTCTCCTAAGTGCTTAATACAGTGCTCTGCACACAGTAAGGGCTCAATAAATATGACTGACCGTTTCCAATGTTCCTTTAAAGTCTTCCTCAGCATCAAATGGCAAGGAGGATTACCAACAAGGCCTGGAGTGCTGTCGGTTCACCCACCACTAAATCAATGCTTACAGCAACGCAGCTCTGCTGGGTGGACTGGGTGAGGAAAATAGACCACAGCAGGAGGGAACTGAAACAGGGAGGGATATTGGTTGTGGAAAGTGAAGAAAGAAGATTTGAAGCAGGGAGGAGGGTAACAAGGCAGAGAGCTCTGGGGCAGAATCGCCCTCCTGTCCTGTTCTGCTCAGTCCCACCCATTCTCTGGGAGATGCTCCTTGACAAGATGGAGGTCGGGACCCTCATCATTCGTTTTCTGTTTCTGGAGGATTTTTTAGGAGGAAGATCTGGTTAGCTTTTTTCAGATGACAGTCCAAAAGGAAAAGGATTTGAATCTTTACAGAAGAAAGCTTGTTCTGTGGATGCCTTTACTAGTGACTGCAACAGGTCAGATTTAGCTAGACTTCCTTGTTAGTCACGTGGTTGGTGGAGGGAAGTTATAGATTCTCTTTACCCAAGGTCTTTGAAAAACAGGGAAGCAGCTAGCCTAGTGGAAGGAGCACAGCCCTGGGAGGCAGAAAACCTGGATTCTAACTGCAGTTCCGCCACTTGCGTGCTAGATGACTATAGACAAGTCACTAAACTTCTCTGTGCTTCAGTTGCCTATCCATAAATTGGGGATTCAATTTCTGTTCTCCTTCCCCGTGAGGCTGTGAGCCCCATGTGGGACAGGAACTGTTTCTGACCTGATTGTCTTGCATCTATTCCAGTGCTTAATAATAATAATGTTGGTATTTGTTAAGCGCTTACTAGGTGCAGAGCACTGTTCTAAGTGCTGGGATATACAGAGTAATCAGGTTGTCCCACATGAGGCTCACAGTCTTAATCCCCATTTTACAGATGAGGTAACTGAGACACAGAGAAGTTAAGTGACTTGCCCACAGTCACACAGCTGCCAAGTGGTAGAGCTGGGATTCGAACCCATGACTTCTGACTCCCAAGCCCATGCTCTTTCCACTGAGCCACGCTGCTTCTCTAGACTACTTGGCACAGAGTAAGCGTCTAACAAATACCACTATTATTAAAACTGTTTATTCCACCTGACTTTTTTATGCCATTTGTTAAACACTCACTCTGTGCCAGGCAATGCACTAAGCCCCAAGGTAGATACAAGTTAATCAGGTTGGACACAGTCCCTCTCGATCATGGGGCTCACAATATTGATCCTTATTTTCCAGATGAGGTAACTGAGGCACAGAGAAGTGAAATGATGACTTGCCCAAGGTCACACAGTGGACACCTGGCAGAGGCGGAATTAGAACCCAGGTCCTTCTGACTCCCGGGCCCATTCCCTATCCACCAGGCCACCCTGCTTCTCTTGGATGGTGTAGACAGTCCAGATTAGAAGCTGAGTGGAGGCTGCGGAGGACCAGTTCAGCCCACGAGCCTGGGTATACGGTCATTTCGACTCAGTAAATCTTTCGATCTTAGACGCGCCTCCATATGATCTATAATTTCCCCACTGAATCCGCCCAGTCCAAGGAGAATGAAATCGTCAGTTGCCGATTTACCTCGTACTCGAAGCTGTGGCCGTGGAAATGTACCGTGTGCAGGTCCAATTCGCTGCCCATACCTATCAGGTACCAGTTCACTTTATCTCCAACATGGAGAACCAGGCCTTGGTTGTTTCCAAACATCCTTCCATTGATGGCTAGGAAAGGAATAGTCAGTTAAGGTTTTAATGACGAGATGAAAAAGAAGGCAACGAAGGTCTGCGGCTCCTTGAGGGAAGGGATCACGTCTCCTGACGCGTTCTATAAATCGCTCTCCCCAGTGTTTAGTTCAGTGCTTTGCACAAAGTAAGCATTTATTGAACTTGTTGAATTTATTGGCTGATTGACCAAAATATTTTCTTGAACTGTGAAGTCCCCCAGTTTGTCCCCAGGAGCCAGTTGGGGACTTTGTGGGAAGAGGGGGTTGCATTGACCATATTCTACCAGTAGAGGGCGATATAGTGCAACGCTGCTGTATTGCTTTAAATCATTTCCTAGAGCAGTTTTTCCAACCTTTTAAAAAACTGTTGCCTATGTTTAGGGAACTTTTTATATATATACATAATAAATAACAATAGCATAATAATAAACATACCCATATAAATATACCATATAAACATATAATATACTATATACACAATATATAATAATAATAATAATGTTGTTATTTGTTAAGCGCTTACTATGTGCAGAGCACTGTTCTAAGCGCTGGGGTAGATACAGGGTAGTCAGGTTGTCCCACGTGAGGCTCACAGTTAATCCCCATTTTACAGATGAGGTAACTGAGGCACAGAGAAGTGAAGTGACTTGCCCACAGTCACACAAATGACAAGCGGCAGAGCCGGGAGTCGAACCCATGACCTCCTACTCCGAAGCCCAGGCTCTTTCCACTGAGCCATGCTTAGGCATCATTATAATATAATATGATATAATATAATATAATACAATATATCTAAACTATATTATATACAAAATATATGAAATATATAGGATATATATCTGTGTATATATATTCGCATGTGTATATACATTTTATATACTTATATGATACATACACATACCAATATATACCAATATACCATATATACCAATATATACACATTTATCTAAACTATATTATATACAAAATATATGAAATATATATGATATATATCTGTGTATATATATTCGCATGTGTATATACATTTTATATACTTATATGATATATACACATACCAATATACCATATATACCATTGCCATTGTTCTTGTCTGTCCGTCTCCCCCGATTAGACTGTAAGCCCATCAAACGGCAGGGACTGTCTCTATCTGTTGCCGACTTGTTCATTCCAAGCGCTTAGTACAGTGCTCTGCACATAGTAAGTGCTCAATAAATACTATTGAATGAATGAATGAATATATACCAATATATACACATTTTATATACTTATATGATATATATGTGCATATCTGTTGCTGAATTGTACATTCCAAGCACTTAGTACAGTGCTCTGCACATAGTAAGCGCTCAATAAATACTATTGAATGAATGAGTAAATACCCCCACACACATATACCATATATATGTATTTTTTTTCAAGGATTCCATGAAAGTAGACAGATCAGACTTCCTCTCAAAAGTATCCCAGGATACGTGCACTGCTTCATTCAAAGTTGATGGACCTAACTCGTTCTTGTGCTATGCTTTTAGGTATCAGTTTAATTAAATTGGTGCCGTGGAATTAAGCTGCCATTTTGTATTCCACTGGGCATGTACAGCTAGGTTCCCAAGCTCGGATTTGTAACTCTGATCATGCCATGCAATTAAAGATATCAGTGCAGAAGGGTCCTCTAGACTGTAAGCTCGTGGGCAGTGTGTCTACCAACTCTGTTACCTTGTACTCTCCCAAACACATAATACAGTACTCTGCACACAGTAAGTACTCAGTCATACCACTGAAAGATTAACTGATTGATCCCAACTGAGCTGTCGGGAAATTTTGCCAGAGCAGCCGGAAATAGCTTTCCTTATCCTTTACCTCATTCAGGGGAGTACTGGGCTCAGAGCTAGATTTGGATTTTAACAAGGTTTGAATTTAAAATGCTAAGCACCGTGGCCTAGTTGAAAGAACATGGGCCTGGGAGTCAGAGCACCTGCATTCTGATCCTGGTTCTGCCACTTGTCTGCTGTGTGATCTTGGGCAAATCATTTTACTTTTCTGGTCCTTTGGGTCCCTCATCTGTAAAATGGGGATTCAATACCTATTCTCCCTCCTACTTAGACTGCGAGCCTCACTTGGGACTGGGTCTGTGTCCAAACTGATTATCTAGTACCTACCCCAAAGTTTAGTACAGCGCTTGACCCCCTGTAAGCTATTAACAAATACTATAATTTTTAGTAACTGCTTCTAAAACACATCTCTTATCCAATTCTTAAAAACACCTTAAAATAAGAAATGTTCATTAAAAGTTCAGCTGCATTGATAGTTAATATTGCCCCCAGGTTAACTTTGAAAATCAGAATAGCCACAGAAGGGTCTGGTTTGTAAAATCAGATTCTGGCTGACATTACCGTGCATTTTATTGCTCAGGACAAAATTTGGATCTTTTTTGTTCACTTTCTCTGGGTGATCTGAATAGGTCTTGATATTTTCATCAAAGTACCAGGACAGATTCTCATCAAAAATCAGAAAGAGAAGGACCAAATGTACTCTGTTCCTAAATTCCGAAGTGTACTTGCGGCAGACGATCAGAGAGCCTATTAATCCGCTGGCGAGATCCTGCAAACATAAATTCAGAGTTAACCGTGGGTTTGGTCTGCAGCAGTCTGGGGCACAAAATCTTCCCATATCAGCGACCCAGCCAAGATCTGGCCACAAGATAGGCCCAAATAGCAATTCACAGAGAAAAGATAACAGTTGCAAGCTCTACTCAGAAAACGTTCTCCTGCTGGATGAGCTCACTGAAGGGTGTTGCAACTGCCCACATAAGTGTCAAATGGGCATTCTAATTCATTCATCCATTCATTCATTCAATGTCTGGCTTCATCTGAGAGTAGTGTCCGATGCTCCCTTTTCAGAATCTCCTCGAACCGGGAAACATTTCTCTGGAAACAAATGCCATTTGGCCTGCTTTGCACAACTGTAAGGCAAGTCAAATGGGAAGCAGCATAACGTAGTGGATGAAATCATGGCCGAGGGAACCACAGAACCTGGGTTCTAATCTCAGTTCCTCCACTTGCTTGCTGTGAGACCTTGGGCAAGTCATTTAACTTCTCTGTGCCTCAGTTTCTTCAACTGCAAAGTAGGGATTCAGTACCCGGTCACCCTCATACTTGACTGTGAGCCCCCATGTGGGACAGGGACTGTATCTGATCTGATTAACTTGTATCTCCTCCAGCACTTAAAATGGGGCTTGACCCATGGCAGGTGCTAACAAATACCCTTAATGTCCCTGCTAGACTGTGAGCTCTCTGTGGGCAGAGAATGTGTCTGTTTACTGTTATAGTATACTCTCCCATTCACTTACTCTGCACAGAGTAAGTGCTTAATAAATACGATTGATTGACTGATCCCCATTTTACAGATGAGGAAATTGAGGCCCAGAGAAGTGAAGTGACTTGCCCAAGGTCCCACAGCAGACAAGTGGAGGAGCTGGGATTAGAACCCAGGTCCTTTCGATTCCCAGGTCCATGATCTATCCACTAGGCCATGCTGCTTCGCGCTTCTTTCTTACCAGGGTAACCTAAAATCCAGTTAGAGGCCTGAGACAGAAGGCTGATGGAGAGGCAGATACCTGTAGGCCCTGGAGCAGCATCCTCCACTCCACTTCTACTCTGGCTGCAGTAAAATCACCCCTTCAGAAGCACCATATTGCTGCCTTGCCCCCTTGCCTTGGGATTCACTGGGCAAAGTGAACCCCATCTGGGCGGACTCTCTGGCCCAGAGCAGATGGGCTCTTGGAGTGGAGGAAGGAGTCAAAGGAGGAGGATTTGAAAGTGGAGGAGAGGGTGGAAGGGAATTTGTGTTGTTTTAAGTGCTGGAGGAGATGCAAGCTAATCAGATCAGATACAGTCCCTATCCCACAGGGGGCTCACAGTCAAGTCTGAGGGCGAAAGGGTATTGAATCCCTACTTTGCTGTTGAAGAAACTGAGGCACAGAGAAGTTAAATGACTTGCCCAAGGTCTCATAGCAAGGGAGGGAATTTGGGAGTAGTTGAACTGTTGGAAAAACGATCTTGTCGCCCAACAGTTTTCAAGTACTGCATCATTTCTTGAGCTTTTAAGAGGTTCAGAGGGTTTTGTTTCATACATTCATTCATTCAATAGTATTTATTGAGCGCTTACTATGTGCAGAGCAATGTACTAAGCGCATGGAATTTACAAATCGGTAACAGATAGAGACAGTCCCTGCCCTTTGACGGACTTACAGTCTAATCGGGGGAGATGGACAGACAAGAACAATAGCAATAAATAGAATCAAGGGGATGAACATATTAAAACAATAGCAAATAAATAGAATCAAGGGGATGTACATCTCATTAACAAAATAAATAGGGTAATGAAAATATATACAGTTGAGCGGACGAGTACAGTCCTGTGGGGAAGGGAAGGGAGAGGAGGAGGAGCAGAGGGAAAGGGGGGAAAAGAGGGCTTAGCTGAGGAGAGGTGAAGGGGTGGTAGAGGGGGAGCAGAGGGAGCAGAGGGAAAAGGGGAGTCCAGTCTGGGAAGGTCTCTTGGAGGAGGTGAGCTCTAAGTATGGTTTTGAAGAGGGCAAGAGAATTAGTTTGGTGGAGGTGAGGAGGTAGGGCATTCCGGGACCGCGGGAGGACGTGGCCGGGGGGTCGACGGCGGGATAGGCGAGAACAGGGGATGGTGAGGAGGTGGGCGGCAGAGGAGCGGAGTGTGTGGGCTGGGCAGTAGAAAGAGAGAAGGGAGGAGAGGTAGGAGGGGGCAAGGGGATGGAGAGCCTTGAAGCCTAGAGTAAGAAGTTTTTGTTTTGTGCGGAGATCGATAGACAGCCACTGGAGGTTTTTAAAAAGGGGAGTGACATGCCCAGAGCGTTTCTGCAGGAAGATGAGCCGGGCAGTGGAGTGAAGTATAGACTGGAGCGAGGAGAGAGAGGAGGAAGGGAGAACAGAGAACAGGTTGACACAATAATCCAGCTGGGATATAACGAGAGCCCGTAACAGTAAGATAGCCGTTTGGGTGGAGAGGAAAGGGTGGATCTTGGCGATATTATAAAGGTGAGACCGGCAGGTCTCGGTGATGGATCTGATGTGGGGGCTGAACAAGAGAGTGGAGTCATAGATGATACCTAGGTTGCGGGCCTGAGAGACGGGAAGGATGGTCGTACCATCCACAGTGATAGGGAAGTCAGGAAGAGGACAGGGCTTGGGAGGGAAGATGAGGAGCTCAGTTTTGGTCATGTTGAGTTGTAGGTGGCGGGCAGACATCCAGGTAGAGACGTCCTGGAGGCAGGAGGAGATGCGAGCCTGAAGGGAGGGGGAGAGGACAGGGGAGGAGATGGAGATCTGTGTGTCATCTGCATAGAGATGACAGTTGAAGCCGTGAGAGCGGATGAGTTCGCCGAGGGAGTGAGTGTATATGGAGAACAGAAGAGGGCCAAGAAATGACCCTTGAGGAACCCCAACAGTTAGAGGATGGGAGGGGGAGGAGGAGCCCACAAAGGAGACCAAGAATGACCGGCCAGAGACATAAGAGAAGAACCAGGAGAGGACGAAGTCCGCGAAGCCAAGGTGAGATGAGGTGTGGAGGAGGGGATGGTCGACAGTGTCAGGCAGCTGAGAGGTTAAGGAGTATTAGGATAAGCTTTTGTTCGGTTAGAACACACTTCTCTTAGAGCCTATGGAATTGTGCTGAGCAACCCTGTGACTAACCCTTTGAAAGCCCAAATTTCGAGGCTCAACGCCGTGCCCGTGTTTTCAGGAGGAAGCTCACATGCAGCTGGACTCAGTCACAGACTGATCTCGCCTTCCTCTAATTGTTCATCTATTTCCGGAAGTGTCACGAAAATGGGAGAAGGAAGGATTTACCTTAACCGGATTCACTGTTGAAGAATAAACCCAAGGAATACAGTCACTATCTCCTGGCCCAGGACCAGATCTCTCTGGGATCTTCCAGATATAGGTCTGGATTTTACCTGAATTAGAAAAACACAGAGTTTAGGAAGGCTTAGAAGATCTGGAGAAACAGCGTAATGTAGTGGAAAGAGCTATCTTCTGTTTGATCTTAGACAAGACATTTAATTTCTCAGTTACCTCATCTGTAAAATGGGGATTAAGACTGTGAGCCACATATGGGACATGAACTATGTCCAACCTGATTATCTTGTATCAATCCCAGGGTTTAGTACAGTGCAGATATTACTAAAATAATAAAAATTAAAAAAAATTAATGGTATTATGTCCACCATTTCCCCAACACTGCACTCCCTTCAGTGCTGGAATGGAAATGGCCAGAGTGATACTCTCCAGGGTTTAGTTTGCTTATGGAAGATGTGGGCAAGGATCATGTTCATTCATTCAATCATATTTATTGAATGCTTACTGTGTGCAAAACACTGTACTAAGTGTTTGGGAATGTACAATTCAGCAAACGGTCACATTCCCTGCCCTAAATGGGTTTACAGTCTAAAGTTGGGGAGACAGACTTCAATGAAAATAATTAAAATGACAGATGCGTACATAAGTGCTGTGGGGCTGGGAGGGGGGGAAGAGAAAAGGGAGCAAGTCAGGGGAAGGGAAAGGGAGAAGAGGAAAAGTGGGGCTTAGTCTGGGAAGGCCTTTATCTACCAACTCTATTATACTGTACCCTCCCAAAAGCTTAGTACACACAGTACTTGACACACAGTAAATGCTCAGTAAATGTCATTGATGATGATGATGGTGGGAAGACTTCTAGACTGTAGGCTCACTGTGGGCAGGGAATAGCGTGTCTTAGTGGCAAGAGCCCAGGCTTGGGAGTCAGAGGTCATGGGTTCTAATTCTGGCTTCCCCACTTGTCCCCTGTGTGACTTTGGGCAAGTCACTTTACTTCTCTGTGCCTCAGTTCCCTCATCTGTAAAATGGGGATTAAGACTGTGAGCCCTACGTGGGACAAGCTGATTATCTTGTGTCTGCCCCAGTACTTAGAACAGTGCTTGGCACATAGCAAGCACTTTACAAATACCATCATTATTATTATTATTGTACTCTCCCAAGTACTTAGTACAGTGTTCTTCACACAATTAGTGCTCAATAAACTCAACTGAATAAATGAATGATGATAAGAATACCGTTTACTGACAGCCTACTACTACTACTACTAATGATGGTAATTTGTTAAGTACTTACTATGTGCCATGCACTGTTCTAAGCACTGGGGTAGATACAAGATAATCAGGTTGTCCCACATGGGGCTCACAATCTTAATCCCCATTTTACAGATGAGGGAACTGAGACACAGAGAAGTGAAGTGACTTGCCCAAAGTCCCACAGCTGACAAGTGGCAGAGCCGGGATTAGAACCAATGACCTCTGACTCCCAAGCCCGGGCTCTTTCCACTTAGTCTCGCTGCTTCTTTGAGCTACGCAAACCCTGCCCAGTAAGAGGATACACTCGAATGGCAGGGACAGGCATAAAAATATTTAGAAATAGACTCATCAAGTAAGCAATTAAATGTAGAATTGAAGAACCTATGTACAATCAATCAATGGTATTTATGGAACCCTTACTGTGTTCAAAGCAATGTATTAAGTGTTTAGAAGAGTACAGTATAGCAGAGTTGGTAGACATGTTCCCTACTCATGAGGAACTTGGGGCAAGCAGCTTGGCCTAGTGGATAAAGCACGGAACTGGGAGTCAGAAGGGCCTGGGTCCTAATCCCAGCTCTGCCACTTGTCTGCTGTGTGACCTGGGAAAGTCACTTCCCTTCTCTTTGCTTCTACTCTCTCGTCTGTGATTCGGGGATTAAAACTTTGAGCCCCTTGTGGGACTGGGATAAGGACTGTGTCCAGCCTAATCAGCTTGCATCTACCTCAGCTCCTAGAATAGGGTCTGACACTTAACAAGTACCATAGAAGCAAACAAACAAAAAGAGCTTACGTCCTAGAGGGGGAGAGAGACATTAAAATAAATTATGGATGTGTACGTAAGTGCTGTGAGGCTGAGGTGAATAAACGGTACAAATCCAAGTCCAAAGGTGATGCAGGGGGAAGAGGGAGTAGGGGAAATCAGAGCTTAATTAAGGCAGGCTTCTTGGAGGAGGTGTGATTTTACTAAGGTTTTGAAAGAGGGAAGGGTGATCATCAGCTGTGAGACTGTGGGCAAGTCACTTCACTTCTCTGGGCCTCAGTTCCCTCATCTATAAAATGGGGATTAAGTCTGTGAGCCTCACGTGGGACAACCTGATGACCCTGTATCTCCCCTAGCACTTAGATCAGTGCTCCACACATAGTAAGCGCTTAACAAATACCAACATTATTATTATTATCTGTTGGATATGAAAGGGAAGGGAGTTCCAGGCCAGGGAAAGGATGTGTTTGAGGGATCAGTGATGAGATAGATGAGATTGAGGTACAGTGAGTAGGTTGGTATTAAAGGAGCAGGCTGGGTTGCAAGAAGGTCAAGGGTGCTGGCGGTTGCTGGGCGGTTTGTATGACTCGGGGTGCTGGGAACCAATCGGGAAAGGCTTGTTGGAGAAGGAAGGATTTGAGGAAGGCATTAAAGGTTGGGAGACTTGCAGTCTGTCGGATTTGGGGAGGAAGGGATTCTAGGCTCGGGGGTTAGAGTGGGAATGGGGATGGAGAGAAAGGAACAGTTAGAAGGGTAGCTTGAGAGGAGTGACAAAAGCAAGCAGGGGAGGTGAAGGGAGTGGGTAAGCAGGGTGGTCTAGTGGAAAGAGCATGGGCCTGGGAGTCAGAAGTCCTGGGTTCTAATCCCAACTCTGCCAATTATTGCTTGCTGTGTGACCTTAGATGAGTCACTTCACTGTAAAATGGGGATTAAGACTGTCAGCCCCAGGAGGGACAGGGACTGTGTCCAATCTGATTAGCTTGTAGCCACCCCAGTGCTTAGAACAGTTCTTGACTCATAGTGAGCTCATAACAGGTACTATCACTATTACTATTATTCTCTGTGCCTCAATTTCCTCAATTTTCTCCCTTCTACTTAGACTACGAATCCCATGTGGGACAGGGACTTCATCCAACCTAATTAACATGTCCCCGTGCTAAGAACAGTGCTGGATACATAATAAACGATTAACAAATATCCTAAAAAAAGAGAACATACACGTAACATGGCGAGTTGATTGAAAGCCTTGAAGCTGAGTGTGAGGAACTGAATTTTTGCGTGATTGTTGGGACGTGGGAAGCCAGGGGTAGGGAGCTGTGTTCTGAGCGAAGCTATGAGAAGATGATCCATGCAGCAGGAGACACTGGAGGTGGAGAGAGCCTGGAGGCAGGGAGGCTGGTGCAAGAGTCTAGATGAAATATGACTAGATCCTGGATCCGAATGGTAGCCATTCCAGTGGAATGGAAGGGGTGGATTGGGACTATATAATGGAATAAGAACCAGCAGGATGTGGCAGTAGATTGAACCTACAGTTGGGAAAACAGAGGAATCCAGGATAATGCCAAATTTGTGGGCTTGTGGGACAGGGATGATGGAGGTATTATTGCCAGACTTGGGGAAGTGCAGAGGAAGAGGAGAATGTTTAGGAGGAAGTTGAGCAGTTCTATTTTAGTCATATTGAATCTGAGGTTCTGACCAGGAATCCAAAAGGACACAAGAAAAGATGAAGTCTGTCTGCTATTAGTGAACCTACTCTCACCTTAACAACGCTATGCTAGGTTGGACATGAGAGGAGAATGAGCAACAACAGAATAATAATAATAATAATAATCATTGAATTTGTTAAGTGCTTACTATGTGCCAGGCACTGTACTAAAGCAGTGGGGTCGTTACAAACAAATCAGTTTGTGCAAAGTCACTGTTCCCCATGGGGCCCACACTCTTAGCCCCCATTTTCCAGATGAGGAAACTGAAGCCCAGAGAAGTGAAGTTTCTTGCCCATGATCACACAGCAGACAAGTGGCAGAGCCAGTACCCAAACGCCTACTGAATGGAGAGCTGAAATGAGAAATCTGAAAACAAAGAGGGCAGAGGAAGCATTTTAAGAACATGGTAAAACAAAGCCTTAGACATGCCAGCTGAAAACTGGGAGTCAATTGCTGAGGACAGAATACCTGCATGGCACACTACCATCCAGAAAGGAATACCTCTCTTTGAGCTAAAACTTTCTATGGAAAGACAGACAAGGAGACAGAAGAGAAAAGATGGCCAGATGCTGCAAACATTAAGTGAAACAACACAATAAGGGACAACTATTTGTGTCCCTTTTCTGCCACACACAAACACTCCTCAGGGAGCTTCACCCCTGGTGGTATCTTCAAATCAAAGGATTATTTCTTTATACACCCACAAAATACTTGGCAAAGTCGTCAGGGTTTAGGGAGGAAAGTGAAAGGTGTGGGGGGGAGGTGAAGGGCTTCAGGAGAAACTCTATGAGGGTGAAACGTACACTTCTTGAGCTGAAAAGAGAGCTGAGTTAGAGCAAAACAGAGTGAATGTAATTCATCACTTAAAAAACTAAGAGGAACTCTGGTCTCTGTGACCAAAATAGAGGTATTGGCAGGGAGGCACAATAGTTTCAAGAGCTTTACATTTGCCCATCCTTTCCTCCAACCAGTTCTCAAGGTCCATTTCTTCGTTACCATCTCCCGTGTACACATCTCTCCTCTTCTGTCTTAGTCCTTTTCTCCCATCTCATCACCAAACCCACAATCCACTAATCTTTTAGGTGCCAACTTGAGTCAAGCCTCAGAGGAGCCTTCCCTGACCAAACAGATCCAGTGCCAAGCTGGCAAACTAATCTTAAATTGAGGTCTTCCTTTTGGACCCAGAGGCTGGAGGAGCTGGGAGGCAGCTTGACTTCTGAGTTAAGAGGAGAATGCCATTTTTGGCCAAGGTAAAGCTCTCTACTGCCAGCTTGAACTTCTCTAGACGATGCCACATGGGAATATTAGTGTTGGTATTGACGAATGCCAAATCCCACTGGGTTATTGCACTGATGCCAACAATACACCTCCTCTTTCCACTAAATTTCCTCCCCGTGTCACCTGAAGCTGAATACCTCCCATCATCTCTCTTCTAAGAGCCATCCACTCACTCCACCCAGCTATTCAAGAGCCGAGATATTACTCAAAATGAAACCTACTTTCTATTTACAGCTCTTAATCTCCATTCTGGATGGGCTCCTTTTGAGGTAACTTTTCTTGTGCAACCCTAATACTGGAGCATTTTCTCTGCCCATTAATCCACCCATTTTATTCCATTCCACTAAACCATTTACCTGGTTTTGTGGGAACCACAGTGTTATTGTCAGTCTTCACTCCATAGGCATGAATGGAATATGGTTGGGTGGCCAAGTTTTTGAAGACAATTTTCACTCTATCGTCAACTTTTGCAGAGATAAGGGGGACCTGGAGGGGAAGGAATAAAAAGAGGAGTTAACATTAGGATTGGGTTTCAGTGGTATCTTGCATTACCAAACCTTTCAAAGTTAAGGGGCAGAAATGATTGCACAAAGCAGAGGAGGAATTGTGAGAGAAGAACAGACAGGTCGAAAGTGAATGTAAAACACCAGGTCATTTTGCTCTCTTATAAAGATGGTTTTGGATTGCCGGAAGACTTTAGGGGCCTGAATTCATAAGGTGAACTCAGAAATACTACTGTTGAGTAGGGAATGTGTCTGTTATATTGTGATCTCCAAGTGCTTAGTACAGTGCTCTGCACATAGTTGTTTAGTAAATATTGACTGACTGACGTCGGCTGTTATAGAGAGCTGTAAAGTTGTTGGAGTTTTTTGTTTTTCTTATGAATCTTGTGCCTTCATCCTACTGCTTGGGCTTCCTTACCTTCCTGTAGATTGTGAATACCTGGAGCAGAGATCCCATGTAAATCTAAGCCGTGAATGATTGTGTTGTTCATGCCATTCTCCTGAGACCAGGAATATGTATACACATGATTCTAGTGGTGTTAGACCATTTCCATCTGTAATTTTTTTGAATGTCTCCCTCCTCCTCTAGTCTGTGAGCTCCTTATTGACAGGGATCATGTCTACCAACTGTACTGTATTATACTCTCCCAAAGTACTTAGTACAGTGTTCTGTGCACAGTAAGGACTCAGTAAATACTATTGATTGATTGATCTGCATGATTGAGAAACCGTTATTATAAAATTGTGTCTGGATCAGTTGTGGAAACTGCCTGGATCACCTACTCTTCACATCAATTGCAATACTGATCCAACTGCAAAATGCACCAAGCCATCCCCTTGATTCTGTTTATTGCTATTGTTTTTGTCTGTCTCCCCCGATTAGTCTGTAAGCCCGTCAAAAGGCAGGGACTGTCTCTATCTGTTACCGATTTGTACATTCCAAGTGCTTAGTACAGTGCTCTGCACATAGTAAGCACTCAATAAATACTATTGAATGAATGAATAAATGATGCAATTGCCTGTTTGATAAGGATTCTTTTTCCCCCTCAACATTTCCTTTCAAAACCTGGAAGGGTCTTAGTGTGCCAGATTGTCAAAAGTTCGATTTGGGGCAACTTCTGCTGAACCTACTCTATCTATTGAAATCATTTCCTTTCCTGGTCGCTGTGAAAATTCTGGGGGCAGTGGTAGCAGTGACTTGGGCTGATTTTTCCAAAATATGCAGATGACATTGCATGCTGGGAAACTGGAGACCAAGCAGGGTACACTTAGAACATTTTCACTGTTTACAGAGCCATTCTGGTGACAAAAGAGAAAAAAAACTGGAATAACTTTTTTTTTGGAGGGGTCAGTAGGATATTCTAATAGATCAGTGAATGGGAAAGTGAAAAACACCCGTTGACATCTTATCAATTCATTCATTCAATAGTATTTATTGAGCACTTACTATGTGCAGAGCACTGTATATACAATTCAGCAACAGATAGAGACAAACCCTGCCCAATGACGGGCTTACAGTCTAATCAGGGAGAACGACGGACAAAAACAAGACAACATATATCACGATAAATAGAATCAAGGGATGTACAGCTCATTAACAAAATAAATAGGGTAATAAAAATATATACAAATGAGCACAGTGCTGAGGGAGGGATGAGGAGCAGAGGGAAAAGGGGTTTAGCTGAGGGGAGGTGAAGCGGCGAAGGGGGAAGAAGCAGAGGGCGGAGGGGAGCAGAGAGGGAGGCAGAGGCAGCAGAGGGAAAAGGGGAAGCTCAGTCTGGGAAGGCCTCTTGAGGAGGTGAGCTAAACAGCTATTAGTCCTAGCAGGGAAGGTAACACCCAGATAAGAAACAGGTTAAAAGGAGGAGTGAAGGTTTTAGAGAGCTAAGCTCAGACCTGGAAGTCAGCAGATTCATAATCATCTGTTTCTGTGATCATACCTAGAATATCCAGATGTTTTTCTGCTTCCTTTCTTTTTGTCGGAGTCCTGAACGTGCTGTCAGTGTACTGACGGTACACAACTTTCTTGTACTTTGAGCCAATGAACCATTCTCCTTTATCTAAGTATATGCTTGGAGGGCTTAAGAAAACAGAAGTCAATTAGATTAACAAATGGCAGTGAGGAAAAGAGTCACAGGGAAAACATTCTTATTTAAATAAGGTTACTGGGTAATCATATGGGAGAAGCACAGAAAGGAAGATTTACTTGAGTGGGGCAAATCCACCTGAGAACTCACAAATTGACCTCTGAACTTTCAATGCTTTTGTCTTTAATCCTTTTTTTTTTTTAAAGCGAGAAACTATTCAGTTTCCAAATGAGTTCAGCAGAGAGAAAGCAAGGGGTATAAGGATGAGATTTGAAATCGAGCAGGGAGTTAGATAGGAAAAAAGTTATAAAATGACTTTTTCACAGATGGGGCCTTCTGAAGGTCCGGCTTTCACATCAAGAAGGTTGAGGCCCTAAAATATATTAGGTTGAGTGCAGATTGTAGGCTGCCAGCGCTAGATACTTGGAGACCAGAGAGAGGGAAGAGCAAAGGAAAAGGGGAAGAAACAGCATGAAGCAGCATGGCCTAATGGATAAAGCACAAGCCTGGAAGTCAGAAGGACCTGGGTTCTAATCACAGCTCTACCACTTACCTGTTTTGTTACTTGGGGCAAGTCACTTAACTTCTCTATGCCTCAATTACATCATCTGCAAAGTGGGGATTAAGACTGTGAGGCCCTTTGTGGGATAGGACTGTGTCCAGTCCAATTAGCTTGTATCTACCTCAGTGTTTAGTACAGTGTCTGGCATATAGTAAGCCCTTAACAAACACCATAACAAAACAAAAAAACAAAGTAAAAGGGACTATTCCTGAAACTCTGTAAAGCCTGAGAGAGAATTTATATATAATTTTTTAAGATCTCCCTCTGCAGATCCAAGCCTCCACATGCCAAATGACTGAAAAGAAAGCAGTGGGAAGAATTGGTTGGGAAGCAGTGTGGTTCAGTGGAAAGAATACAGATCTGGGAGTCAGAGTACCTGGGTTCTAATCCTGGCTCTGTTACTTGCCTGCTGTGTGAACTTGGGCAAGTCATTTAACTTCATTTAACTTAATGGGGATTTCAATATCTGTTCTCCCTCCTTCTTAGACTGTAAGCACCATGTTGGACAAAGGGCCATGTTCTATCTGTTTGATTTGTTTTTATCCCAGAGCTCAGAACGGTGCTTGGCACAAAATAAGCGTTCAGCAAATACCATTAAAAAAAAATGAAGGCAGAAGTGACCACTTTACTTTTCTTGTTGTAGACGATGGAGTTCTTTCTCCCACGCCCTACTGGGGGAATAATCCCACTCCATTTCCACAGCAGCGATGTAGTAAACCTTTTCATTCCAATGGTGGGTTTTGTCTGTCTCAGATGCCTTGCACTGGTTCACTCGGTATTTCTCTTTCATCCCGCCTGTATAGTGCTCTGACACTAGGCACAAGACGTTAAAAAGTCCTAGAGGAACCAACAAGAAATATCGGTTTATGTGGGAGAAGCAAAAAAGAAGTTGGGATGTCAAAGGTCGGGTTAGTCTGCACTTCCTGGTCTCTAAGTCTCTGTCTCTTCTCTTGGGTTTTGGAGAGAAAATGTTTGTGAATGAATAAGGCACAAAGTCAGACAACAGAGATGGAGAAAATGAATGCCATAGAGGTTTTGTGATGTACAAGCAGGGAATGGGAGATTAGTCAAAAAATTCCAGCTAACTAAACCAACTAAGAGTCAGAGCTGCCCAGCTCTGAATAGTCTGTTAGAGGGCTTGTGTGAGAGTCACACAGAATTAGTCGTAAAGACCCTACAGTTGGACGGTAATGAGTAGACATTAGTAGGAAGATGGAGCTCACTGATGAGCTGCATCCTGATTTGACTTAGGGTCAACAGTGTGTTTAGCAGCAGCGTGGTCTAGCAGAAGCAGAAAGGCCTAGTGGAGACAGCACAGACCTGAGAATCGGAAGGACTTAGGTTTTAATCCCGGCTCTGCCAATTGCTTGCTGTGTGACCCTTGCAAGTTACTTAACATCTCTGTGCCTCAGTTTCCTTGGCTGTAAAATGGGAATTCCTGTTCTCCTCCTACTTAGATTGTGAACCCCATGTTGGGCAGGGAGTGTGTCTGATCCATTGAACTTGTGCCTACCCCAGAGCTTAGAACACTTAAAAAAGAGAAGAGAAGAAAAACATGCTTGGTGGGGATGCCACGTCTTAAAATAGCCTCCTGACACCAGTGTTGGAGGGAGGAGGGGGTTGTCTGGGCAGGGATAACCCAGCACTTCCCAAACACTTAGTACAGCACTAGCAGTTACTATGGTACTCTGCACACAGTAAATACTCAATAAATATAAATGCATGAATGGAGCGCTTTGCACATAGTAAGTGCTCAATAAATTAGGATTGATTGATCACTGTCCATTGTCCATAACAGCCCTGCTAGTGCCCTCTCAGGATGGACAGTGTCTACACCAGCTTCAGAGCCAGTGGCATCCAGCTTGACCTTCCTAGCTCCTCTCTCCAGAGGGAGGGTCCGGACCTGGACTCCTCCCATTATTGGCAATGGTGGGGGAGGGTCCCTCCCTTAGAGGTCCATTAGCCTGACTGCTCTTTGTCAGGGGAGGTCAGAATGCTAGTTACTTCAGCTTTCTGGATGATGAAGTGTCATCCAACACCACTTTTCTGGGGCTGAGCAGTGAAGCCCTAAGATGGCCGCACAGATTCTGTAGAATGTGGGTTGATACGGGGAAGGACGGAGAGCTGTGAAAGTCCGTAGGAGATTAATCAATGGTATATACTGAGTGCTTACTATGTGCAGAGCACTGTACAGTGCAACAGAGCTGGCAGACATGTTGCCTGCCCATGATGAGTTCAGAGTCTAGAGGAATGCTGCCAGGTTGAGAGACAATCGAAATGCAAGTTGGCAGTGCCCTCAAATCCCCTTTCGTAACCCCAGTGAGAGACTCCTCCAGAGAAACTCCCCCCTCCCCCAAACACAGGGAAGTTAGGAGAATTTCCTGAAAGAAAGCCCTGCCAGATGTCACCACCATTGCTCACCTACAGAATCGGGGATCATGAAGAGGGTGTCAGAGGTCTGTGGGAACACAGTGGCCGTGTCTATTCTTCCTCCTGTAATCATCAAGGTGCCTCCAGAAAAGTGGACCCCGTGCAGATCTTTCTCCGAGCCCACGCTGAAGACATGCCAAGAGACCCGGTCTCCCAGGCACATTTTGAGCCCAGGCTGATTTCCGTACATGAATCCATTTATGGCTGTGAAAGAAGGGTGGAAGAAGAATGAGTGCTTTTGACTGGTGTTGACTTGGCCAACATTACTAACTTCTCGTAGCTGGCCAACTAAGCCCGGCCTTCGGGGAGTTCTGCTTTGCTTTCAGCAGTGTCTTTCACTTTAAGAATCCCCAGAACCTGTCCAGATTCCACTAAGTGTATACGTTTCTCCTGGAAGTTGTCAGTGTTTTATACAGCTTCTTCTGGGAAAAACAGCTCATTATGGACAGGGAACACATCTGCTAATTCTGTTGCATGGTACTCTCTTAAGCATTTAGTATAGCACTCTTCACGGAGTAAGTGCTCACTAAAAACCACTAATTGATTCTGTCCGCACCATCTTGAGGTAGAAAATCTGCACTTATCACCTCAAAGACCCAGAGATTCAATTATGAAGGAGGAACTTTAATCAGCCCTGTTTTATGGGTAAGAAAACAGTGAACGAGACTGTTAAATTACTTTTCTCTCAAGGGAGTAGGAGTGTTAGATTAGTGAACTAATTTATCCCTTCCTTAGCATTCATGTATGTATGTGTATTCAGTCAATCAATCATATTGATTGAGTGTTTAGTGAAGAGCATTGTATAAAGCAATTGGTGGAATGTTTCTACCAACTCTGTTATATTGTACTCTCCCAAAGGCTTAGTACAGTGCTCTGCACATAGTAAGCATTCAGTAAATGCAACTGAGAAGCAGCATGGAGTACCGGATAGAGCACGGGCCTGGGAGTCAGAAGGTCATGAGTTCTAATCCAGGCTCTGCCACTTGTCTGCTGTGTGACCTTGGGCAAGTCACTTCACTTCTCTTGGCCTCAGTGACCTCATTTGTAAAATAGGGATTGAGACTGTGAGCTCCATGTGGGACAGAGACTGTGTCCAACCCAATCTGTTTGTATACACCCCAGTGCATAGTACAGGGCCTGGCACATACTTGAATGCTTAACAAATACCATAATTATTATTATTAATTGATGGACTGATTGGGAGAGTACATCCGAGTTGGAAGACACAGAGACATTCCCTGCCAACAAGGGGCTTACAGTTTATAACAGAAAACAGGCATTAAAATTAGTTACAAATATGAATATAAGTCCTGCGGGCTGAGGATGGTGTAAATATAGGGTAAAAATCCAACGTCAGGATTCGGTGATTTATTTTGACTACTCTGGTTGGCAATATTTTCATGTTTGTCCCTCATATTAGAATGTAAGCTCCTTGTGGCCAGGGAAGGTGTCATTTCATTATTTTGTCCTTCCCATCACCTAGTGAGGTTCCCTGCAATAAGTGGGTACTTTATAAGTGTTGCTATTACTACTGCTGGCTCTGAAACCATGCTGAATTCATCTCCCTCTCTGCCCCACCAATCAATTTGTTGTTCTTGTCATATTTGCTTTGCACATTTTAAAACATCAAATGCTATGCAGCTGCCAGAAAGCCCAACTGGAAAAAGCCATAGATTTCAAGTTCTAATATTTTAAACCTTTAACCAGAAAGTAAGCTCTGAAGAATGCGCAAATAAATTTTTGTTCTCAAAGGCCAGACTGTCAAAATTGTTATTTGTGGGTTGTTGTTTTTTTACGGTATTTGTTAAATGTTTACTAGATGTCAGGCAATGTGCTAAACACTGGAGTAGATACAAGATAATCAGGTTGGACACAGTCCATGTCCTGCAAAGGATTCACAGCCTTAATAATAATAATAATATTGGTATTTGTTAAGCACTTACTTTGTGCAGAGCACTGTTCTAAGCACTGGGGGAGATACAGGGTAATCAGGTCATCCCACGTGAGGCTCACAGTTAATCCCCATTTTACAGATGAGGTAACTGAGGCACAGAGAAGTTAAGTGACTTGCCCGCAGTCACACAGCTGAGAAGTGGCAGAGCCAGGAGTCGAACCCATGACCTCTGACTCCAAAGCCCAGGCTCTTTCCACTGAGCCACTTAAATCCCCGCTTTATAGATAAGAGAACTGAGGCTTAGAGATGTGAAGTGACATGCCCAAGGTCACACAGCAGACAAGTGAAAGAAGCCAGATCAGAACCCAGGTCCTTCTGGCTCCTAGACCTGTGTTCTATCCACTAGGCCTTACTTCTTCACTGCTGGAAAGTGCAGAGGGCTCCCAGCATGGCATCATTTCTCTGCTTGGAGCAGGAGGGGTTTACTTAATATAAGAATCATGGTATTTGTTAAGTGCTATGTGCCAAGCACTGTAATAAGCACTGGGGTAGATACAAGAAAATCGGGTTGGACACAGTCTCTGTCTCATATAGGGTTCACAGTCTTAATCCCCATTTTACAGATGAGGGAACTGAGGCCCAGAGAAGTGAAGTGACTTGTCCAGCATCACGCAGCAGGAGACAAGTGGCAGCCCGGGGATTAGAACCCAGGTCTTTCTGACTCCTAGGCCGGGGTTTTTTCCACTAGGGTGTGCTGCTTCTTTACTTCCAAAAGGGGATTAGGGGCTACACCCAGGAAGACCACCCACCTTGGGAGAAGCGCTGCGGCCTGCTTAGGATCTCAATCAATCTCAGGAGCAGAATAAGGAGACTTAGGGATTGTCTCCCCCTCTAGATTTTAAGCTCCTTGTGGGCAGGGAACGTGCCTATCAACTCTGCTGCACTGTACTCTCCCACGGAATTACTACAGTGCTCGGAACACAGTTAACGCTAAATCCCACTGATTGATTGGTTGATTGATCAGTCAGGGTACGGACTGATCTGGAGCTCCATCCCCCTCGCTCCCTGACATCTCTAGCAGGAGGTGTTGGTTAAGTGGGGGGCTGTTTGCCCAACCACAATCCCTACTTTTTCCCCTGCTGGCTGCAGGCTGCCCCCTACTCCCCTGTCTGGCCCTTCAGCCATTTGGAGTCACCAGAGTGTGGATAATGCAGGGCAGCAGTGAGCATCTTGCCCCCCGGCTGGCCCATTGCTCCTCTCTCTTCTGTAGCAAATAAGATAACAAAACAAAGGACAGCTCCTTGTGGGCAAGTGTCTAAGGCAACCCGAGGTACTTACCATCTCAAGGTCAAATGCTACTTATACCATCCAGGCCAGCAAGACAGAACTCGGAAGTGTGTGTGGGATATCAGTCCCACGACCCAAAGCGCTAGATTGACAGCCAAGCAGGAATACAGTAGGTGTCCCTCACCCCCGTGCCATCAAATTAGGAATGGATGAGGGGGGGAAGGCGAAGATTGGATGAACTGAGATGGGAATCTGGAATGGCCTAGGAGCACAGGTAATAAATATCTGCGTCCTCTGATCTTCTGTGCAGAGGTTCAAGACTCGCAGTAGCCAGCTGTGGGTCACCTCTGCACAGAGTGTGGGATGCCTGCTCTGGCTGCACCAAGTGAGGAGCCATGGAATGGGTGAGTATACCATTGAATGCTCATGGGGCTGGAAGCTGGGTGCTTCGCCACGGGTGGGTATGCGTTTGTGGGTGTGAGTTAGCTGCCCCACCACGTGTGAACAAAGCATAAGTGAATTGGTTGGGACCTGGTTGGAACCTGGGTGTTTTGCCATACTCGAGTAACATATAAGTATAGTCCTCCCGATAGGGAAGCTCTAATATCATTGAATAATCATATTCCTCCTGAAGGGGCCTCCCGAAAGCCCAACCCAACGCAATTTGCTTTCAATTTGCCGTGTCCAAAATAATCAAAATAATTCAATTCACTCATCCAAAATAATCAAATAATTCAATTCGCTGCGTCCAAAATAATCAAACAATTCAATTTGCCTCACAGAGCAAATTTTGTATAAAACTCAGCCTTTTTGTTCCCAGTCTCTGTCTCTCTCGCCGCGCCAATTTCTGAATGAACCCGTCCCCGGATGACAGGTGACAGAAAGGAACATGTCTACCAACTCTGTTGTACTGTATTCTCTCAAGCATTTAGTACTGTGCTCCACACACAGTAAGCTCTCAATAAATACTATTGATTGATTGATTGACACCCTTTTTGTTTTAGCAATGGACTAGAGACAATGTGGCAAAGACCGTGGGACCTTCACTGGGGTCGTCAGAGGTGTTGTCTTCAAATCTGCTTGCTTGCTTGCTGACACCTCGTCCACGTCCTGCCTCTGGCCTGGAACATCCTCCCTCTTCATATCCAACAGACAATCTCTCACTTCCCACCTTTAAAGCCTAACTGCAGACACATCTCCTCCAAGAGGCCTTCCCTGACAAGGCCCTCATTTCTCTTCTCCTACTCCCTTCTGGGTTCATCCTTGAACTTGGATTTACACCCTTCATTCACCCTCCCTCAGCCCAACAACCTTATGTACATAGACATAATTTATTTACTTATATTAATGTCTGTCTCCTCTCTAAACTGCAAGCTCGATGTAGGCAGGGAACATATCTACCACCTCTGTTATAATGTATTCTCCCAAGCACCAAGTAGAATGTTCTGCACACAGTAAGTGCTCAATACATAACTCAATACATTGATATAGAATTTGCAGATGGATTGCTTCTTAGTTTTTTTGACAGAATAACAGGCATTTTCATTTACACTTTGATTCTTTTCTTAAATAAAGTGATCCCTTACAGTACATCTTGTTCGAATGTTGGAAGTCAGCATCTCCTTTCTTCACTTGGTCAGGGCTTGTGGTGAACAGTTTAATATTGTCATCCAGGAATAAGCTCTCATTCTCATCAAGTATTGTTAGAAGCATGAAAAACTCTCTGTCAATCCCTTTCTGTGGATAAGAAGAGAAGAGAAGGAGGAATTACCCCACGAATCTTCAAGAATATATTAGGCAAAAAGACAATCCAAACCTAATATTATTTATCAATTGGATATTGAGTGTCCAAGAGGAATATTGACTGGCCAGGAGTTTCTCCCTTCAGGGCATTGGGTAAAATGACATCCCAGCAGAACTCAAAAGT
Source organism: Ornithorhynchus anatinus (assembly GCF_004115215.2). NCBI lineage: Eukaryota > Metazoa > Chordata > Mammalia > Monotremata > Ornithorhynchidae > Ornithorhynchus > Ornithorhynchus anatinus. The sequence continues at coordinate 101,874,311 of NC_041728.1, read as the reverse complement.
GAATTCTTGGCAGTTCCCACCAACTCTCTTTTTGAGAGAACAATTAATGAGGATTACTGATAAGGTGTCTATTCAGATTTTTTTTAAATATAATATTTGTTAAACCTGCTTTTGTTCCAGATACTGCATGAAGTGCTGGGTAAAAACAAGCTAATAAGTTTGGACACAGTCTGCTGTGTCCACATCCCACAGAGTCTTAATCCCATTTTACAGATGAGGTACTGAGGCCCAGAGAAGTTAGTTGATTTGCCCAAGATCACACAGCAGACAAGTGGTGGAGTCAGGATTAGAACACAGGTCCTCAGACTTCCAATTCCCCTTTCTCTCATAGTCCTGCAGGACATCTTAAAGTGCTCTAGAGGATTAGAATATGTACAGTGGGAGGTCTGATGTGTCTGTCCAGCCTCTCTGTGAGGGCTTTGAATCTGAGCCCCAGAAAGCAATCCTCAGAACTCAGGATCTGGACAGCAGCAGATTGGAACCTTTATCTCACACTGACCAAAGGACCCTTCCTCTTTTCCTGGGTCTGTCTGCTGACTCAGCCTCTGCTCTCTCCTGAAGTAGGGACAGTCTCTTCTTCTCTTGAGAAGCAGCGTGGCCGGTGGAAAGAGCATGGGCTTTGGAGTCAGGGCTCATGAGTTCGAATCCCAGCTCTGCCACTTGTCGGCTGTGTGACTGTGGGCAAGTCACTTAACTTCTCTGTGCCTCAGTTCCCTCATCTGTAAAATGGGGATTAAGACTGTGAGCCCCACGTGGGACAACCTGATTTCCCCTATGTCTACCCCAGCGCTTAGAACAGTGCTCGGCACACAGTAAGCGCTTAACAAATACCAACATTATTATTTATTATTATTCTTCTCATGAAGCTAGACCACACCACTTCCTGAACTCAACTCTCATGATGATGATGATGATAGTATTTGTTAAGTGCTTACTACATGCCAGGCACTGTTCTAAGCACTGGGGCAGACACAAGGTAATCAGGTTGTCCCACATGGGGCTCACAGTCTTAATCCCCATTTTACAGATGAGGTAACTGAGACACAGAAAAGTTAAGTGACTTGCCCAAGTCACACAGCTGACAAGTGGCAGAGCCAGGATTAGAACCCACGACCTCTGACTCCCAAACCTGGGCTTTTTCCACTAGGCCGTGCTGCTTCTCTGGGGCAGTGGCGAAGCCCTGGGGCTGCTGTGGAGATTGGCAGACATACTTCTTAATGAGATAGAAGTGGATTCTCTTCTCTTCTACGAGGTTCACCAGTAAAGCCATCCAGTGCAGTCAGTTGATGAATCTTCATCCACCCTGACTTTGCAGGGTTTATCATTCTCCTCATCAACTGATTGGCTCACATGCTCCTGGCTGTGCCATCCCATCAGCCACCTTGGCCTCCACATCTGTTCATTTTTTTCTATTGACTAGTTCACATTTTGCCTGTCACATATCTATCCTTCATTCTTTAATCCCAGCTCTGCCACTTGTCAGCTGTGTGACTGTGGGAAAGTCACTTAACTCTCTGGGCCTCAGTGCCCTCATCTGTAAAATGGGGATTAAGATTGTGAGCCTCACGTGGACAAACCTGATTACCACGTATCTACCCCAGTGCTTAGAACTGTGCTCTGCACATAGTAAGCGTTTAACAAATACCAACATTATTATTATTTAATAAGGATTTATTGTGCCCATGTTGTATTGCTCACTTCAACTATCAAGTGCAAGGATGTATTGTTCATTCTTTTATATATTCTCCAAGTGGCTAGTAGAAGATGCAAGCTCTGACAACCTTCCTCTGTTGGCCCAAGAAACATGCTTACTTGGCTTGCTGCCCTCTGACTGTCCCCTGAACCCCCGAGAATCTCTCACCCAACAACTGGAGAGAGGAGCCCTGCCCTGCCCCTCAGAGCTGGTGGGTGGAGGAGCAGAAGCCAGCCTCACCTCATGTGGATTGGTTGGAGATGGTTGAATTTAAGGTTGGGATTATGAACTGGGCCCCTGCTTCAACCTTACAGATCGTCTGGTCTTTGGGGGAAACATCAGCTGCCCTGAGGTCCTTTCCTTTGTCAGGAGTTGTGAATCCCAATCACATAGAGACCCTGCCAGCTTTTCCCAGGTGCTTACCTGTTTCCCATCAGCCCGGAGACTCCCTCTCCTACACACCAGGAGAGGGCCTATCAGCCCGGCATTGATTTCTTCTGGTGTATTTATCCCAGAAGTAGTACAGCCAGGTCAAGCAGTTTGGGTCAGTGGAGCTGGGCCCCACTCCTTTGGGGACTGTCCATTCGTAGGTGAAAATTTGCCCCCCGGGGTCACGGTTTGAGGATGGAGGAGGGGTGCCTGGGAAGAATTGCGCATGGCAAGTTAGCTTGTCCACGTGAGGGAAGAATAGAGCAGAATAATGATAGTTGTACTATTTGCTACATGTTTAATATGCTCCAAGCACTGAACCTAAATGCTGGACAAATACATGATAATCAGATTGGATGCTATTATAATAGCGATATTTGTTAAATGCTTATTTTGTGTCAACATTGTACTAAAATCTTGGGTAAATATAAAATGATTAGGTAAGACACATCTCTGTTGCTCATGGGGCCACTAATCTAAGGGAGAGGGAGACAGGAATTTAATCCCCATTTTTAACAGATGAGGAACTGAGGTCCAAGGTGAAGTGACTTACCAGAGAAGACAGAAGGCAAGGGCAGAGGTGTACTAAGTGCTCAGTACAGTGCTCTCCACATGGTCAGTGCCCAATAAATGCGATTGAATGAAAGCTGGATCAATCGCCTGACTTTCAAGCCTATGCTCTCACTGTTCTGCCCATTTCTGGGGACAAGTTTCTTTCCCTTTTGGTCTTTGCATGTCAGAAGAGTGAGGGATGTGCTCCTTCCTCTTTTTTTTTTTTGTTTTAATGATATCTGTTAAGTGCTTACTATGTGGCAGGCATTGTACTAAGCGGTAGGGTAGACAGAAACTAATCAGGTTGGGATACAGTCCCCTGTCCCACATGGGGCTCACAGCCTTAATCCTCATTTTACAGATGAGGGAGCTGAGGCCTAAAGAAGTGAAGTGACTTGCCCAAGGTCACACAGCGGACAAATGGAGGAGCGGGGAAGAGAACCCAGGTCTTTCTGACTCCCGGGACCATGCTCTATCTACTAGGCCACGCTGCTTCCCTATCCTTGAGCGTCTACTGGATAGCGAGCTCTGGACATGCTCAGCCATCCTCTGGGGACTTACCACCATGGAGGGTGTGGTAGTGAGACCCCTCGTTGCTCTTGGTGAACCTCACACCGTGGGGCTGAATGCTGACGGGATGGGTCCCCTTGTTATAGAGAGTCACCTTAATGGTGTCTTCCACTTCCGCCCTAATGACAGGACCTAGAGACAAGCACAGAGTTAGTCCTACCGTCAGCCAATCGGTGTCCAGGGAGATACCATCCTAATTCCCCAGGAGGCAGTCAGGATGCACGTGGCCATTCCACGGAGGAATATGGACCACAGAAGTCCCCAGAGTGCCCAGGCATTGTTTCATTTAGAGCTGATCAGCAGGCAGGCAGGGGTTGGGCAGCATGAAGGCTAACATTTGCCGTGACGACTGCAAAAATCCCGTTGGAAAACTAAACGGTTCCACCCATTCTTACCCAGGATGCCGAGATGTTCTTCCTCAGGACGCCTGCATTTTTGCTTCGTGAAGGTGTCATCTGTGTACTCACGGTAGACCAGCTTTTTATACGATCCTCCAATTCTGGTGGGGCCTCGAACGAAAAACGCCTCGGGCTCACTGTGCAGAGGACAGAGTCGATAAAGCAGCGATTACAGTTTCAGAACCGAGAGGGAAATTAAGATTCAGCCATGGAAACTTGACTCTTTCACTTCAAATTCTCACACACGGTCTCCCCGTTGCAAGTTACACAGATGTAGCTCGCTGTGGCCAGTGAATGTGTCTGTTTATTGTTGTATTGTACCCTTCCAAGTGCTCAGTAAAGTACTCTGGACACAGTGAGTGCTGAATAAATATGACCAAATCAATCGCAGACCTATGAAAGGGTACGCTTGACCAGGGCCTAATCACTGTTAACATTTTAACCAGTCTAATCTTTACAGGATGCTCGAAAGCTTTCTCATAATAAAAAAAGTCCTTAAACATATCTGCAACATAATAATCATAAATATGGTATTTGTTAATCTCTTACTATATGCCAGGCACTGTACTAAGCACTGGGGTAGATACAAGATAATTAGACACAGTCCCTGCCCCACATAGGGCTCACAGTTTTAATATTTTACAGATGAGGTAGCTAAGGCACAGAGAAGTGAAGTGACTTGCCCAAGGTCACGCAGCAGACAAGCAGAGAAGCTGGGATTAGAACCCAGGTCCTTCTGATGCCCAGGCCTGTGCTCTATCGTACCATCTGCGGTAGGCTGTGTGTTGATGTGATTGATTTCACAACATTTTTTAGTGTTGAATTTAAAGGGAAAGGAAGAAAATATTTTCGCATTGTTCTCCTTCTGTTGAGGTATTTTAGAACTTCGACTTTTCCTGGGCCTGAGGTAGCTTCCTTTTCTCAGCGGCAAACACTGCATTCACCTCAAAATAACCTCCAAATGGACGCCGGGCTCTTGGAATTTGAAGGCCACCTAGTGCTTGATTTTAAAATAAACTACAGTAAACTCCTTAGCTCCCCGTATAGAATGGTATTTACCCCAAGTTTCAAGGTTTTTCACTTTAGGCCACCAACTAAGGTATTTGGTAATCTCCAATTGCTTGAATCATTCTGATGGAGCCAGGCCTGCCTAACTGGAAGCAAATTTTCAGCAATCAGCTCTGTTCCCAAACCAGGATTACTACCTTCCAGGGGCAGTTAGGTTTTTCCCTGTAAAATGGTCAATTCCAGTCGGGCCGTAGTTCCAGATGATTTCCTCTGCGGCAATGTAATAGTGCTTCACGCTCTTCCCTGTGACTTTGTCGGTTGATGGCTTTTTGCAGTCTTTTACTTCGAAAAAGGCCTGCATGCCACCTGGAACAGAAGACGATAATAATAATAATTAATAACAATAATAATAACGATACTTGTTAAGCATTTGCCATACTTCAAGCATAGTAGTAAGCACTGGGGTAAAGGATAAACAGGTTGGACACAGTCCCTTGATTCTATTTATTTGCTATTGTTTTAATGAGATGTTCTTCCCCTTGATTCTATTTACTGCCACTGTTCTTGTCTGTCCGTCTCCCTCGATTAAACTGTAAGCCCGTCAAAGGGCAGGGACTCTCTCTATCTGTTACTGATTTGTACATTCCAAGCGCTTAGTACAGTGCTCTGCACATAGTAAGTGCTCAATAAATACTACTGAATGAATGAATGAACAATCTAAGTAGGAGGAAGAACAAGCACTGAATCTCCATTTTACAATTGAGACAACTGGGTCACAGTGAAATTAAGTGAATTGCCCAAAGTCACTCAGTAGGTAAGTGGCAGAGCCGGGATTAGAACCCAGGTCTTCTGACTCTCAGGCTTGTACTCTTTCAACTAGGCCACCCTGAATTGAATAGGGCAGTTCAGTGCTTGGCACACGGTAAGCGCTCAATATATATGATTGAATGATTGGAGCCTGGAAGGAGTTTCTTGTTTATTTCTGGCTATGGCCCCGAACTCCATCCCTTGCTTCTGAGAAAATAGAGATTGTCGATGGGGGTTAATGATCCCTGACTCATGAAAATACCTGTAAAAAGGACCCAAGAACCAGGGACTCCCTGGAAACATTTGTCCTAAGAAGCAACATGGCCTACTGGAAAGATCATGGGCCTGGGAATCAGAGGATATAAGTTTTAACCCCGGCTCAGCCACTTGCCTGCTGTGTGACCTTAGGTAAGCTGCTTAGCTTTTCTGTGCCTCAGTTACCTTACTTGTAAAATGGGAATTAATAGTAATAATAATAATGATGATAGCATTTGTTAAGTGCTTACTCTGGGTCAAACCTGGTAATAATAATAATAATAATGTTGGTATTTGTTAAGCGCTTACTATGTGCCGAGCACTGTTCTAAGCGCTGGGGGAGATACAGGATAATCAGGTTGTCTCACGTGAGGCTCACAGTTAACCCCCATTTTACAGATGAGGGAACTGAGGCACAGAGAAGTGAAGTGACTCACCCACAGTCACACAGCTGACAAGTGGCAGAGCCGGGAGTTGAACTCATGACCTCTGACTCCAAAGCCCAGTCTCTTTTCCACTAAGCCACGCTGCTTCGCATAGATACAAGTTAATCAGGTTCCACATGGGGCTCACAATCTAAGTGGGAGGGAAAACAGATGAGGGAACTGAGGTACAGAGAAGCTGAGTGAGTTGTCCAAGGTTACAAAGCAAGTGACAAGTGATAGAGCTGGGATTAGAATTTAGGTCCTCTGGCTTCCACTAAACCACACTGGCTCTCAAAGCATCATCTGGGCAAAATGGGTGGGAAGAGGTGGATGAAGTAGGGGGAATTAAATAGAGATTAAAGAAATGTTCCTAAGTGCTGAAGCAAGGAGAGGGTGGTGTCCTCTTTGCCCCTTCCAGGCTAGCCTTACTGTACCCCCAGTTCTCTAATGAGGGGAGTTGTGTCCTTGCAGAACCCCATGTTTAGGAAAGTGTGCTCTGTAGCACTCACCCCATGACCAAGACTGGCATGCGCCCCACCATTTCGCCCAGCACAGTGTCGTGCTGTATCAAGTCAACTGTGCATCGTTGGAACAACTTATCCTAATTCTGCCATTGCCTTCTGCCCAAAATGGTTAGTGAAAGCACATGTTTTGGCAGAACCGAGCGTACCCAACTCTCAGGAAGTCGGTCTCTGGCCCATTGCTCACAGGACAGAACTCCCTTCCATTTCAATCTAATTATCTTGTAGCTACCCCAGTGCTTAGAACAGTGCTTGGCACATAGTAAGAGCTTAAATAAAAATATTGTTAGCATTATTATCCCTCAACATAATTCATAGCAACAGAGGTCAGGAAGTCTCACTCCCACCCTTAGCACTTGCATATGTGTAAAAACATTCCTAGGACTTACGAATATAGTAGAGCAATTCTTATTTATTTATACATCTTTCCCAACTTCTAGCTGTATCTCTTTTTCTTTACCCTGCTCCCAGAATTTGTAAATCATTTTGTTTTTTTATGTCTCCCCATTACATTGCAAGCACCTCGTGGGCAGGTAATTTGTCACTTGATTCTGTATTTAGTTTAGTTCCTTTCATTGAGTGGGTGATTTTTTTATCGTTCTTGTTAAAGCGCTTACTATGTGCCAGAGTGCTGGGTCCTCCTCTTCCAGGAGGCCTTCCCAGACTGAGCCCTCCCTTTCCCTCTGCTTCTCTTCCCCTCCCCATTGCCCCAACTCCCTCCCTCTGCTCTACCCCCTTCCCCTCCCCACAGCACTTGTATATATTTGTACCTATTTATTGCTCTATTTATTTTATTAATGATGTGCATTTATCTATGGTTCTATAGATCTATTTTGGTGGTGTTGATGCCTGTCTACTTGTTTCGTTTTGTTGTCTGTTTCCCCCTTCTAGATTGCGAGCCTGTTGTTGGGTAGGAATTGTCTCTATCTGTTGCTGAATTGTACTTTCCAAGCGCTTAGTATAGTGGTCTGCACACAGTAAGCACTCAATAAATACGATTGAATGAATGAATGAATGAATGAATACAAGATAATGAAACTTAACACAGTCCTTGTCCCAAATGCGTTTCACAGTCCAAGTTGGAGGAAGAAGGGTTTAATCCCCATTTTGCAGATGAGAAAATTGAGGCCTAGAGAAGTTAAGCAACTTACCCAAGTTGACATCAAGTAGCGGAGCTAGGATAAGAATCCAGCTCCTCTGATTTCTAGGCCCAAGGTCTTCCCACTAGATCACACTGTTACTGACTTAATACATGTTATTATTAAGTGCACAGAACACTGTAAAAGCGTCTGGGAAAGTACAATAAAATAGAGTTGACTGATGTGATCCCTTCCCACAAGGCATTTACAGTACTGACAGCACTGTACTAAGACCTGGGGTAGATACATTGCAATCAGGTTGGACACAATCCCTGCCCTGCTTGGGGATCACAGTCCAAGTAAGAGGGAGAACAGGTATTGAATCCCCGTTTTACAGTTTTACAGATAAGGAAACACTACTACTACTAAGTGCTGCAAAGCACTTAGTACAGTGCTCTGCACCAAGTAAGTGCCCAATAAATATGAATGAAAATATGATCAAATGCTACGCTACGCTGCTTAATGCATGCTATTACTATTCAATTAAATTCAATCACATTTACTGAAGGCTTACTGTGTGCAGAGCACTGTATTAAGGGCTTGAGAGAAGACAACAATAAATACTGCTACTTTGAGCACGGGAAATTTGTACAACAGCATTATTGAACTCTGTTAGCACAGTGCTCTGCACGAAGCAGGCGTTCAGTAAATATTATGGAGGAGGATTATGACGGTGGTAATGAAGTAATACTTGCCCCCTCCAGCTCCTTGGAATACTGGCAGGAAGAATCAGTTAATTAACTTGAAGTCTTCTAGAATAAGAAGTACCATATGAATTCTAAGTATCATTACATTTGCGAATACAAACTTTGATTTAAAAGAGGAGGCTCTCGATGTAACACAGCAAGGCCAAAATAATAATATTAATGATACTATGTATTTAGTGCTTACTATGTGCTAACCTCTGGGATGTATACAAGGTTATAAAATCAGACCGTGGCAATGAGGGACAGAGGACTGACCGACTCCTGTTAAGTTGAAACTCTGCTGTCTCCTAGGAATTCTCCTTTGAAATGGAAATTATTCAAAAATAGGAAGTAAAAATTCCAATTTTGGATCAAATATCACAGATATAACTCTCTAGGTCAGATTTATTTCTAGACTTTCTGGAGAAAGATACATTATGTGTTTTTATTTGAAAAATTAAATAGATCCCCTTAGCTGAGGCTTCATTCATTCAGGGGTTATTGATGTGGATAGGCCAAGAGGTGAGGAAACACAAAAGCATTCTCCCATACTTAAGGATGTGTTAAAGCACTGTGACCTAGTGGAAAGAGCATGGGTCTGGGAGTCAGTAGGTCTGGGTTATAATCCTGGCTCTGCCACTTGCTTGCTGTGTGATACTGGGAAAGTCATTTAACTTTGCTGTGCCTTGTCTTGTTTCCTTAACTGTAAAATGGAGATTCAGTGTCTGTTCTCCCTCCTACTTAGAGTGTGATCCCCAGGCAGGGCAGGGATTGTGTCCAACCTGATTGCCTTGTATCTACCCCAGCTCTTAGTACAGTGCTTGACAGTACACTGTAAATTCCTTGTGGGCAGGGATCACGTCAGTCGACTCTGTTTTATTGTACTTTCCCAAATGCTTAGTACAGTCTTCTGTGCACAGTAAGTGCTCAGTAAATACTAATGATTGGCTGATTGTTTGACACATAGTAAAGGAGCAGCGTGGTCTAGTGGAAAGAGCACAGGCCTGAGAGTCAGAGGACCTAGGTTCTAATCCCAGCTGCTCCATGTGACAGTCGTGTGATCTTGGGTAAATCACTTAATTTCCCTGTACCTCAGTTACCCCAACTGCCAAATGGGGATTCAATACCTGTTCTCTCTCTTACATAGATTGTGAGTCCTCTTTGGAATGGGGACTGTGTCTGACGTGATTATTTTGTATATTCCCAAGCACTTAAAACAGTGCTTTACACATAATAAGAACTTTATTAATATCACAATTATCATCCCTGTCTGTGATTTCTGTTTTATTGAATTCACAAGCACGTAGGACAGTGCCTGATACATAGTAAATGCTCAGTAAATGCCACTGATTCATCAGCTGATTATTGGGAGTGAGTAAGCAAATGGCAAATACCAAACTTATTAGAAAGTTCATTCATTCACATTCATTTATTGAGCACTTACTGTGGGCAAAGTGCTGTACTAAGCTCTTGGGAGATTACAATATAACAATAAACAGAACTTGCTCTTTTTGATACAATTGAGCTAAGTCACATAAGTCCATAAATGAACACACTTAGATTGTGAGCCCCATGTGGGACAGGGAATGTGTCCAACCTGATTAATTTGTATCTACCCCTGTGCTGAGAACAGTGCTCAGGACATACTGAGCACTTAGTAAATACACATTATTATTATGAAACATCATGTGCAGAAATTATCATCTCTTACCACGCATGTGTTTATGAACTTGGCAACTAATCATCCATTCACCAATGCTCTTTGCCTCCATAGAAACATCTACCAGGGTGGCAGGGAAGATGCTCATGGTATCAGTCCGGTGGTTCCTGAACAGCACAGTCTGTCCATGAAGAAAGATCGTGTGCAAGTCGTATGCACCCCCAATGCCAAAAAAATACCATTTCACTTTGTCTTCTGCACACATGGAAAGACCGGGGAGATTGCCAAACATGTATCCGTTCATTGCTGAGAGAAAAGAAACGTTCGTTAGTTCATGCTATGTCTTGGAGGGGTGGAGGGGATGATGAATGGGGCAGTGGAATCCGTGCAGTAGCAGGGGCCTGGAAAAATAGAATCCCTTATTCATCAGCAGGATAAACCAGGCCAGGCTCAGATATAAGTTCTTCCTGGAAATAGGCCATCCAGATTGATTAAGGGGACTGCTAACAAGAGTAGAAGGCAGCTTTATGGAAATTGGCTTCTTTCATAGGACTAGATGCAGCAAACCTGGTGAATTTTGTGCATCTGACATCTAATGTAGCCAAATGAAACCTAAACATCATCATCCGCCTTAGCCTTGGTTGTTATATTTGGTTCCGAACTTAATCATGTAGCCGAGCTGAACTGGGGGAAATAGCCAACTGCGATCACTGGAGGGATAAAATAATGGATGGTAATTCTGCAGCTTTGATCTTACAGTACATTTTGTTGCTCTTCTGGAAGTCAGCATTCTCTTTGTCAACTTTATTTGGCTCAGTGCAGTAGGTCTTAATATTGTCGTCCAAATACCAGCTCTGATTTTCATCCATTATGAAGAACAGCATAACGAACTCTTTGTCCACATACTTCTCCTTGTTCTTATACAGAGTCCCTGAAATATAGAGGTGAAGACTTAGTCTCCAGGTGGAGAAAGCTTAATGAGATTACTATGAAGTAATGCTGTCATTTATGGATGCAAAATACCTTATGTGTGCTTAATTAGCGGTGCTTCTGCTACAAAACATGCATGTGTCCTCTAATCATTGTTTTGATTAGCTGCTAGAGTGATTTTGACCTCTTTCAGTAAAATGAACTGAAATTCAGGTGAAACTTTATCACATCTAATAATAATAATAATTGCGGTATTGCTAAGTAGCCACCTGGCCTAGGGGAAAGAGCATGGGCCTGAATGCCACTTAGAATTTGAGCCCCATATGGAAGTTGATTTTCTTGGATCTACCTCAGGGTTTAGTACAGTGCTTAATACATAGTAAGTGCTTAGCAAAGACCGCAATTATTATTATTATTATTTTTATTATGCACCTACTATGTGCCAAGTACTGTAATAAGTGCTGTAGTAAACACAATATAAGCCCATTGTACCCAGTCCCTGTCTTACTGGGACTTATAGTTAAAGTGGGAGGGAGAACAGGAGAACAAAGAAGCAGCGTGGCCTAGCAGATAGAGCAAAAGTCCTGGGAATCAGAAGGTCCTGGGTTTTAATCCCAACTCTCACTCTTGTCTGCTTTGTGACCTTGGACAAGTCACTTCACTTATCTTTGCCTCAGTTACCTTATCTGGAAAATGGGGATGAAGACTGAGCCCCATGTGGGATAACCGGATTAATTTCTATATACCCAAGTGCTTAGAACAGTGCTTGGTACATAGTAAGTGCTTAACAAATACCATTATTATTATCATTATTATTATTGTTATTATTAAAAGATGATAGCATGCAGACTTTGGTGAAGGGGATCAAGGGGTATCTGTTCCTGGGGAAGAGTTGAGCCTTTCATGTCAATGGGAATCAAGACTGTGAGCCCCACCTGGGGTAGCAGCTGTGTCGAAACTGATTTGCTTGTATTTACTCCAGCGCTTAGTAAAGTTCCTGACAAATAGTAAGTGCTTAACAAATACCTTATTATTGTTACTAGCCCCATTTCACAGATGAGGTAACTGAGGCATGGAGCAGTTAAGCGACTTAGGGTCATCAAGTGGCAAGTGGAGGAGCTGAGATTAGAACCCAGGTCTTTGGACGCCCAGCCCTGTGCTCTATTCGCAAAACCACACTTCTAAGCATCAGAGAGAACAAAGGTGTTGTCGAGTGAAAATTGTTGCATCAGAGAAACAGTCTCCTGAGATGAGGCACAGGCCTGCTCTCTAACCACATAACCTAGTGGAAGTGTCTCTCCTCAGGAGGCCCAGTTACCATCATAAGGATGGTATCCCTTACTCTCTGTGTGTAACCCCGACTGAGCCCGGAACTAGATTTCCACCGAAGCAAGGAGGGAAGAGGATCAGATCCTCCCCCAATCCCCTGACAAGCCTTCCAGAGGGCACTCATTCCAGGTCTGCTTTTTGCTGGGTTGAGGAAAGGAGATCTGGCGGCCTCTTGCTACTTTACTTCTTGGTCCCTGATAATAGCTGCAGCTGCTCTCACTACTTACTGAGGGAATGCTTATGTCAGTAAATCAGTCAACTGTATTTATTGAGTGCTTGCTGTTTGCAAAGCACTGTACTAAGCGCTTGGGAGAGTACAATATAACAATACCAGACACATCCCCTGTCCACAGTGAGTTTACAGCTTCCCTTCTGCCTGGAGAGAGAATTTTCTCCCCCTTCACATCTATCAGATCCACATTCCCATCTCCAAAGGCCTTATGAAGCCACATTTTCTTCAGGAGGCCTTTCCTGATTGATTTCTAATATCACCACTTTGTAACCCATGAACTGCTGTTTCAGTACTTCCTAGCCACCTAATCAGTTAAAGTATTTACAAGCCCTGGTAACATTTAAATAATGATGATCATAATGATGATTGATAGTGGTAGTGGCATTCATTAAGTATCTTCTATATGTTAGGCACTGTACTAAGCACACTTCTCTGTGCCTCAGTTCCCTCATCTGTAAAATGGGGATTAACTGTGAGCCTCACATGGGACAACCTGATGACCCTGTATCTACCCCAGCGCTTAGAACAGTGCTCTGCACATAGTAAGCGCTTAACAAATACCAACATTATATAAGATAACCAGAATGGACAGAGTCCACATCTGGTTCACAGGCTAAGTAGGAGGGAGAACAGGTATTGAATCCCCATTTTACAGATGAGGAAACAGACACAGAGAATTTAAGTGACTTTTCCAACGTCCCCCTGCAGGTAAGTGGCAGAGCTGGGATTAATAATAATAATAACAATAATAATAATAATAATGACATTTGTTAAGCGCTTTCTATGTGCCAAGCATTGTTCTAAGTGCTGGGGTAGATACAAGGTAAGCAGGTTGTTCCACGAGGGGCTCACAGTCTTAATCCCCACTTTACAGATGAAGTAACTGAGGCATAGAGAGGTCAAATGACTTGCCCAAAGTCACACAGCTGATCAGTGGTGGAGCCGGGAATAGAATCTACAACCTCTGACTCCCAAGCCCGGGCTCTTTCCACTAAGCCATGCTGCTTCTCTTAGAAATCAGGTCTTCTGATTCCCAGGATAGGGCTATTTTCACTAGGCCATACATATCTTTAGTCTCTATTATTCCCACCTAAGCACTTAGTACAAGGCTCTGCACATGGTAACTACTCAATAAATTCCATTAATTGATTGCTACTGCCTGAAATTTGTTTTAGTGTCTGACTTTTCCATTAGACTGAAAACTCCTTGAGGGCAGGGGATCATGTCTATCAAATGTATAGAATCCTACTCTCCCAAAAGTTTAGTGTGGTGATACCCTACACCTCGTTGAGATTCTATCGCTTGATTGGCAAATATAGTTACCACCACAGACAGTCTGTCACCTTTTTTACAAGTTAAGAGAGGTCCAATGAGCCCAGAAGCCACATCCTTCACAGTGTTTATGTGTGAGTGGTAAATCCTGGTCACACAGTTGTTATCTCCTGATGCCGGGCCTTGTTCTTTTGGCACTGTCCATCTGTAGGTGTAACGCTCTCCAGGATTTATCCGGTCATCTTTCTTCTGCAAGCCGGTGGTGTTATCGGGATACAGAGCCCCTAGGGAACAGAATATCCAGCCATGTAACTAAGAGACTCCACTGCAATTGTTGAAATATGCCTCCTGTTTTTCCCCTCTCTGGTCCATATTTCTCTCTGCTGCCTGGATCATTTTACTGAAAAATGTTCAGTCCATATCTCCCCACTCTTCAAAAACCACCAATTGCTGTTCATCCACCTCCACATCAAGCAGCAACTCCTTACCCTTACCCTTGGCTTTCTTCTTCCTGCCTGACCTTGCTGATATTCTACTCCATTCTTCTAATGCCAACTTACTCTCTGCACCTCGATCTCATATATCCCATCACCAACCCCTTGCCTTCATCATCCTTCTAGCCTGGAACTCCCTCCCCCTTCATATCTGGCAGTCCACCACTCTCCCCATGTTCAAAACCTTCCTACAATCTCATCTCCTCCTCCTGGAGGCCTTCCTTGATGAAATCCTAATTCCCCTACCTACCTTTCTGTATCACCAATGCATTTGGATTAGTAACCTTTAAGCACTTGATATTCACCTCACCCTCAACCCCACAGAATTAAAGAACATAAGTACATTAAAATAATTTATTTTAATGCCTGTCTATCCTTCTAGACTGTAAACTTGTTGTGGGCAGGGAATATGTCTACCAACTCTATTGTACTGTACTCATCCAAGCACAGTGTTCTGCACACAGTAAGTGCTCAATAAATATCATTTATTGATTGACTGATTGGAATGATACCTGTATGATCTTTAGAGGTCCTTGACGCAAAGAAGAATCGCTCAAGACTTGTTTCTCACAGAACCTCTTTCTCTCTTTAGAAATCAATCATATTTATTGATCGTTTACTATGTATAGAACACTGCTCTAAGCACTTGGGAGAGTATAATATAACAGAGTTGCTAGGCATGTTCCCTGCCTACAAGGAGCCAAAATCAGAATACCTATGAAATAAAGTTTTACCGGATGCTAGCACAGGTTGGAATACTTTATGGACTTGGTTTTCAATTAGAGCCATGATCAGCAAATCCAGCAAGTCAAACCAGCCATATTTAAATCCAGCCTGGTCCCAAAACTTTTGAAAAAGGCAGAAGGGAAGTTAAAACCCTAGCACCTTAATTCCTTCCTTGGTCCTCATGCCTTCCTTTCCCTTTGTTCTTTATTTCTCTATAGGTTTTTATGATACTTGTTAAACACTATATGTCAAGCAGTATTCAAAGCACTGGGGTAAATTCAAGTTACTCAGGCCCAGTGTAGTCCCTGACTCACGTGGAGCTCACAGTCTAAGTAGGAGGGAGTACAGGTTTTGAATCCCCATTTTGCAGTTGAGGAAACTTAGTCCCAGAGAAGTTAAGTGACTTGCCCAAGGTCACACAGCAAGTAAGTGATGGAGCCAGGAGTAGAACCCACATCCTCTGACTCCCAGACCCGTGCCCTCTCCACTAGGCCAAGGTGCTATTCCTTTATGGTCTTCTACATCTTTTTCCCTCCTCTGCAGCACTTTATCCTTGTATCCATATTTCCCCTTTGCACCCTACTTTTTCATCCTTCTTTCCTTGACCTTATCTATTCCTAACAAACATCATGGGTACTGGCAAAACTGGGTCTGACCAAGATCTATCCAGTCCAGGCCTCTGCTTCCTGCAAGACCTCCTGAACACTTGGAATTCTAGGATAGATGCTCTACTGTGGTTAGTAGACCTCTAGCTTTCCTCTCCCTCATGGAATGCTTGCCTATTTCCTTGATTCTCAGGTCCTGAGAAACTTATTTCTCTTACCAAGATGAACCTACTTCAGCTTAACTCTATTTTCTGTGGCTTGCACACTACTAAGCCATGGAGAGAGGAAGTAGGGGGATATATGCCCATGAAAAGGTCATCCTTTGATTTATCTCTATTCCCACTGGATTTCCCTCTTCTGGGCTGTTTATATGGCTGCTGTCTCTGTCAGAACCAGGTCCTCCTGGCTGCCAATGATAAAAATGATAATAATATCATTCATTAAGCATTTACTAGGTTCCAAGAACTCTATTAGTCAATGGGGTAAGATAGTCACAAGATTATCACATTGGACCCCATCCCCGTCCCATATTGGGCTCACAGTCTAAATGGGAGGGAGAAAAGTTATTGACTTCCCATTATATGGATGAGAAAACTGAGGCACAAACTAGTTAAGTGACTTGCCCATGGTCACAGAGCAGCTAAGTGGCATAGTCAGGATTAGAACACAGGTCCTCTGATACCCAGGCCCATGTTCTTTCTACTAGGCCACATTGCTTTGGGCCATGTCCCTTTTAAGGTCTTGATCCTGCCATGCTGGGGCCAGATGGGCTAGACCCCTGATTTTTACTTGTCTGTGTTTGGGTTGTGGAGAGTCACCAGGGGCCTTATCTAGATGAATTGAGGTCCTGAAACTTTCTCATGCAGGTTCTCCCTTCCTCAAGGTTCCAGCAAACTGGGTTCTAGGTAAAGCTGGTGGTGAGATGGTCTGGTAAATGGTACCATTTCCTTAACAAGAACACAGCAATGAGCCAATTCTTTAGTGTCTAACATGGCCTAGACCATAGACCCCCACATTGACCTTTTGAGCTACACAAGCAGTTACAGGTGACTGTTATAGTGGTGTCTTTGGTCTATATAAAGGACAACTACATATAGTTAAATGATGTCTTCTTTGAATACATAAGGCAACTATGTATAACTATATTTAACTAAATAATTTCACAGTCAGAAGTGTCTTTGAATATGGACAACTGTAAGTTTAAAGCTATATATAGTTGCCAGTGTACAAAGAAGGGACCACTGACTGTGAATTTTACCTTTAGGTATGTATATTGTACTCACATACCCAAACTCATACACATACCTTTTTCTAAATATTTTTCTTTCTTTCCAAAAAGAAGCAACTGCCTCACACTGGCCCTATCTGGGGGCGAGTAGCAGCAGGGAGCACATGTGTCTCTTATTTTTAAAGGTATGTCCCCTGTCAAATATCTTTCTGAATTTTCTGTGTGACCTTGGGCAAGTCATTTAACTTCTCTATGCCTCAGTTACCTCATCTATAAAGCAGGGATTAAGATTGTGAAATTCCACCCCTGTGACACATGGACTGTGTCCAACCTGATGAGCTTGTATCTAAACTCAGCACTTAGTACCGTGCCGGGCACATAGTAAGTGCTTAACTAATAAAATTTTTTTAAAAGTTTGCAAATGGCTTACAGAGCATCAAGTCTCAAGCTAACTTTTGCCATTTTGGCCCCAACCAATAAGATCAACATTCTGGGTCCACGGTCCCTCCCACCACCCCAATATCTGAGCCGCAAGAACATCCATCTTATTGGAAGAGAACCCTGTCAGCTTTTGCAGATCCCCGGCCTCACTCTGTTCAGCCTGGCAAGTTCCTGAGTGACCTCAGGACAATCCCCAGTTTTTAGGTAAACTAGTGGCAGAAGAAGAAAGACCAGAGCCTCCCATCCTCTGGCCCCCAGTGTCAACGGGATGGAGCCTTGGACATGTTTTTTCAACATGATACAGCTGTGCCCCAGCTGAACAGCTATAGGTATAGAAGAAGGGGGCAAAATGTGCTAATCTACCTGAGAGTTGGATAATTTGGATTTTCGGTTTATTGTACAATTTGGTCTTTGGTGACTTAGCATTTCCTCAACCCGTAGTCAGCTCGAACGCAGCCAGAGTTTCTGGGTTCCAAAGTAGTCAGACGGGTTAACCCTGGTGGGAGAGGGGGTTACCCAGGGTGTATAGTAGCTTCTTCGTCAGAAGTCTAAAGCACAGATGTCATCTGTTCTGAATGGATTAATCTGCCTGGAGGCTGGGGATTGCACTGTATGATCTGCTGAGGTTCCTCTTGCCTCAAATTTTCTAAGATTGTTTGTTATTTAACTATACCCAGCATTTGATCAAGAGGGGTCTCTGTTCATTAAGATCTCAAATAAACCTTCATAAAAACAATAACTGTGGTATTTGTTAAGCACTTACTATGTGCCAAGCACTGCATTATGTGCTAGGATAGATATTAAGTAATCAGATGTGACACAGTCCCTCTCCCACCTAGGGCACCTAAGGAAGAGGAGGAATGTGTATTTGGTCCCTGTTTCACAGATGAGAAAACTGAGGCTCAGATAAGTTAAATAATAATAATTATGGTACTTGTTAAGCACTTACTACATGTCAAGCACTGTTCTAAGCGCTGGGGTAGAAACAAGTTAATCAGGTTGGACACAGTCCCTGTCCCGCAGTGGGCTCACACACTTAATTCCCATTTTTTATAGATGAGGAAACTGAGGAACAGAGAAGTTAAGTGACTTGCCCAAGGTCATACAGCAGACAAGTGGTGGAGCTGGGATTAAAATCCATGAACCTCTGACTCCCAGGCCTGTGCTCTATCCAGTACACCATGCTGACTTACCCAAGACCACCCAACAGGCAAGTGGCAGAGCCAGGATTGGAACCCAGGTCCCCTGATTCCCAGGCCTGTGCTCTTGTTACTAGACCACCTTAAGCATCATTTAATCAGACTTTATTTTAGAGGGAAAAGATGTTTCCTTGCTTTCCAAACAACTTTCAGTAGTATTAAAAAAGATATGATTTGGGGGAGAGAGAGATGGCCTTACCTTCATTTTCCTTAGTGTATGTTGTCCCATGAGGATGGAAACTGTAGGCTCTTGTGGCAAAATTTTTTACATGGACGACAAAAGCATCCCCAGTCTCAGCCTTCAGGACAGGACCCAAAATTCCTAGCCAAGGTGGTTTTTCAATGATTGTACTGAAGGTGTCATCCGTGAACTGAGTATAAATGGCTTTCTTATATATGCTTCCTATCCTGTTTGGGCCTCGCTGGAGGTAGATGTAGGAATGATATTGTCTGTGAAAACAGCAAGACAACTGCGTTAAGCTCCTTTGCAGTCCACAGAAAACTGTTGGAGTGGACTGAAACAATCGGAGGGATCACTGTATAGCTAGATCAATGAGCCTCAACCTCTGTAGGGGAGGGGTTGGAAGACAGTAAAGGATTCTCCCTCCTATCAACAGCCCCAACAGTATATATCCCTCAAAGTCACTTCATTCTGGCCTGCTCTGCCTCCTGAAGAGAGTGTGGGAGACTCAGCTTCCTGGATATCTGGTGTCGTCTCAACCTCAGGCCTCCCAGAGGTTTTGCTGAAAGAAGTGCATTACTGGGGGAAATTGTATTTTGGCTTAGAATCATCAAAATGATCTATTTTGGATTTCATCATAGTCAAATGTGAAGACTTGAATTTATAGCCTTGATGTCTTGATATCAGTTTCTGGGACACTAGGTGAAAACAACCAAAGAGTCCCAGGAGAATTTGAGGGCTAGAAAGAGCAGTTTGGATAAGCCAGGGCTTGTGGAATTCTTTCCCTAAATTAACTGGTTGACCGACACCCCCTTTCACTCACAGGAAAACAGGCAACCACAAGCTTATTTGAAAGAACAACCTACTGGTATAGTACTGTTAAATCTTAGATATTGCCAACATCTAAGCAGTCTATGAATAATAATTAGTAATAATAGTTATGATGTCTGCTGTGTGACCTTGGGCAAATTGCTTCACTTCTCTGTGCCTCAGTTACCTCATCTGTAAAATGGGGACCGAGACTGTGAGCCCTATGTGGGACAGGGACTGTAGCCAACCCAATTTGCTTGTACTCACCCCAGTGCTTAGTACAGTGCCTGGCACATAGTAAGTGCTTAAATACCATAATTATTATTTGAAAGAGCAACCTATTTTTTTTAAATGGCATTTGTTAAGCACTTTCTACATGCCAGCCGCTGTACTAAGCACTAAGATAGAGATAAGATAATCAGGATGGACACAGTACATGTCCCGCATGGGGCTCACAGTCTTAATCCCCATTTAAAGATGAGGTAACAGAAGTACAGCTGTACAGAAGTGAGGTGACTTGCCCCAGGTCACACAGCTGACAAGTGGTGAGGCTGGGATTAGAACACAGGTCCTCTGACTTCTGGCCCGTGGTGGCATAGTACTCCTAAATCTCAGGTGTTGCCAACATCTAAGATGTTTATGAACAACATTTGGCAACGGAAGTTATAGAATTAAGTGCTTACTATGTACCACATCCTGTACTAAGCACTGGGGTGGATACAAGACAATGTTGGACTCAGTCCTTATCCCACATAGGACTCACCATCTAGTGGAGGAGTAGAAGGGGTATGAATTTGAAATGAAGATTTTGTTTTTACTTTCATAACTCAAATGGCAAGTCCAAAGGTTCCAAAGCTAGGAACGGCCAATTCCACATATGCCAGTACTCAAAATGGCCAATTCCAGAGGTGTCAGGGCTGGAAACCACCCTTGAGTCTCACCTTTGGCCGCACTACAGAGCCAGCCCAGAGAGGCACACTGACTCCCCACTGTGCCTAGGCACGGGACCAGAGAGATGGTGTTTTCCAAATGGTGTCCCTCCTCCCCCTTAGGGCAGACAGCCTGCTTCCGCCCCCACCTTTCTCTCCCCTGGGGAAGACAGTATGGTGAGAGCCAAACTTCTTATGGACTTGGATCCAAGGAAAACAGTGGCAATGTGGTAAGCTTTTAAGAAACAGGAAAGGAAGAGAGGGAAGGGAAAAAATGAATGGTTATCCCCCACCCCAAATCCCACAACTTTCATTAAGCTCACAAACAGCGTGAAAAGCCAAAGAGAATCATTCTTGGGGGTTGTTAATAAAAGAAATCAAAACCATCAGAAACAAATCTAAAATGGGCTATTGTCTGGCCAGTGTAATCTCCCTAAATCTCAGTGAAGGGTACAATAAAAATGATTATGGTGATATTTCTTAAGAGCTTTCTATTTGTCAAGAATTTTACTAAGCGCTGGGGTACATACAAGATAATCAAGCCCCATATGGGGCTCAGTGTCTAAGTAAGAGGGAGAACACAAAAATTGAATCCTCATTTTACAGATGAGGGAATTTGGGCTCAGAGAAGTTTAGTGAGTTGCCCAAGATCACACAGCAGTCAAGTGGCAGAGCTGAGATTAACATCTGGGTCTTCTGATTCCCAGGCCTGGACTCTTTCCACTAGACCTCACTGCTTCTCCTGAGAGTATCCCTGTCCTCAGCCACCTTACCAGCGAGCCAGAGTATAGAAGATAGAAATTTCAGCCAGGATTTTTGAGAGACAGTCTTCTCCCTGAGCAGCAGCACAGGCTGGGGTGTGCCACTCAGGTTGGGAAAAAGGTGACAAAACATGCTGACCTCTCAAATTGGCTGCAGTGGACAGAGACCTCGAGGGTCAAGAGCAAAAGTGACCATGGCCTGGGTCAAAAACCAATAGCAGCCCCTCTTTATCATTAACATTGATGGTATTTTTTGAGCACTTATGCTCAGAGCTCTTGGAAGAGTACATTCAACACAACTGGGTTGGCAGTCACATTCCCTGCCCACAGCAAGCTTCAACAGTTTATTTATAAAGAGCAGTGCTTAGTAAACCCTGCTGCCAAGCACTTCGCTTTCAAATAAAAAGTCAGGATTACTCACTCATCTTCTGAGATAGGTTTTGCATTCACGACGTTTTTACCAGTGGGGGCATAGTTCCAGTTGGTTTCTACTATTCCAATGTAGTAATGCCTGTCCTTTGCCCAGCCTGGAGAAATGGCAAAACAAATGAAATAGGTTAGTAATAAAAGTCTCTTCATCTTCCAGTCCGGGGATGTGAAAAATAAAGGACTGAAAGAAAACACAGGCAGATTTCTCTCTTATAGTTTGGATATACCTCCTTCATCCGGGTCAATTTACATAATGTAAATTGTGCAAGAGCTGACCGTTTGGTTTCTGTTCCAGGTCAGTTTAGTCCAGGTCTACACAGACAGAGTGGAGGGTTGAGCAATTATTTGGTGAATGCAAGTCAATGCCAATTGTTCAGCCACTTTTTTTTAAAAAAAACCTGAAAGATACAGTTAAGTTGTCTGGACCATGTTAGACTCTCATGCAATCTCTGTTTTGTGATAATCAGAGAGCTGTGACCAGAAAATAAACAATTATATGGGCTTTTTTTGCTGATCTTTCCCGTTGCAAATTATTCTTATTTAAACCACCTATTAGACTGCTGCAGGTTCCAAGAAATGAAGACCATTTGTGCAGGGACTGAAAAGCCATGTCTCAGTGGCAAAAAGAAGTGAAATATAAGGGCATTGCTTAAGATCATCAGGTGAATTAAATAGAAGCTCCTTACCATTGGCTTTAAGGCACTCAATCGACTCTGCCCCGACTACCTTACCTCTCTGATCTCCCAATAAAACCCAACCTGTGCACTTCTCCTTATAGTGCCAATTTACTTACCTGGACCTCATCTATCTCACAGCTGACCCTTTCCCACATCTTCTCTCTGGCCTGGAATTCCCTCACCTCTCATACCCTACAGAGCACCACTGTCCCCACCTTCAAATTTCTTATTAAAATCACATCTCCTTCAAGAGGGCATCTCTAAGTACCTATTCTCCTTACTCACTCTCCCTTCTGTGTCACCTTTTCACTTAGATCTATACCCCTTAAGCACTTGATATTCAGGGCACAGCACTTATGTATATATCCTTAGACTCCGACATTGCCCTTATCTAAGGGAAATAGCATGGCCCAGTGGAGCACGGGGCCTGGGAATCAGAAGGACCTAGACTCCAAACTTAGCTGTGCAACTTGTCTGCTGGGAAAGTCAGTTAACTTTTCTGGGCCTCAGTTACCTCATTTATAAAATTGGGATTAAGACTATGAGCCCCATATGGGACAGGGACTGTGTCCAACCCAATTTGCTTATATCCACCCTAGTGATTAGGACAGTGCCTGGCACATAGTAAGTAGTAACAAATACCATAATTATTATTTTTAAAATATATTCTATCATTTGTCTCCCCATCTAGACTGTAAGCTCCCCATGGGAAAGGATCATGTCTCAAGCACATAGGTACAGCGTTTTGCACACAGTAAGTGCCCAATAAATACCACTGGTTAGTTTCACCAACACTTTACTTCATGCCCACATGATTCCCCTTGACTCTTCAGCAAGCCATCTTTTCAGCCCCCTTGGGCCTCTTCACTTATGTGTTGTTTGCTATTGATCTACCCTCTTGGGATTTAATTTATATCTGTGCTCCTTCTCCTTGAACCATGCGTATCCACCAAATTATGACTGTATAGACTGGAAGCTCCTTGAGGACAAGAATTTTTAATAGCATGTTTCTCAAGGACCTATGAGAATGTTCTAAGTGTTCTACCTACTGAAGTATTCAGGCAGTGCTGCTACTGCTGCGACTAATGAAGAGGCAGGAAAAGAGAAAGTAACGTTATAAAAAGGAAGGGTCAAGTTAAAGCTTACATAAAATAAATATGGTCAAATCCATAGGCCCTGTGTGTGTTTACTTCAGAAGGTACTGAAGATATTGAAGTCATGTGTACCAAAAGGTCAAACATGTTTGCCTGTGTTAGGGAGGTAAACGCACCTGATTCCATTCCAAACTCACCCAGGAAACTTGATGTTAACACACTGCCCTGATGGACAAGTCCTGATTGAGGAGGTCTGGTGTTTTCACACCCTGAGCCCTACTTTTCACATCTTCTCTTACCCTCCTAGTAGCCCAGGTTGCCACAGGATAGACCCTAGATATGTGGCAAGAGGAAGTGGGGAGTGAAGAGAGGGCTGACATTTTCTCTGGACATCAATTATTAATCTTATGATTTCATGTACCAATTATGGATCAAGGAAGTTTGCTTCTGATACCTACAGTGTTGTCTACATAAGTCCAAACCACCATGATTATGGTGAGCTTCACTTCAATCAATGAGCTCTTACTGAGTGCAGAGCATTGTGTTAAGCATTAGGATGAATACAGCATAGCAGAATTAGTAGGCATGTCCTTGCCCACAAGGAGCTTACAGTCTAGAAGGGAAGACAACATTAAAATAAATTACAAATGGGCTAATTGGCAGAATATAAAGATATATGGATAAGTGCTTTGAGGCTGAGGGTGGGGTGAATATCAAGTGCTTTAAGGTTATTGATCCAAGTTCAGGGGTGACACAGGATGGGGAGGGAGATAGGGAAATGAGAGCATAGTGGGTGAAGCTCTAGAGGAAGAGATGTGATTTAAGGATGCCTTTGAAAGTGGGGAGAGTGATGGTCTGTGGTATATGAAGGGGGAATGAGTTTCTGGCAGAGGGAAGAAATGGATAAGTGGTTGGTGATGAGGCAGATGAGATAGAGGTACAGAGAGTAGGCTGGTCATAGATGAGCGAAGTGTGTAGGCTGTGTTATAGTAGGAACTCAGGGAGTAAGGTAAGGGAGAAAGGGCTGACTGAGTGCCTAATAGCTGATCAATCAATCAATCATATTTACTGAGTGCTTAACATGTGCAGAACACTGCAGTAAGTACTTGGGAGAGTACAATGTAACAGAGTTGGTGGACATGTTCCCTGTCCACAAGAACTTGATGGTGAAGAGTTTCTGTTTGAGTCAGAGGTGAATGGCCCACCATTTGAGGTTTCTGTGGAGTGGGAAGAAGAGAACATTCATTCATTCCATTCAATAGTATTTATTGAGTGCTTACTATGTGCAGGGCACTGTACTAAGTGCTTGGAATGCACAATTTGGCAACAGATAGAGACAATCCCTGCCCAACAAGGGGCTCACAGTCAAAACGGACAGAATTTTTCTTAGAAAAATGATCTGGCTAATGGGGTGGAATAGGGACTAGAGAGGGGAGAGACAGGAGGCAAGGAAGAGACTGATGCAGTAGCCATGGTGGGAAATGATAAGTGCTTGGATCAGCATGGCAGCCATGTTAATGGACAGGAAAGGTAGAACTAACAGGATTTTATGACAGACTGAATGTGGGAGTTGAATGAAAGAGATGATTTGACACCACCCTACTCACTGAAATTTGAGCTCATCTATCTCGCTGCAGACCTCTTGCCCAGGTCTTCCCTCTGTCCCATTAACATCCCCCTCACCTCCTCCCACCATCATGTCTGACAGGTTACCACTCTACCCTGCTTCAAAGACTAATTAAATCACATCTCCTCTAAGAGGTCTTCCCTGACTAAATCCTCAGTTTTGCTCCTCCATCTTCCTTCTGCATCACTTTATACACTTAGTTCTGTACCCTTGAAGCACTTGATACTCACCCCATCCTCATCCCCACAACACTTATGTACATATCCATGTTTTATGTAAATGTCTGGCTTCACCTCTACACTACACTTTCCTGGTGGGCAGGGAACTACCAACTCTGTTGTGTTGAACCTCCCAAAACACTCTGTACAGAGTAAGAGATCAATAAATACCATTGATTGATTGAAAAGGCCAAGTTATGGGCTTGTGAGAAAGGGAGGTTGGTGGTGTCTACAGTGAGAAGAAAGTCAAGGGGAGGACAGGGGTTAGGTTGAAAGATGAGGAGCTCTGTTTTAGCCATGTTAAATTTAGGGTATTCAAGTGGAAATGTTCTGAAGGCAGGAGGAAGTGTGAGTCTGCAGGGAAGGAGAGAGGTCAAGGTTGAAGAGATAGATTGGGGAATTATCCACATAGAAATGGCATTTGAAGGCATGGGAGCGAAAAAATCCTCCAAAGGAGTGGATGTAGATGAAGAGTAGAAGGAGATCCAGACTCAACCTTGAGAGACTCCCTTTGTTAGAGAGAAGAAGGCAGAGGGAGAACCTGGAAAAAGATTGCAAATGAGCACCCAGATGGGAGGAGAACCAGGAGAGGACAGTGTTAGTGAAGCTAAAGTTAGATATTGTTTCCAGTGGAAGGGAGTGATCCTCAGTGTGGAAGGCAACTGAGAGGTCAAGGACGATTACAATGCAACTGGGTTTGCCAAGAAGGAGGTTACTGGTTATCTTACAGACGGCAGTTTCCATGGAATGAAGGGGGCAAAAGCCAGATTGGAAGGGGTGAAGGAGCGAATTGGAGGAAAGGCAAGGAAGTGGGTGAAGGCAACTCGCTCCAGGTGTTTGAAGAGGAATGGTAGGAGAGAGATAAGGTTATCACTTATAACTGGAGGGAGTCATGGGATCAAGGGAGAGTTTTGTTTTTATTTTAGGATGGGGAGACAAGGGCATGTTTGAAAGTAGTGGGGAAGGAACTATTGGAAAGTGAGCAGTTGAAGATGGCAGTAGAGAGAGAAGATGGGAAGGGGCAAAGTTTTGATAAGATACAAAATGATGGGGTCAGAGAGAGGTGCAGGTGTTGGGGTAGAATTTGAGAGGAGACTGGAGTTTTACTGAGATACTGCTGGGAAGAATGGGAGAGTCAAAGAGCGGGCAGGAGGAGGAAGGTACTAAAGAGGAGTAGTGGAAATTTTAAGTAGACCATTTCTCCTTTTTAGCCCATAAGCTCTATGTGGAACAGGGACTGTATCTGACCTGATTAACTTGTATGTACATCAGTGCTTAGAACAGTGCTTGACATATAGTAAGAATTTAACAAATATAATAATAATAATAATAAAGATATAATAATAATAATGTTAATCACTAATCATTAGGGACTGCAGTGGCAGTAGGTGCAGACAGTATGGCCTACACTACTTTTAAATTTTTTTGTCCTGTTATTTTTTTGTAGACCCAACCTGACTAGCATTCCCTTGGGGAGATCATTCTCGAGCCCTTCACCAAACCCTAACCCACACCCTCTTCTCAGACCATCCCACCACACACATAAAATCACTCCCATCCAAAATTTTGATTTCAAAGGTTCCCTAGAACAAGAAGCACACTGCAGTCTGAAAGTTTTGAATTAGGAAATCTCTCCTTACCTACAACTCCCTTGGTGAGATGGCCTTTCTTTTGTGTGTGTGTCATCCTCAGTTGAAAAATTCTTTATTCTGCCCCTAAGGCCAGGACAGATGGGGTCATTTTTAATTCCATCCTGCTTCCTCCTTCCTGGATCACCCTCTCCAGGTGAATCATGTCATCCTTTGGGGAAAGAGACAGCTCTATCTGATTTTGGATGGCATCACCTTAGCTCCGGACTCCCGCTGTTGATACACTCAGGAAACAATGATGCCCATGAATTGTGCCATTGTACTTTGGTTTTGATCCAAGTTCTGTGTAGGGAACTTCCTGACTTTTGATTCCCAAGTTGGCACAGTTCAAGGATTGGGTTAGGGAGAGAATTCATAACATTAGTGCTGACTTGTCCTGGTCCGTATCATGTAGGTTTCCTTTTTTGTGTCAATAAATAGAGTTCTTCCAGGTGTCAGGAAAAATGCAGAATTTACTCATTCAATCGTATTTATTGAACACTTACTGCATGCAGAACACTGTATTAAGCACTTGGAAAGTACACTTCAGCAATAAAGAGGGACAATCCCTTCCACACCAGGCTTACAGTCTAGAAGGGGGAAGACAGACATCAAAACAAGTAAACAGGTATCAGTATAAAAAACTAGAATTACAGATATATACACATCAAAGCAAGTAAATAGGAATCAGTATCAATAAATAATTACAGATATGTATATTTCTGTAATATACATATATCTGTAATTATTTATTGATACTGATTAATAGATGGGGTCTACATACACAAGTGCTGTGGGGCCGGATCGGGCGGGTAGAGCAAAAGGAACGAGTTGGGGTGACGCAGAGGGAAGGGGAACCTGAGGGCAAAATGGAGGGGTGCTCAGTCTGGGAAGGCCTTTTGGAGGAGGTGAGCCTTCAATAGGGCTTTGAAGAGGGGAAGTGTGATTGTTTGGTGGATTTGAGGAGGGAGGGCATTCCAGGCCAGAGGTAGGACATGGGCCAGGGGTCGACAGTGGGACAGGCGAGATCGAGGCACAGTGAGAAGGTTAGCACTGAAGGAGCAGAGAGTGTGGGCTGGGATGTAGAAGGACAGAAGGAAAGTGAGGTAAGAAGGGACAAGATGATGAAGAGTTTTGAAGCCAATAGTGAGGAATTTTTGTTTAATATGGAGGTTGATAGGCAACCATTGGAGAATTTTGAGGAGTGGGTTGATGTGCCCGGAACGTTTCTGTAGAAAGATAATCTGGGCAGCAGAGTGAAGTATGGGCTAAAGTGGGGAGAGGCAGGAGGTTGGGAGGTCAGAAAGGAGGCTAATGCACTAATCCAGTTGGGATAGGATGAATGATTGTACTAACATGGTGGAGGTTTGGTTGGAGATGGAAGGGCGGATCTTGGTGATGTTGTGAAGGTGAGACCAGCAGGCTTTGGTGACGGATTGGATATGTGGGGTGAATGAGAGAGCAGAGTCAAGGATGATACCAAGGTTGCGGGCTTGTGAGACGGGAAGGATGGTTGTGCTGTTCACAGTGTTAGGAAAGACAGGGAGAAGAAAGGGTTTGGGGGGGAGGATAAGGATCTCAGTCTTAGACATGTTGAGTCTGAAGTGGCGGGAGGACATCCAAGTAGACGTGTCCTGAAGGCAGGAGGAGATGCAAGCCCAAAGGGAGGGAGAGAAAACAGGGGAGGAGATATAAATTTGGGTGTCATACGCAAAGAGATGATAGTTGAATCCATGGGAGCTAATGAGTTCAACAAGGGAGTGAGTGTAGATGGAGAACAGAAGGGGACCAAGAACTGACCCTTGAGGGAACCCCACACTTAGGGGATGGGAGGGGGAGGAGGAGCCCAAGAAGGAGACTGAGAATGAAAGGCCAGAGAGAGAAAAGGAGAACCAGGAGAGGACAGAGTCAGTGAAGCCAAGGTTGGATAACATGTTGAGGAGAAGGGGATGGTCCACAATGTCATAGTTCATTTATATTGATGCTATTGATGCTTGTTTACTTGTTTTGTTGTCTGTCTCCCCCCTTCTAGACTGTGAGCCCATTGTGGGCAGGGACTGTCTCTCTTTGTCACTGAATTGTACTTCCCAAGCACTTAGAACAGTGGTCTGCACACAGTAAGCGTTCAATAAATACATTTGAATGAATGAATGAGACGTTGAGGAAGATTAGGATTAGAAGATGCCTGAGCTCTTCCCTGAGCTGAAAATCCTATCCTACGGGGAGGATAGCAGTAAGGAGAAGTTGGTATTACAACAGAAGCTTCCATACAACAGGAAGCACTGTGGCTTTGTGGAAAAAACACAAACCTGGCAATCAGAAGACCTTCGTTCTAATTCTATTTTGCCATTTCTTTTTTTTAAAAAAATGATATTTCTGAAGTGTTTACTCTAAGCCAGGCACTAGACAAGTGACAGAGCCAAGATTAGAACCCAGGCCCTTCTACCTGGACCGTGCTTGATCCACTAGACCACCATGCTTCTCTAGATCTTAGGCAAGTCACTTAACTTCACTGAGCTTCAGTTTTCTCAACTGCAAAATGGGGATTCAATACGTGTTCTCCTTCCTATTTAGACTGTGAGCCCCATATAGGACAGGGACTGTATCTGGCCTGATTAACTTGTAACTACCCCACTGCTTAGAACAGTACTTGATATAGTAAGCACTTAACAAATACCATGAAAAAAAACATTTAAAGAAGTACAATGGTAACCTAGATGAAACAGATCAGGCCACCATCACCTCATGGCCAGGTTACTATATTATTTCTTATTTCTGGTAAGAGTTGGCTTGGGACAAAAAACCTTCTTGGTGAAGCTCCTTACATATTGCTTTTTTTCCCTCTTGATCT
Organism: Ornithorhynchus anatinus; assembly: GCF_004115215.2. Lineage (NCBI taxonomy): Eukaryota > Metazoa > Chordata > Mammalia > Monotremata > Ornithorhynchidae > Ornithorhynchus > Ornithorhynchus anatinus. The sequence goes on along the minus strand of NC_041728.1, from coordinate 101,844,507 downwards.
TCTTCGTATCACAGTGGCTTCTGTACTGCTTTATCAGTGGCTTTTAGTAGCACAAACATGTACCCTCCTTTAAATGCTAGAGAATTCAAATGTTAATATTTTAGTCAGGTTTTAGCAAGGCTGGAGGCCTGAATCAAATAATCATCAATGGTATTTATTGAGGATTTATTGTTTGCAGACCACTATACCTAAGTACTTGGGAAAGTATAGTACAAAAGAGTTGGTAGACTCTTTCCCTGCCCAGATATGCTAAGAACTCCTCTGAGGAACAGGGACTGTGCTACTTCCCACTTCTATATTCTTTCCTAGCATTTAGTACAGACAGTGCTCCACACACAGTAAGTGCTTAATAAACACTGAATACTATTTCACAGATGAGAAAATTGAGGCCTAGAGAAGCTTAGTGCCTTGCTCAAGATCACAAAGCAGGCAAATGGCATAGCTGATATTAGAACCCGAGTCCTCTGACTCCCAGGCCTTGGCTCTTTCCAAAAGGAATTTCACATATATTATTCGTGAACATGGATTGGGATTCAGTTTGCCATTTGAGCCTCAAATTCGGGAGACAATTAAAGATGCAGGGACTTTAGTTACAGAAGTCATTCAGGTGGAGACATGCTGGGTACGCAGAGGAGAGCCTTTTGGAGGCCCCTTAACAAATTAAAACATTCGATCCTTCCTTCATCTACAACTATTGAACAGCTCTGTCACCTACACGATGCCCTTTTTAACATTCTTCTTTTAACCACTTTAAGAGATAGTATTATTGAGTTTTATTAGTATTAGTAATAATGGTAGTAGTAATTATTATTGTACTTGTTAAGCACTTACTACGTGACAAGCACTGTTCTAAGTACTGGGGAAGATACACATTAATCAGTCTGGACACAGTCTCTATCCCACATGGAGCTCCCAGTCTAAATAGGAGGGATTAGGATTTAATCCTAGTTTTACAGATGAGGAAATTGAGGCACAGAAAAGTTAAGCACCTAGTCCAAAGTCACACAGCAAGACAAGCAGTAGAGTCAGGATTAGAACCCAGGTCCTCTGACTCCCAGGCTTGTGCTCTTTTTCACTAGCCCACTCTGTTTCTCTAGGCCAAGCTGCTTCTCTGGCATTTGAATTTTGGTATTTTGTTATCGTGCCCCCTCATTTTGCAGAAGTGCTGTGGCAGGGAATGAGGCAGGGGTGAAGGAAGGTAGGGCCACAGAAAAGGGACCTTCCTCCTCTTCTTTAGTCTCCCTCCGCTTCACCCTCTCCTTGAGCCCAAAGGGAGGCTCTTCCACCAGCAAGCAGCTCTCTTGCATGGGGTGGTCAGGATGAAGGCACAGCATTGGAGAAGAAGATCTGGGGGCTGGGGTCATTAGGGTGATGGTGAGAGGCTGGTTCCAGAGGAGCCAGTATGGTGCAGCAGACACAGAGAGTCGTGGCAGGAGACAGAGAGAGGACAGAAGGTTCTGGGGCCAGTGTAATTGAAGGACTCAGCTGGGAAGAGGGTCCTGGTCCCCGCTGACTGGGATTTGAGGCCAGCCCAAGGCCAAGAACCACTAAGGCTTCAACAAGATGGAAGAGCTCAGAAAGTCGGGGTGGCGCTCAGGAGACGGCTGAAGTAAGCCCTTCTTTCCTCTTCTCCCACTCCCTTCTGCAGGACCCTGACTTACTCCCTTTATTCATTCCCGCCGCCCTCCCTCCCCCACATCACTTACATACTTATCTGTAATTTATTTATTTACATTTATGTCTGTCTCCCCATCCAGACTGTAAGCTCATTGTGGGCAGAAAATATGAATGTTTATTGTTGCATTGTACTCTTCCAAGTATTTTGTACAGAGTTTTGCACACAGTAAACACTACAATGAATACAATTGCACGAGTAGAGCAGCAGGGGGACTTGGAAGTGGGCTGGGCCTGGAGCTTGGACGGTGCAAATGGGAAGGCAGAGAGATGGGTGGCTCTGCCCAGGGACCCTCAGTGGTGGTGGAGAGGACAGAGGCAAGGGGCCCACGCTTGTCAGGCCGAGGGAGAGGTTGAGGCAGAAGATGTGGCCTAGTGGCAAGCGCATGGACCCAAGCTCAGAGGACATGAAGTGACTTCCCCAGGGTTGTACAGCTGACAAGTGATGGAGCTGGGATTAGAACCCACGTCTCTGTGTCTCAGTTACCTCCTCTGTGAAATGGGGATTAAGACTGTGAGCCTCATATAGGACAGGGAATGTGTCCAACCTGATTACCTTGTATCTAGCCCAATGCTTAGAACAGTGCTTGGTATGTAGAAAGCACTTAAATATTATTATCATTATTATTATGTGGTCTTGAGCAAGGAGGGGCAGTAAGGAGAGGGAAAGTGGCTCCCTTACATCTCAGATCTGACCATTGGCCCGTAGGCTCACATTCAGGTGCTTTCTATTATTGCCTGAGGGAAGCGCACCCAGTTTTCCTACACCACATAGGACACAGTAGTACTTACAGTGGAGGACTCACTGGTCTGACACAGTCACACGCCCACCGTTGCTGCTGCCCACTGCCCTTTATCTACAGGGGGTTGTCTGAAGAAAATTCTCTAGGTCCCTACTGCATCCTAGCATAACTCACATTCTGGCAGAACTGACAGGAAACAGTGAGGCCTAGTGGAAAGAGCGTGGGCCTGGGAGTCAGAGGACCTGGGTTTCAATCCTGTCTCTGCCACTTGTTTGCTCTGTGACCTTGGGCCAGTCACTTAATATCTCTGTGCTTTAGTTTTCTCATTTGTAAAATGGGGATGAAATACGTGTTCTCCTTCTCTCTTAGACTCAAGCGGGACAGGGATCCCATCCAACCTGATCAAACTGTATCAGCACTTGATACAGAGCTTGGCATGTAGTAAGTGGATTACCAATACCAGCATGGCCTAGTGGATAGAGTACAGTCCGGGGAGTCATAAGAACTTGGCTTCTAATCCCAGCTCCACCATGTGTCTACTATGTGACCTTGGGCAAGTCACTTCACTTCTCTGGGCCTCAGTTACCTCACCTGTGAAATGGGGATTGAGACCAGGAACCCTATGTGGGACAGAGACTGGGTCCGACCCGATCATCTTGTCTCTACCCCAGCACTTAGTTCTGTGCCTAGCACATAGTAAGCACTTAACAAATATCACAATTATTATTATTAACTACCCAAACCTGAAAATAGCTGGCTAATGTGGATAGGAGGAGTCTAGCAGCTTCTGAGGCAGCTAACCTGGCAACCAACTGCTAGTTTGATGGATTTACAGCCCAGAATTGGCAGCCTGATGGAGTCACTTTGGCTGAACAAAGGTTTTCTAGGTAGCATTCTTGCTTGCATTTCACAATGAGTTGTGCCCCTGCTTACCTGTTGCAGTCATTGGCCCAGCGGAAATGTTGCTATCAGGTATGAGAGAATACTGGTGGTACCTGCTAAATCACAAGCATGTTCATCATTCATTCAGTGGTATTTATTAAACATTTACCATGGGCAGAGATCAAAGTGCTGTGATCTTCCTATCCCATTAGCCAGCTTTTTCAGGTTCGGGTAGTTATTAATAGTAACCGTGGTATCTGTAAAGCGCTTCCTATGTGCCAAGCACCAAATTAAGTGCTGACATAGATACAATACAATCAGATTGGACACAATCCTTGTGCCAGTCAAGGGGGAGCGAGAACAGGTGTTTCATCCTCCTTTTACAAATCAGAAAACTGAGACACAGAAATGTTAAGTGACTGGCTCAAGGTCACACAGCAGACAAGTGGCACGGAGGGGAGATAATATACAGAGCTGGCAGCCGGCAGGTCTTAATTCACAATGCAGGAAGAACATAGACAGGGAAGTGAGATGTAATCTTCATCTGCCATTCCCAAGTAAGGCTATTTGCATGGAAGAGACTTGTGGGGATGAAAGGCTTCATGAAGAGTTTCCTCAAATATGTCTTCCTTTAGTCAAACACAACTGGAGGTTTTTATTAATAATAATAATAATAATAATGTTGGTATTTGTTAAGCGCTTACTATGTGCAGAGCACTGTTCTAAGCGCTGGGGTAAATACAGGGTAATCAGGTTATCCCACGTGGGGCTCACAGTCTTCATCCCCATTTTACAGATGAGGGAACTGAGGCCCAGAGAAGTGAAGTGACTTGCCCACAGTCACACAGCTGACAAGTGGCAGACCTGGGATTTGAACCCATGACCACTGACTCCCAAGCCCGTGCTCTTTCTACTGAGCCACGCTGCTTCTCTTCTCTGCTTTTATGGGATTGGGTTCCTGGCCCAATTTTACATGGTAAACAGGGTTTGTGCACTTAACTGATTTAGGAATGTTTCACCAGATAACCCTCTTCTGCCTGAAGGGACCCTCCCCTTGCAAAGGGCTGAAGTCCCCAAGCCCTTATAAAGATTTTTCTCAGTGTACTGGGAAGTTGGAGAAGCTCCATGGAGGCTGAGATTCCTCCCCACAGTGGAATCTATAAATCCCGGATAAATCAAGGCAGCTCGGTAGGGATAGGGTCTGAGCATGGCCAGCTCGACGGCCCCAGGAAGGGCACTGGGGATTTGGAACAATCTGGGACGGGGAGAAAGGACGTTGAAGGGAGCCAATCAGTTAAAGTAATTCATCAGTGGTATGTATTGAACATTTTGGGCAGATCACTGCACTAAGCCCTTGGGAAATACAGCACATATAGAGAAGCAGCGTGGCTCAGTGGAAAGAGCATGGGCCCTGGAGTCAGGGCTCATGAGTTCGAATCCCAGCTCTGCCACTTGTCGGCTGTGTGACTGTGGGTGAGTCACTTAACTTCTCTGTGCCTCAGTTCCCTCATCTGTAAAATGGGGATTAAGACTGTGAGCCCCACGTGGGACAACCTGATTCCCCTATGTCTACCCCAGCGCTTAGAACAGTGCTCGGCACATAGTAAGCGCTTAACAAATACCAACATTATTATTATTATTATTATTATTATATCCATAATTTTATTTATTTATAATGATGTCCATCTCCCCTCCCTTTAAACTGTTAGCTCATTGTGGGTAGGGAATGTCACTGTTTATTGTTGTATTTTACTTTCCCAAATGCTTAGAATTTAGTGCTCTGCTCACAGTAAGAGCTTAATAAATATGTTTGATTGAATGAATGAATACAATAAAGTCGATGGACCCCATCCCTGCCCCAAAGGAGCTTACACTGGTGGCCTGGAGGAGTCCACGCCACGGGTGCGATTTGCGTTTGGTTATCTTACAACTTTGTCTGAGGGTTCAGTCACTTCTACTAATTCCAAGGCAAAGGGATTGAACTACGATCCAACGTGGAACCTCCTCCCTCTGCTGATCACATGATGCCATTTGACGTTGGCCTGGTGCCCATCTCTCCATGCTTCCCTGCTCAGGGGTTGCCCCCAACTTGGACCGCCACTGACTCTGGGGAGATTTATTTCTTGTCAGTCTCTTAAATAAAAAGAAGACAAGCCCGAGACTTTTCATAGGTGTTTTCCGGCTTTTCCCGCTCTGGGGCTCAGGCTGAGGAGTGAGGAGACAGACCAGCCCTTCCTCCTGGTGGAGCGGCTTCTCTGTCTCCTGGTCCAGCTGCAGAAACTGCACACGTGTCTCCCTTCCCCCACGCAGCCTGGCGGCCAAGGGAGTAGCAGAGGCGACTCTCCGCAACTGGGTCGGGGAGCCCCGGCTGCGGAGGTCCAGACTGGGGCCTGCCCATAGCCACTACGGTCAGCCCCTAGCTCACCCACGCATGTTTCCATTTTTGGGGAATCCACATCACCCTTGATTGGCCTGGGTTCCTTCCTCCCAAACTTCACGTAAAGGTTCACTCCCTTTCGAAAGATCGAGTGACCTCGAAATTCAAAATATAAGACAATCTGCCGTTAGCCGTTAAAAAGCGATGTTTGTCATAACATCTTGAAAGATTTCACCTGAGTAATGCTTCATAGGACAAAATACCCCAAACAGACATGGAGCCATCGGGACAAAGGATCAGAGCACTTCTCAGTTCACCTGCAGCTGATAGACTGGCTGCCCAGCTTGAAAAACAGAAACAGAATTCCACTGTGGCCGAGACAAATGGGGAGATAGAAGTGGATGGAATTCAGTGCAGACACTTTCAAGGTAGGGCATTAGGGGTTGAAGCAGCGTGGCCTAGTGGAAAGGGCTTAGGAGTCAAAGGGCTTGGGTTCTTACCCCAGCTCCACCACACGTTGGCTGTGTGACCTTGGCCAAGTCATTTAACTTCTCTGTGCCTTAGTTCTCTCATCTGTAAAATGGGGATTAGGATTCTGAGTCCTGCGTGGGATGGTTGTCAGATGTGTGACTTTGGGCAAGTCACTTAACTTCTCGGTGCCTCAGTTACCTCATCTGTAAAATGGGGATTAAGACTGTGAGCCCCACGTGGGACAACCTGATTCCCCTGTGTCTACCCCAGTGCTTAGAACAGTGCTTGGCACATAGTAAGCACTTAACAAATACCAACATTATTATATGGACTGTGTCCAACCTGATTATCTTCTATGTATCCCAGTGCTTAGTAGAGTGCCCAGCCTATAGTAAGCACTCATCAAATACTGCAAAAAAAAGTCAATCAGCAGAGGTACAGGAAAGGTAAACTGGTGACGCAGGAGGAGAAGAAAAGGATCTGGGGGTCCGATGCGACCACCAGTTGACTGCAAGCCAGCAATGTAATATTGTTATTTAAAGGACCCTCATGGCATAGGAGGTAGGAACAGGAGGAGTGTGACATGTAAGCATTGGAATCCAACTCTTCCACCATCCTCAGGCCTAGTCAGACCCTTCTTTGAGTAGTTAGGATGGAAGTTTGAATAGGGAGCATGGGCATGGGAGTTGGAAGACCTGGGTTCTAATCTCAGTTCTGCCACTTGTCTGTTTGAGTTTGGGAAAGCTCTTAATTTCCCTGTGCCTCAACGACCTCATTTGTAAAATGGGGACTAAATCCTTCTACCTCTTACTGGGACTGTGAACCCCAGGTGGGATTGTGTCCAATCTGGTTATTTTTCATCTACCACAGTGTATAGTACAATGCCTGACTCAGAATAAGTGCTTAACAAGTACCTTAAAAGTATGAAAATTAGGTTTTTTAGAAGAAAGGTTAGAGGAATTTGGATTGTTTAACCTAGGCACGAGAAGGATTAGGAAATTAACCAATGACCAACTTCAAGTCAATGAAGGGCTCAAGGAAGATGATGAATGGCTGTTCTCCTTGGTCACTAAGGACCAAACCAAAGGAAATGGGGGTAAAATTGCAGCAAGACATGGAGTACAACCTCTCGACTATCTGTCTGGTTGATAAAATCCTGCAATTGGTGAGAAAACCATACCTGAAACAAATATCTCCAGATTATCTGCATTCCAGAGGATCAGGCAGAGCTTGTTGTGTTCCCCCTGAGATTCTGAGTAAGCTGTCTTTATAATGAAAAGTGTCCCTACATGGAAGTTGCTGTTCAAAGAATTTTGTCACAAAGCTGCATTTCTCCTCTGGGGGTTACCCACTACTTCTGTCTGACTTCCAATAACTCTCAGTGGAGCCACCTTGGAATGCCTTCCCACCCCAGGTTCATCTTGATCACTGGCTTCATTAGCCTCCAGGGACTGGCAGAATGCTTTAACCCTTGAGCCTCACCCCTGACTCTGCAAGGGAATGAAATGACAGCATGGCTTTTAAGGAGTAGTGTGAACCATGCTACTTTGGATTAGATTCCTGGACCATCCAGCCCAGGAGAAGCATTGCCTAGGGGAAAGACCACAGACCTGGGAGTCAGAGGCCCTGGGTTCTAATCCCGGCTCTGCCGTTTGCGTGCTGTGTGCCCTTGGGCAAGTCACTTAACTTCTCTGTGCTTCAGTTTCCTCACCTGTAAAATAGAGATTCAAGGCCTGTTCTCCTTGCCTCTTAAAATGTGAGTCTCATTTGGGACAGAGGCTGTGACCAATCTGATTATATTGTATCTGCCTACCCCAGCACTTAGAAAAGTGCTTGGCACAGAGTAAGTGCTGAACAAAGACTACAGTTCTAGAAAGAGACATGTACTTGTTGCCCTCCTGGACATCTGTTCTTGTGGTCAGGATAGGCCAGCTACTTTCCCTACCTTCTACATCTCAACCTCACCTTAGCTATGCTGTATTAGTCAACAGTTGGCTTGAACTTCCCGGAACCTTATCCAGGAAAGTGGAATAATCCATAATTTGGCTGGAAGTCCTTCTGTTACATCTGTTTGGAGGAGTTAGGGAAATTCCCATTCAAAAGAAGGAATTGATTGAGATCTAAGACCATTGTAATAAATGTCATTTCTGGATTAACCCTATATTCATCCAGGCCTGTATTCTGTTTCCAGCAGTGAAATTAGAAATTAGAATTAGATGAAGGAACCAAGCAATTGTTGCCCACTGGCATGCCCCGCCTTAGCTATTCAGTCATATTTATTGAATGTTTACTGGGTGCAGGGCATGCTACTAAACAGTCGGGAGAGTATAATATACCAATAAAACAGACACATTCCCTACCCACAATGATCTTACAGTCTAGAGGAGCTGGGCTCCAGGTAGGGAAGCTGAGTCTGATGTGGGTGAGTTCCCAGGGCCCAAGCATCTGCAGGAAGCCTTAAACTGTTGCCTTTCAGCTCCTGAGAAAGCCAGAAAGTCAATCAGTCAATTGGTCAGTGGTATTTATTGAGCTCTTACTGTGTGCAGAGCACTGTACTAAGTGCTTGGGAGAGTACAGTACAACATCATTAGCATACATGTTCCCTGCCCACATGAAGCTTACAGTCTAGAAGAAACAAGGGTTAGGGGATGAACCACCAAGAACCCCCGTCCCTCTTCTATCTTTCCCTCTAGCAGCTCATTATGGTTTCCTCATCCTAACATGCTTCAACCTTCTTTTTAATATAATAATTTTGGTACTTTTTATGTGCCAAGCACTGTTCTAAGCAGCTGGGATAGATACAAGTTAGTCAGGTTGGACACCATCCCTGTCCCACATAAGGCTCATACTCTTAATCTCCATTTTACAGCTGAGGTAACTGAGGCCCAGAGAAGTGATTTGCCCAAGATCACACAGCAGACATGTGGCAGAACCGGGATAAGAAACCATGACCTTCTTACTCCCAGGCCCATGCTCTATCCACTAAGTCATGCTGTTTCTCTATTTTCTTTAATGGTATTTGTTAGGTGCTTACTGACAGACGTGGCATTAAGCCCTGGTATAGATACCAGATAATCAGTTTGGACACACTGCCTGTCCCTTAAGCGGCTCCAGGCCTTCATTTTCATTTTACAGATGAGGTAACTGAGGCCCAAAGAAGTTATGTGACTTGCCCAAGGTATGCAGCATAGAAATAGTAGGTCCAGGATTAGAACCCAGGTCCTCTCATATTCTTCCCTTTAGGACACACTGCCTCACCTTGGATGAGAAGCCAGGGCCCTGAAAGGAGATATGTGATCTGTGACACCTGCGGACATCATGATTGAAAGTAATTTCATGAATAATAATAGTAACAATAATAATACTAATAATTGCAGTATTTGTTAGTCACTTACTATGTTCCAGGACTATACTAAGCACTGGGGTAGGTACAAGATAGTTGAATTGGACACGGTCCCTATCCCACATACATTCATTCATTCAATGTATTTATTGAGTGCTTACTGTGTGCAAAGCACTGTAATAATAATAATAATGTTGGTATTTGTTAAGTAAGCACTTAACAAATACCAACATTATTATTATTATTAAGTGCTTCCTATGTGCAGAGCACTGTTCTAAGCGCTGGGGTAGATTCAGGGTAATCAGGTTGTCCCATGTGAGGCTCACAGTCTTAATCCCCATTTTCCAGATGAGGTAACTGAGGCACCGAGAAGTGAAGTGACTTGCCCACAGTCACACAGCTGACATGTGCCAGAACAGGGATTCGAACCCATGACCTCTGACTCCCAAGCCCGGGCTCTTTCCACTGAGCCACGCTGCTTCTCCAAGTGCTTGGGAGAGTACAGTAGAACAACATGAATTTCACAGTCTTAATCCCCATTTTACAGTTGAGATAACTGAGGCACAGAGAAGTTAAGTGATTTGATTAAGGTCACACAGCAGACGAGTAGCTGAACCAGAATTAGAACCCAGCACCTCTGACTCCCACATGCTCTTTCCATTAGGCCACACTACTTGGTGATTTTTACCTAATGGAGCCACAGGCCCTCCACAAGTGTCTCAATTCTCATACCTTCAGCTTTTCCCCTCATCCTTCCATTTCTGAGGAGGCTTAATAATGATGATATTTGTTAGCCGCTTACTATGTGCCAGACACTGTACTAAGCTCTGGATTGGTATCTGAAGAGCAGAAATGACCATATGGAACAGAAACCCCTATAAAGGATGTATGTTTAATAAGAGGTCCAGCTTTGGGACTGCATCAGCACCAAAACGCACAATCCTGGAAGCAGAACCCTGCTCGTCAATCTACATGGTAGAAACGTGACATGGGCGCATCTTGCTAGTCAGAAGGAATCTTTCTCCCAAATCAAATGACTCCAGCCTGCAAAAGGAAAGAAAAAGAGTTCAAGGAAAGGTGCTCAGCTCAGTGAATTACAGGCAACCCAAACAGCCATTCACATCTGCATCCGGGGTTAAACAGTCGGTCAGTTAGTGGTAAGCACTGACCGCTTACTGTGTTCAGAGCACTGTACTAAGTGCATGGGAAAGTACAACGCAACAGAATTGGTAGACATGATCCCTACTCATAAAAAGTTAGTACTCTGGAGGGGGAGACAGATAATAAAATAGATTAGGGATAGAGGAAATAGTAGAGAATAAGAATATTTGCATAGGTACTGAGGGGCTGGAGTGACTATCAATGTCCTTAAGGGATACACAGCCAAGTTTCTAGTTGACGCGGAGAGGAGGATGGATAGGGAAAATAAAGGGGTTTGTCTTGGAAGGCCACTTGGAAGAGATGTGATTTTAGAAGGGTTTTGAAAGTAGGGAGCTGGGTGACCTGTTAGATATGGAGGAGGAGGGAGTTTGAAGCTAGGTGAAATACTTGGGCAAGGGATTCAATTCCATTCAATAGTATTTATTGAGCACTTACTATGTGCAGAGCACTGTACTAAGTGCTTGAAATGTACAAATCGGCAACAGCTAGAGACAGTCCCTGCCCATTGACGGGCTTACAGTCTAATCGGGGGAGACAGACAAAAACAATAGCAATAAATAGAATCAAGGGGATGAACATCTCATTAAAACAATAGCAATCAATAGAATCAAGGTGATGTACATCTCATTAACAAAATAAATAGGGTAATAAAAAAATATACAATTGAGCGGACGAGCACAGTGCTGAGGGGAGGGGAAGGGAGAAGGGGAGGAGCAGAGGGATGGGGGGAAGAGGGCTTAGCTGAGGGGAGGTGAGGGGGTGGGTAGAGGGGGAGCAGAGGGAGCAGAGGGAAAAGGGGAAGCTCTAAGTAGGGCTTTGAAGAGGGGAAGAGAATTAGTTTGGCAGAGGTGAGGATGGAGGGCATTCCAGAACAGTGGGAGGATGTGGCCCAGGGGTCGACGGCAGGATAGACGAGAAAGGGAGATGGTGAGGAGGTGGGCGGCTGAGCAGTGGAGCGTGCGGGGTGGGGAGTAGAAAGAGAGATGGGAGGAGAGGTAGGAGGGGGCAAGGTGATGGAGAGCCTTGAAGCCTAGAGTGAGAAGTTTTTGTTTCGTGCGGAGGTTGATAGGCATCACTGGAGGTTTTTAAGAAGGGGAGTGACATGCCCAGAGCGTTTCTGCAGGAAGATGAGCCGGGCAGCAGAATGAAGAATAGACTGGAGCGGGGAGAGACGGGAGGAAGGGAGATCAGAGAGAAGGCTGACACAATAATCCATCTGGGATATTATGAGAGCCCGTTAACAGTAAGATAGCCGTTTGGGTGGAGAGGAAAGAGCTGATCTTGGCAATATTATAAAGGTGAGGCCGGCAGGTTTTGGTAACATATTGGATGTGTGGGGTGAATGAAAGAGCCGTTCTAATCTAAGCTGGGTTCTAATACCAGCTCTTCTATTGACCTGCTGCTGTGCAAAACACTCTCTCTGGGTCTTTGGTTTCCTCATCTGTAAAATGGGGATGATACCTGTCTACTCCAGCGCTTAGAACAGTGCTCGGCACATAGTAAGCGCTTAACAAATACCAACATTATTATTACCTGCTGTGTGTGTGGTCCATATAGGATAGAGATCAAGACCGATTTGGTTATTTTGTATCTATGCCAGTACTTAGCACAGTGTCTGACCCAGAAGAAAAACTTCATAACTGCTTACATATAAATATATAAAGTATGAACATAAAACAGAGTCATTTGCCCTTCCCTGCTAAAAGCCCCCACTCACTTCTAGTCACAGTTGTTTTAAGTTAGCACACAATGGTGTCCTGTGAGCTGGAGCCCAGGTGCTTGAATTGTTTCTTTGTCCAGTTTCACTCCTCCCTTTGCCAGATGATCTGGGCCCCAATTACCTGGATAATGACCGAGTAGGTTCCACAAAGGATCCTGGATAATTTCATGATGACTTTCAGGAGGCAGATGGCTGCCTGCAGACCACTGAGGGCAATTAGAACCGCAAATAAAATGATGTTCCATTCCACCACGTGGGCAGGTTCCAGGCATTGGGTCCAGGAGCTGGGATCCGTCAGGAACCTAGAGTGAAGGAGTGAAATTGAGTAAATGAAGCTGTTTTTGCTGGTAAAGCATTTCATGTTGGACTTAGCATCATTTCAAAGTTGATGGCATTAGGACTCAGAGCTAATAAATGCCAACTCAAAGCCACAAGGGAGAGAGTGGAGTTTATCATCCCTGCTGATAATAACCAACCCTGAATTTCTGGCCTAAAGCTTTCTTCCTGTGGCTCTGCTGGAGCTCTCAGGAAAGCTTATCTTTTGACTTTTCTGGAGTTCCTGTTAGCCAGGTTGAAATCGAGGTTTATTTTCGGAAGCAGCAGGAACAGAAGACATCATTATTAGAGGCTCAAAGAAGGGTGGTTGGTGTGCCATGACAGTCTCACTTCTTTTATCTTTCCATCTACCCGAGACCCTGGCTATTCCCACGGGCAATCAATCAGTGGTATGTAGTGAGCACTCACTGTTTGCAGAATATCATACTGAGCATTTAGGAAAATATCATAGAGGCAACAGACACAATCCTGGCTCTCAAGGAGCTGATGGTCAGGGAGAGTTAGCTATGCTATCTCTTTGCTCTTAAGAGAGAACAGGTTCATGGGATGGGTGCTACAGAAAGGGGGTCTCGCCACTTCCTGATTCTGCTCTGGTAGGGGGGCTCATCAGTGCCTGATTCTGTTCCCTGGCAGCTCAGCTAGCCTAAGGAGGGTCCAAGGGAGGTACTGGCTAAGGACCAGTGCCAGCGCTTAGTACAATGCTCTGCACACAGTAAGCGCTCAACAAATATGATTGAATGAATGGTCACTTGAGTCTGACCCCAGAGGGAAGAAACAGAGCAGCTTTTGGAACAGCCAGGCTGCAGGCTCCGTTTCCTGGTGACAGCACATCTCCCATCTCTTCTAGGTCAGGGGGAAAAGGCAGCCTTATCTAGTGGCTAGAGCACAGGCCTGGGAGTCAGAAGGATCTGGGTTCTAATCCTGGCTCTTCCACTTGTCCACTGTGTGACCTTGGGCAAATCACTTTACTTCTCTGTGCATCAGTTACCTCACCTGTAAAATGGAGATTAACACCATGTGGGCCATGTCCAACCTAATTAACTTGCATCTACCCCAGGCTTAGAACATTGCCTGGCACATAGTAAGCGCTTAAGAGAGGCCACAAAAATAAGGGATCCTTGGGATATACATCTAATACCTTTGCTAAATTACCAACTACCCTGACACCCAAGTAGAAAAAGAATATTCTAACACGGGCAGGTTGGTTCACGGGCCAGGATGACATTCTCCATTTTTAATTTATTGAATTCCAGGTGGACAGTGGGCTCGGTGCATGGGCTGCTGCAGGCTGGTCAACATTTTTTACCTCCCTGCTGTGTCTTCGAAGGCATACTCCCAGCCAGCCAGGGTGCGACAGTATGGGCCTTGCACCAAGGCCAATCCAGAGATGACCAGGCAGTATCCAGAAAATGCAAATCCAAGAAGTGAAAAGACAATCGATAGAAAACTCTAAAGAAAAGAGAGAAAAATGTCACAACCCTGTCACTGTCAGCATCGTGACCTAGTGGAAAGAGCAGGGGCCTGGAAGTCAGAGGATCTGGGTTCTAATCCCAGGTCGACTATGACCTGCTCTGCAATCTTGGACAAGTCACTTATATTATCTGTGCCTCAGTTTCCTCTTCTGGAAAATGAGGATTAAATTACTTTTCTCCCTTCCTCTTAAACTGTGAGCCCCGGATAAGATAAGGACTGTATCGGATCTGATTGCATTGTGTTTGTCCCAGAGCTTAGCGCAGTGTGTGGTATAAAGTAAGCATTTATATACCCCAATTATTAACTCTTCCCTACTATTACTATTAGCATTATTAATATTATCAGCTCTATCCATTAAGTCCTATTGGGTACAGAGCAGTAGGCTGGGCAGTTCAGAGCACTGGAAGGACATAGAAAAGAAGGACATTTCATGGCTCTTGCCTTCAGTTAACTTACATTTTAAAGGGGGAGACCAATGGATATAAATTGACAAATATAAAGCAGTTTAAAGGGTGTGAAAAGAGATGCAAATAATCAATCCAAATAGATAAATCAGTCAAAAAAAATTGATAAACGGATGAATATATGAGGTGACTGATGGAAATAGCATGATGGAGATGGTAGGGGACTAATTAGGGTGGGCTTCCTGGAGGAGGTCACTGATGAAATAGCACGACTGAGGTCACAGGGGACTATTCAGTGCAGGCCTCCTGGAGGAGATGGCCTCATAGATTGCTATAAAAGAGGATAGGGATGGGGCTCAGTAAGGCTGAGTGGGAAGGAGTGAGAGGGTATTTCTGGTAAGTCATCAGACTGGTTCTCCCTCTCAGCAATTCTAGACGTCCGGCTTCATTTAGATTTCATAAAATCTTAGTGTGTCAGGAAGAGAGGAGCTGACCTCTGAAAGGAAGGAAGAAAGAACAAAGTTCCTTGAGAAAGATGTTTCATCCTCACAGGGTTGTGCTTTCCAGGACAAAGATCGATCGATCTGCTCATGTATTTAACTCCAAGCTTACCCCAGCTCAAATGTGAGGAAAGCTACTAAACTTTTCTGGTTTTGAGGTCAGAAAATTGGATGCACACCTGAGACTCAGTTTACTGCGTGGAAGGAGGCAATGGTAAACCCTTCTGTATTTTTACCAAGAAAACTCTCTGGATCCACTACCAGAACGATTGTAGATGGACGTGGGGTGATCTGGGAGAGATCTGTCCATGGGGTCGTTATGGGTAGGACACGACTTGACAGCATAAGACAGCACAACACACCTTACTGTTGCAGAACACTGTACTAAGCTCTTTTTGAGCTTTGAGCACAATGGTGTTAGAAGATACAATTCCCATCCTCAAAGGGCTTACAATCTAGCAAAGGAGCTCTATGCTTGCCCCCCGCCCCAACTCATTGCTCCTGCCTTTTCCTTGTATAGAACTTCTTTGCCCTTAGCCTTGCCAAATCACATCCCTCGGCACTTTCAATGTATCCTAAAAAGTCATCTCCTCCTGGAAGCTTTCTCTGCCTAATCCCCCTTCTTCCTGGTCATACCACCCCATTAGCCACTGCAGCATTCATGAGTTATCTGTACTAATCATTTTATTTGTTAAGCACTTATTATGTCCCAAACATCATACTAAGCACTTTGGTCCATACAAGATAATTAGGTTGGTCATAGACCCTATCCCACACAAGGTTCACAGTCTAAGTAGCACCAAGAACATATATTAAATCCCAATTTTACAGATGAAGAAACTGAGGCATATCAGGAAACCGAGGTCAAACAGCAGGCAGGTGACAAAACTGGGATAAGAATCGAGGTCCACTAACTCCAGGCCTGTGCTCTTTTCACTAAGCCCCACTGCTTTTCTCCTGTTTTCTGTTGTCTGTCCTATTTCCTCACTATTCTAGCACTTTTCAACCTTTGGGTTTGAGGTAGTTTGTGTTCAGCTGTCTCTCTGCCTGTCTCCTCAATTGGCTTGCAGGATGGGCCCAAATGCTATTTCCTGTGTTGGCTCTAAAAGGATGGAATAAGCCAGACTGTCTCCCTTTCCTGTTTTGCCACATTCACTCCCCAGGTGGTTGATGCTTTACTCAAGGTTGGCTACTTGGACGCAGACAGATACGGAAACTGTTTAGAGATTACTTGCGGTGTCACCTCCCCTCTATTTTGGAGGGGAATTACTGAAAGGTCACTAGAAGAATTATGGATCTTGATTAACCGAAAAGTAAACCCAATATTTTCATAAATCAATAGACTCTTTTGCAAAATGGAAAGCATCCTAAAATGGTCCTGGAACACAAAGCTTTTGAGAAGGCATCTTGGCGATCTCTCATTCTTCCCCTCAGCAACTCCACCAGCGCCTTTCTAGGAAGACTGCCAGGACAGAGTCCTGGGCTTCTCTGTTCCTGACAGAGGAAAACTAGGTCATGGTGCAGCGGATAGGACATGGGCCTGGGAGTCGGAAGCTCATGGGTCCTAATCCTGACTTCACCACTTGTCTGCTGCATGCCCTTGGACAAGTCGTTTAACTTCTCTGGGGCTCGGTTACCTCGTCTGTAAAATGGGGATTGAGATTGTGAACCCCGCTTAGGTCAGGGACTGTGTCCAACCCGATTTGCTTACTTCCACCCCAGCGCTTAGTTCACTGCCTCACACATAGTAAGCGCTTAACAAACATCATGATTACTTCCACCCAGGAGTATGGATTCCCCCCGCTTGGAAAAGCACATTTTGTTGGATGGTTTGTCACTCATTTATCATTTCCCAATGCAACCATTCATTCATTCATTCAATCGTATTTATTGAGCATTTACTATGTGCCGAGCACTGTACAAAGCACTTGGGATATACAATTCAGCAACAGATAGAGACATTCCCTGCCCAATAACGGGCTCACAGTCTAAACAGGGGAGATAGAAAGCAAGGTGAAACAGAACAAAACAAGTAGTCTGGTGTAGATATCATCGAGATAAATAGAATCATAGATATATGCACATCATTAACAAAATAAATAGAGTAATAAATAATATATACAAATATGTACAGTGCTGTGGGGAGGGGAAGGGAGCAGAGCAGAGGGCGGGAGACCACTGCATCAACCTCCTCAATGACCTCCCTGCCTTCAGATTCTCCCCTCCTCCGGTCCACCCTTCACTCAACTGCCCAGATCAGTTTTTCTAAAACAAGATTTTTTATCTGCCTCCCCATTTCTCATAAACTTCCAATAGTTGGCTATCACCCTAGACTGTATGCTCATTGTGATCAGGAAAGATATCTACCCACTTTGTTGTACTGTACTCTCCTAAGCTCTTACTACAATACTCTGCACACAGTAAATGTTCTATAAATGCAATTGATTGATCAACTGATTGATCAATTGATATTCCTCTCTGCATCAAGCCAGAACTCCTCACCCATTGCTTTAAGACACTCAGTTAGGTCTCCTCCTCCTACCTATTCTCACTCCTCTCCTACTACACCACCACTGACAACCTTCAATTTTCTCAAGCCAACTTATTTCCCAGGCCTCATTCTTATTTCTCTTGCTGCCAACCTCTTGCTTATTCATTTAATAGTTTTTTATTGAGTGCTTACCGTGTGCAGATCACTGTACTAAGCGCTTGGAAAGTACAATTCAGCAACAGAGACAATTCCTTACCCACCACCGGGCTCACAGTCTAGAAGCGGGGAGACGTACAACAGAACAAAACAAAGCAATTTGCCTTAAACATGTAGAGGCTGTGCTTTGGGTTACTTCCAAATTTTGGGTTTTGTCTTTGGCTTTACCTAATGCCTCTTTCTTTCTTCTTCCAAAAGATTAACTTTTCAGAATAGCCACTGCTATCTCCAAGTTTGCATTCACATGGCAGCTGCTCTGGCTTCATTTTTTTATTCTTAATTAGGACAACACAGTCTAACTTGGAGTAAACAAGATCATTGGTCTCAAGATGGGCCCTGCTTCCTCTCTACCGAGCAGTTTTTATCCAAATAAAGAATCCAAAATGGCTGATAATTTGGTCCAACACTCAACAGACAGAATTTAACTCTCGTGTAAACAAAGTTGTATTTTGTTACATAATTATGCCCTCCCTTCTGCCTGGAACTCCCTCCACCCTCTTCAAATCCCCATCTTCAAATCCCTTCTTAAATCACATATCCTCCAGATTAATCTCTGATTATTTAATGTATTTACATTGTCTGTCTCTAGCTCCAGACTGTAAGCTCACTGTGGACAGGAAATGTGCCTTATATTATTATAGGGTAGTCTCCCAAGTACTTAGTTCATTGCTCTGCATACAGTAAGAGCTAAATAAATTGATTGATTGACTGACTGACTGTCCGATAATTTGTTTCCCCATGCTATTTTTGCCCCTACATCCCCCCAGCACTTATTTGTCATCTAAGCACGTGGGTACTCATCCGTCCAAAATCCCCCATCCCTGGTAACACTTATACATTTTTCAAAGTCTGCAGTCCCTCTCTGCCTACAATTTATTTAGTGTCTTCCCCACTAGATTCTTAGCTCCTTGAGAGGTGGCTTCATGTCTACTTTATTATAGTCTTCTGAGAATCTCCCCCAAGTGCTTAGTACACTGTGCACCACACAGACTAAGCATTCAGTAAACACTAATGATTGACTGAAAACTCAGATTAAATTAGAGATAGTCCTGGCCTTCATGAGCAGGGAACGAGTCTGCTAATTCTGTTGTATTGTGCTCTCCCAAGCACTTAGTACAATGTTATCTAGTAAGTGCTCAATAAATATGATTGATTGATTGATTTAAGGGGTTCGCCACTAAAGAATATGAGTGGGGAGCAGGTGGAAAAATACCTAAGCATTGAGAATGAGTGCAAATCATAAAAGCCAAGGGTGACTATTGGTTGGAGGTGACTTGGGGTGTTGGGAACTAATCTGGAAAGGCTTTTTGGAGGAGGTGAGATTTTTAGAAGGACTTTTAAAAATAGGGAGGGCTGAAGTCTGGCAGATTTGAAGGGGATGGAGAAGGTCCAGGCAGAGAGAACAACATAAAACATGGTTAGAGTCAGCAGAGTCAAAAAGTGAGATATAGCTAAATTATCTACCCCAATGCTTAGTATAATGTTTGGCACATTGTAAGTGCTTAACAAATGCCACAGTTATTGGTATCATTATTAGGTGAGCTTGGAAGGAGAGAAGAGTGTGAGCTGGTGAGGAGTGGGTGGAGAGAGTTGATATGTAGAATGGAGAAAGGGCAGACAGTATATGGCTAGTCTCACTCCGTAATCATCTTGGAAACCCGGCAAGCAGCAAGTGTGCCTGATTCATGGATGTTTCTGGCTTTTCAGCCCCTGTCATGACCTCTCACTTTGCTGCTGCTCAGAGAAACATCAGTTTCCAGAGCCCAGATGTGAAGCAATGTATTGATCAATGGCATATATTGAGCACTTGCTCTGTGCAGAGCAGTGTAAATTGAGCACTTGCTCTGTGCAGAGCAGTGTACTAAACACTTGAAAAAGTAAAATATAGTGGAGATGACAGACACAGTCCTTGCGCTCATGAACCTCATAATCTACTGGGGGAGACAGGCATTAAAATAAATTACAGCTATGGGAAGCAGCAGAGTTAAGTATAAGGATATGCACATAAGTGCTGTGAGGGTGGCGTTGGGTGAGTCTTAGAGGGAATAGATCCGAGAGCACAGTTTGGACAGGGAAGGCTTCCTGGAGGGGATATATTTTCGTAGGGCTTTGAGAGAGGTTGTCTGCCAGATATGAAGGAAGAGAGAGTTCCAGGTTGTAAACAAGGTATCGATGAGCTAAATGAGGTGGGGTACAGTTGAGCCCCTTGATTTCTGCCAGACCCCCAAGCAATAGGATGGGCTCCAGACACATTTGTAATCTGTCTGAGCAAGGGCGTGGATCATTTTCCTTCTCTTCCCCTATCTGGAACTGAACCCACTCCTGAGAGCATAGGGGACCCCCGGGCCCTGCCATCCAAGTGACCGATTGGCAGATTGAAAGCTGACGGGGAACCGCTATCATCTCCCCTTGTATATTGATACAGCGCGGGGTGGATTTTATAATACCCCAACTACAGAGAGTAGTGTGGAAAGAGCAGGGACCCTGGAGTCAGAAGGACCTGGGTTCTAATTCTAGTTGCACCACTTGTTGGCTGTGTGACCTTGGGCAAGTCACTTACCTTCTCTGTGCCTCAGATCCCTCATCTGTAAAATGTAGCGAGACCCATGTGGGACATGAACTGAATCCAAACTGATTAGCTTGTATCTCCCCCAAAAGTTAGAACAGTGCTTGACACATAGTCATTATTATTATTATTATTATTAGAATTAGACTCACAGCACTTATGTGCATGTCCTTATACTTTACTGCTTCCCCAACTTGTAACATTTTAATGTTTGGCTCCCTCATAGATTATAAACCCCTTGAGAGCTGGAATCTCGTGCAAGCAGCATGGCTTAGTGTCAAGAGACCGGGCTTGGGAGTCAGAGGTCATGGGTTCTAATTCCGACTCTGCCACTTGTTGACTTTGTGACCTTGGGCAAGTCACTTAGCTTCTCTGTGCCTCAGTTACCTCGTCTGTAAAATGGGGATAAAGACTGTGAGCCCCACATGGGACAATCTGATTTTCTTGTTTCTACCCCAGCTCTTGGACTCTTAGTCTTCATCCCTGTTTGACAGAGGAGGTCACTGAGGCTCAGAGAAGTGAAGTGACTTGCCCAAAGTCACACAGCTAACAAGTGGCAGACCCGGGATTAGAACTCATGACTTCTGACTCCCAAGCCCGGGCTCTTGTCACTGAGCCACGCTGCTTCTCTAGAATTAGTAGTAGTAGTGTGGCAGTAGTAGTATAAATGCTAGTAGTACTTGTTACAGTAGTAAGTAGTAATGATTATAGTAATAACAATAATAATAATAATGATAATGATGGTATTTGTTAAGCACTTACTATGTGCCAAGCCCTGTTCTAAGTGCTGGGGGGGGGGATACAAGGTGAACAGGTTGTCCCACGTGGGGCTCACAGTCTTCATCCCCATTTTACAAATGACGTAAGCGAGGCACAGAGAAGTAAAGTGACCTCGCCAAAGTCACAGAGCTGACAAGTGGCGGAGCTGGGCTCAGAACACCTGCTCTCTGAGTCCCAAGCCTGTGCCCTTTTCACTAAGCCACGCTGCTTCCTAGTGGAGTTGATAGACATAATGCCTATCAGCCTTCGCAGGAAACAAAAGCTCCTCACTCTTGGCTTCAAAGCTGTCCATCCCCTTTCCCCCTCCTACCCTTCTCTCTTTCTACCGCCCACCCCGCACGCTCCGCTCCTCTGCCGCCCACCTCCTCACCGTCCCCCGTCGTCACCTATCCCGCCGTCGACCCCTGGGCCACGTCCTCCCGCTGTCCTGGAACGCCCTCCCTCCTCACCTCCGCCAAACTAACTCTCTTCCCCTCTTCAAAGCCCTCCTCCAGGAAGCCTTCCCAGACTGAGCCTTCCCTTTTCCTCTGTCCTTCCTCCCCTCGCCATTCCCCCCCTCCCACCCTCTGCTCTTCCCCCTTCCTTTCCCCTCAGCACTGTGCTTATTTGTATATACTATTTATTACCCTATTTATTTTGTTAATGAGGTTCTATTTATCTTGATGATGTCTTGTTTTGTTTTGTTCTGTTTTGCTTTGCCGTCTGTCACCCCTGCTTAGACCGTGAGCCTGTCACTGGGCAGGGATCGTCTCTATCTGTTGCCGAATTGTACATTCCAAGCGCTTAGTACAGTGTTCTGCACATAGTAAGTATTCCAGAAATACTATTGCATGAATAAATGAACACAAGGGTAATAATGTTGGTATTTGTTAAGTGCTTACTGTGTGCCAAGCTCTGTTCTAAGCGCTGGGGTAGATACAAGGTAATCAGGTCAACCCAAGTGGGGCTCACAGTCTTCATCCCCATTTTACAGATGAGGTAACTGAGGCACAGAGAAGTGAAGTGACTTGCCCAAGGTACACAGGTGACAGGCGATGGAGCTGGGATTCGAACCCATGACCTCTGACTCCCAAGCCCGGGTTCTTTCCACTGAGCCACGCTGCTTCTCTACCACTCCTCCTCCCACCACTACTAATACTACTGCCACCACTAGTACTAGGAGAGAAGCAGCATGGCTCTGTGGAAAGAGCTCGGGCTTGGGAGTCAGAGGTCATGGGTTCTAATCCCGACTCTGATGTTTGTCAGCTGTGTGACTTTGGGCAAAGTCACTTCACTTTTCTGGGCTTCAGTTCCCTCATCTGTCAAATGGGAATTAAAAGTGTGAGCCCCACGGGGGACAACCTGTTCACCTTGTATCCCACCCGGCGCTTAGAACAGTGCTTTGCACATAGTAAGCGCTTAGCAAATGCCATCATTAATATTTATTACTATCACCACCACCACTACTTCTACTGTTACTCCTACTGCTAATTCTTATGTCCTAACGTCGGCACTCAAGAGTGATGGCCCCTGGCCAAACCGTCAAATTTCAGCTTTCCTGTAGGAGCCGGCCAAGCTGAGTAATAATAATAATAATAATAATGATAATATTGGTATTTGTTAAGCGCTTACTATGTGCCAAGCACTGTTCTAAGCACTGGGGTAGATCCAGAGTAATCAGGTCGTCCCATGTAGGGCTCACAGTCTTCATCCCCATTTTTTTTACAGATGAGGTAACTAGAAAGCAGACCCCACCCCCTCCGCATCCGGGTGCTCTTACTGTGTATTTTTTGTTACAGTTTTCACTCTGGCAGCATTTGGAGTGGGTGTCACGTTCCAGGATGAGAAGCACTGTGGCGACCAGCAGCATCTGCAGGGGAAGCAAACACAGGCAGACAGGAGAGCTGCCATGCTGAGCCCATCTCACAACCTCCTCTTACGAAATGGGCCTCAGTGTTTTTTCCCCATTTGTGCCTTCAGAGATCACGAAGAAAGATTGGAGAGGGACTGCTTAGTACAATGCCTGGCATGTAGTAAGTGCTTAAAAAGTAGCATAAAATAAAGGGAACGACCAGCGTGTGGGGCACGGTCTGCTGGTGTAGCTGGACTGTGGCATCCAGCTTCAGACACTGGTGCCCCCAGGGGAGCCAGAACCGGCCAGAACCGGGCCTGAGAAGCAGTGGGACCTAGTGGAAAGAGCCCCGGCCTGGGAGTCAGGAAACCTTGGTTCTAAACCCATTTCTGCCGCTTGCCTGCTGTGTGACCTTGGGCAAGTCATTTAACTCTTCGGTGCCTCAGTTTCCTTAGCTGTAAAAGGGGATTAAATAACAGTTCTCCCTAACTGCCTTCTGTGTCACCTTGACTTGCTTCCTTTTTTCATCCCCCAGCCTCATTGAATAATAATGATGGCATTTGTTAAGTGCTTACTATGTGCCAAGCACTGTACTAAGCGCTGGAGTGGATATTAAATCAGGTAGGTCACAGTCTCTGTACCACGTGGGGCTCATAGTCTTGTTTCCCATTTTACAGATGAGGGAACTGAGGCACAGAGAAGTTGAGTGACTTGCCCAAGATCACACAGTAGACAAGGGGCGGAGCCAGGGTTAGAACCCATGACCTTCTTACTCCCAGGCCTGTGCTGTATCCTTTGTGCCATGCTGCCTAACAGGAAATGGGGTTCCTGTTTCTGCTGAAGGGGTAACACAGACTCAGTGATCATTCAATCAGTTTACTTATTGGGTGCTTACTGTGTGCAGAACACTGTATTAAGCATTTGGGAGAGTTGATGATGATGATAATGATGATGGTATTTGTTAAGTGCTTACTATGCGCCAAGCACCGTTTAAGAACTGGGGTAGATATAAGGTAATCAGGTTGTCCCACGTGGGGCTCCCAGTTTTAATCCCCATTTTACAGATGAGGTAACTGAGGCACAGAGAAGTTAAGTGCTTGCCCAAAGTCATACAGCTGTTAAGTGGCAGAGCCAAAATTAGAACCCACGACCTCTGGCTCCTAAGCCCAGGTTCTTTCCACTAAGCCATGCTGTTCCCTGCCCATAAGGAGCTATTCAGTTTAGAGGGCTAAAATGTGATTAAAAAGTGATGAAAAGTGAATGCAAAATGCAGGTAGGGAGGAGAAATCACATGAGGCTGAGGGTTAAGCGTGACAAAAATTTGACTTGCGGGGAGGTAGTGGGACCTAGCAGAGAGGGCTCACAGGACTGGAGGTCCCGAGACCCTGGTTCTAGCCCATCTCCATTACTTGTCCATTGTATGATCTTGGGCCTCAGTTTCCTCATCTTTAAAATGGAGTTCAAATCGTGGTTCTCTCTCCCTCTTAGAATGTGAGCCCCAGGTTGGACAGGGAGAATTTCCTATAGGCTAGTCATGTATCTAATCAAAAATATATACAGTGTTTAGCCCAGTACTTGGAGTATAAGAAGCACTTACTAAATACTGGAGGCAAAATGCATTTGTGGAAAATGCCCAGGACTATAAGTCAATAGACTGAGTCTAGTCCCATCTCCACCACTGGGCAAGTCACTTAACCTATCTGGGCCTCAGTTTCCTCATCCAAAAAGTGGGGGTGAGACAATAAGTGAGACCTATATGGGAAAAGGACTATGCCCAGACTGATAACCTTGCACCTACTTGTGCTAATAAATACATAGTCAGTGTTTTTTTAATAGCATTTGTTAAGCATTTACTAAGTATCAAGCACTGTTCTAAGCACTGCTTATGAGAGATTGATATTATAATTCTTATTTAAAGAAACACTGCTTGGAATAGGGAAGCACGCTCCAGCTCCTAGGAAATCTGGCTGAACCACAGAGCCTGACTATAAATATGTAAATATAAAGTCACCTGCAGAATCAACACGGGGTTCTTGTCCACAGCCTAGAGGAAGGAACACAGACCTGGGAGTCAGAGGCCCTGGGATCTAATCCTAACTCTGCCTGTTTGCCTGCTATGTGACCTCCGGCACGTTATACCTTCTCTATGCATCACTTTTCTCATCAGTAAAAGGGGGAATCAATACCCGTTCTTCTTCCCCTTTAGAGTGTGAACCTCATGTGGGACAGGGACTGTGTCTGATGTGATTATATGTCATCTTCCCCAGTGTTAGTGAAGTCTTGGCACCTAATAAACACTTAACAAACATCTCCTAATTGTTATTATTAGTAGTAAGAGTATTGCTAACCCCCTAGCTCGGCAAAAGTGAATGAATCAGTCTCCTCCAGAAAAACCAGAGCTCATCTAGTCCTTTCCTGCCCTTTCCCTTTCATCCAGTACAAAGTCCATGCCCACGCAATGGCTCTTCCCCAAACACCCCTTCCGCCCAGAGAGAAGCATCCCCCCGACCTCCCCCCTCAAACCAATACCACAGAAGAACAACTTACCATCACCCCCGAGAAACAGATGCCTTCGAAATACCACACATAGTTGGTGAGCTTATTGCTGGATGCATATGAAGCTTGCCCGTTAGGGAAATATAACAAGATATTAACGGTAATGCTCCAAAACGCAAGAGGAATCAGCAGACAGCTTAAGCAGCCTCCACATTTCCACGTCCCCATTTCACTCTTCTCCACTGGTCTCGGTAGTGAAGAGTTACAGAAAAGTTCTTTTTCTTTTTTCTTTCCTCCAGGTTACTTGCTGCTTTCTGCAAATGATACTCTCATTCCAAATTCATGAGAAGCAACAGCTTGACTGTATCTCTAGTCAAACAATCTGGATATTAAATAATGGCTTACTCTTTGGAGAATCCTCAACACTAATCACTGTCTGAAGAGCCTGGTTATTGTTCGTTTATCCTGTGCCGGAGAAATGAGGGGTGTGTGTGCACATGAGGGTGTGTGTGTGTGTGTGTGTGTTTGTGTGTGTGTGTGTGTGTGTGTATTGTCATTTTCCTGCAGTTAGTCCTGAGTTGTTTAAGAAGGAAGTTTGTAGAAAAGGAAATGAAGTGAGGAAGCTTTAATCTAGCCACCCAAACATAAACTTTTGAGAGAAAAGAAGATTTGATTTCAACCTAAATGTTGGAATAAGATTCTTCTCCACACCTCAAAAGCTGCACCCACATCACCTCATCAATCCTCATGAATGTCAGGGAGATAAAGATAAGCAGATATCATTCTTACCCCTTCACACTGGGTAAATTGAGTGCAGAGAGAGTGAACAAGTGGACCTATCAGAGCTGAAAGGCTAGCACTAGAATCCAGGACTCCTGGCACCCAAACCAGTGCTTGAAAGATAAATAGTCCGAGATGCACAATGAGCCCAGGATAGGTGTAGCAAGACTGTGTCAATCCAGGCTCTACTTAAGAGTTGCAGGGGGGAGACTGCTGAGCATCAAACAAAGCAGAAGGTAGAGGGGGTGACTCAGCTGTGGTTCTCCTGCTCCCTTGACCTTTCCCCTCTTGGGTATTGCCAAGGTTAGGGAGGAAGTAGTATAGGGCACCTGAGTGTCAGGGGCAGAGTTGTCCCATCATGCTCATCAGAGAAGCAGTGTGGTCTAGTAGATAGATCACAGGCCTAGGGAAGTCATAAGGACCCGGGTTCTAATCCTGACTCTGCCAGTAGTCTGCTGTCTGACCTTGAGCAAACCACTTCATTCATTCATTCAGTAGCATTTATTGAGCGCTTACTATGTGCAGAGCACTGTACTAAGTGCTTGGAATGTACAATTCGGCACTCTGGGCCTCAGTTACCTCATTTATAAAATGTGGATTAAGAATATTAGCCTCATGTGGGACAGGGACTGTGTCCAAACTGATTATCTTGTATCTATCCCAGTGCTTAGAATAGTGCCTGGCACATAGCAAGCACTTAATAAATATCACAATTATTATTATTATTATTATTATCATGCCCTACTTCCCAAAGATAGACTTGGTCCAAAGGTCCAGAGGTTGATAGGCAAATGGGAACCATTCTTGGGCCTGGACCATTTGGAATCCTTGGGTCTTGAATCTAAGCACATCTGTTTCCCAGGGGTTCCCAAGACCTTTATAACAACAATTTTATTCTCCCCTTTTCTGCCATTTTCAAGCAAAAGGAATGAAGAATATAGGGGTGGAGAAATTGGGACTTTTCAGGTGAGGCAGAAAGACCTGGGGTATAAGCCGCATGGCCTAGTAGAAAGAATATGGGCCTAGCAGTCAGAGGCCCTGGGTTTAATCCTGACTCTTCTACTTATCTGCTGTGTGATTTTGGACAGGTCATTTTCCATCTCTGTGTCTCAAGTTCTCTCTTCTGCAAATGGGGATTCAGTACTTGTTCTCTCTCCACTTAGTCTGTGAAATATATGTGGGACCTGATTAACCTGTATCTACTTCAGTGCTGCAGTGTTTGGCATATAGTAAGCCCTTAACAAATATCATGATTATTTTAAATGCTATTATTAAAATGGGAATTTGACATCTGTTCTCTCTCCTAGTTAGATTGTGAGTTCTATGTGGGAAGAAAGCTGTGTCCAATCTGACTGTATTGTATCTACCCCAGTATTTCAGTACAGTGCTTGATGCATAGTAAGCACTTTACAACTACCACAATTATTATTAATATTATTATTATTAGAAATGAATTTCTCTTTTAGCTTTCCACAAATAGCTTCATCCATAGTACCACCCTATTTCCCTCTTTCAGGGATGAGATCTTCCCTACACCAGCATCCTTCTGGTGGGAAGTTAGTTATCTTTGGAGAATTTACCTGGTATTTGGAGTTTGGAACATCCATTTCAACTAGGGATAGCAGAGTGGTTAGCCTTAGGGACCAATGAATTTTGTTTCCCAGAAGGATTATCATCATTACAAATCCTACAAAATGAGGAGATGAGTTGCTGCAGCTTCTCGTTGCCTCATCCATTGTCTAAGTATCTTTACCTTTGTTAGTCATCGGCCTTGTGGCAAGGGTCGGAGCTGGGGAGGAGTAGGGTGGGACATCCAGTGAGCTCAGCTCCTACCCATCCCGCAGCAGCACCTCCATCCCCCTCTACCAACACAACCCCTCCTGGAGCCCCCCTTTGCCTCCTCTCCTCTCAGAGGGACCCTGACACATGCCCTCCCAGAGCCGTTATGAAGGGCGATTGCAAGGTTCAGCTATGGTGGAAGCAGCATGCCCAGCTGGGAGGAAACTTTAGACCATAAGCTCACTGTATATTGTTATATTGTAATAATAATGTTGGTATTTGTTAAGCGCTTACTATGTGCAGAGCACTGTTCTAAGCGCTGGGGTAGACACAGGGGAATCAGGTTGTCCCACGTGGGGCTCACAGTCTTAATCCCCATTTTACAGATGAGGGAACTGAGGCACAGAGAAGTTAAGTGACTTGCCCACAGTCACACAGCTGACAAGTGGCAGAGCTGGGATTCGAACTCATGAGCCCTGACTCCAAAGCCCATGCTCTTTCCACTGCGCCACACTGCTTCTCTCACGCTGCTTGTACTCTCCCAAGTGCTTAGTACAGAGCTCTGCACACAGTAAGCGGTCCATAAATATTACTGACTGGCTGACTGACTGAGAGAAGTATGGCGGGGTGGTACAGACGAGGAAGGATAGTGATTTTGATTTTTCAGATGTGTCTCTGACTCTTGGTCTCTATGACCCTCTATGCTTTCATTCCATCAGAAGATCGACAGATCTTCCCATCAATAAGATCCCCTGTGCAGGAAGCAGAGGAGCAAGCTGTAAATCAACCTCTCCAACAGGGCACACAGAGATGTCTGTAATACAATCAAATGTAACTTAGATAACATACACCTTTATCTTGCACTATCTAGGGTTATTAGATAGTTCCTTCCTGTGGACATGAGTAGAGTTGATTTTTCAAAAGTTCTGCACTGAATCATTCCCTTATTTTTCATTTAGTAGGAAAACCTGGAACTGAAAGGAATGTCAACAGTTTACCTGTTTCAAGAGAAATAGAGGTCTGTCCTTCTTGAAAATATTTCCAGGGACAGAATCTCCCAATGCTTCCACAGTAGTCTTTCCAATCAATCAATCAATCAGTCAATCAATCAGTGGTATGAGCGCTTACCATGTGTACAGCACTGTACTCAGCAGTTGGGAGAGTACAGTAAAACAGAATTAGTGGACACATTCTCTGTCCATTGGTTACACACCTGAAAGTCATAGCACTTCCTGGGTCAACCAGACTGTTTCCTAAAATAATAATGATAATGCTGGTATTTGTTAAGTGCTTATTATGTGTCAAGCGCTGTTCTAAGTGCTGGGGTAGATACGAGGTAATCAGGTTGTCCCACATAGGGCTACAGTCTTCATCCCCATTTTACAGAGAAGTTAAGTGACTTACCCAATGTCACACAAAGCCCATTTCCTCTTGACCTCTGAGGAGTTAGAAAACAGTCATTTGCCTCCAGAGCAACCTTCCACACTCTTCAACATTGATTATGAAATCAGCCGGTAATCTTTTCTTCCTCCAGGAGAGACACTATAAACCCTTAAACCTATCTTCCTAAAATCTGTTATCCTTTCTCTTCATCGCTTCTGTCACCTTTGGACTCTTTCCATTTTCTCCACTTCCTTCCTAAAGTACCCTGGCTGAACTAGACACAAAACCCTAATCAGTGTCAAACCAGGGGCGGGCAGAGCGGAAGGATAACTTCCTGGATCTTGCACGTCGCACTCCGGTTACCGGGAATCCATTTTGGGATAGTGTTGCCTCTTTAACTGCAGCTGGATATTGCTGATTCGAATTCAGTTTCTGGTCCATCTTGGCCTCCCCAATCTTTTTTCTGTTGCTCCGACCAGCACATCTCCCCTTTCTGTATCTGGGAAGGGGGATGGGGAAGGAATTTTTTAGTCTCCAAATTTTTGACTCTGCATTTGTCCCTATTACAGTTCATTCAGTTTGGTCCTCGTTACAGGCAGGGAACATGTCTGTTAATTCTGTTATACTGTGCTCTCCCAAGTGCTTAGTACAGTGCTCTGCACATAGTCAGTGCTTAATAAATACCATTGATTGGTTGACATATTGATTAGTCTGATTTTTGCAGGTCACTGAATTAAGCTCCAGTCTTGCAGGACTCAGTAGACGGCTCTCAGCGTATTCTCAGTGATTCTTATCTTTCCACCCAAACCCTGTCCTCCCCCTGACTTTCCTATCACTGTAGATGATACTGCCATTCTCCCTGTCTCACAAGTCCATAACCCTGGTATTATCCTTGACTTCTCTATTTCATTCAACACAGATATCCCATCCATCACTAAATCCTGTCGATTCGACCTTCACAACATCGTGAAAATCTGCCCTTTTCTCTCCTCCAAACAGCTACTATGTTAACCTAAGCGCTTATCCTATCCTGTATTGATTACTGTATCAGTCTCCTTGCTGACCTCCCAGCCTCCTTTTATTCCTCATTCCAGTCCCTCAAACAGAAATTCCTCCCCATTGGCTTTAAAGCACTCACTCTCCTTGGTCAATCCTACCTCACCTCCCTACTCTCCTACTACAACTCCGCTGGCACAGTTCACTCATTTAATGCTAACCTTCTCACTGTACCTTAATCTCATCCATTTCCCTACTGACCTTTTGCCCACATCCTGCTTCTGGCTTGGAAAGCCCTTCCTCCTCATATCCGACAATTACTCTCCCTGCCCTCAAAGCTTTATTGAAGGCTCATCTCCTCTAAGAAGACTTCGCTGACTGAACCCTCTTTTCCTTTTCTTCAGTGTCCTTCTGCGTCAGCCTGACTTGCTGCCTTTATTCATTCCCCCTCTCAGCTCCACAGCACTTATGTACATACCTGAAATTTATTCATTGGTGTTCTTCTCCCCCTCTAGAAGGTAAGCTCACTGTGGGCAAGGAACGTGTCTGTTAGGTTATGTTGTTATTTTGTTATGTCATATTGTTATGCTGTATTTCCCAAGTGTTTAGTGCTCTGCATACAATAAGCGCTCAAGAAATATGATTGACTAACCAGTCCTTCTTCCTGCCCAATTTGCCTCTTGTCCAAGTAAGCCTTAGGCAGGACAAAAGAGTACTTGTTTGCTCTGATTAAGAATTGTAAATGGTGCCCCGCCAAGAACCCCTCAAGGGACTGTGATTTACACAGTTTGTCTCTTTGCATATCAGGGTTTGAGGTGGGGCTGTGGGTGGGTCGATCAATTAATCAATTAATCATTGGTGTTTAGTGCTTACAGTGTGCAGAGCATTATATTCAGTCAGTCAGTCAATCAATCATATTTATAATAATAATAATAATGTTGGTATTTGTGCTTTCTATGTGCACAACACTGTTCTAAGTGCTGGGGTAGGTACAGGGTAATCAGGTTGTCCCACGTGAGGGTCCCAGTTAATCCCCATTTTACAGATGAGGTAACTGAGGCCCAGGGAAGTGAAGTGACTTGCCCGCAGTCACACAGCTGACAAGTGGCAGAGGCAGAATTCGAACCCATGACCTCTGGCTCCTAATCCCGGGCTCTTTCCACTGAGCCACGCTGCTTCTACTTACTATGTACAAATACCATCATCCTCACTGTACTAAATGCTTGGAATGGTTCAATACAGCAATATAACAGACACATTCCCTGCCTAAAACGAGCTTATATTCTAGAGGGGACAACTGACAGTAATATAAATAAATTACATATAAATGCTGTGGGGTTTTTGGGGGCGGGGGAGTTGAAAAAAGGGAGCAAGTCAGGGTGACCCAGAGGGAGTGGGAGAAGAGGGAAGGAGGGCTTAGTCGGGGAAGGAGGGCTTAGTCGGGGAAGGCCTCTTGTAGGAGATGTGCCTTCAATAAGGCTTTGAAGGCCGGGAGAGTACTTGTCTGTCACATGTAATGAGGGAGGTTGTTCCAGAATAGAGGCAGGAGGTGGGCAAGAGGTTGGAGGTGAGACACCCAAGACTGAGGTACAGGGAGAAGGTTGGCATTAGTTGGCCACCACTTATCAGCTGTGTGACTTGGGGCAAGTCACTTAACTTCTCTGTGCCTCAGTGACCTCATCTGTAAAATGGGGATGAAGACCGTGAGTCCCACGTGGGACAACCTCATTACCTTGAATCAAGCCCAGCACTTAGAACAGTGCTTTGCACATAGTAAGTGCTTAACAAATACCATAATTATTATTAGAGGAGTGAAGTGTGCAGGCTTGGTTGTACTAGGAGAGTAGTGAGATGAGATAGGAGGGGGCAAGGTGATAAAACTGCTTTAAAGGAGAGTACGATTCAAGAGATTAAGTAGCCACGGTCCCTGCCCATGATGAGTTTATAGTGGCAAAGAAAACTATTTAAACTCCAATGATTAAACCAAGACTAAGGAGAGGAAGTCATGGCTCCCATTTTTGGCTGTACTAAAACACCTCCCACTTAATCATAATATTTGTTAAATGTTTATTTTGTACCAATCCCTGGGGGGAGATGCAAGATAATCAGGTTGGACAACGTCCCCATCCCACATGGGGCTCAGAGTCTAAGTGAGGAGAATGGGTTTCAAACTTGCATTTTATTTATAAGGAAACTAAGGCTCAGAGGAGCAAGTGACTTTCCCAAGGTCATAGACTAGGTAAGTGGCAGAGCCGGGATTAGAACCCCAACTACCAGACCTGTGCTCTTTTCACTAGGCCATATCACTTCTATTTTTCCCACTTTAGCCTCTTTTCTAGTATCACTCACAAAGTGCAAAATGGACTGATTTAAAGTCTCCTCTATCTCCTCTACTTGCCTCTGTCACCCTCAGATGGAGGATCATCCTTGCACAGCAAAACTTCAGGCTCAGGTCAGGTAAGCAAAGAGGGAAGCTTAGGGAAACCCACCAGGTGGACCGCTAGTCTGGGGACAACTGAATTTGGCCTCTATTTTACTGAGCATTTTTGCCTGGCTCCAGTTTCCGAGCCATGGGTTGGGACCTCCATCTTGTTGACTCGGAGGGATGAGAACTGTACCCTCTACTGGTCAGAAAGATGAGAGATTAACTGATCTCCAGGCCTCCCATCCCCATACTCCACTCTCAACGGACCTGGAGGAGAAGCTTAGCTTAGTGGAAAGAGCACAGGCTTGGGAGTCAGAGGTCGTGGGTTCTAATCCCAGCTCTGCCCCTTGCCAGCTGTGTGACTTTAGGCAAGTCACTTCACTTCTTTGTGCCTCAGTTACCTCATCTGTAAAATGGGGATTAGAACTGTGAGCCCCACGTGGCACAAACTGATCACCTTGTATCCTCCAGCGCTCAGAACAGTGCTTTGCACATAGTAAGCACTTAACAAATACCGACATCATTATTATTCTAAATCCAGCTCCGCCGCTTGTCTGCTGTGTGACCTTGGGCAAGTCATTTCATGTCTCTGTGCCTCAGTTACCTCATCTGTAAAACCGGGATTAAGACTGTGACCCTCATGTGAGACGACCTGATTACCCTGTATCTACCCCAGCCCTTAGAACAGCATTCATTCATTCATTCATTCATTCAATAGTATTTATTGAGCGCTTACTATGTGCAGAGCACTGTACTAAGCGCTTGGAATGTACAAATCGGCAACAGATAGAGACAGTCCCTGCCCTTTGATGGGTTTACAGTCTAATCGGGGGAGACAGGCAGACAAGAACAATGGCAATAAATGGAGTCAAGGGGAAGAACAGCTCATAAAAACAATGGCAAATAAATAGAAGATATATGATGAAGATATATACAGTTGAGCGGACAAGTACAGTGCTGAGAGGGTGGGATGGAAGAGGGGGAGGAGGAGAGGGAAAGGGGGGAGAAGAGGGTTTAGCTGTGGAGAGGTGAAGGGGGAGGGTAGAGGGAGCAGCGGGAAAAAATGGGGGGAGCTCAGTCTGGGAAGGCCTCTTGGAGGAGGTGAGCTTTAAGTAGGGATTTGAAGAGGGGAAGAGAATTAGATTGAGGGAGGTGAGGAGGGAAGGCATTCCAGGACCACGGGAGGACATGGCCCAGGGGTCGACAGCAGGATAGGTGGGACCGAGGGACGGTGAGGAGGTGGGCACATATAGGAAGAGCTTAACAAATACCATTATTATTATTAGCATTGTTATTTTTCAGATTTGGAACCGACCAATGAAAAATCTGGTCAAATGAGATTGCCTCTGGTGGCCTACATCTCTGCCCCATCAAGAGCACTTAGCCCAATTTCCAAGCCAGCTTTATTTCCTCTCACAGACAGCAAGATCTGACAAGCCTCGCAGGCTGCCAAAGCAAAACAACATCAGTACCGTTGGCCATTTGACTCTGGCGAACTGCCAGCTTTCTTGCCAAGATACTTGTTTGCTAGTCCTTTGCCTTTTGCAAATCTCATTGGCCAGTTCTAACCTCTGCTTCCTGTCCCCAGTGGGAGAGCCGAGGAAATCCGTAGTCAGGATGCCTGTCGCCGGAGACCGGTGACTCACAAGAAAAGCTCTCCACCTAAAATAGCCCTGAACTCTAGTCTCTGCGTCACTTTGGAGTCAGCATCGAGGCTCAGCCTGAAGTTAACTCCAACTTCCCATGGGCCTGGGATAGAAAGATGTGTGCTCCTTCTAGACTGTGAGCTCGTGGTGGGCAGAGAATGTGTCTGTTTATTGTGATATTGTACGCTCCCAAGTGCTTAGTACAGTGCTCTGTACATAGTTGTTAAAAACAGCATTCTGAGCATAGCAGCTCTTGATCTAAATGACTCCGTTTTTGTCTCAGGAAGTCCCCCATTTCACGTGGGATGTATATCACATCTGCAAATTCCAAATTCGGAGGGGACAGGAGATTGCTTCTTACCCAAAACAGATAAGGCCTGCTTGGACAGGAGATTGCTTCTTACCCAAAACAGATAAGCCCTACTTGAAGAGTCTCTTTTGTCATTGAAGAAAACACACTTGTCCGAGTTCTTTTGTGATTGGCTACTTCTCCTATATGTTGCAAATAAAGGCACAGCCAAACTAGAGAGGGGCCCGTTGCGTCACTCGTACCTCTCCGGAGGTGAACGGGCACTCGGTCATTTTCCTCCCTTTTCTGATCTATCCAGCACTGTCTCTGAGTGTTACTTTTGTTTGCTTGGTCACCACCTTGGGTTCGAATCCTCACTGATTTTTTAGTTCCATTCTCTTTTCGAGTACATAGTAAGTGCTCAAGAAAGATGATTGACTGACTGACTGATTGACAAACTGAATGTTTTTAAGGGAAAATCTCCCTGCAGAAAAACCACCCCAGTAACAAACAGTGAAAATAGAACTAGCTGTGCTGACACGTGTTTCATTCCAAGAGCTTAAAGTCTGAAGAGGCTTTTTCTTTATTTGGAGATAAGCTCGGAGACCTTAAGGCACCTAGTCAGCTCACCCCCTCCTTCTTATCCACACTCTTTTCCCACTACAAGCCAGCTTGCATTCTTCATTCTTCTCAAGACATGTTACTTACTGTTCCTTGTTTTCATCTCTCCCCTGGAACTCTCTCTTCCTTCACGTCTGGCAGACCACTGCTCTCTCCCAGTCATTAAAGCCACACATCTCTAGGAGGTCTTCCCTCCACTGATACATCAATCTATCTACCTATCTACACCTTCAAGTACCATTCTGGTACATTCAACCAATCAATCATTTGCATATATAGAGTTCTTACGGTGTACAGAGAACTCTCCTAAGGCTTTGGGAGACTACAGTACGACAGAGGAGTTTGTCTAGATGGGGAAACAGATGTGCAGCGTGGTGGTGCAGTATTGCTTAGTGGAAAGAGCACGGGCTTGGGAGTCAGAGGACAAGGGTTTTAATCCTGACTCCTCCACTTGTCTGCTGTGTGACTTTGGGAAAGTCACTTCACTCCTCTGTGCCTCAGTTACCTCATCTGTAAAATAGGAATTGAGACTGTGAGCCCCGTGTGGAACAACCTGCTTCCCTTGTATCTCCCCCAGCACTTAGAATAGTACTTGGCACATAGTAAGCACTTAACAAATACCGTTATTAGTATTATTATTATCATATGTTAAAGTACATTATGGATCTGTTAAGTGCTGAGGGCTGAGAGCGGGGTGAATATCAAATGTTTGAAAAGTAATAATAATAATAATGTTGGTATTTGTTAAGCGCTTACTATGTGCCGAGCACTGTTCTAAGCGCTGGGATAGACATAGGGGAGTCAGGTTGTCCCACGTGGGGCTCACAGTCTTAATCCCCATTTTACAGATGAGGGAACTGAGGCACAGAGAAGTTAAGTGACTTGCCCACAGTCACACAGCCGACAAGTGGCAGAGCTGGGATTCGAACTCATGAGCCCTGACTCCAAAGCCCGTGCTCTTTCCACTGAGCCACGCTGCAAGCACATAGATGAGGCAGAGGGGGTGAGATTAGGGGCACTTAAGCACTTTAAACCTCCTGTGGCTCTATTATACATATCTTTATTATTTCTTCCTATCTGCAATTTATTTTAGGGTCTGCCTTTCCCACTACACTGAAAGCTCATTAAGGGCAGGGATGATGACTATTAATTCTATTGTATTCTCTCAAGAGCTTAAGACAATGGTCTGCAAACAGTAAATGCTCAAAAAATAAATGTCCTGCTCACCTTATAAAAACCATCGCCCCTTCCCTCCTCCCCTCCTTAACTTCTATTTTTAACCACTCAATCTCCAATGGCTCCTTCCCCGCTGCCTTCAAACATGCCCATGTCTCCCCCATCCTAAAAAAACCTTCTCTCGACCCCACTTCCCCTTCCAGTTATCGCCTTATTTCCCTACTACCCTTCCTTTCCAAGCTCCTAGAACGAGTCGTCTAAACTCGCTGCCTAGAATTCCTTAACTCCTATTCTCTCCTGGAACCCCTCCAATCTGGCTTCCGTCCCCTCCATTCTACTGAGATTCCTCTCTCACAGGTCACCTGTGACCTCCTTCTTGCCAAATCCAATGGCTCCTACTCTATCCTAATCCTCCTTGACCTCTCAGCTGCCTTTGACACTTGTGACAATCCCCTTCTCCTCCACACCTTATCCCACCTTGGCTTCATGGACTCCATCCTCTCCTGGTTCTCCTCTTATCTTTCTGGCCATTCATTCTCGGTCTCCTTCTCAGGCTCCTCCTCCCCCTCCCATCTTCTAACTGTTGGGGTTCCTCAAGGGTCAGTTCTTGACCCTCTTCTGTTCTCCATCTACACTCACTCCCTTGATGAAGTCATTCGCTCCCACGGCCTCAACTGTCATCTCTATGCAGATGGCACACAAATCTACATCTCCACCCCGTCCTCTCCCCCTCCCTTCAGGCTCGTATCTCCTCCTGCTCCCAGGACGTCTCTACCTGGATGTCTGCCCACCACCTAAAACTCAACATGTCCAAAATTGAGCTCCTCATCTTCCCTCCCAAGCCCTGTCCTCTTCCTGACTTCCCTATCACTGTGGATGGTTTGACCATCCTTTCCGTCTCACAGCCCCGCAACCTTGGTTTCATCTTTGACTCAGCTCCCTCATTCGCCCCACACATCCAATCCGTCACCGAGACCTGCTGGTCTCACCTTTATAATATCGCCAAGATCTGCCCTTTCCTCTCCACCCAAATGGCTATTTTACTGTTACAGGCTCTCATAATATCCCAGCTGGATTATTGTGTCAGCCTTCTTTCTAGTCTCCCTTCCTCCTGTCTCTCCCCACTCCAGTCTATTCTTCATTCTGCTGCCCAGCTCATCTTCCTGCAGAAACGCTCTGGGCATGTCACTCTCCTTCTTAAAAACCTCCAGTGGTTGCCTATCAATCTCCGCATGAAACAAAAACCTCTCACTCTAGGCTACAAGGCTCTCCATCACCTTGTCCCCTCCTACCTCTCCTCCCTTCTCTCTTTCTACTGCCCACCCCGCACGCTCCGCTCCTCTGCTGCCCACCTCCTCACCGTCCCCCATTCTTGCCTATCCCGCCGTCGACCCCCAGGCCACGTCCTCCCGCTGTCCTGGAATGCCCTCCCTCCTCACCTCTGCCAAACTAATTCTCTTCCCCTCTTCAAAGCCCTACTTAGAGCTCACCTCCTCCAAGAGGCCTTCCCAGACTGAGCTTCCCCTTTTCCCTCTGCTCCCTCCGCTGCCCCTCTACCCCCCTGCCTTCACTTCCCCTCAGCTAAGCCCCCATTTCCGCCCTTTCCCTCTGCTCCTCCCCTTCTCCCTACCCCTCCCCTCAGCACTGTGCTCATCCATTCATTTGTATATATTTTTTATTACCCTATTTATTTTGTTAATGAGATGTACATCACCTTGATTCTATTTATTGCTATAGTTTTAATGAGATGTACATCCCCTTGATTCTATTTATTGCTATTGTTTTTGTCTGTCTCCCCCGATTAAACTGTAAGCCCGTCAAAGGGCAGGGACTGTATCTGTTGCCGATTTGTACATTCCAAGCGCTTAGTACAATGCTCTGCACATAGTAAGCACTCAATAAATACTATTGAATGAATGAATGAATGAATGAATAAATACCACTGATTGATTGCTAGATTGAATGGCTGGCAGATAGGTAGAACACAGATCTTAAGTAAGCACTGCTCCTTTGTTTTCTAATTTTTAATAATGAGCACATGCTTTTTTTTTTCCATTTAATAATCAGACATGTGGGGAAGGCCCAGCAAGGTGACCTAAGGAGAAAGAAGGGCTGGGTCTTTTCGACTTTACCTGCTATAACCACCCAACTTGAATGCCAGCCCAGGGGCCGCAGGACCCAAACACTGCCCCTTGTCAGCAAACACGATAGGCAAGAGTCCACACAGCTCACAGGCAGAGAGGTCAAGGCGGGTACCAGCACTGTGGTGTAGTGGATACAGCATGGGCCTGGGGTTCATTCATTCATTCATTCAATAGTATTTATTGAGCGCTTACTATGTGCAGAGCACTGTACTAAGCGCTTGGAATGAACAAGTAGGCAACAGATAGAGACAGTCCCTGCCGTTTGACGGGCTTACAGTTTAATCGGGGGAGACGGACAGACAAGAACAATGGCAATAAATAGGGTCAAAGGGAAGAACATCTCGTAAAAACAATGGCAACTAAATAGAATCAAGGCGATGTACATTTCATTAACAAAATAAATAGGGTAATGGAAATATATACAGTTGAGCGGACGAGTACAGTGCTGAGGGGATGGGAAGGGAGAGGGGGAGGAGCAGAGGGAAAGGGGGAAAAGAGGGTTTAGCTGTGGAGAGGTGAAGGGGGGGTGGTAGAGGGAGTAGAGGGAGAAGAGGAGCTCAGTCTGGGAAGGCCTCTTGGAGGAGGTGAGTTTTAATACCTGCTCAGCCAGTTGTCTGCTGTGTGACCTTGGCCAAGTCACTTCATTTCTCCGTGTCTCAGTTACCTTGTCTGTAAAATGGGGATTGATACTATGAGCCCCACATGGGACAGGGACTGTGTCCAACTCAATTTGCTTGTATCCACTGCAGCGCTTAGTAAAGTGCTTGACACATAGTAAGTGCTTAACAAATGTCATCATTATTGTCATTATTATTAGTTTTCCCAGAAGGCTTTTTCTCACAAGAGATGGACTGGGAGGATTCCGTGTCCATTAGCCCACTCTTCATCTTCAATCGTAGCCTCTGCTGTGGGCCGGGCCAGGTGGTCAAGACTGGGAAATTTTCCCTGATAAGAGATTAAAATGAACATGGAATTCTGTTCATCCTAATTTGTCCATCTTCCAACTTAATCCTCCTCCATCTCCCAAATGCCTTCAACACCGTTGACCACCCCCTTCTCCTGGGAACATTATCCAACCTTGGCTTCCCTGACACTGTCCTCTCCTGGTTCTCCTCTTGTCTCT
This sequence comes from Ornithorhynchus anatinus, assembly GCF_004115215.2. Lineage (NCBI taxonomy): Eukaryota > Metazoa > Chordata > Mammalia > Monotremata > Ornithorhynchidae > Ornithorhynchus > Ornithorhynchus anatinus. The sequence continues at coordinate 101,804,681 of NC_041728.1, read as the reverse complement.
CTGGCTGCTCATTTTCTATTTCACAGGCTCCTCCTCTACCTCCCACCCCTTAAGAATTCAAGGCTCAGTTCTGGTCCCCTTCCATTCCCCATCTATGCCCACTCCCTTGAAGAAGTCTTTCGCTCCCATGACTCCAACTACCATCTCTATGTAGATGATTACCAAATCTTCATCTCCACCCCGATCTCTCTCTCTCCTTCTCTGCAGTCTTGCATTCCCTCTGGCCTTCAGGACATCTCTATTTGGAAGTCCCACTGACACTTGAAACTTAATATGTCCAAAAGAGAACTTCTCATCTTCTCATCACCCAAACCCTGTCCTTCTGGGCAGGGAATGTATAGTTATACTGAGGTTTGTACTCTCCCAAGGGCAGCATGAGAAGCAATAGTGGATAGATGGGCCTGGGAATTAGAATAATATTGTTGGTATTTGTTAAGCGATTACTATGTGCCGAGCACTGTTCTAAGCACTGGGGTAGGCACAGGGGAATCAGGTTGTCCCACGTGGGGCTCACAGTCTTAATTCCCATTTTACAGATGAGGTAACTGAGGCACCGAGAAGTTAAGTGACTTGCCCAAAGTCACACAGCTGCCAAGTGGCCGAGCCGGGATTTGAACCCATGACCTCTGACTCCAAAGCCCGTGCTCTTTCCACTGAGCCACGCTGCTTCTCTAATTAGAAGGTCATGGGTCCTAATTCTGGCTCTGCCACTTGTCTGCTGTGTGACCTTGGGCAAGGCACTTCACTTCTCTGGGCCTCAGTTACTTCATCTGTAAAATGGGGATTGAGACAATGAGCCCCACATGAGACAAGGACTGTGTCCAATTTGATTTTCTTGTATATACCCCAGTGCTTAGTACAGTGCCTGGCACATAGTAAGTGCTTAACGAACACCATTATTAGTATTACTATTTTTATTAATAAAGGCTTAGTACTGGGCCCTCCACACCGTAAGTGCTCAGTAAATACAATTGATTGATTGGCTTTTCCATCACCATAGACAGCACCACTATCCTCCCTGTTTCACACAGTCCTAACCTTGGCATTATCCTCGACTCATCTATCTCTCTCTCATTCAATCCACAAACTGAGTCTGTTACCAAATCCTGTCAATTTTACCTTCACAACATTACTAAAACCCACTGTTTCTTCTACATCCAAACCACTACCACACTGATCCAAGCAAGTATCCTATCAATCAATCAATCAATGGTATTCATTGAGCACTTACTATGTGCAGAGCACTGTATTAAGTGCTTGGGAGAGTACAGTGCAACAGAGTTGCCAGACATGTTCCCTGCCCACAAAGAGCTTATAGTCTAGAGTGGGAGACAGACATTTATATAAATGCATCTTTTATAATACATAATTTTAAAATATGCACATAAGTGCTGTGGTGTTGAGGGAGGGGCAAAAATCAAATGTCCAAAGATCACAGATACAAATGCATAGACGACACACTTAACTACAACATCAACTCCTTCCTGAACTTGCTCTGCCTTCAAAGCTGAGACGCAGCATGGCCTAGTGGATAGAGCAGGGCCTGGAAATCAGAAAGACCCCAATTCTAATCCCAGTTCCGCCCCTCATCTGCTGTGTGACCCTGGGCAAGTCACTTAATTTCTCTGTGCCTCAGTTACCTCAACTGTAGAACGGGTATTAAGACGGTGAGCCCCATGAATTTGCATTCACCCCATTGCTTAGTATAGTAAGCACCTAACAAATACCATTAAAAAATAAAGCCTTGTTGAATGGATTTTCCTTCAAGAGGCCTTCCCCAACTTAGCCCTCATTTCCCTTACTTCTTCTTCTGTGAAAGCCTTGCAGTTGAATTTTTACCCTTTATTCACCCTGTCCTCAATCCCGCAGCACTTATGTACATATCTGTAATTTATTTTATTGTCCATTTCCCCTCTAGACTCTAAGGTCCTTGCACATGGGGAACATGTCTACCAACTCTGTTGTACTGTACTCTCCCAAACATTAGTAGAGTACTCAGAATACAATAAGTTCTCAATACATACGATTGACTGATTGAAAATTCTGTCAAAGGTGGATGATCCAGTGATAGCCACCCAACCCAGCTTGGTTGGCCCCCCGAAACATGTGGCCTGGCTCTCCAGACCTGCCCCACTCAGAAAGAAGCTAATGAAGTTAGGCACTTTAGTCATCAGCATGGCTTAGCGGAGAGAGCATGGACCTGGGAGTCAGATGACCCGAGTTCTAATCCTGGTAATGTCCCATGCCTGCTGTGCAACCTTGGGCAAGTTATTTAACTCTCTGTGCCTCAATTCCCTCCTCTGTAAAATAAGAATTAAATACCTGTGTTCCTTCCTACTTAGATTGAGAGCTCCAAGTGGGACAAAGGACTGTTTCTGAATTTATGGGACAGGGACTGTGTCCCACCTGATTAACTTGCATCTACTCCTGTGCTTAGAACAGTGCTTGGCACATAATAAGCGCTTAACAAGTACCATAGTAATTATTATTATCATTATCCTGTGTCTACCCCATTGCTTAGAACAAGTGCTTTGCACATGGTTCAGACCCAGTCCTTGTCCCTCATGGATCTCATAGCCTAAGTAGGAAGGAACACAGGTATTTAACCCTTATTTTACAGAGGATGGAATCGGGGCACAAAAAGTTAAATAACATATATTATTACTATTACTACAAGTTTCTTGGTCTAGTTTCTCTGCGTCAAAGGAAACAAGGCCCCGGATTCAAGATCTTGAGGGCCCTCCTGCATTTAGGCCCTAGTTTGGAACCAGTCGGAAGCCCTCTAGACTGCGAGCTCGTTGTGAGCAGGGATTGTCACTGTTTATTGTTGCATTATTCTTTCCCAGGCACTCAGTACAGTGCTCTGCACACAGTATGCGCTTTCCCCTTTTCCCTCTGCTGCCTCTCTACTCCCCCCTTCACCTCCCCTCAGCTAAGCCCCCTTTTTTTCCCCTTTCCCTCTGCTCCTCCCCCTCTCCCTTCCCCTCCCCTCAGACTGTGCTTGTCCGCTCATTTATTTATATTTTTATTACCCTATTTATTTTGTTAATGAGATGTATTTCACCTTGATTCTTTTTATTGCTATTGTTTTTGTCTGTCTTTTCCCCCCGATTAGACTGTAAGCCCATCAGTGGGCAGGGACTGTCTCTATCTGTTGCCGATTTGTACATTCCAAGCACTTAGTACAGTGTTCTGCACATAGTAAGCGCTCAATAAATACTATTGAATATTGAATGAATGAATGAATTGAATGAATGAATGAATGGGGCCGTACAGAATTAACAGCCTTGGATATCTGGCTACAAATCTAACGTGAAAATGCTGTCCTCTAGTGGAATAATGTGCTCTTGACCAGTAAGAACAAGGAGATGGGGTTAGTGGGAAGCCCACTTTGCCCTAGCAGCTGTCAGTTGGAAAATCGCTCTGCCCTCTTTTAAGCTTAGGAAAAAAAATCTAGTTCAGCTCTTTAGATTGAAGTGCTGTTCTCTTTTTTTCCTCTTAGTCTCTCGGCCTTCCCAAAGCCTCTGTTAGGAGACAGGGTGGCTGTTTGCAATTGGTGCACCCCAAGTACATTGATCTCGTCACACCTAGGCACACTGATAAAATCTCATCATAATAATAATAATGTTGGTATTTGTTAAGCGCTTACTATGTGCCGAGCACTGTTCTAAGCACTGGGCTAGATACAGGCAATCAGGTTGTCCCACGTGAGGCTCACAGTCTTAATCCCCATTTTACAGATGAGGCAACTGAGGCACAGAGAAGTTAAGTGACTTGCCCAAAGTCACACAGCTGACAGGCGGTGGGGCCGGGACTAGAGCCTGTGACCTCTGACTCCTAAGCCCGTGCTCTTCCCACTGAGCCTCATGGTCAGTAAAATCACCCCCCAAACCAGAGGACTGGCTTAGTGGAAAGAGCACGGGCTTGGGAGTGAGAGATCATGGGTTCTAATCGCGGCTCCGCCACTTGTCTGCTCTGTGACCTTGGACAACTCACTTAACTTCTCTGTGCCTCCGTTCCCTCATCTGTAAAATACGGATTAAGAAAGACTCTGAGCTCCTCATGGGACAACCTGATTACCTTGTATCTACTCCAGTGCTTAGAACAGTGCTTGGCACATAGTAAGTGCTTAACAAATACCATCATTATTATAGAGGGATATAGAGACTGATGGATAGATATAGTATAGTGCTCAGTATAAAGTAAACAATAAATAAAATAGATAGAAAGAACTAAAAAATGTTGTATTGCCACTGTTTAAAACCATGACACAACTGGATCTGGAAGACTTTGTGTTATCTTGGTCTCTACATCTTAGGAGCAAAGAGCAACCAAGATGACGAAAGGAATGGAGCAGTTTCCATGAGACTTTGGATTGAAAAGATTAGGAATCTTCAGTCTGGAGAGGTGAGAAATGAAGGTGGTTATGGTTGAAGTCCACAAATTATGGAAGTCTATTTGAGCATGGAATTGTTCATCACTAAGCCACACACTAACATAATGAGAGAATACGTAGAGAAGCTTGAGGTCCAGTAAGTTAAAAATAAAGAAAAGGAAGCCCATTTCCACAAAACTGTTAGTTAAAAAAACCCCAAACATAGGATTTGTTAACACAGGAAGTTGTGGAGGAAGAAAATTGAGTTTTAGGGTTTAGATATAGTCTTCTCTGTATGTGGGTTGTCCAGGAGGGCAGTCATCATATAGTTTCACCTAGCATTTTTCCCTCTAGATTGTAAACTTACTCTGGGCAGGGAATGTGTCTACCAACTCTGCTATATTGTACTCTCCCAAGTGCTTAGTACAGTATATGGCTTAGTGGCTAGGACAGGGGCCTGGAAGTTGGAAGGACCTCGGTTCTAATCCTGGCTTTGCTGCATGTCCTCTATGTGACCTTGGACAAGTCACTTCACTTCTCTGGCCCTCAGTTACCTCATCAGTAAAATGGGGATGGAGACAGTGAGCCCCATGTGGGAGAAGGACTGTGTCCAACTAGATTAACTTGTATCTACCCCAGCATTTAGATCAGTGCTTGGCACATAGTAAGCATTTAACCAGTACCATTATTATTGTTATTACTTTGCACATAGTAAGCATTCAATAAATCCCATCGGTTTATTGATTGATCTTTTGATGCCACTGTTAGAGGCAGGGTTCTGGGCCGCATGGAGTTGCTGAACCCTTGCTTATTTAGAAGGGAAGGGGCTCCTTGGGGTCTAACACTTCTAAAACCTTTCATAGTTCATTCATTCATTCATTCATTCAGTCTTATTTATTGAGTGCTTTCTCTGTGCAGAGTACTGTATTAAGCACTTGGAAAGCAATAGAGACAATCCCTGCCCACACCAGGCTTATAGTCTAGAAATAGGGAGATAGAGATGAAAACAGTTCCTAACTGAGGGTAGAAATCATCTCAGTTGGTCCTATGAACTGTCTAAGAACTGCAAAAGGCTTTAAGAACATTAACTCATCCTCCCTTAGAATATTTCATTTTTTTTTATGTTGTATTTGTTAAGCTCTTACTATGTGCCAGGCACTGTACTAAGCACGACACTGCATGAAGCACTGGGTAGGTACAAGCTAATCAGGTTGGATACAGTCCATGTCTCTCATGGGCCTCATAGTCTTAATCCCTATTTTACAGATGAGGTAACTGAGGCACAGAGAAGTTAATTGACTTGCCCAAGGTCACACAGCAGACAAGTGGCAGAGCCGGGATTAGAACACAAGTCCATCTGACTCCCAGGTCCGTGCCCTATCCACTAGGCCACAAATAAGGGAATGTTCACCCAGATACAGACAAGTGACAAGTGATAGGTTCTTTTAGAACAGAAATGATTGCTTAGATTTCTGAATAGTCTTCCAAGTCAGTAATAGAAATAGCAATTATTAAGCATTTACTCTGTGCAAAGCACTGTACTATGCAATGAGAGAGAATTCACAGATGAGGATTAGACAAGGTCCCTGTCCTTTAAGGGGCTCGCAATCTAAGAGTAAAAGTGGGGAGAAGAGACTAGAGACAGATATACCAGGAATGACGATGTATTAAGATACAATACAAACCAATACATAAAAACAAAATCAGCAGGGCTAGAGGAGAAGAATGTCAGGTTCAGAGTCCCAGGCATACTCAAGTCCACTTTCCTGCCAGGGTGGTAAAACACAGAACAGGATGTATTCTCCTGGCACAGAGGAGAGCACATAGTAAGTGCTGGAGAAGCAGCGTGGCTCAGTGGAAAGAGCACGGGCTTTGGAGTCAGGGCTCATGAGTTTGAATCCCAGCTCTGCCACTTGTCGGCTGTGTGACTGTGGGCAAGTCACTTAACTTCTCTGTGCCTCAGTTCCCTCATCTGTAAAATGGGGATTAAGACTGTGAGCCCCATGTGGGACAACCTGATTCCCCTATGTCTACCCCAGCGCTTAGAACAGTGCTCGGCACATAGTAAGCGCTTAACAAATACCAACATTATTATTATTATTAGTTATTAAATGGGCCAATGTCCATTCATCCATTCATTCATTCATTCAATCCTATTTATTGAGTGCTGACCATCTGCAGAGCTCTGTACTAAGCCCTTGGAAAGTCCATTTATCCCACTGAGCACAAAGGGGTCACCCCACACATTCTAGGGGATGACAGTGGTACTGTTCTACTAAGTGTGGTTCAACCATTCATTCATTTTATTCACCGAAGACTTTTCTTTGAAAACAGGTGACCCCATTTAATGCCACAGTGTGTGAAGTGGGGCCTTCTAGACTCCATTGCCTTCCAAAACTCATTCCTTTCCCCATACCCTTTTGTGGCTGTACCAGCTCCAGCCTCTGGCTGATTGCCTCCCCTCATCATCAATCACTAAAAATCCCACCTCTGTTCTTAAGAAGAATAATAATAATGATATTTGTTAAGCACTAACTCTGTGCCAGGCAATATAATAAGTGCTGGGGTGGATACAAGAAAATCAAATAGGACAAAGTCCTTGACCCATGTGGGGCTCACAGTCTCCAACACCATTTTTCAGATGAGGTGACTGAGGCACAGAGAAGTGAAGTGACTTGCCCAGGGTCACCCAGAGGACCAGTGGCAGAGTCAGGATTAGAACCCATGACCTTCTGAGTCCCAGACTGGTGCTATATCCCTTACATCATGCTGCTTCTTATCTCCTCCACCTTTCCTTGCCAATTTCTTCAAGCCACCTGCTGATTACGCCAGCTCCACTGGTTCCTTGGTTCCTGATTGGTAGTCATTCATTCATTCATTCATTCATTCATTCAATAGCATTTTTGAGTGCTTCCTATGTGCAGAACACCGTACTAAGTGCTTGGAATGTACAATTCAACAACAGATAGAGACAATCCCTGCTCAGTAATGGACTCACAGTCTAGACGGGGGAGACAGAGAGCAAAGCAAAAGAGAACTGAATAAAAAAAGACATCAACAAGATAAATAGAATCAAGGAGACATACACCTTATTATCAAAATAAATAGGGTAATAAATAATATATACAGATGAGCCTAGTGCTGGGGGAGGGGAAGGGGGAAGAGCAGAAGGTCGGGGGGGAGGAGAACGGAGGAGGAACAGAGGGAAAGGGGGGCTCAGTCTGGGCAAGCCTCCTGGAGGAGATGAGCTCTCAGTAGGGCTTTGAAGAGGGGAAGAGAGTTGTTTGGCAGATGTGAGGAGGGAGGGCATTCCAGGACAGTGGTAGGATGTGAGCCGGGGGGCGATGGTGGGATAGGAATGAATGGGAGACAGTGAGGAAGTAAGCGGCAGAGGAGCGGAGCGTGTGGGGTGGGCAGTAGAAAGAGAGAAGGGAGGTGAGGTAGGAGGGGGCAAGAGGATGGAGAGCTCTGAAGCCAAGAGTGAGGAGTTTTTGTTTCGTGTGAAGGTTGATAGGTAATCACTGGAGGTTTTTGAGGAGGGGAGTGACATGCCCAGAGCATTTCTGTAGGAAGATGATCCGGGCAGCGGAATGAAGAATAGCCTGGAGTGGGGAGAGACAGGAGGATGGGAGATCTGAGAAGAGGCTGACACAATAATCCAGTCAGGATATTATGAGAGCTTGTACCAGCACGATAGCAGTTTGGATGGAGAGGAAAGGGCGGATCTTGGCGATATTGTGAAGGTGAGACTGGCAGGTGTTGGTGACGGATTGGATGTGTGGGTGCATGAACACATGAATAGTCAGGGCTGTCCCTTGCTCGAGGTGCAAAATGGATTGGAGGAGGCAGGGGAGGAGTGAGGGGGGTTAGGAGGAGTGGTGGTGGTGACAGTGAGGGAAGCCGTGACCAGCTGAGTTCACCAGAGGCCCCATGAATCCTCCCCATGAATGAGAGGGATTTTCCCAGGAAAATTTCCCATGGCTTCCTCTCACATTCATTGCCTCCCCAGCCAAGCTGGGGTGGCAGAGTCAGTGGACCAGCTCCTGCGTTCGATCCCCAAAGACTCAAAGGATGCAGAGAGTCTGAGGGTCAAGTTGGCCCTTCAGCACAAAGAACAAGCACCTGTGGCCAGGATTAACCCACTACCCCTTGGTTGGCAGCAAGAGTCAGCACTGGAGACAGAAGTGATGGCATGTGTTAAGCCCTTACTATGTGTCGAGCGCTGTTCTAAGCACTGGGGTAATTACAAGCTAATCAGGATGGACAAAGTGTTAATCCCCATTTTACAGATGAAGTCACTGAGGCACAGAGATGTGAAGTGACTACTCCAAGGTCACACAGTAGGCAAGCAGCAGAGCCGAGATTAAAACCCAGGTCCTTCTGACTCCCAGGCCGGTGTGTTATCCACTAGGCCATGCTTTCCAACAGAGGAGGAGGGTCAGAGTCAAGGCAACAAGGCAGACCCTCTCCAATAATGATAATAGTAATGATAACAGTAACACAACAATAATAATAATATTGGTTAAGTGCTTTGTCAACTGTATGACTGTGGGCAAGTCACTTCACTTCTCTGTGCCTCGGTGACCTCATCTGTAAAATGGGAATTAACTGTGAGCTTCATGTGGGACAACCTGATTACCCTGTATCTACCCCAGCGCTTAGAACAGTGCTCTGCACATAGTAAGCGCTTAACAAATCCCGACATTATTATTATTATTATTAAGCACTGCACCAGTTGCTGAAGTAGATACAAGATAATTATCTCAGACACAGTCCCTGAACCACAAGGCACTCACAGTCTAAATTGGAGGGGAAACAGGTATTAAATCTCCTTTTTACAGATGAGTAAACTGAGGCTCAGAGAAGTGAAGTGAGCTTCCCAAGGTCACACAACAGGCAAGTGGCAGAGCCAGAATAAGAATCCAAGTCTTTTGACTCCCAGACCTGTCCTCTTTCTACTAGGCCATGTTGCTTCTCAAATCACCTCATGCCCAGACCCTTTTCAAGAAACCCTAGTTCCTGGCCCGCACAGTTCCTTCCGGGGAAAGGATGTGGGGAGTGGGAAAGTGCCCTGTCCAGAGTTGTCTCTGTCAAGCTGTCTTTTTCTCAGTCTCTCCGATTTTCTTGCTCTTTTCTCCCCTGACCTGAATCATTTCCGTCCCCCTTTTCTGGATTTGGGAGAAGTGCTATTTTCTCCTCCAGAGAATCTGCTCACTTCTCTCCTGGAAAGCAAGAAGTAAAGTGAATGGGACCAAGAAACAAGCACAGCTCAGAAGCAATTACACCTGGCCCTCTTGACACATCTGCGGTTTGCATTTGTAACCCTCAAGACAAGCTGCAAAAATACACGGGGCCTACCAGCCCTAAAACATTCAAATAAATGTCCATTCCTCTGGGCTCGTAAGGCGGGAAGCAGTAGGCCGAGAAACCAGGGAAACCTGTTTGGTCAGCTTTGTGCTCCTTCCACAGGCACGTCCCTCTGTCCGTCCTGGAGCTGAGCTGGCCGGCTGAATCAGCAGGAGTGCCCTTCTCTGCCACAAGGCAGACGCTGGATCCGGGCAGGCTCCAGACCTGTTTGCGAACAGTGGCCGTCCCTGACCTGAGGGTGTATGAACCTCAAGGAAAAGGGGAGGTGGAGGCAGGCAGGAAGAGAGCCAGGAGTGTCCCCAGAAGGGCAGTTGAGAAGCAGCATGGCGTAATGGATAGAGCACGGGCCTGGGAGTCAGAAGGACCTGAGTTCTAGTCCTGGCTCAACCATTTGTCTGCTGGGTGACCTTGGGCAAGTTACTTCATTTCTCTTTGCCTCAGTTACTTCATCTGTAAAATGGGGATTAAAACTGTGAGCCCCACGAGGTAAAGGGAGAATGTTCAACCTGATTACCTTGTATCTATCCTAACACTTAGAACGATGCGTGGTACATAGTAAGAGCTTAACAGATACCATAAAAAAGGGGTAGTGGGAGTGAAGCGGTCTACTGGTGCTGGATTGAGATGAGGCAGGAGCACCTCCTCATCTCACTCCCCAACACTGGGACAGAGATCTCCTAAACATATTTAATACCCTACTTCCTGCAGAGGTCTAGGAAACAATTATTAATGATGGCCTTTTTTGGGGGGTATTTGTTAAGCTCTTACTATTTTCCAGGCACTGAATTAAGCCCTGGGGTAGATAGGAGCTCTAATATTATTATTAGATTGAGGCAAGGAGAGACACTGCTGCTTCTCACGCAACTGTGGAAAGCAACAAAGAGGGCAGGGCATTTCACCTACTTCTAGGGCACCTAGACAACCATGCCTGGACCCTGTGTTCCACAGCTCCTTTCCCCTGGCAGAATGACTGCTGGGGTAGCTGCCCCCTCACCAGACTGTAATGTGGGGGGTGGAACTAGCTGAGCTCCCCTGCTGCTCTCTTCCACTCTCAGCTCACCGTTGGGGGGCAGGGCATGGGGAAGAGCCCTCCAGGAGAGCCGGGAAGCCAAAGTGGCAACAAGAAGGACCGGGGAGGAAGAAGAGCCTCGTTCATATTTGCTCAGGGTCCCATCACTCCCTCCAACCTGTCACCATCAGTCCCTTTTCTTTTCCCCTTCTCCAAGGCCTCCCCTCTCCATGTCCCCAGGGCACCTCCTGGAGGGACCACTCTCCTTGGCAGCCTCCACCAACCTCCTCCTCTTTCTTCTCCTCCTCTTCCTTTTCTTCCTCCTTCTCTTCCTCTTCTTCCTCCTTCTCTCCCTCTTCTTCCTCCTTCTCTTCCTCCTCATCTCTAGTACCGAGTACAGAGAAGCAGCGGGCCTAGTGGAAAGAGCACAGGCCTTGGAGTCAGAGGACCTGGTTTCTAATCCCATCTCCACCATTTGCCTGCTGTGTGACCTTGACCTTATCACTTTGCTTCTCTGTGCCTCAGTTTCCTCATTTGTTAAATGGGTATTAAATCCTACTCCCTCCTACTTGGACCGTAACTCCTGACAGGAGACAAATATGTAAGTATATATCTGTAATTTATGTATTTATTTATATTAATGTCCATCTCTCCCTCTAGACTATGAGCTCATTGTGGGCAAGAATGTGTCTGTTTACTTTTATATTGTACTCTTCCAAGTGCTTAGTAAAGTGCTTTTCACACAGTAAGTGCTCAATAAATACAACTGAATGAATGAATAAATGAAAGACAGGGACTATGTCCAACCTGATTATCTAATATCTACCCCAGTACTTAGTACAGTACTCGGCATATAGTAGGCGCTAAACAAATACCACTATTATTATTGATTGAGCTGTCCCTGGCCTTGAGGAGGTGGGACAAAGAGCCGCAAATGGACAAATGCCCAATAGTTCAAAGTGAATGATCATAATAGTAATAAACACAATCAAAACTATCAATGACAAATAAGCAAGCAGATAAGTATGTTTGTGCTGACAGACCCAAGGCATGACCAAGGTGGGAGAAATATCTCCCGAAACTCCTTAAGACAAGTGATCGCATCTACCCACTCCACTGTATTGTGCTCTCCCGAGTGCTCAGTACAGTGCTCTGCACACAGTATTAAATAAATACCATCGATTGATTAATGGATTGATTGATTAGAGGCAACGGCTTTAAAGAAGAATTTTAAGGGTGGTATATGATCTCAGGGAAGGAAAGCTGTCCCATTTCAGTACAGATCCATTTGATGGATGGGGGTGGTTCAGGTGGGGATGGAAAACTCCAGGGTGGCTGAATCATTTTAATGCTCAGGAGGCATACTGGACAAGATGGAGCAAGAAAGGGAAGGGATTTTCCCTTTCCACCAGCAGCTAGAGGAACACCAAGTCCAAAGAAGTTAAGAGCTCCCCTAAAGTCCCCCATCAAAATCAGTGAGGAAGGAAGAGACCAGAGAACTCTGGGTTTAGTGTTGGGTTCAAACTGGAGTGTTTCAGACAGGAAAGCGAAACCCACTTGCCTTGACTCCCCATCACCCCAGTCAAACCCCACCAAGATCACCCAAGTTCTCTGGGAGTGCAGAACTTGGCCCTGGGCTGTCTCCGTGAGCAAATGATATTTATTCTGACACCCGTCCCAAGCAGCTTTTGAGGGGAGTGGATTTGCTCACCTAGGGAATGGAATATCTTACGTGGGAGTTTTCCTAGGAGGGAGGTAGCGAATGAGTAATGTCTTCTAAAAACAACTCCTCTTTCAGAGACATGCTGTTCTCTGGGTTGGGAAGAATTCCAAAGTGCCCCGAATTGGGGCAAAACTAAGCAATGATCCAAGACCCATCCCCTAAAACATCTGCTGGTCATTTGGGCTCCGACCATCTCAGCCCTGGGGGGACACAACCCGGCCAAGTCGGGGTCCCAAACGTAGCACTGGGTCCTCGAGACATATAAGGAGAAATTATGTTTGTATTCCAATTCCAGCTTTGGAAGCAACCGCAGTCATGGCTTCCTAACCTCTGGGTCTAAAAAAAGAGGGCTGGGCTGAGCCAAGCACACGCGCAAAATGAATCTTGGACTGAGGGGAAAGGAAAGGGTGAGGCCAGGCCTTGGTTTCTGGGCTGGAGTGGTTTCTGGCCTTGGGATGGGCTCCGGGGACCAAAGGGCCTTGAGGCCAGTTTAGAGAAGGGAGAACTGAAAGCTCCAGATTGTGAGCCCCTTGGGGACCAGGGACTGTATATAATTTGTAAATGCCTGGTTTTTTCCCATAGTACTGTCCTTTGAGTAAAATGGGTGGCTAATAACAATGGCATTTGTTGAGCACTTACTGTGTGCAGAGCACTGTACTAAGTGCTTGGAATGTACAATTTGGCAACAGATAGAGACAATCCCTGCCCAATAACAGGCTCGTAGTCTAAAAGGGAGAGACAGGTAGCAAAAAAAAAACCAAGTAGACAGGTAGAGAATACATACAACACAGTTGGTTAACTAGTTCCCTGCCCACAAGGAGCTTACAGTCTAGAGCTGGGACAGACATTTATATAACTCAGTAATTTTTAATATATAATTTAAATATACATACATAAGTGCTGTGGGGCTGTGGTTGGGGTGAATACCATGCTGAAAGATCACAAAAGATGTAGAAGGGAAAGGGAGCTGAGGAAAAGAGTGCTTAATAGTACTAAATGCTAACCAATGAAAGTAATGTTAGTAATAAATACTATCCAATGATGATATATTGTACTCTCCCAAGTGCTTAGTACAGTGCTTGGCACACAATAAGTGCCCAATAAATATGATTGAATGAATTAATGATGATGGTATTTGTTAAGCCCTCACTATTTGTCAAACTCTGTTCTAAGCACTGGGGTAGATACAAGATAAGCAGGATGGACACAGTCCTTGTCCCACATAGAGCTCACAGTCTTAATCCCCATTTTACAGATGAGATAACTGAGGCACAGAAAAGTTAAGCAACTTGCCCAATGCCACTAGCAGACAGGTGGCAGAGCTGGGATTATAACTCAGGATCTTCTAACGCCCGGGCATGTGCTCTATCCACTAGGCCACGTAGTTTCCCCAGTTAAATCCAGCCCTGTCCCACCATTTCCTCTTCTCCACTAACTCCCCTAGGGCTACAGTTCCTTGCTGAGGAAGGGAAGAGAGGCTCAGGGGAGAAGCATGGATGCAGTGGGGGTGCCTAGTGACAGGGAGGAGAAGACTGGGATGAGCTCTGTCAGTCAGAGAAAAGTGCTGAATTTAGAGCTTCTTGAATATTGAGGGACATGAGGAGGCTAGCTTTCAGAGGGACAAGGTAAGACCATGGCATAGTGGATAGAGCATGGGCCTGGGAATCAGAATGTCATGTTCTAAATGTTCTAAACCCAGCTCGACCACCTGTCTGCTGTCTGGCCTTGGGCCGTCACTTCTCTGCGCCTCAGTTACCTCATCTGTAAAATAGGGATGGAGACTACGAGGCCCATTCGTGGGACAGGGACTGTGTCCAACCCAATTTGCTTATATCCACCACAGTGCTCAGTTCAGTACCTGGCACACAGTAAGCTCTTAACAAATACCACAATTACTATTTTTTATTATTAAGAACAATGCTTTCATTAGGAAGGCCCTCTTACAAACACACTGCCTCTTGGGTCACATTCTCTGGGTGGAAACTGCTAGGCGTCCACCTCCCGGTCTGTTCTGCTTACCCCATTAACCCTGCCCTGATTTTACCCTCCAGCCTGTCATGCTTCTACCCTTCATTCATTCATTCAATCATATTTCTTGAGCGCTTACTGTTTGCAAAGCACTGCACTAAGCACTATCCTCCAACCTGCCGTTGTTTATCCTTTCCAATCTGTCAGGATCCCATATCCCAGGCTACCCTTATTTCGCCCTCCAGCCTGTCCTGCTTCTACTTTCTGCCCTACCTTGTTTCCACCTTCCAGTCTGCCTTGCTTCTACCCTCCATCCCACTCTGCTTTTATCCTCCAGCTTATCTGTTTCAACTCTGCAGCCTGCCTTCTTTTTACTTTCTCTGCTTCTACCTCACAGCCTACCCTCCTTCCACCCTCCAGCCTGGCTGCTTCTACCCTCCATCCTGCCCTACTCCTATCTCCCAGCCTGCCCTGCTTCTATCCGCCAGCCTGCCCTGTTTCCACCTGACATTCAGCCCCACATTCATTAAGTTCTAATTCCATTTGCTTCACCTGGAGACTATTGGGGGCAGGCTGGGAGGGGTAAACAGCCTGGAGGATAGAAGCAAGGCAGCCCAGAAGGTAAAACAAGGCAGGCAGCAGGGTAGAAGCAGATCAGTCCCCGAAGAGCTCTCTAGTTTCTTAAAATGCTATTGGTTCCACCAGCAGTTAGTTTGGAGTGGAGCCTGATCCCAGGTGGTCAAAACTGAGGGAGAACTAATCGAGGGGGCTATTGTTCTGGGCAGTGGAGATGGGGACTACGATTCCTGATCCAGAACTCTGGAAGGATGGGCTGCAAGCTCACTTGGAGCAGGAAAGGAAAGAACAGCTCCCTGACACGGCAGCCATGGCAGTCAACTCCTGCTGGCCAACTCTGGGGGCCAAAGAAAGCTAACACCCTCCCATGGAGCTGGGGTTGTGGGGACGAAGCCATTAGCTTCATCCCACGGTTTTCGAGCTACAACTCCTCACCCCTCAGCTTCCTGCCAGCCTCAATAGGGCTCCTGCCTGTGACTCACTCCCATCCCGGGCCTCCAGCCAGGAGGCTTCACTCTGAACCGCACCCAGCCTCGGCCTCACTGGGGAAAGTTCCTCCCACCAAAACCCTGCTGCTTTCTGTGGGACCCCTCCCAGGCCTGCGTGGGTCAACCTGTCAGCCTGGTGCGTCACCCCGCCCTGTTTCAGTCTCTAAATGTTCATTTACTAGAGAGTGTGCGTGGGTCTTCATTTTTATTACCTTTTGTGTGTTGGTTCACCTTCCTGACCCTTCATCCACACTGTTCATTTTTTTTCCCAGATCTTCAAAGGAGAAGCCAGCAACCTGGCAACTTCCTTTGCTCCTGGGTTGGGGGCTGGAGGAGGTTAGGGAAGATATTGTTGGGATGGTGAGTAGACAAAATGAGCCCCCGGAAAAGGAACTTACTGGGGTAAGTGAAGATGGACACTGCAGTGGCAGGGGTGGGAATCTAGGATGGTCAACAGTCATAGCTCCCCAGTACAGCAAAACCCACCACAGGCTACTTGCTGACTTAAGTTAAGCAGCTAGAAACACCTTCAGGCATCTCTTGCTGGGAATCTTCTCAGTGTGGCTCGATCTCGCCTGTCTCGCCGCTGACACCTGGCCCATGTCCTACCTCTGGCCTGGAATGCCCTCCCTCCTCAAATCCTACAGACTACTACTCTCCCCCACTTACTGAAGGCACATCTCCTCCAAGAGGCCTTCCCAGACTGAGCCCTACTTTTCCTTATCTCCCACTCCATTGTGTGTCATCCTGACTTGTTCCCTTTGCTCTCCCCCCTGTCCCCACAGCACTTATGTACATATCTGAAATTTTATTTATCTTGATGTCTCTTTATTTGTATTGTTGTCTGTCTCTCCACCTCTAGACTGTGAACTCATTATTGGCAGAGATTGTTACTTTTTGTTGTTGTATTGTACTTTCCCAAGTGCTTAGCACAGTGCTCTGCACACAGTAAACACTCAATAAATATGATTGAATCTGTGAGGGGAGGAGATTTGGCAGGAAAATAAAGTTTCCACAGTGAGCTGGGGAAGCAGAAGGAAAGTCTCACAGGGAAATAAAGTTCAGAGAATGAATAAGCCACTGAGGAAGAGAGGGGAGGGGCAGGGATAAAGAAAGGTTATGAGACCATGGGAGAGAGACCTAGAAACTTTGTTGAGTCAGTTTCTCATTTCTAGCATGCCCAGGAGTTTGAAGTGGGATTTAGAAATCACTTTTCTCCAGTAAACTGGTGACTCAAGTCCTCCTAAGTCTCACCAGAAAAAGCTTCCTGCTTCCTGCATCTTCTGTAGAAGGGAGGAGAGAGAGGGTTTCTGTGCTTTCCAAAGCACCCCGTAGGTTGAAAGGAGGTGGGAGAAAGGGAGGGAACTCCAGACCCAATGTGGGGCTGGGAAGACGTGAGGTGTGGTTTCTTTGGCCTGGGCACCAAAGGATTCTGGGAGTTCTCGGCCCAGCCCATCTTGCTCCAGGAGCCAGGCAGGTTGTATTAAGACATGATTCTGCTTCCTCATGACCAGGGGAGGAGAGCTGGAGAAAACAGTACAAAAAAGGGAAATGAAACGAGGAAGAATGTAAGCTCACTATGGGCAGTGAACACTTCTACCATCTCTGTTGCATTCTCCCAAGTGCTTCGTACAGTGAACTACACGAAGTGCTCAATAAATACCATTGATTAACTAAAGAAGAGGAGAGGAAATGGAAGGAAAACTGAGACATTCAAGCCAAGCAATGGAAGACACTTAATAGGGAGATTTTGGTTTTCTTCATTTATTCTATTTTGTACAAAATGCATTTGAGATTGTCCTTCATTTATTTTTCTTCCCACTCAGCTTTTTTTCATCTGTTTCTCTCAGTTTCCCTCTCCACTGCCTTTTGTTCTGCCTTCCCCAGCCTACCGTATCAGCTCTGTTCACTTAGGGGACTGGAAGACCCCAGAATTTCCAGACAGATAGATTAGGGAAGCCAGCCAGGACCGTCATGGGTGAGGGAGTCCAGTTTTCCATCTGTCAGTGGGCAGTCCCTCCCCTGGCTGACCCCAGACAGGCCCTGCCGAGGAGGAAGAGAAGGAGGCAGGAGGGGGAAAGAGTGGAATTCACCAAACTTACAAAGTTAGGGCTGATGGCAGTCTGGAGATAGCGCAGCACTGGACTCGTCCCCCAGCCCTTGTGGACTCTTCAGCCGTCAGAGCAGTGCTGAAGGACCACCAAAGATTCCCAGAAGCAGAACTGGACAAGCAGGAGGAGGCCCAGGGGGGCCCAGAGCTGGGGGACAGATACAGTGGGTGGGGAGGGTCTCTGGAGTGGGTGAAGGGTCTCTGGAGTGGGCCTGAAGATGGGGCATAAGTGTCAGTGAAGGAAAATTGCTCCAAGACCCTTTCATTCCCTTTCCTGTCCTGCACTCTACATGGAAGCCCCAGCTGCCATTCTCTGCATGCCCCTCTCCTTCCCCTGCTCCACTATGGGGATCCTGGCTGATAATGAGACTCCCATTCTGGCCAGCAACAGGGCACTGACCTATCCCAGCACTTGGGGTCACCCCACACGTCCTCCCTGGGGGAAGCCAGAAGGATCACGTGAATGAGAAACATCATGCCAACAGAGAAGACAGCACTCGCGTTGTCAAGAAAGCAGGCTTGGGTCCTTTGGAACACCATCTTCATCCGGGAAGCGGTCACCGGGGTTCGACCTTCCCGCCGTTCTGCCCAAGGGCACCTCTGTTTCACATAGAAGAGCCCCCCACGATGGGCAGGGCCGGGCCTCTCGGCCAGGGAAGAAATTCCATCAGCTCCATTGTTCCAGCCCCTCGCCCAGAGTAAAAACATGCTCTCATCTATCCAGGTTTACACAAATAGAGCATATACAGTACACTAATACAAAGTTTTACAAAATATATAAATTACAGTCATTGACAAGCACCTTCACCCTCCATCTGGGGACGCTTCTCTCAGCAGTCATATTGCTAGGGAGAAAAGAAAACATGCTTGAAGTTAGGAGGAGCGGAAGGGCAGGAATCTTTACCTCAGAGCTCTAAAGTGGCTGCGGGACAGGACATAAGCCAATGGCTTTCTAGACTAATTGAGGGGGCTCGGTCTGACCCTGGACAGGCTGTTTGGGAGGGACACCAGTTGACCTGAAACTCAAAGGGCGTGTGCTCTCAAAACATTCACCCAATGTTTCATAATCGGATGGGGCCTTGGACCTGGAAAACAGCCACCTGGACCTGGAAAACAGAGTTCATGAAAACCGTGGATGTCAACAATCTCAGCTTGTTAATGTTTCTGTTTGAATCCTAGGAGCCCGGAGGACTTGTAAACAAATACGGGGATTGCTGTAAAGTCTCACTAAATGAAGCTGGGGGCACAGAAGGGTGAGCCATGGAGTTTCAGGCTTGTTCTTGACTATCCAACTATTCCCTTCCAGTGTAGTAATAATAATAAAATAATAATACAAGAAGCAGCATGGCCTAGTGGAAAGAACATGGGCCTGGGATCAGAGAACCTGGATTCTAATCCTGGCTCTGCTAATTGCTTACTGTGGTGGACCTTGGGCAAATCATTTAACTTCTCTGTCCCTCAGTTTCTTCAACTGTAAAATGAGGATTAAATCTTCCTCCCTCCTACCTAGACTGTGAGAACCATGTGGGACGGAGATTGTGTCCAACCTGATAAACTTCTATCTATCCCAGAGCTTAGAGCAGTGCTTGATACATAGTAAGCACTTTAACAAATACTATAAAATAGTAATCAATCAGTTGTATTTATTTGAGCATTTACTGTGTGCAGAGCACTGTACTAAGTGCCTGGGAGAGTGCAATATAACAATATAACACACATCTGCTGTCCATTATGAACTTATGATTAATAACAATAATGATGGTAACTATTAAGCACTTACCATGTGCCAGACAGTGTACTAAATTCTGGGGTAAATAGAATTAATCAGGTTGGGCATAGTCACTGTTCATTCATTCATTCAATAGTATTTATTGAGCGCTTACTATGTGCAGAAGCACTGTACTAAGGCACTTGGAATGAACAAGTCAGCAACAGATAGAGACAGTCCCTGCCGTTTAGACGGGCTTACAGCCTAATTGGGGGAGACGGACAGACAAGAACAATGGCAATAAATAGAGTCAAGGGGAAGAACATCTCGTAAAAAACAATGGCAACTAAATAGAATCAAGGCGATGTACATTTCATTAACAAAATAAATAGGCGTAATGTCCCACAAGGGAAGGGGGAGGGAACAGGTATTAAATTCCCATTTTACAGATGAGGAAACTGAGGTCCAGAGAAGTGAAATGACTTGCCCAAGGTCATGCAGAAGACAAGTGGCAGATCCAAGATTAGAGTCCAGGTCCTTCTGACTCTCAGACCCATCTTCCTTCCACTAGGCCATGCTGTTTCTCTATGTACTTCGTGCAAGACATTCTCAGTGTAAGGCTCACCTTACCATCCTCAATGTCATCTTTCAACCACAGGATCTACCTGTTCTTAGAATACACCAAGGGAGGATTGGGTCAGCTACTGCTCCACATCTTATTAGGAAAAGCACAGACTCTTCCTGCAGCACCTCAGCGCAGACACTGTAAAACTCGTCATTACCTTATAATGGCAGCAGATCTGACTTGTTGGATTAGTGTGGCTAGAGTCTGTTTGAACCTCCACAGATGCAGTCCAGGGCAGGTAATTAGGATGGGTTTGGATTATGAAATTCTAGATTATTCGCACATGGCACCCGGCGGTGTTCTGGTAGTCCCAGCTCATCCCAGGAGGGCGGGTGTGCTGGGGAGAAGGCGAACTACTTATTCAGGCCTGAGGCTGCTGCATAGACTCCAAAGCACAAATGGGTGGTGACTCAACTGCAATGGGTCGGGAAGTGGAGCTTTCTGAATGACACGAGCAAGGGGGTCTGTTGGAGGACAAAGCAGGACAACCATGAGGTGGACTCAGTTTAGAAAGTGCTTACCTGCTGACGGGAGCAGCAGAATCCGCATATTCCTCCAAGGACACCGTTGATGACTTGAAGGAGACACAGGATGAATTCAATTCCCCCGAGAGCCAGCAAGATGGAGAACAGAGTCACGTTCCACTGCACCACATTTCTGGGCTGAAGGCAATTCCCCCAAGAGGAATGGTCCATCAGATAACTGTTGAGAGTAAAAATAGCCATTTACAATAGGGTGAGGGGTAAATCGAGGACATTAGGTTTCCTAGTGGGTCTCGTTTCCATTTCTCTTTCTGTCGACTTCTTGCTCATGACCTCCCTTCTGCCTGGGACTGCGTCTCCCTTCAAATCCAGTAGACCACCTCTCTTCCCATCCTCCAAGAGCTTCTGAAATCTCATTTCCAGGAGGCCTTTCCCTGATTAATCTTTCATCTCCCCATCTGTTTCCCCTTCTCCTGCCACTTCAATATTAGGTATCTCCTAAAGCCCCGGGGTAGCAATTATGTCTCATCTTTAAATCTTGAAGCTTCCCTCTACCTGCAGTTTATTTTAGTGCCTGCCTCCCCCTTAGATTGTAAACCCCTAGAAGGCAGGGTTTATGTCTACTGACTCTCTATTATACTCTCCCAGGCACTTAGTACAGTGGTCTGCACAGAGTAAACTCTCATTGAATACTATAAATTGATGGATCGATTGATTGACCGAGCCTGGAAAACTTTGCCAAACATCACAGCCTACAAGAAGCATCAAGTCGTCGTCATCATCATCGCCAGTGGATCTTATTGAGTGCTTTCTCTGTGCAGAGGACTTTACTAAGCACTTGGGAAAGTACAGTACTACAGAGTTGGTAGGCATGATCCCTGCCTACAAAGAGCTTGCAATCTAGAGGTGGAAACACACACTGAAAAAAATAAAATAATGAGCCTTTTTACCCTAACCCCCTATTGTGAGTAGTCAACCAGTAGGTTCCTAGGTCTGGAAGAAATTCGCAAAGCTGGAGACCAAGGAGCTGAATCGATAATCTCTGGCTCTCAGTTGCTGTCTGTGTTCTTTTTCTTAGATGGAATCAATCAATAAATAGTCTTTTTTTGAGCACTTACTGTGTGCAGGACTCTGTACTAAATGATTTGGAGAGCACAATACAACTGAGTTGATAGACACATTCCATGCCCATGATGAGACATCTCTTCCCTGAAATGGGTAACATTTAATGTAATGGGCAAAGAACCAATCTGTGATTGCTTAGAGCTTTCAGTGAGAGTTCTTGAAGTTTCAATTCAGGTTTACCCCCCGGTCAGCCTGTCAATTCTCCAAAACAGAAGTTCTGTCCTCCCATGAGAATTGCTAGTCCAAGTTTCCTGCCCTAAGTCCAATTAATCAATATCAGTGACAAGGATAAGGAGAGTCCCTGAAAAATCTCATAGTTTACATTAACTCTGAAAAAAATGATTGGGTCCATTTTGGGCAAATTAAATAATGAAACCCAGAAGTCAAGGTTGGCCAATTAAAAAAAGCAATTGAAAGCCCCAGCAACATTAGGGTAATGCAATCATCAGATGGTATTTATTGAGTCTTACTGCATGTTGAGCACTGTATCAAGCATCTGGGAGAGTACAAATCAACAGAGTGGTAGACTTTATCCCTGCCCACAAGGAGTTTACAGTTTAGAGTTACAATCCAGTTACCCTACAGACGGGCAGAGCTTCATCCTCAAATGAACTCAACATGTTTATGGGGTGTGTTTCTTCTCCGACACAGGCATTTTGGAAGAAATTCCTGCCCTGATCTTATCAGGCAAAAACTTCAATCAAGGGAATGTTTTGTTATTTCTTTAAATATTGTCATGGCTTCATTTAAAAGAAATGCAGAAAGGCATCTCTAGGGCAGTTTTCACTAGACCCCTGTGTCTGTCCACAAACAGAACCTTCCGAAAGCCAGCTGGTCTCATTGGCCTTAACCCTATGTGTGCGAGGAGCTGCCAGAAATAGGACTTTTGAATGATTAATAAGAAGGGGCAGGGGTGTGTGTGTGTGGAATCTAAGATGATAGACCTCCTTCCTTACTCAGGCCAGTTGGGAAAAATCCTATCAGATTATGCAGAAACTGGTCTAGCCCAGATCCCATTTTTGAGCAATTATTGCAAGATATACTAGCTATCAAAGCAGCATGGCTTAGAAGAAAGGGCATGAGCCAGGGAGTCGGGGTTCTGGGTTCTAATCCCAGCTCTGCAATTTGCCTCCTGCGTGATCTTGGACAAATCACTAGGCTTCCCTCTGGCTCAGTTTGCCTCTCTGAGAAATGGGGATTAAATACCTGTTCTCCTTTCTTAGATTGTGAGCCCCCTGTGGGACAGGGAGTGTGTCCAACCTATTTATCTTGTATGTACCCTACTGCTTAGCACAAGGCTTGAATCAGGGTAAGTGCTTAACAGGTATTACAAATATTCTTATTATTCTGGCTTCTTCCTTTGCTTGACTACACCCAGTGCTTAACACTTTTGCTTTGCTTCTTAGGGGCCCCCAAATCTTTCAGATCTGGGTCTTATTTAGAAGGGAGTATTCTGCTTCCCATGACGGTTTGCACTTAGTTTTCCAAAGAAAGGCCTAAATTCTTTCTTCTAACTTCCTTTCCTGGCAGGGAGGAGATGTTCAAAGATACAATTTGAGCACTCATGGTGCTCTCTGAGCTAAGCAGGGTTTGTTGTGACAAGCAAGCAAGACATCGTGGAATTCAACCTCTCTTTTCCGAAGTGAGATACCAATTCGAATCATGTTGATTCCAGGCTAGAAGCCTATCTGCTTGCATGTAGAAAACACAAGTAGCAGAAGCATCGGTTGACTTCCCCCTTAGATGAGCCCCCTTTTGGGAAAAAACTCTGGGGTTCAGGAGGCTTGACTGTGGAAAGGGAGCAGGCTTTTGTACTGGAAAAAAAAGCAACTAGGTCAAATAATAATTATTCCCCATCCAAATATTATTGATCTGATTGAGCTGATCCAGTTTTTCAAACCCACATTCTGTTCCAGAGATGATGATATAATCTCCAGTGGGCTGTATTGTTTACTGTTGCTTGGGTTGGGGCACCTGACAGACTGACTGTTGTTGCTCCTAGCCATGTGGGGAAATTAGAACAGTCATAAACGCCTTCTGGACTCTCAGCTTCTCCTGGGCACAGACATAGAAACTTTTGAATAAAAAATTGGACTTGTTCGGGACTCAAAAGAGTCACCAGAAACCCAAGCCTCTGCATGCCTTTTTTTTTAAAAATGGTATTTGTTAAGCATTTACCATATGTCGGGCACTGTACTAAGCCCTGGGATAGAGGCAAGCTAATCAGGTTGGACATAGTCTATATCCCACATGGGGAACACAGTCTTAACCCTCTCTCCCCATCTTTACAGGTGAGGTAACCGAGACACAGGGAAGTAAAGTGACTTGCCTAAGGTGACACATCAGATGGAGCTGGAATTAGAAGCCAGGTCCCTCCGTCTCCCAGGCCTGTGCTCAATCCACTAGACCATGCTGTTTCTCATTAGGCCATGCTGGCTTTCATTAATGGGGTCATGAATCTCTACTTTTCTTTCTTTCTCTTCCCTGTCTTCCCCTGACTAAAAGTTGAAGAAATCTGTGAGGTGTGGATGGTTGACGGGATGTACTGCTAGAAATGTCTTCCTTCAAAAGAGGTCCCTCTTTTGTTTGGATTTAGCCCTATCACCCACCCCAGGATGCCGGGCTACTGAATGACAGGGATACAGTCATAAGAAATACCAAGAGTGTGGACAAGAATGCGTTGGAGCAAATTACGTACTTTCCATTGGTGTCAGCGAAGGTGTAATTCCACTGACCAGTGAGATCGAGGCATCTTGGACCTTCGGCTAAGCCCAGGGCGGCCACGATGATACAGTATCCGGACCCAGCTAGTCCAATAAGGGCTGCCAGCACTGAGGAGAGCATCTGGGAAAGACAAGCGGGACAAATAGTCGTTCCTAGTCAATCAATCATATTTATTGAGTGCTTACTGTGTGCAGAGCCCTGTACTAAGCCCTTGTGGGAGTACAGTACAACAGAGTTGGTAGACACGTTCCCTGGCCACAGTGAGTAGTCACTCTTCAGAAGCCATGCAGGGAGTCTGGGAGCCAGGGAGAGAAAACTTACCGCACAGCTCTTCCCACAGTTGTCATGGCCGCAGCAGCCACAGCAGTCTTCTTGTTCCAGCCCAATGAACACCGCCGCTGGGAGGAACATCTAGAGAGGAAAGAGCAAATCATACATCCTTTAGCCTTTTCCCTCATGACTCCTGTGATAAATGAGTGAATATGGCCAATGTGTCAAGTAGTCCGGAAACATTTCTCATTCTTTACTGCCTGAGCCCTCCAGATAAAAAACAAACTCAAACTCAAGGGAAGCAGTATCACCTCTAGGGAAGCAGTGTGGTCTAGTGGAAAAAAAAACAAGCCTGAGAGTCAGTTAGTGTGTTCTAATCTCCACTCAGCCACATGTCTGCTGTGAGACCTTGGACAGGCCACTTACTTCTCAGTGCCTCGTTAACTCATCTGTAAAATGGGGATTAAGACTGTAAGTCCCATGTGGGACAGGAACTGTGTCCAAACTGATTACCCTGTATCTACCTCAGAGCTGGGAACAGTGCTTGGCACATAGTAAGTGCTGAATAAATATCATTATTATTATTATTATTATTATCAATAAGCACGGCAATGTGGTCTGGTTTCATCCTCACTGGAGTAGGCATCTGGGGATGTAATCTAGGGAATTAAATTTAGTACGTTCGACACAAAGAGAGGTGTCTCATGAGCAAATGGGCTGACTCCTGGGGCACTGTTACTTTATACCCACCTAGGAGGTGGAGTGGTCTGGTTTCTTAGGAAACAAAATGGGAAAATTTCAGGGTTGGAAGGAGCTGATGGACAGGAAACCTAAGCAGCTTTGATTTATATATCCATGTGGGAATCCAAATGATAATCCAAAATATCCAAAGTCAGAATATCACAGCAACCTTTACCATTCCACCATTCATGGCAGGGCTAAGGTAAGGCGATCTTCCATCCAGAAAGCCCATCTACTAATCAAACAGCCGCAGGGGGGCCAGAGTACCACATTTCAGGTTTTTCATTTCTAATCTTTCTGCTTACTAAGATTTTCTGAGAACCTTTCCAAGAGAACGCTTCAACTGCCAGGACCGTCCGTCCAGTACGTTCAGTTCTCGGAAAAAAATTCCTTAGTTGAATGATGGTTGCAGGAGTTCTCCACCCCACCCCAGTAAAGCCATAGAGTGCCACGCGGGCTTATTCGAGTATTAATCCAAAGCAGGCTTCCAATGCTTTCTGAGCCAGTGTGTAATGACACAACTGCTCCTAAGTCTGATGGGCAAGCAGCAGTTAATTTATGCTGCATTACTCAACAAATCCCACCCATGTTGGGCAAAAACAGCTAGTGACTCCTCTGAAAAACCCTTTCAGACCTGGAACCACAGCTGAGCTTAGAACTACCTTCAACTTTAGCAACCCTAGAGCTGGTGAACTTGAAAATCTCTCTGGGCAGGGAGGAGCAGTTCTGTGGAAACCCGTTTTAGAAAATGAGACCCAAGAAACAGGATTTCGATGTGAGATTCAGCACAATGCACTCCTTAAATATCTTCTGTATCTCGAGGTAGGCAGCGATAGTATTTCCAGGTACAATGCTCAGCGCTTAGTATAGTGGATGGCACATAGTAAGCACTAAAATACCATTAAAAAAAAGGTGCACCCTCTACTGTCATAATAATAATAATGATGGTATTTGTTAAGCACTTACTATGTGCAGAGCACTGTTCTAAGCTTTGGGGAAGATACAGGGTAATCAGGTTGTCCCACGTGAGGCTCACAGTTAATCCCCATTTTACAGATGAGGTAACTGAGGCACAGAGAAGTTAAGTGACTTGCCCACAGTCACACAGCTGACAAGTGGCAGAGCCAGGAGTCGAACCCATGACCTCTGACTCTGAAGCCCAGGCTCTTTCCACTGAGCCACACTGCTTCTCTTGTCATCATAGGGAAGCAACATTGACTAGTGGAAAGAGCCTGGGACTGGTAGTTAGAGGACCTGGTTCTAATCCTGGCTCCGTCACATACCTGCTGTGTGACCTGAGGCAAGTCACTTCACTTCTCTGTGCCTCAGTTCCCTCAGTACCCGTTTTTCCTCCTAGTTAGACTGTGAGCCCCTGTGGGAACTGATCATCTTCTATCTACCCCAAGGCTTAGTAGAGTGTTTGGCACATAGTAAGCACTTAACAAATACCACAATTATCATCATCATTAATGGTATTTATTGAGTGCTTACTGTGTGTAGAACACTGTACTTACTAAGCACTTGGGAGAGTACAATGCAAAAGAGTTTGTAGATGTATTCACAGGCCACAGTGACCTTACAGTCTAAAGAGGGAGACAGACTTTAATATAAAGCTCTAGACTTCAGCTTTGAATGAAAACAAAACAAAACAGGTTCATCCTGTAGTAACAAGTTGTACTCACCAACAGCCCTCCTCCTACAATTCCAGAAAAGTACCAGACGAATCGGCTAAGATGGTCTTCGGATGCATACCTGGTCTCTCCATTGGGAAAGTAAAGCAAAATATTAGCTACGATGCAGAGGACTGCCAGGCTGACCAAAGAGTGGCCAATACACCGGGCGCACTTTCCGTAACACATTGTAACCCACGCGCTCTCTCTCAGGATCGATCTCTACCCGCCGGGGCTTCCCAGAGTCTGGAGTGGTCCGTGCCCTTCCTGAGGAAAAAATGAAAAAAACAAGGCACAGTCCATGCCCACAACTTCTTAAATACTCCCAACTTCTTAGTCAGCCGGGAGAGGAGCAGCCTGGCTCCCTTGGTCCTGATTGGACAGCATGGTTCAGGATCGGGGGGAGGAGGAGGAGGAGGGGGCAATGTCACACCTCTCATGAAATACTTTTCGATAATAATCAGCGAAACCCCAAGATGGGAAGTGAGAGATTGGCTTCCTGCCTACCTGTCATCAGGAAAACAACAGAGCCTATGAGTAAACCTTCACAATAGAAACAATTCTACCTTAGCAAGCTTTTACTGGAATACAAGCAGAGGGAATCCTGTTCCAGCTTCAGGGGAACTGGTATGAGTGAGCATGAAGGGTTAACTTCTCTGGGGTTTGAAACCCAACCCAATTTTGGGAATTTTCCAGCCGGGTTTTGTTGTTGATTTCCACCCTGTCCTCTCAGTTTCTGTCCATGATTAAGGCTTTTTTAACCACCGGCTTCTTCTCTTCGACTGTAAACTGAAGCAGTGAAGATTGCAGGTTCTGTGGGCCCAGGAGGGTTGTGAAGGAAACCGCATGACATAGTGGATAGAGCATGGCCCTGGGAGTCAGAAGGTCATGGGTTCTAATCCTGGTTTTGCCACTTGTCTGCTGTGTAGCCCTGGACAAATCACTTCACTTCTCTGTGCCTCAGTTATGTCATCTGGAAAATGGGGATGAAGACCGTGACCCCCTATGTGGAACAAACTGATTAACATGTATCTACCCCAGCTCATAATAACTGCTTAAAAAATACCGTCATTATTATTATTAACAGGCGACAGCATGCAGACATTGGTGAAGGGGATCCAGGGGCATCTGTTCCTGAGGAAATGTTGGCCCTTCCATGTCAGTGGGCTCCAAGGTTTTTCCTGTCTGCCCCTTTCCTTCAGCTGCTCAGAGAGTTAAAGGGTGGGGCTGGAGGGATGGGGGCCGGGAATGCCTGTGTACGGAAAGAAGAGGGTGCGGAGAGCGTCACAAGCTGATACAGTCAGAGGGAGGGGGCTGGTCTGGTGGAGTTGGAGGCTGAAAGCTTCTGAGTCTTTCTGGGAAGGGAGGAGAGGGAGGGGGTGGAGTGAGGATGGAGGAGGGTACTGAGGGAATGCCCAAGAGGAGAAGAGGGAAAACACATCTCCCCAGTTCAATCAATCAATCAATCCATAAATTGTATTTACTGAGAATTTATTGGGTGCAGAGCACCGGACTAAGCGCTTGAGAGAGTACAAGTGAATTGGTAGATATGTTCCCTGCCCACAACGAGCTTACACTCTAGAGGGGACGATTGTATTATAATGATAATAATTATGGTATTTGTTAAGCACTTACTTTGTGCCAAGCATTCTTTTAAGCACTTGGGTTGATATAAGGTCATCAGGTTGGACACAGTCCCTGTGTCAGGTGGAGCTCACAGTCTTAAGCTCCATTTTACATATGAGGGAACTGAAACACAGAGAAGTTAAGTGACTTGCCCCAGGTCACACAGCAGACAGGTGGCGGAGCAAGGATTAGAACCCAGCGTGGCTCAGTGAAAAGAGCCCGGGCTTGGGAGTCAGAGGTCATGGTTCTAATCCCGGCTCCGCCACCTGGCAGCTGTGTGACTTTGGGCAAGTCACTTCACTTCTTGGTGCCTCAGTGACCTCATCGGTCAAATGGGGATGAAGACTGTGAGCCCCACATGGGACAACCTGATCACCTTGTATCCCCCCAGAGCTTAGAACAGTGCTTGGCACATAGTAAGCGCTTCACAAATACCACCATAAACCCAAATCCTCTGACTCCCAATCCTGTATTCTTGCCAGGCCATGCTGCTTTTCCCTGGAAATGCCTCAGTGAAGGTCATGATTTAGCCCCACCGTACAATGGACAGAAATCCGTTGGAGAAGCAGCGTGACTCAGTGGAAAGAGTACGGGCTGGGGAGTCAGATCATGGGTTCAAATCCTGACTTTGCCGCCTGTCAGCTTTGTGACTTTGAGCAAGTCACTTAACTTCTCTGTGTCTCAGTTCCCTCATCTGTAAAATGGGCATTAAGACTGTGAGCCCCACATGGGACAATCTGATCACCTTGTATGCTCCCCAGAGCTTAGAACAGTGCTTTGCTCATAGTAAACACTTAACAAATGCCAACATTATTATTAAATCCAAGCAAGATGGGACTCTGGGTGTGTCAACTCGAGGGCACGGCAAAGGAGTGTCAGGTCAAGGGGACAGGTCAAGAAGTGCCCCATACTGGGCTTGCAGTTTTAATAAGAGGGAGAACTGGTATTTAATCCCCATAGTCCAGATGAGGAAACTGTAAAGAGCATAAACCTGGGAGTCACAGGAGGTGGGTTCTAATCCTGGTTTCATCACTTGCCTTCTCTGTGACCTTGGGCAAATCACTTCATTTCTCTGAGCCTCGGTTTCCTCATCTGTAAAATGGAGATTCAATACCTGTTCTCCCTCTAGGACTGTGAGACCCATGTGGGACAGGGACTGTGTCCGAACTGATTAACTTGGATCTAACCCAGTGCTTTGAAAGGAGCTTGGTGCATAGTCAGCACTTAAATATCACAGCTGCAATAAGTATTGTTATTATTATTATTATTATGCCATCGCACCCAGCTATAGGAGATAGAGAAATCAAGCTCACTCTTACCACAAACGGAAGAGTAGAGTTTCCTAGTCCATAATACTTTTGGAGAAGGAGGGCTGAACACAATAAATGCTCAGTAACTACCAATGTTCATTTGATTGTTTGATCAGGCTACCAGGAAATTCCCCAGAACAAAAGGAAGAGCCCTGTGAACTGTTATTCATTTTGGGGAGATGGATAGATATATATTTGCTGGGAACATTTTAGCACAGCTCTTCTTGAAGCAGGGGGATGGAATAAATGGCCCTTGAAAGTTCCTTCCGCAACTCAAATGCAACATAGCAGAGGACCACTGCTAATACCTAGCTTTAGAAGAAGCAGCATGGCTCAGTGGAAAGAGCCCGGGCTTGGGAGTCAGAGGGCATGTGTTTGAATCCCGGATCTGCCACTTGACAGCTCTGTGACTGTGGGCAAGTCACTTCACTTCTCTGGGCCTCAGTTACCTCATCTGTAAAATGGGGATTAACTGTGAGCCTCACGTGGGACATCCTGATTACCCTATATCTACCCCAGCGCTTAGAACAGTGCTCTGCACATAGTAAGCACTTAACAAATACCAACATTATTACTTTAACAGCAAGGCAAAACTTTGTGAAGGTCAAGATACCAAGAGTCGGGCTTGCAGGTTACAGTTCAGCCATTCCCATCAGATTTTCACACGGGAGTAGATCTGCACTCTCAGGAGCTTCCCATTTGAAAATGAAGAACAGCCACATTAATTCCTTGCCACCGGGCTGATTTTGAACTCCACCATATCTACCCTCTGCCCTTCCAGTCAATCATTGTTATTTACTGAGTACTTACTGTGTACAGAGAGCACTGTGCTAGGCACTAAAAAGAGAAAAATGCAACAAAGTTGGTAGACAAGGTCCCTGCCCACAATGAGCTTACAGTCTAAAGGGGGAGACAGACATTAATATATAATTTAGAGATATGTGTGCATGTGGCCCTCCCGGCCCCCAGCCACCGAGAAGTATGTTCCATATGCAAAATGTGAGGGATGTTCCAGGACAATGAGGAACACAGCAACTCTGCAGTCATCTCCCCGGAGGCACAAAACCCACAGGGTGTTGTAGACCCTTGGTGAGTAAGGATGGGCTGTCTCCATACAGCAGGGTGGGCAAGCCCCCAGAGTACAGTGTCTAGGGAGAGAAGCTCCTGGGGATTAGTGGGGTCCTGGATGATATCAGTAGGTGGTGGGGTAGGGGCCAAATGCTCCTGGGAATTGGTAAAATCCTGGATGATATCACTAAGGGCTGGGATTATGGGCCCCCTGCTCCTGAAAAAAGGTGAAAAATGCAGATTCCCCTCCCGCCCCCAAGAAAAAGCCCAACTGCATTATGGAGAAGCTACGTGACTCAGTGGAAAGAGCCCGGGCTTGGGAGTCAGAGGTCATGGGTTCGAATCCCGACTCTGCCATTTGTCAGATGTGTGACTGTGGGCAAGTCACTTAATTTCTCTGAGCCTGAGTTACCTCATCTGTAAAATGGGGATTAACTGTGAGCCTCACATGGGACAACCTGATTATCCTGTATCTACCCCAGCGCTTAGAACAGTGCTCTGCACATAGTAAGCAATTAACAAATACCAACATTATTATTAACATTATTACCATAAGGAAGGAAGCAGATAAAGTGCCTAATAAGGCGTCTCAGGCTCTGTGGGATAAGCAGAAATAGACTCCACATTCAGCTAACTCCAGGTCAGTGTTCTCTTTTGGTCTCTAGCAGAAATTTCTTCCTTCTCACTCTTCCCCTGGCCGTCTGAGGCTTCCCATCCTTTGCCAGAGCCCTCTGTGGATGAAGAAACAAAGAAGCAAGTCAAGAGATTACAGACCTTCTGCCAGTCTGAATTAAAGTTTGACATGAAAATTAGTTGTGTTGGTAACATAGACTTTTCCCGATTCATTTTTCTTCCCCTCGAAGTTCCAATCTCATAATGACCATCTCAGCCCTTTTGCACTAAGACTAGCCCATTGAAATGATCAATTCACATACCCTGCTATTTATGTATTTTTTCTTTCTATCTGCCTCCCAGCTTAGATTGTTAGTTCCTTCAGTGTAGGAATCAAGTCTCCTGCATTTAATGTTCGCAGTGCTCTGCACACAATAGTTCTTCATTAAATACTCTTGATTGACCGATTCATTGATATTCTGGAATTATCTCCTGCTTCCTAGTCAGTTGACTTTGTAAGGAGGTTTCCTGGATCCTGCTCAGATTCTGGAAAATGCCTTAGCCCAGGGCCTAGTTGGCACTCTTCTCATCTACTGCAAGATGCATGATACCTCTTGATCTCGGGCCCAACAACTGACCCAACCCCCATACCTGTACTCGCTGGAGAAAACAAAGGTAGAAAAGGCAAGGGGATTGGATGTCTGCAGTAATAATAATAATTGTGATATTCATTAAACATTTACTATGCACCAAGTACTAAGCACTGCAATAGATACAAGATAATTAGGTCAGGTATACTCCCTAGCTATGTGGGGTTCATAGTGGAAGTGGGAGGGAGACCAAGTCAGGAATCCTCATTTTACAGATGAGAAAACTGAGGCACAGAGAAATGAAGTGACTTGCCCAAGGTCCACAGCAGACAAGATTAGAACCCAGGTCCTCTGGCACTGCAGTGGTTTGGGGAAACACACTGGTCACTTGCAGACATTAACCATCAGCTGGGGTGTGGGAGGAAGTGAGGCATGGTGATAATAATGATGACACAGAAAAGCCCAGAGCGAATGGGTAAAAATTAGTGGTGAGTATCAGTTTTTACTCTGCTTCTCAGGCTGGTCAAACTTCAGTGCCCATTTCCCCTCTTAATTGTAAGCTCCTTGACCCCGAGGATAGTGTCTATCTACTCTATTGCATTTTCTCTCCCAAGCCCTTAGGACACAGTAAGCACTCAATAAATAGCACTGATTGATCAATTAATTACATAGTTTTCCCCAAGAATGAAACTGGCTAGGACCTTGAATTGGATATCTTTTTAGTCACCATGAAGAAAAGAGGTTGGGAATTGTGCCTTTAGCAGGTCCATGAAATTTGGGGATTTGAGTTTTATTGATTACCAGTAATTAAAGCCCTTGTCTGGGTAACTATCACTGGGGCCCTCTGCTTGATAGGGTAAACGGTTATGGTTTTATGGAGGTACCAATTGAAGTTTGAAGGTGAGAAATTGAAAGTAAACCCAAGGAAATGTTCCTTCTTGGCTTAGTGGATAAAGTACAGGCCTGGGAGTCAGAAGGACCTGGATTCTAATCCTAGCTCTGCCATGTAATCTTGAGAAAGTCACTTCACTCTCTGTGCTTCAGTAACTTCATCGGTAAAATGGGGATTAGGACTGTAAGCCCCACATGGGGCAGGGACTGATTAGCTTGCATCTACCCCAGTGCTTAGTACAGTGCCTGACTCATAGAAAGCACTTAAATATCTAAAAAAAAAAAGAAGAGAAGGGTTTCGATTATTTCAAGGACAAGCGGTCCCTGCTGGATAGGTAACTAGAGGGAAAGTTAGGGACATTTGGAGGCTGACCATCTGGAGGCTGACCCATCTCTAATCTTGGGAATGGTTGCCCAGAAGGGCAAACATAACATCATTCCCCAAGCATCCATTACTAGTATCGAAGGCAAAATATTAGACTGAATGGACTATTGGTTGGGTGCAGTAGGATTTTATAATCTTAAGGAGGAAACTGGGCTTTCCTGAAAAGTTCATCAAAGTGCTGAGACGTCTCTCTTCGCATCAGAATGGCTGGCTGGGTCGGAGCCAAGGACGCCCTCTCTGATTCATTTCCCAGTGTCAGTGGAGTAAAGCAGGGATGCGTGGTTGGCCTGATCCTATTTGATTAATTCTATTCGGTCGTGCTGGAAGATGCAATAAGAGACCTAGATTAACCTTTAACATAAATTCTGGAAAACTCTTCTAACTCAAGGGATTTCAGACATCATCAAAAGTTCTCGACAGTCTTCAAGAATTGTTTATTGCAGGTGAAGCTCTCCTAGAGAAATGCATTCAAGAAGACACACAAACGATCCTCTAGACTGTAAGCTCCTTGTGAGCAGGGAATGTGTCTTCCAACTCTGTTATACTGTACTCTCCCACATGCTCAGTGCACAGTAAGTGCTCAATAAATACAGCTGATTGCTTATAAAACAATTCACCTAATCATCCAGGCATTACGAACTGTTGATAAGTCTGCACCAGGGAGGCCAAACACAAAAACAGTATAATCTATTGGCAACCAAGAGCTAAACGCTGTCACAGATTTTTGTCACCTAGACAGCACACTGACCGACACAATGTTAGATTAAGTTAGGTTAGGTTAGGTTAGGAAGTAGAAAACCAACTCAAAAAAGTCAGCACATCCTTTGGGAGACTATTAAGTAGAGCTTGATTTTATCAAACTTAAGACCAAACAAAATGTCTGGGCTGGAGTATAGAATTGGAAGATCAGACTTACTAACATATAGCAAGATAAGATCATGAGCAATGAAGATTGGAATGTAATCAGTCCACTAAAATCAAAGCAGTGTGGAAAAACAGCATGGTCTAGTGCAAAGAGCAAGGTTCTGGAAGTCTGGGGACCTGGGTTATAAGCCTGGCTGTGGCACTTGCCTGCAGTGAGACCTTGAGCAAGTCACTGAACTTCTCTGTACCTCAGTTACCTCATCTGTAAAATGGTGATAAAGACTGTGAGTCCCACTTGGGACAGGGATTGTGTCTGACCTGATTATCTCATGCCTACCCTAATGCTTAGAACAGTGCTTGACACATAGTAAGCACTTAACAAATACCAGCCCCTCCAAAAAAACCCAATCAACCCATTTTCACCTCAACACAGCTATGTTGGGTAATACATGTGAGAAGAACGAGTGACAGCAGGATACACAAACGGCGGCTGAAAGGAGAGCTGTATATAGCAACAGTGCAGAAGAGGAGGAAAGGTTGATATGTTTTTGAAAGTGTTTATGTATAAAGGGAATCTAGTTTTACATTGCAAAGTATATTCTAATTTAAGGGACTGAAGGATTTTGAACACAGATTCCCTATAACTGGGTTCACTTTGCAGTGACATTCACTGCACTATTTTTTCTCAAAATGCAGACTAGTATGAAGTGAAAAAGGCCTGGTTTTGAAAAACAATCTATTCTCTTGGCTACTCTTCTAATTTATATTCAGTCAATGATATTTAGTGGAGGTGAATGTGTAGAGACAAATGCACAGAAAAAATCATGTGCATCTTGAGGAGATCATCAAAGTCAGATGCTATTTTACTGAAAATCATCAACAGCTGATTTGGGGCTCAATACTCCAGTTGAGCCCTAATGTTGAATGCTAACATTAAAGCTCAAATCAGCTGTCCGGGGACCTGTCTGGATAGTTGAAAATAATAATAATGATGGTATTTGTTAAGTGCTTACTATGTACCAGGTACTGTACTAAGCACCCATGCAGAACCAAGCACTTCAATGGCTCTCTGAGGCTGAGCCTACAGGTAACGAACCAACTGTATGGAAAGCAAGAATTCCTGCACCTGCTAATAGAATGCATGTTGGCAGCTTCATTTCCGTGCCATAAATGAAGGTTTTGAAGATGTAAGTTTTGTCACATTTTATGCAGTCAGCCAAAATCCATCTGGCTAGTAATAATAATAATAATAATAAAGTGGCATTTGATAAACATTTACTATGTGCCAGGCCCTGCACTAAGCACTGGAGTTGGACAAAGTCTCTGTCCCATGTGGGACTCGCAATCTCAATCCCCATTTTATAGATCAGGTAACTAAGGTCCAGAGAAGTGAAATGACTTGCCCCAGGTCACACAGCAGACAAGTGGCAGAGCAGGAATTAGAACCCATGACCTTCTGACTTGTAGGCCCATGCTCTATCCACTACACCATGCACTGGATCTGTATGTACCCTACTGGGACTTTGTATTCACCCCAACTTCAGCCCCTAAAGCACTTGTGTACATATCCCTAATTTACTGATATTCATGTCTGTCTCCCCAACAAGACTATGAGCTGGTTGTGGGCAGGGAAAATGTCTAACTCTGTTAATTTGTACTTTCCCAAGTGCTTATTACAGAACGCTGCACACCATAACTGCTCAGTAAATATCATTGATTAATTGTTTGGGTGGCAGCAGAGTAAAAGAACAGGGCTTAGGGTAGGTGGAAAAGCCTTAAAGGCAGCTTGTCCACGTTCTGATATCAAGGCTCCCGAGAGGGTGGTTGGAAGGAGAAAGTGGTAAACCACTTTTGTAGTTTTACCAAGAAAACACTATGGATCCACTACCAGAAAGACTGCAGATGGAGAGCGGGCTGCTCTGGGAGAACTGTGTCCGTGGTGCCGCTATGGGTCGGAAACGACTCGACGGCATAAGACAAGACAAAAGAGAGGGTGGTGGGACACGATAGTCAGACATTTCTCTCTCATTACTCATAATGTATCATAGGAACAGACCTCAAAGCTCTCTGGTCTGCCCCCTCCTTCAGACTCAAGAGATGCTACAGAATTCAGGACAGACGATTGGTTGTTCCCTTTTTAAAAGAGCTCTTCAGCAATGGAAACTCCACAGCCTCTCTCCATAGTGGGGTCCAGTCAAGAAATTTTTCTATTAAACCTTCACATCAATTAAAATTTGGCCTAACCATCTGCTTACAGTTGAATTTTGAAATTTGGGCAGGCCTAGGGAGAGAAGGAGGAGACTGGAAGTTTTGGAGTGTTCTTTTTTGTAAAGTATTTATTAAGTGCTTTGTGCCAGGTACTGTACTAAGCACTGCAGTAGATACAAGCTAATAAATTTGGACACAGTCCCTGCCCCACATGGAGCTCACAGTCTTAATCCCCATTTTACAAATGAGGTAACTGAGGCCCAGAAAGGTGAAGTGACTTGCCCAAGATCACATAGCAGACAAGTGGCAAAACCAGGACTACAACCCAGGTCTTTCTGGCGCCCAGGCCCATGCTCTATCCATTAGGCTATGTTGCTTCTCTTCTTTGTGCAAGTCCCATCTCTACCACTCTCACACCAAGCAAAATTTTTCTGTTTAGGTCCTGGGTCAAGCAAATTTGCTTCTGAGAAACTAAGGCTTATTTCTATGCCTGGAGCATTCTGAGACAAATTTCATTTGGGTGCTTCATTATGAAGCATTGATCAGCCTGGAATGAAAACCTTCTCCCAGCAAGATTCTAATAGGTATGTTTACACTCCTCTGGTAGAGCTCTCCTCCCTCTCAGTCCTGCTGGCTGTGGAGTTCGGGCACCTGCTCCTTTTATCTCTGATGGCAAATGCCTGCTGGACCTGAAATGACAGAAA
Organism: Ornithorhynchus anatinus; assembly: GCF_004115215.2. Classification (NCBI taxonomy): domain Eukaryota; kingdom Metazoa; phylum Chordata; class Mammalia; order Monotremata; family Ornithorhynchidae; genus Ornithorhynchus; species Ornithorhynchus anatinus. The sequence goes on along the minus strand of NC_041728.1, from coordinate 101,767,462 downwards.
ATGGGGGTTCCACATGGCTCTGAGGGCGGGTGCCTGCCCTGCCGGAAGTATAACTCAGAAGAGGTTGGCAGCATTTGAAACAAGCGTCTTTAAAAACAAAGCAAAAATTCTAGGAAATTTGCTTGTGCCAATTTGGAGTGGCATTGAAACACCGGGTCTGTTGTAAAATGGTTGTTCCTGAAGTTTCCTGTCTCCCTGGGACACGACTTCTGCCTGGCTGTGATAGCGTGAAGGGGCACAGATTGTAAGACTTACCTAGGTTGAATGGGCCACATGCAAACACGATCCCTCAGATTTCCTCTCCAGAAAGGGAATTTAGATTCCAACCAGCTGATTCATCTCTGACAACTCCCTTCATTGTACTTGGTTATAAAAATACAGGCTCACAGTATGGGAACCCGATGAAAAAATATCTCCATTCTATTTTTAAGTTGAACCATTGCCATTTCCTATTAAGAATGACTAATGCGTTCTATGGTCATTCTTTTTAAAACAACACTTTCATTGTGATTTTAAATTTTTTTCCCTACTCTAAATTCTGACACTGTGAATAAAGGAAAGGACTTGGATTATCAAGGTTGGAACCCTGAGATAAAGGAATCAAAAATGCTTCAAACTTACCTTGAACCTACTGTTGTGTATTTGCCCGTGAGCTCAGGGAGTCCTTGTCTCTAAGGAGAGAAGTCAGTAACAGAGGAACAAAGGGACAGGATTGAAGCCAGCTGGGCTGATGACATCTTGGGGCTGACTAGCCGAGGCCTCCTGTTTCAGCTGCCACTGGTTTATGGAGCCCCCACCCCCGCCGTAAACCCTTTCTGTGAGAGACAGATGAACCAAGTGTCAGTCAATCCACTGATCAATCAATCAATCAATCTTATTTATTGAGCAGTTATTATATGCGGGGCACCCTACTACTTAAGAGAGTACAATTTAACAGAGTTGGTATTTTGATGGCTATTCATGCAGCTCAGTGCCAGCCAATCTGTTTTTCAGCCAGTCTGTCTCCCTTGCCTGGAAGGAACTTTCAGTTCTCAGCCTTCCTGGCCTGTGGATCCTGTTGCTGACTTCCATGGTTCAGCTGCAATCCTGAGTTCACAGTGACTTGGAGAGGAACATGAAAGAGCAGCATGGTCTAGTGGAAATCAGTAATCAGTCAATCAATCGTATGTATTGAGCATTTTGTGCAGAGCACTGTGCTAACCACTTGGAAGAGTACAACACAATAACAGGCACATTTCCTGTCCACAGTGAGCTTACAGTTTAGAGAGGGAGACATATTAACATAATAAATAACTTATGTGTGTATATATATATATATATATATGTGCTGTGGGGCTGGAGGGGTGAGTACAGGGAGCAAGTCAGGGTGATGCAGAGGGAGTGGGAAAAGCGGAAATGAGGGCATAGTCGGGGAAGGCCTCTTGGAGGAGATGGGCCTTCGATAGGACTTCACAGGTGGGGAGAGTCATTGTCAGATATGAAAAGAGAGGGTGTTTGGGACAGAGGCAGGAGGTGCGTAAGAGGTTGGTGGTGAGATAGATGAGATCGAGGTACAGTGAGTAGCCTGGCATTTGAGGAGTGAACTGTGTGGCCTGGGTTGTAGTAGCAAAGTAGCTATGTTAAAACCGATGACAAGGAGTCTCTGTTTGATGCGGAGGTTCACGGGCAACCTCCGGAAGTTCTTGAGTAGTGGAGAAACTTGGACTGAAGTTTCTGTAGACAAATGCTTCAAGCCGCAGAGTGAAGTATGGACTAGAGTTGGAAGAGACAGGAGGCAGAGAGGTCAGCAAGGAGGCCGATGCAGAAATCAAGGTGGAAGAGGAGAAGTGCTTTAATTAATATCCTGGCATTTTGGATCGAGAGAAAAGGGCAGGTTTTAGCAATGTTGTGAAGGTTGAACCAACAGGATTTAATGATACACAGAATATGTGGGTTGAATGAGAGAGGAGACAAGGATAATGCCAAATTTATGGCCTTGTGAGACAGGAAGGGTGGTGGTGCTGTTTACAGTGATGGAAAGTCAGGGGGAGGACAGTGTTTGGGTGGGAAGATGAGTTTGGTTTTAGACATGTTAAGTTTGAGGTGACGGCAGGACATCCAAAACAGAGTTGTCTTGAAGGCAGGAGGAAATGCAAGACTGCAGAGAAGGATAGAGAGAGAGAGATCATGGCTGGAGAGGTAAATTTGGGAATCATCTGCATAGAGGTGTTGGTTGAAGCCATGGGAGTGAATGAGTTTTCCAAGGGAGTAGATATAGATGGAGAATAGAAAGGGCCCCAGAACTGAACCTAGAGGGACCCCCACATTTACAAGGTGGGAGGCAGAGGAGGAGCCTGCGAAAGGGACTGAGAATGAGAGGCCAGAGAGATAGGAGAACCAGGAGAGGACAATGTCAGTGAAGTCGAGGTTGGTTAATGTTTCCAGGAGAAGGGGGTAATTGACAGAGTCAAAGGCAGCTGAGAGGCCGAAGAGGATTAGGATGGAGTAGAGGCCATTGGATTTGGCAAACAGGAGATCACTGGTGCCTTTGAGAAGGTGGTTTCTGTGGAATGAGCACAGGCCAGGGAGTCAGAGGATGAGAATTCTAATCTCAATTCTGCCACTTGTCTGCCTTATGACCTTGGCCAAGGCATCTTATTTATCGGTGCCTCAGTTTCCTCAGTTTGTGAATTCCCCTCCCTGATATTTTTCTATGGTATTTATAAAGTGCCAGGCATGGTACAAACACTGGGGTAAATACAAGATAATTAGGTTGGACACAGTCCATATCCCACATGGGGACTCACAGTCTTAATCTCTATTTTACAGATGAGGATATTGAGGCACAGAGAAGTGAAGTGACTTGCCCATAGTCACACAGCAGACAAGTGGTGGAGCCAGAATTAGAACCTAAGTCCTCTGACTCTCAGGCTCATGCTCTTTCCACTAGAACATACCGCTTCTCAGCAATACTTTAGGGGCTAAGTCTCTTGTATTGGTAATGAAGGGACAGGGTTTTTTGGGGGTGGCCCAGGAGACCCCCAAGGCCAATTGGGCTGGGTGAACTGCCTCTCTGTCCCCCAAGTTAAAGTAGATATGTGGAGGGATAGAGATACATTAGCATCAGTACTTAAATTCATATTGACCATCCTTTATCTTGTATTTACCCCTTTGCTTAGAACAATGTTATTATTAACCATTTGCCCTTCAGACTTTTAAGAAATACAATTTCACCTGATACCTCATCAGAATTAAATGCCTTTTTCAGTTAGATGGACCAGAGGATTGGGAAGCTGCTCCTGTTCCACAAATGAGCTCAAGAGTATTTTGATGTATTTTGCCTTGCTGAAACATTTCACAAGACGCTGCAGTCATTGGAAAAGTCAGGAAAAGGCACAAGACTTCAAAGAAAGTGAAATGTCATAACTACAACTTCAAGGAGGTGTCCAGATTATTTGCTGTACAGAAGTTTTGTCTCATTAGACTTGCTCAAAATGAATTCAAAAGAAAGCACAGAACTTCAAAAAGAAGGATTCGTCTTATTCTCATTAAATTTCAAGCACATAGTAATATAGTAAGGACTTCAAAGCAGTTCAGAAGTTCAACAGAAACATTTCTTATTCAAATTAGCTGACATCAATACCACAGATGCAATCATTTTCCGTTTTATTTTGTTGGGAGAAAATCCTTCCTTTCAGATTGAGTGAGAGTTGTTTGCCACTGGTCCCTGGTTCCTGCCATACCAGAAGGTAGAATTCTGGCCTTAACTGGCCAATGATTTGGTCCAGAAATAATAATGTTGGTATTTGTTAAGCGCTTACTATATGCAGAGCACTGTTCTAAGCGCTGGGGTAGATACAGGGTAATCAGGTTGTCCCACGTGAAGCTCACAGTTAATCCCCATTTTACAGATGAGGTAACTGAGGCACAGAAAAGTTAAGTGACTTGCCCACAGTCACACATCTGACAAGTGGCAGAGCCGGGAATCGAACCCATGACCTCTGACACCGAAACCCCGGCTCTTTCCACTCAGCCACGCTGCAAAATGGCACTACTCATGAATCTTATAGATTTCACCTCCAGCATTTAATTGTCCAAAGTGCATAAACAAAGACATATATAACCCCATTCATTATGCCGCATTCTCAACTCTTCCTCTGCCAACGATTACTCATGATTTCCCTTCTGCCTGAGGCTTCATCCCCTTCCACATCCCGCTGACCACTCCTCTCTCTCTATTTTTTAATTTTTTTATGGAATTGTTTAAGTTCTTACTATGTTCCTAGCACTGAACTAAGCACTGGGGTAAATACAAGATAAGCAGGTTGGATACAGTCCAAGTCCCACATGGAGCTCACAGTCTTAATCGCCATCTTACAGATGAGGGAACTGAGACACAGAGAAGTTAAGCGACTTGGTCACATAGCAGACAAGTGGTGGGGCCTGGATTAGAAGCCAGGTCCTATGACTTACAGGCCCGTGCTCTTTCCACTAGGTCATGTTGCTTCTCCATCTTCAAAGCCCTGTGGAAAACACACCTCCTCCAGGAAACCTTCCCTGATTCATCTCACTTCCCTACCTTATAGCCCTCTCCATGTGCCACTTCAGCACTTTTCCACCACTTAAGCTTTGGAGGAGTACCCCCTCCCTCACCTGACTTTTGCACAGAATCACCCTGTCTCTCCCATGGAGTTAGGTGGACACATGGGGATTATGACTGTGAGCCCCACATGGGACCATCTATCTGTGTCTACCCCAGTGCTTAGAACAGTGCTTGAACATAGTAAGCACTTAACAAATACCATAATTATTATTCTTAAATCAGGCCTGAGAGTCCAAAGGCTATGGGTCCTAATCCTGGCTCCACCACTTGTCTGCTGTATGACCTTGGGCAAGAAACTTCACTTTTCTGTGTCTTGGTTACCACATCTGTCAAATGGGGATTGAGACTGTGAGCCCCATGTGGGACAGGGATTGAGTCCAACCTGATTTTCTTGTATTCACCCCAGTGCTTAGTATGGTGCCTAGCACATAGTAAGTGTTTAACAAATATTACTATTATTTATTATTATTATTATCAATAAAGACACAATCTCTTCTTGGTAGGTCTGACTCGGAGTCCTCAGTCTGAAAGAAACCAGCTTGGGAGAGGTAGGGGGGTGGAGCATATGGCATGTACTGTGTAGGGGAATATGGGACATTGGGAAAGGCCAGAAGATCCATACGTGAAAGCTGTTCCATGACAAATTCCTGGGAACAGACTGGTTGGGTAGAGTGGTGCATTCAACAAATCTCCCCCCTAACCGCCCCCCCCGCCAAAAAAGAAACCCACCAATATTATCTTGACCCTTCCTACCTCTTCATTCATCATGGGTAATCTTGCAGGAAGGGAAGTCCTTCTGACATCGTGACAATCCATGTAAAATATGTAACTTGTGTCATGTTGGTGAGACCACCACTCAAAATTCTATTGAACAGTAACTGTCCCACAAGCTATGAAGGGCCCAGGCTGGGCGACATTCTTTCCCAGGACTCTTTTCCTCTCTCAAAGGACAAGCATGCATTGAAGTTCACCAAATCACTCACAGTCACACACTCTCTGCTGGGGGAGCTATTGAGACTGTGAGCCCAATGTGGGACAGGGACTGTATCCACCCTGATTTACTTGTATCCACCCCAGTGCTTTTTTCAATGCCTGACACAGAGCGAGTGCTGAACAAATACCACAGTAATCATTATTATTAATACTGGGAGCCTGCTGGGGGTTCTCTCATTCATTCATTCATTCAATCGTATTTAATGAGTGCTTACTGTGTGCAGAGCACTGTACTAAGCACTTGAAAAGAACAGTTGAGCAACAGATAGACAATCCCCTCCCAACAATGGGCCCACTTGGCCGGGGCCACCTTCCCCCACCCACCCAAGAGTCCACATCTTGCCCCATAGCAGCCAGAGGGCTAGCTAAAGCTGGACCACCACGCCCCCCAATTCTTAGAACATGGAGAAGGCTGTAGTGACTTGTAACCCCTGGTTGTGGCCTGGAGTCCAGGGGAGAGTCAGGGCCATTTCCCTCTGAGTAGTGTATATCTACTGACATGTCCTTGACTTTCGGTCTATTCTTAAATGCTTCCATTGTAATTTATTTCTTTGTTCTCTTTGTTTCTCCTTCCCTAATTAGGCTGTGAACCCCTTGTGGGTCAGGGTTCTAATTCCGGCTTGGCCGCTTGTCTGCTGTGTGACACCTCGGGCAACTCACTTATGTTCTCTCTACCTCAGTTACCTCATCTGTACGATGGGGATTAAGACTGTGAGCCCCATGTAGGACAGGGACTGTGTCCAACCTGATTACCCTGTATCTACCTCAGCACTTAGAAGAGTGCTTGACACATAGTAAGTGCTTAACAAATACCACCATTATTATTAACTTGTATTTACGCCAGCACTTAGCACCGTGCCTGGCACATGTAAGTGCTTAATAGATACCATAACTAATTAACTCTTAGAGGCATGGACAGGCTTGCTCCCACATCCATTTACCCAGAGGCATGGGTGTTGCTGGGTAGAGACCACTGGGGTCTGGGGCTTGAGCCTCTTTAAATGGCCCTAGAGAGCTTGGAATGGAGAACTATTAATTGGGAATATGTTCTTTTTGATCAGATAAGATCAATTGGCTTGAATATCACCCAGGCATGCTCCCTGCTCTTAGTTTGGCAACTGAGGAGGGGCTCGTTAGGGATAAAGTGAGGCTTCAAGCACCCAATATGTTTGGTATGTGGCAGCATCTTCTACTAGAAAAGCAGAGTGGCTTAGTGGAAAGAGCTCAGACTTGGGAGTCAGAGGTTGTGGGTTCTAATCCCAGCTCTTTCACTTGTCTCTGTGTGAACTTGGGCAAGTCACTTAACTTCTCTCTGCCTCAGTTACCTCATCTGTAAAAATGGGGATTAAAAAACGTGAGCCCACATGGGACAATCTGATTACCCTGTATCTACCCCGGCACTTAGAACAGTGCTCAGCACCTAGTAAGTGCTTAACAAATTGCATAATAATAATTATTATTATTATTAGTCATTCATTCAGTCCATTGTATTGATTGAGTTTTCACTACGTGCAGAGTACTACTAACTGCTTGGGAGAGTATAATGTAACAAGCTATCAGATACATACTCTGCCCCGCAAAGAGCTTACACTCTAAAGAAGCACATATGGACCAGGAATCCATGTCTGTAGCCAAACGCAAACACTTACTCACATACACAGATACACAACCCACACACATGCAAACAAATGTGAGAGTTTTCAAGGACACATATGCACACACGCACACTCAAACACACACACACACACACACACACACACTTGCTCAGAGCCCATCAAGGCCATAAACAAACATAGAGACCCCTAGACACATATGTGAAATCACAAGGACCCCTCACCACCACACACAAACACACACACACACACACACACACACACAAATACAAACTAGTTCAAGAACACTCACACAGATCCAGGAAGTTGATTTGTGTAAATCTGTGGCAAGTCAAGATAGTAGTGACCAGAGTGGCTATTTCCCCTAGACTTTGTAATAGCTGGGCAGACCCAGGATGACTAGATAGGGGGGACAGAAAAAGGGATAGAAAGGGCTCTAGCTGGCAGGGGCACCTGGGGGTTGATGGGGGAGCAGTATGCTTAGTGGTTAGAACACAGGCCTGGGAGTCAGAAGGTCATAGGTTCTAATCCCAGCTCCACCACTTGTCTGATGTGTGACCTTAGGCAAGTCACTTCACTTCTCTGGGCCTCAGTTACCTCATCTGTAAAATGGGGATTGAGACTGTGAGGCCCATATGGAACAGGAACTGCGTCCAACTCAATTTACTTGTATCCATCCCAGCACTTAGAAAAGTGCCTGGCTCATGTTAAGTACTTAACATATACTATTACTATTATTATTATAATGCCAAGGTCCCTTCCCCCACATAGCGTGTCCAGCAGGAGGCCCAGGACCGTGACTAGAGCTGTGACCGGGTGATTGCTTGGGGACAGATTGAATGGTGTCTTGATGTACTCCAGCTCTCACCCCTGCATTTGGTTTCCAGCCACATTCTTACTCCCCAGGAACCCACCCCTGCAGGGAGACAGGATCTGGGCTAGGGGTCTCAGCAGCAGATAGTAGAATATAAGTTCTACTGAGAGAAGCAGCGTGGCTTAGTGGATAGAGCACAGGCCTGAGAGTCAGAAGGATCTCTGTTTTATTCCCAGCTCTGCCACTTGTCTGCTGTGTGGCCTTTGGCAAATCACTTCACTTCTCTGGGCCTGTTACCTCACCTGTAAAATGGGGATTAATATTGCGAGCCCTATGTGAGACATGGACTGTATCGACCTAATTAGCTTTTATCTACCTCAGCGCTTAGAACAGCACTTGGCTTATGGTAAGAACTTAACAAATATCATAAAAAGACCAAAAAAAAACCCCACACAGGTGCTGTTTCTCCACCAGTGCAAGGAGGATGGAAAGATGCCCGCACAGCCACAGCCCCATTAGACCTGGTATGTGCAGTCTGGCCCCTAAAGGGGGAATTAAACTGAAATGAATGCCAGGTTTTCCCAAGAAAAGCCACAGGGGAATTCAAGTAGTGAGCACAGCATGTAAAGAGGGGCCATAATATCTTAATCTTCAACTTTCATTCACACACAGCTTGACTCCTGGAGTCTGACTCAGAAAGCCCTGAGCTGTTTGTTAGACATTTCTCAGGAATGGGCAATGACCCAGCCCTGTGAGTCACGATGATTACCCACCACCTCCGCGCCTAAATGTTCAGCTGCTAGCCTCCCCGGCTCCCATGGGCGGCTAAGGAAGGCAGGTACCGATGCTTCTGACTGAATTTTAGGAGTCAAATTTGGAGCCAAGTCTCCAACTCTCCTTCTGGGGCCAACTCTCACCCCGCCAGAAGGGCTACTGGGAAAGTGGGCAGGAGATGAATGGCTTCAACTCTGCTTGTAACCCGACAGCCTTCCTGGCCAGGTCAATAGTAGAGTGGATTGGCTCCAGAATTTACTAATGAGGGAGAAGTCTCCTGCTTTCCTGCTGTTTTCCAAGGAAAGCTGGGTTTCAAATCTCTTCCACTTACAACCTATTGTTTGACAAAACCTAGGAACCCCCGGCTGCCAGAATACATGCTAGGGTGACCCAAGTAGAACATGACCATACTATTCTGGAAAGTATACTCACACACCTCATTCCCCGAAAATGGTGGTGGGGACTACAGCCTGGCTTTGGGAATGGACTGACAACCCAGCAACAAATGGAAGGGCCACCATGCTTTTTTAAATCTTTATTTTAGTGGTATTTATTAAGCACTTACTATGTGCCAGGCATTTTACCCAACAATGTGGTGGTGGTTGTTAAGCACTCAGAAGCAGCATGGCATAGTGGATAGAGTACAGGACTGGGAGTCAAAAGGTCATGGGTACTAATCCCAGCTCCGCCACTTATCTGCTCTGTAACCTTGAGCAAGTTGTTTCACTTCTCTGTGCCTCAGTTACCTCGTCTGGAAAATGGGAATTGAGATTGTGAGCCCCACATGGGACAGGGCTTGAGTCCAACATGTTTTGCTTGTATCCACCCAAAGCTTAATATAGTGCCTGCCTGCTCAACAAATATCACAATTATTATTATTATTATTATTACTACATTCCAGGCACTGTTCTATGTGCTGGGGTAGATACAGGATAATCGTATTGGACACAGTCCTTGACCCACATGGGGCTCAAAGTCTTTGTCCCCCTTTTAATGATGATATAACTGAGTCACAGTCTTTATCCCCCTTTATCCCCAAGGTCACACAGCAGTCAAGCAGCAGAGCCGGAACTGGAACCCAGACCCTTCTGACTCCCAGGCCTGTGCTCTATTCACTAGGCCAAGCTGCTTCTCTAAATGCAGGAGTAGATACAAGATAATCAGATTGGACGCAATCCTCGTCCCACATACGACTCACCGTCTATGTAGGAGGGAGCAATCAACCTATCAGTGATATTTATTGAACACTTACTGTGTGCAGAACATTTGGTTAAGTGGTTGGTAGAGTGTAATACAACAAAATTAGTAGATAAGCTCCCTACCCATCAGGAGCTTACAGAATAGAAGGGGAGACAGATGTTAAAATAAATTATGGATATATAAATAAGCTGTGAGGCTAAAGGTGGGGTAAATATCAAGTTAGTAAAGGATACAGATCTAAATGCAAGGGGAATGAAGAAGGGAGAGGAAATAGGGGGAAAAATGCTTAGATGGGGAAGGCCTCTTGAAGATGAGATTTTAATAAGGCTTCGAAGGTGGGGAGAATAATGGTCTGTAGTCGATGAAAGGGGAGATAGTGCCAGGCCACAGGGAGTAGACAGGTTGGCAGTGAGGTAGACAAGACTGACGTTAAGTGAGTAGGTAGGAGTTAGAGGAGTGAAAAGTGTGGGCTGGGCTGCAGTAGGAGATTGGAGAGATAGGGTTAGAGAGGCAGAGCTGATTGAGTGTCTTAAAGCTGATTGTAATGAGTTTCTGTTTGATGCTGGAGGTTCTTGAGGAGTGGGGAGATGTGGGCTGAAAGTTTTGTTTAGGAAAATTATCCAGGCAGCGCAGTAAAGTATGGCCTGGAGTAGGGAGACACAGGAGACAGGGAGGTCAACAAAGAGGCTGAAGCAGTTGTCAAGGCAGGATATGATGTGTTTGGTTCAGTGTAGAAGCAGTTTGGATGGAGTAGAAGGAGAGGATTTTAGCAATGTTGTAAAGGTAGAATTGACAGGATTTGGTGACCTTGAATATATGAGTTGAATGAGACAGATGAGTCTAGGGTAATGTGAGTCAGGGAGGATGGTGGTGTTGTCTACAGCGATGGGGAATTACTAATAATAATAATGTTGGTATTTGTTAAGCGCTTACTATGTGCAGAGCACTGTTCTAAGCACTGGGGTAGATACAGGGTATTCAGGTTGTCCCACGTGAGGCTCACAATCTTGATTCACATTTTACAGATGAGGTATCTGAGGTACAGAGAAGTGAAGTGATTTGCCCACAGTCAAACAGCTGACAAGTGGCAGAGCTGGGATTGGAACCCATGACCTCTGACTCCCAAGCCCGTGCTCTTTCCACTGAGCCAAGCTGCTTCCAATCATTCATATGTATTGAGCTCTTACTCTATGTGGAGCACTTTAATAAGAATACCCCAGACCGAGGGAAGGTAGGTTGGGTGGGAAGATGAGGAGTTCTGTTTGGGGCATGTTAACTTTGAGGTGTTGGCAGGACATCCAGGTAGACAGGTCCTGAAGGCAGGAGGAAATAAGAGACTGCAGAGAAAGAGAAAGGTCAGGACTGGAGAAGTAGATTTGAGAATCACCTGCACAGAGATTGAAGCCGTGGTAACCGATGAGATCTCTAAGGGAGTAGGTGTAGATGGAGAATAGAAGAGGACCTAGAACTGAACCTAGAGAAACTCCCATGGTGAGAGGGAGGGAGGCAGAGGCAGTCAGGGAAACAGACTGAGAAGAGGCACCCAATGAAGAGGTGTCCCATTTTACAGATGAAATAGCTGAGACACAAGGAAATTGTCTCTGTGGGCAGGGATTGTGTCTGCTTAATTTTGTTTTGTACTTTCCCATATGCTTACCACAGTGCTCTGCCCAAAAAGAAAGCACTCAATAAATACAATTGAATGAATGAATATTCAAGTTAATCAGGTTGGACACAGCAGACAAGTGGCAGAGCTGGGATCAGAACGCGGGTCCTCTTCCTACCAGACCACTGCTCTTTCCACTAGGCCATGCCAGCATGAATGTCTTGGGGAGGGAATATGCATATGGACAAAGCATTAAAAGATCAGATTTGTAGTCATCATGTGTTCAGTTGAGAAGTAGCATTGTGTAGTGGATGGAGCCCGGGACTGGGAGACAGAAGATCATGGGTTCTAATCCCGGCTCCTCCGCTTATCTGCTGCATGATCTTGGACAAGTCACTTCACTTCTCTGTGTCTCAGTTACCTTATCTATAAAATGGGACTCGAAGCTGTGAGCCCCACATGGGACAGGGACTGTGTCCAGCCCTATTTGCCTGTATCTACCCCAATGCTTAGTACAGTGCCTGGCACACGGTAAGCGGTTAACAAGTACAATAATTATTATAATACTATAATTAATAATAATAATAATGTTGGTATTTGTTAAGCACTTACTATGTGCAGAGCACTGTTCTAAGCGCTGGGGTAGATACAGGGTAATCAGGTTGTCCCACGTGAGGCTCACAGTTAATCGCCATTTTACAGATGAGGTAACTGAGGCACAGAGAAGTTAAGTGACTCGCCCACAATCACACAGCCGACAAGTGACAGAGCCGGGAGTCGAACTCATGACCTCTGACTCTGAAGCCCCGGCTCTTTCCACTGAGCCACGCTACTTCCCACGGACTAATTACGGACTATGTGACAAGCACTATTCTCAGGGCTGGGGTAGATGCAAGTTAATCAGGTTGGACACAATCCCATGGGTCTCACATGCTTAATACCCATTTTACAGATGAGGTAACTGAGGCATATAGAAGTTAAGTGACTTGCCCAGTGTCACACAGCAGAGAAGCGGTGGAGCTGGGATTAGAACCCAGGTCCTCTGACTCCCAGGCCTCTGTCCACTAAGCCATGCTGCTTCTATTGTTCTGTTGTTAGAACAATATAGAATAATGTTCTATTGTACTCTCATAGTGCTTAGTATGGTACTCTGCACACAGTAAGTGTTCAGCAAATATGATTGACTGATTAACTTTTCTGCCTTTATCCCTTCCTCCCTTTGTGCCCGCCCCATCTCGAGAGACAGAAGATTAGAGATTTTAGAGATTGACTCACACCCTTTGTAGCTCCTAATCAGAAAATGCCTCCCTGGATTAAAAACAAAAACAAAAACCCACCAAAATATAAAGCAATCTTGGATCAGAGCATCCAGTACCATACCAAATGAGGCTACGAGTTTCTCAAGTTACATAAACATCCGGCAGTTTGGTTCTCTAAGGAGATGAAACTACTTTATAAATAATGGCAAAATCCTGACTACCAAAAATGTTGATTCTACTTGAAGTTTGGGTCAGTAGAGGGCAGACTTTTTTACTCTTTGGTAAACAACTGTGATGAGAGACTGGCAATTTCCCCCCTTTGTAGGCTTTGAGCACGATTAAAGTGGGTTTGTCAGGTTTTCTGCCTGGCAGAAGTTGCCAAAATAATATATTTTTTCTATTAAAATTTAACCTGCCGCTGGGAAACAAACTTGAGACACCACCCAACGCGTAAATATCAACCCTATTTAGTAGGAAGGAAAACTCAAATCAGTCCCGAGAGAGAGGAGCTGGAGCAGGAATTTTGTCATACTTCATTTGTTCATTCAGTCGTATTTATTGAGTGCTTACTGTGCAGCGTGGCTCAGTGGAAAGAGCACGGGCTTGGGAGTCAGGGGTTGTGGGTTCTAATGCCGACTCTGCCACATGTCAGCTGTGTGACTTTGGGCAAATCACTTAACTTCTCTGTGCCTCAGTTGCCTCATCTGGAAATTGGGGATTAAAACTGTGAGCCCCACATGGAACAACCTGTAAACCTGCTTATCTACACAGTGCTTGGCGCATAGTAAGTGCTTAACAAATACCAAATTATTATTATATTGTGCATAATGCACTGTGCTAAGTGCTTGGGAGAGTACTTAGACTGAGGTCCAAGTGGGACAGGGACTGTGCCCAATTAGATTAATTTATGCCTATCTCAGAGGTTAGAACACTGCTTGACACATAGTAAGTGCTTAACTAATACTGTAATAATTAATATTAACACCTTTGATCTGTATCTTTACTGGTATTTAAGTGCTTACTATGTGTCAAGCACTGTTCTCTGGGGTAGATCCAAGTAAATTAGGCCAGATACAGTCTCTGTCCCACAGTAGGAGGGAGAACAGGTGTTGAAACCCCATTTTTTTGCAGTTGAGGCAACAGAGGCACAGAAAAGTTAAATGACTTGCCCTAGGTCACATGGCAAACAAGTGGCAGAGCTGGGATTAGAACCCAGGTCCTCTGGGTCCCAGGCCCATACTTGATCCACTAGACCACACTGTTTCTCATATGGGAAAGCACTGGAAATGAGGGAATTTGATCTTTGGAAACAATCCCAGATTCATGTTTGTATGGTTGGGGGCTCAGTTTTAGATTCCACTGACCGGAAGGAGATCTACTTTGTAATAATCACTGAGGTATTTGTTATTATTATGTTATTAGTATTATTGTTAATAATAAGAGTAATAAAATAATTGTGGTGTTTGTTAAGTGCTTACAGTGCTCTGGGGGCAATACAAGGTAATCAGATCAGACACGGTCCCCGTCCCACAATCTAAGTAGGAGGGAAACAGGCATCCCTATTTTAGAGATGAAGAAACTGAAGCACAGAGAAATGAGTGCCTTGTCCAAGGTCACACAGCAGACAAGTGGGAGAGCTGGGATTAGAACCCAGATCCTCCCTCCCTCCCTCCCTCCTCACCTCCGCCAAACTGATTCTCTTCCCCTCTTCAAAACCCTACTTAAAACTCACCTCCTCCAAGAGGCCTTCCCAGACTGAGCTCCTCTGCTCCCTCTACTCCCTCTACCACACCCCCTTCACCTCTCCGCAACTTAACCCTCTTTTGCCCCCATTTCCCTCTGCTCCTCCCCCTCTCCCTTCCCATCCCCTCAGCACTGTACTCGTCCGCTCGACTGTATATATTTTCATTACCCTATTTATTTTGTTAATGAAATGTACATCGCCTTGATTCTATTTAGTTGCCATTGTTTTTACGAGATGTTCTTCCCCTTGACTCTATTTATTGCCATTGTTCTTGTCTGTCCGTCTCCCCCGATTAGACTGTAAACCTGTCAAACGGCAGGGACTGTCTCTATCTGTTGCCGACTTGTTTATTCCAAGCGCTTAGTACAGTGCTCTGCACATAGTAAGCGCTCAATAAATACTATTGAATGAATGAATGAATGAATCCTCTGGATCCCAGACCCATGCTCTTTCCACTAGGCCACAATGCTTCCTTGCTAAGCACTTATTATGTGCTAAACCCTGGGACGGATACAAGATAATCAGATCGGACACGGAGTCCCTCTCCCACCTGGGCCTCACTGGTTAAAGGAGGGAAAGCTGGTATTTGACCCCCATTCTACAGATGGGAATACTGAAGCCCAGAGGAGTTAAGTGACTTGCTAAAGGTCACACACACGGCAGGTAAGTGGCAAAGTTGAGATTAGAAACCAAATTTCCTGACTCTCCCTCCTGGACTCTGTGCACATGGCTTCTCTACCTCTTTCTGTTCACTGCCAGGGAGACCTGAATGGAACCTATAGAATGAGCAGAGCAACTAAACTGCATTTGTACATTCTCAGAGTTAAGTAAACATATGTCTTTGGCCACCTTTTCTGTTCTTGTCTTGATTCCTATCCCTCTCAAGGTGTTGAGTTATTTCTACACTTCCAACTAAATGGAAAGTCTCTTAATTCTTTCTATCAGTGGGGAGGAAGGCATTGCACATTTTTAGAGTTAAGAGGAAAGGTACAGTAAAAGAACAAACTGTGCATGGGAACAGCATGATTCATCAGACATTGGCATCTAATTTGGATCGGGCTCCACTGGCGGCCATCTGCTTGGTGACCTACGTCTTGGGACGGCCCTCTAGGTTGCTGGTTTGGCCTGTGATCGTGTCCAAACTCAGCCCAGCTGGGCCCAGGGATGGCCCTGGACAGAGACTTCTGTCTGCCAAGCCTCTTTCTGCAACGTGCCAAGGGCCATCTTCAGAGTTCACCCTATAATTTTTTATATTAATGTCTGTCTCCCCTTCTAGGCTGTAAGCTCACTGTGGGCAGGGAATGTGTCTCCTTTCTGTTGCATTGTACTCTTCTGAGCGCTTAGTATAGTGCTCTGCACACAGTAAACGTCAGTAAATATGACTGACTGACTCTCACTCCCAGATCTTTGGGACAGTGGGCAAAACCAACAGTTAAAGTCAGAAACACACAAATGAACAATCTGTCCTTCCTCCAGCAAACAGCGTATTACCTTTGAACCTGAGCAGATGGGCTGGTCCAGCACCACCCCTCTCTCTCCCACAATTTGCAAAGTTGATGACCCAAAGAGGAAATCTATTGGTAGCAGCTGAGGGTATCTGGAGACAGACAAATTAAGAGAGAACATGGGAAGAAGAGAGAGTGGTCTAATACTCCCCAGACCTGGTAGAGAAGCCCAAGAAGGAAAGTAGAACTGGTGCCTGCTACGATGGTCAGCCTAAAACTCCTTCTGCTCTGGCCATTTTTAGAAATAATAATAATGTTGGTATTTGTTAAGCACTTACTTTGTGCAGAGCACTGTTCTAAGCGCTGGGGTAGATACAAGGTAATCAGGTTGTCCCATGTGGGGCTCACAGTCTTAATCCCCATTTTACAGATGAGGTAACTGAGGCCCAGAGAAATGAAGTGACTTGCCCACAGTCACACAGCTGACAAGTGGCAGAACTGGGATTCAAACCCATGAGCTCTGACTCCCAAGCCCATGCTTTTCCCACTGAGCCACGCAGATGTTATGGGCTCAAATTTTCTGTTTGGTGGTTGGCGGTTGAGAATTCAACAAAAATTTGAAAAAAAAATCTCTGAGGCCTCTCTGGGGGCTTGGCATCCTAACGTTGAGCTCCTCTTTCCCTGTCCATGTGGCCAGACATCTCTGAGGACTCAATCAATCAAATTTATTGAGCACTTACTGTGAACAGAGTTCTGTACTAATTGCTTGGGAGAGTACAATCTAGCAGTTGGTAGACACCTTCCCTTACTGCAAAGAATTTACAGTCTAAAGGCCCCAATTCCCCTTTTGTTTTTTAAGAAACAAATCAAGAACAATTCTCCATCAGTGCTGAATATACTCCTACTCTGATCCCTGAAAGGGACAGAGATTGTGTCTAATTCCTGCCTCTGTGCTTTCTCCCAGTGCTTAGAACAGTGATCTGCACACAGTAAGCACTTAAGAAAACTATTTCTACCAGTAAATAGCAAGAGCCTAATGAATATGCAAAATAATTAGATTTTTTTTCAATATTTGGTATGAGGACAAGTCTCTTAGAATTAGAATTGTTATCAGTTGCTAGAAGTTCACTTGGAAGAAGAAATTGCCCCCATGACAGTAATAATAGATGTGGTATTTGTTAAGCACTTCCTATATGCCAATCACTGTCCCTTGAGGATAATCAAGTCCCTCATGGAGCTCACAGGTTAAGAAGGAGGGAGAACAGGGATTGACTCTCCACTTTACAGATGAGGGAACTGAGGCACAGAGAAGTTAAGTGACTTACCCAAGATCACACAGCGGGGGTTAGCACCCAGATCCTCTGACTCCCAGGTTCATGTTCTTTCCATTAAATGATGCTGCTTCCCAATATTATCTCCAATATGCTCTCCTCTGTATTCTGTAGGAGGCTTGGGTGTCAATTAACACTCTCCCATTGACCTCTAGGACACTCAACCCACTCAATTTTCAAGGGGTAAAATTCTTGAAACCCATTGAGAATCTCAATATTTGGGCAGCTTTTGCCAATGAGAATTCTCCTCTCTCGTGGATAGACCATATGCTTTTTATCTTTAAAAAAAAATCATAGCTTGTTCATTTTGAAGCTTGAGTCTAATAATAATAATTATGGTATTTGTTAAGTGCTTATTATGTGCACTAAGCGCTGAGATAGATGCAAGCAAATCAATTTGGACACTGTCCCTGTCCCTCATAGGACTCACAGTCTTAATCCCCATTTTACAGATGAAGGAACTGAGGCAAAGTGAAGTGACTTGCCCAAGGTCAAACAGCAGACAAGTGGAGGAGCTGGGATTAGAATCCAGGTCCTTCTGACTCCCAGGCCTGTGCTCTATCCACTAGACCATGCTGCTTCCAGGACATCCCTTAAAAGCACAGGTCCCAAAGGAAAAGGAGTATCATTTTGTGGAAATACACTTTGGATCAGAAAAGAAGCAGGTCTGAACTTGTGGTGTGAAATGTGTTCAAATTTCAGCTCAGGGGAATGGTCTGTAGTTAGGAATTGACTTATCTGGGGATGTGACAGGGCTGGGGCAAGGTCTGTGTGACATCTGCTGTGGAAAGTCTGTAACCCCAACTACAATGACCCTAGAGAAGCAGCGTGGCTCACTGGAAAGAGCACGGGCTTTGGAGTCAGAGGTCATGGGTTCAAACCCCGGCTCTACCACTTGTCAGCTGTGTGACTTTGGGCAAGTCACTTAACTTCTCGGTGCCTCAGTTACCTCATCTGTAAAATGGGGATTAAGACTGTGAGCCCCACGTGGGACAACCTGATTGCCCTGTGTCTACCCCAGCACTTAGAACAGTGCTCGGCACATAGTAAGTGCTTAACAAATACCAACATTATTATTATTATTATTACTGAATTTCTTTTTGTGTGTGTGTGCATGCAGTGGGGAGATACAATGGCAAGTTTAGTTCCTTCCAGCATCTCTTTCCCTATGGTTGAAATCCACTCAGCGTTGAGTAACATCTCTGTAGTATGCAGGGTTGGGATTCATTCATTCAATAGTATTTATTGAGCACTTATTATGTGCAGAGCACTGTACTAAGCGCTTGGAATGTACAAGTCGGCAACAGATAGAGACAGTCCCTGCCTATGACGGGCTTACAGTCTAATCGGGGGAGATGGACAGACAAGAACAATAGCAATAAATAGAATCGAGGGGATGAACATCTCATTAAAACAATAGCAAATAAATAGAATCAAGGTGATGTACATCTCATTAACAGAATAAATAGGGTGATGAAGATATATACAGTTGAGCGGACAAGTACAGTGCTGAGGGGATGGGAAGGGAGAGGGGGAGGAGCAGAGGGAAAGAGGGGAAAAGAGGGTTTAGCTGCAGAGAGGTGAAGGGTGGGTAGAGGGAGCAGAGGGAAAAGGGGTGCTCAGTCTGGGAAGGCCTCTTGGAGGAGGTGAGCTTTAAGTAGGGTTTTGAAGAGGGGAAGAGAATTAGTCTGGTGGAGTTGAGGAGGGAGGGCATTCCAGGACCATGGGAGGACGTGGCCCAGGGGTTGACGGCGGGATAGGCGAGGATGGGGGACGGTGAGGAGGTGGGCGTCAGAGAAGCGGAGCGTGCGGGGTGGGTGGTAGAAAGAGAGAAGGGAGGTGAGGTAGGAGGGGCAAGGTGATGGAGAGCCTTGAAGCCTAGAGTGAGAAGTTTTTGTTTTGTGCGGAGGTTGATAGGCAACCACTGGAGGTTTTTAAGAAGGGGAGTGACATGCCCAGAGCGTTTCTGTAGGAAGATGAGCCGGGCAGCGGAGTGAAGAATAGACTGGAGCGGGGAGAGAGAGGAGGAAGGGAGATCAGAGAGCAGGCTGAAAAAGTAATCTAGTAGGTACCACAAAAGTGAGTTAGTGAAAAGCTTTAAAGCTGATCGTGATGCAGAGAGATACGGAAAGCTAGTGGCAAGTTTTGAGGCGAGGAGAGGTGTGTGTCAAGCAGCTCTTCAAGAAGATGATGCATGCAGCAGCTTGTAGAGGGCCCAGCGACAAGTAGACTGGTCTAACAGCAAGAACACAGGTCCAGGAATCAGAGGACCCAGCTCTGAAATCTGTCTGCTGTGTGACCTTGGGCAAGTCACTTAACTTATCTGTGCCTCACCGTCCCCATCTGTAGAATCAATACCCCTTCTCCTTCCTACTTAGACTGTGAGCTCCACATAGGACAGTGATTACATCTAAACTAATTAACTTGTATCTCTCTACTCCAGTGCTTTGGACAAACAGTGCTTGAAACATAGAAACTGCTTAGCAAATATAATAACAGTAATAATAATGAGGCTGAAGCAATAATCCAGCCATGATATGATTATCAACCAGTGGCATTTATTGAGTATTTACTGTGTGCAGAGCACTGCACTAAGAACTTGGAAAAGTACAACACAACAGAGTTGATAAATGGGAGTCCTGTGCACCAGGAGCTTACAGTCTTCAGGGAGAGATAGATATTAAAATAGATTATGGGAAAGGGAAATAGTAGAATACAAGAATACTTACATAGGTATTTGAGGACTGGAGTGAGTATAAAAGTGAAACTCGCCCCACTAGAGGTTGTACTATGGTGGAAGAATTTTGTGGACAGAGCGGAAAGGGAGAATCTGGGAGGTGTTGTAAAGGAAATACCATTAAAAAAAAAACAACGGAAGGATTTGGCAGTTGATGCTGTCAGTGCAATGGGAAGGGTAGGATGGTTGGAGCCGAATGAAAAATGAGAAATAGGAAGAAGTTCCCCTCCAAAATGCAAAGAAGACAATGTTAGTGAATTTGACACAATGTTAGTAATTGTTATACAACTTTGGGCATGACAGTGATATTAAAAAAGCCAAGATAATAAATTCTCCATTTGAAAAAAAACCCCAACAGATTAGAAAGAGTAAGCTGTTGTTTCATGGCTACCAGATTCAGCTCGTTTTGTTTCAGTTAGAATGTTGAATCCTGAGTTTCCCAGGCCTACTCCAGTTTCATAAGTTATGCTATTTTTAAGAGATTTATAGTAAAATTTTAGGTTTCCAATGATTTAGAAAATGCAGATGAGGATACAAAAGCACATAAGCAAAATTTGTGATGACAGGCTCAAAGACCTGAAAGGGAATTCAAAAGTTCATTCAGTCCTCCACCTTGGCTCCAATGTGGCAAATGTCTAGGCAGGCAGAGGCAGTGAAGCCTGAGAGGGGGAAAAGGGGAGAGACAAAGGGGCCACTTCCGGCTATGAATGGGAATTTATGGGACAGTCAGGTACCCCAGAAGCTGCTCTTCACTTCCCATAGCCGGTTCTGCCCTAGTGTTGGCAAGTTTGGCCACTGGGAAAAAAACAAACTCACTTCTCCTCTTCCTCCTCCTTGCCACTGGCCCTCGTGACTGAGAGGTCTGTCCCACCACCCTTCATGAGTCCTGCTTGTGCCTGTCAGGTTGTAGGTCAGAACACTGAAAACTGACAGTCATTCCTCACCACATTAGTCCTGAAGGGTCATCGTGGCTGGGATTGCCCTTTCCGCCGTGGGGGTACAGACTATACTTAACGAGGGGCAGCAATGCTCCAGGGAGACCAGCACCATTATCCTAAGATGGTGGCAGGGGAGCAGGGCCAGGCCTCTCAGGAGGAGGGTCATCCCGGACAGGGTACAGGAGGAGGGGATTCACTGATACTCTCTCCTCCAGAGGTAGGAGAAGTGGAGTTATCACGATGATATTGGGGCAGGGTCAGGCTCTTCTCTCTGCCTGGTTCTCCTTCCCTCCCTCCTTCCTTCCCTGCAGTCTCCCCAAGATGGAGGCCAGTTCCAGTGCTTCCTGACCAACAGTAGGCTGGTGAGGAGCCCAGTGGCTCTGGGGGAAGTGTCTAGTGGACTCCAGATCTAGGGACTGCCCAGACCTCCCCCACCTATTTTTGTTAGTTTAATTTTTAACTGTACTTGTTAAATGGTTACTATGTGCCAAGGACTGTACTAAGCACTGAGGCAGATACAAGCCCACCAGGTTGGACAAAATCCCTGTCCCACATGGGACTACGGTCTAAGAAGGAGGGAGTAAGATTTAATCCTCATTTAACATATGAGGCAACTGAGGCACAGAGTAGCTAAGTGACTTGCCCAAGGTCACACAGCAGACAAGTGGTGGAGCCAAGATTAGAACTTCTGACTACCAGGCCCATGCTCTTTCCCCTAAACCACACTGCTTCTCCTGGTTGCCATGGATCCTTTGTGGGAGAGATGATCCACAGGTTGGCCACTGGCCAGCCTGTCCCTGCCCTAGTCTCTTAGAAACAGCATGGCAAAGTAGATAGAGCACAGGTCTGAGAGATAGAAGGTCATAGGTTCTAATCCTGGCTCTGCCACATGTCTGTGTGTGACCTTGGGCAAGTCACATCACTTCTCTGGGCCTCAGTTGCCTTATGTGGAAAATGGAAATTGAGACTGAGTGCTCCATGTGGGACAGGGACTGTGTCCAACCTGATTTGCTTATATAATAATGTTGGTATTTGTTAAGTGCTTACTATGTGCAAAGCACTGTTCTAAGCACTGGGGTAGATACAGGGTAATCAGGTTGTCCCATGTGACGCACACAGTCTTAATCCCCATTTTACAGATGAGGTAACAGTCACAGAGAAGTTAAGTGACTTGCCCACATTCACACAGCTGACAAATGGCAGAGCCAGAATTTGAACCCATGACCTCTGACTCCCAAGCCCGAGCTCTTTCC
Organism: Ornithorhynchus anatinus; assembly: GCF_004115215.2. NCBI lineage: Eukaryota > Metazoa > Chordata > Mammalia > Monotremata > Ornithorhynchidae > Ornithorhynchus > Ornithorhynchus anatinus. The sequence continues at coordinate 101,745,173 of NC_041728.1, read as the reverse complement.
ACTGAGCCATGCTGCTTCTCTCTAATTTATATTGGCTTATATCCAACTCAATGTTTAGTACAGTGCATAAATAAGTACTTATTATGTTAAGCACATAATAAGTGCTTAACAAATTCCATTATTATTATTATTTCCTCTCCCCACCATCCTCACCTTCTCCCCACATCCTTTTCCAGATCCTTCCCCTGCCCTAGCCTGCCCTGCCCAGCCCCACTCTGAAGATGAAACTTGAAACAAGGGGTGAGGTGTGGCCCAGACAGAAATTCTCCAGTGGAGGCTCCCATTTGGGTGAACCTTGAGCAGCAGGTCAGTGCTCTCTTGGCCCCTGGACATGGAATGTCCCGAGCTCACAAAGGGACCACCGTAGACCAAAGACAGACAGTCTCCTTTGGTGGAGACTCAGCACCAGTCAGAAGTCAGGACGGGCCAGGACCAGCCCATGACTCTCAAACCTGAGGAGTGGGTCAGAGTGACACAAAGCTCAGCCCATATGAGTTGAGATGTCCCTTTGCACCTCTGAAGTCACCCCCACTTTGGGTGTGATGTGATGAAATCTCCAAACTGGTCACCACTGTCCCAGCCAGAATTGATTCCTGAGAGAGCCCAACCACCAACCACCACCGTGACTTGCCCTCCCACCCCACCACTGAGGCTGTGCTCAGTCCCTGATGATTGTCTAGGAGCAGCGAGCCTCAAACCGGTGGTATTCTCACCCAGAAGCAGTTTGGACACCACTGGACTTGTCCATGAGGTGTCCATGTGGGGCAGGATCAAATCCTCCCTGTGCTTTGGATCGGTGACACCTGTCACTTCTCCCCACCTACCCGGCTCTGACCTTCTCTTTCCTGGTAGGGGGTTTTCCCAGTCTGGCACCACTCTCTCTCCCTAGAGACAAGCTCTTGATGTTCTCCATGTTTCTGCTTTTCCAGGTGGGTTATTTGATGACATGCTCCTCTCAGAGAGTGATGAAGGATCTCCTTTTCCCCTTTTGGAGTTGGAGCCAACATTTGCTCTTTTGAATACCCAGAACTTCTAAAGTGTCCAAAATCATAATCTCTCTCCTACCAAGAGACTGATCAATCAATCAATCAATGATATTTATCATTATTGTTAACAATAATAATAACATTTCATAAGTGCTTACTATGTGCCAAGCACTGTTCTAAGCACTGAGGTAGATAAAAGGTAATCAAGTTGGACACAGTCCCAGTCCCACATGGGATCACAGTCTTAATCCCCATTTTCCAGATGAGGTAACTGAGTCCCAGAGAAGTGAAGTGATTTGACCAAGGTCACACAGAAGAAAGCTGGTGGAGCCGGAATTAGAACCCAGGTCCTTCTGACTCTCAGGCCCGTGCTCTATCCACTAGGCCATGCTGCTTCTTTAATAAGTGCTTATTGTCTGCAGAGCACTGTACTAACTGCTTGGGAGATTACAATATAACAGAGTTGGTAGGCACATTTCCGGCTCAAAAAAGGCTTATGGTTTAGGGGTGGAGATAAAGAATGTAGCTAGTCTCCTGTGAGGACTGCAAGACCACATGTTTTCAATATCCATTGCGAGTTGATTGGGCAGTCAGTTATATTTATTGAGCACTTACTGTATGAAGAGCACTAAACTAAGCTCTTGAGAGAGTACAATAGAGCAGTATAACAGACACATTCCCTGCCCACAATGAGCTTACAGTCTAGAGGGGGAGACAGACATTAATATAAATAAATAAAATTACAGATATCGACATAAGTGCTCTGGAGTCAGGAGAGGGGACGAATAAATGGAGCTAGTCAAGGCGACGCAGATGGGAGTAGGAAAAGGGGAAAGGAAGGCTTAGTCAGGGAAGGCCTCTTGGAGGAGCTATGCCTTCAATAAGTCTTTGAAGGGGAGGAGGGTAATTGTCTGTTGTATATGAAAAGGGCGGGCGTTCCAGGCCAGAAGCAGGATGTGGATGAGAGGTCAGCGGTAAAATAGATTAGATCAAAGTTCGGCGAGAAGGTTGGCATTAGAGGAGTAAAGTATTCGGACTGGGCTGTAGTAGGAGAGGAGCTAGATGAGGTATGAAGGGGCAAGGTGATTGAGTGCCTTAAAGGTAATGGCAAGGAATTTATGTTTGATAGTAATAATAATAATAATTGTGATATTTGTTAAGCACCTACTATGTGCCAGGCATTGTACTAAGTGCTGAGGTGGATACTAGCAAAGCAGGTTGGACACAGTCCCTGTCCCGTGCGGGGCTCCCAGTCTCAATCCGCATTTTACAGATAAGGAAACTGAGGCACAGAGAAGTGAAGTGACTTGCCTAAGGTCACACAGCACACAAGTGGCAGAACCAGGATTAGAACCCATGTCATTCTAACTTCTAGGCCTGTACTCTATCCACTATGCCATACTGCTTCTCTTTGGTGCAGAGGTGGATGGACAATCACTGGAATTTTTGAGGAGTGGGGAAATATGGCTCGAAGGTTTTGGTGGAAAAATGATCTAAGCAGCAGAGTGAAGTATGGACAGGAGTGGGGAGAGACGGGAGGCAGGGAAGTCAGCAAAGAGGCTGATATAGTCATCAAGGCAGAATAGGATAATTCATTCATTCATTCAATAGTATTTATTGAGCACTTACTGTGTGCAGAGCACTGTACTAAGCACTTGGAAAGTACAATTCGGCAACAGAGACAATCCCTAGCCAACAACAGGCTCACAGTCTAGAAGGGGGAGTCAGACAAAAAAAAACAGTAGACAGACATCAATAGCATCAAAATAGATAAATAGAATTATAGATACATACACATCATTAATAAAATAAATAGAATAAAGAATATGTACAAATATACACAAGTGCTATGGGGCGGGGAAGGGAGTAGAGCAGAGGGAGGGAGTTGGGGAGAGGGAGAGGGGAAGAGGAGCTGAGGAAAAGGGGGGCTCAGTCTGGGAAGGCCTCCTAATAGGTTAAGTGATTAGATTAATGTGGTAGGGGTTTGGATGTAGCAGAAAGGGAAGATTTTAGCAACGCTGTGAAGGTCAAACCAGTAGGATTTAGTGATGGATTGAACACGTGGGTTGAATGAGAGAAAAGGAGTCTAGGTAACTCCAAGAATAAAGGCTTGTGAGACAGGAAGGATAGTGGTGCTGTCTACAGTGATGGGAAAGTCAAGGTGAGGACAGGCTTTGGGTGGGAAGTTAAGGAGGTCTGTTTTAAGACATGTTAAGTTCGAGGTGAGGGTGGGACACCCACGTAGAGATGTCTCGAAGGCAGGGGAAAATATACACATAAAGCAAGCTGTGTTCACTTTATCAGTGGCAGGATCCTATGCAAATCTCTGCCTGAGACAGCAAGACCTTTTAGATATAATTTACCACTCTCTCCTGCTGCAAGTCCACATCTGCTGGGCCAACAGAGAGGGATGACTTTTAACCCTATGCAGTAAAACAGAAAGGGACTTTCTATATACTGGCCAGGCCAGCGACTGGCAGAGACATCATCACTGTCTTACAGATTGCTCAATCTTAGTTTAATCAGCACAGCAGCCAAATATTTCACACTGGTGTAACCCACCTCACTCGGCTCATAAAAACGGAAAAGAAGATTCTATTGGAATTTTTTTTTTTCAGAATGCCCCAAGGAGGTAAGTTCTTAGCAGAAAAGGTGTCTACTTGTTTCCCCGGATATGAGGAAGGGGACACAGGAAAGGATGCAGGTTCTCTCCCTCTCCTCATGACATTTTCTCTGGTGAAACATTCAGAAAAACAGTCATACGCTAAGCTGGAAGGAAGCATCCTTACAGTAATGACATTTTACAGACAACAAGCACTTCCTGAGACTGGATTTTTAAATTGGTTTTGTTATTTCATTAATATGATAACATAAAAGCCAGACATGGGGCTGGCTCTCTCCCTTCTAGGTTTCTCTTATACTGCCTGTGAAACAAACTCCTTTTGCTAAGAAAATAAGCTCTAGTTCTAAACTGGACTCCTCCTCCCAGAGGGAGGTTTTCTGTCTGAACACAGTAATAAGTCTTCCTTCTTGCCTCCTCTACCTCACTCTGGAATGTTGTACTGGAAAGGTCTTTTCAGTCTTCAGGTAAGTCACAATAAGGTATGGATAGGGCTCTCGTGCCAGTCTCTCATTATGACTGATATTTATCGAAGACTTAGTGTGTAGGCAGTGTGGGAGCCAGGGCATGGCTTAGGGTGGGAATTAGGATACTTGGGTTCTAGTTCCAGCTTCACTGTTCTCCTTCTGTGTGACCTTGAGAAAGTCACTTAACTTCTCTCAGCTTCAGTTTTCCTGTCTATAAAAGAGGAATAAAATATCTGTTCTCCCTCCCTTTCAGACTATGAGCTCTGTGTGGTTCAGAGATTGTGCCCAGTCTGATTATCAGTGTTTCATATGGTGCTTGAGTAAACTGTGGCACCAAGAAGTTAGGTGATTTGCCCAAAGTCACACAGCAAGAAAGTGGTAGAATCAGAATTAGAACCCAGGTCCTCTGACTCTCAGGTTGGTCCCCTTTCCATTAGGCCAGGCTGCATCTTATTGCTAGCCACTTAACCTAATAATCACCTAATAATTACCATCATCATTATTATAGGTACATTTTTACACTAGGTGCTTGCAAACATATAGTAGAAGTAAAAGACAAGGTCCCTACCCTCAAGTTGATTATTATCCAGTAGCGGAGACAGGCAACATAAATTGCAAATACATAATCAGAATAAGGGAAAGAACATAGATGCAAATGATACAAGTTGAGAAATATGTAAACAAGTTGGACTGTGCTCACATGGGCATAAAGGATGGTTGGTAGAATGAAATGACCAGGAAGGAAGGAATTAATCTTGGAGGTAGTAACTTTTTCAGAGAGCTTTGAATGTGGGGAAGGAATTGTAATTGCAATTGGGCATTTGAGACAGGAAAGAGTTTCCTGCAGGGAAAAAAAGGAGAGTGTGAAGGGACAAAAGCAGGAGAATCGAGAATTAAAGGAGAGTCAAGGTAAAAGGTGAGCTGGGGTGGGGGGGGTGAAGGGTAAGGTATATAATAGAAGGAGAAAAAGAAGACAGCTGTATGGCCTCGGGCAATAATAATGATGGTATTTGTTAAGGACTTACTATGTGCCAAACTCTGTGCTAAGCACTGCGAAAAATACAAGATAATCAGGTCCCTGTCCCATGAGAGACCCACAGTCTGAAGGGGAGGGAGTGCAGCTATTTCCAGTTGAGGAAAACTGAGCCATAAAGACACAAGGACACACAGCAAGAAAGTGGGAGACTCAGGGTTAGAAGCCAGGTCCTCTGACTTCCAAGCTCAAGTTCTTTCCAGTAGGCCATGCAGCTTCTCATGGCAAGCCACTTAACCTCAATTTACCTCAGTTTCCTCATCTACAAAATGGGAATAAAAATACCTGCCTTTCTACCTACCTCACAGAGTTACTGTGAGGACTAACATGAGATAAGTAATGTGAGAGTGCTTTGGGAATTAAAGCCCTGTACCAAAACTGAGGTAAGAAGGAATGCCTGGAAGCCAATTGTTAAGTCTGTTTATTATGGCGAGACATGAGTAGTCAGTGAGGACTTTTGAAGAGAGGGGGTGATACATTAATTATAATAATAACTGTGGCATTTGTTAATCGCTTATTATGTGCCAGGTACACTACTTAGCACTGGGGTAGATACAAGGTAATAGGGTTGGACTCAGTCCCTGTCCCAAATAGGGTTCACAGTCTTAATCCCCATTTTACAGATGAAGCAACTGAGGCCCAGATAAGAGAAGTGACTTGCCCAAGGACATGCAGCAGACAAGTGGCAGAGTCAGGATTAGAACCCAGTGTGGCTCAGTGGAAAGAGCATGGGCTTTGGAGTCAGGGCTTATGAGTTCGAATCCCAGCTCTGCCACTTGTCGGCTGTGTGACTGTGGGCAAGTCACTTCACTTCTCTGCGCCAAGGTTCCCTCATCTGTAAAATGGGGATTAAGACTGTGAGCCCCACGTGGGACAACCTGATTCCCCTATGTCTACCCCAGCGCTTAGAACAGTGCTCGGCACATAGTAAGCGCTTAACAAATACCAACATTATTATTATTATTATTAACCCAGGTCCTTCTGATTCCCAGCCCCGTGGTCAATACATTACTCCAAACATTCTAAATAGCAGTTTTTAAAGATGACATGAGCAGCTGCTCATCATAAGAAACTGCAGAGGGGCGAAGTGGAAAGCAAGGAGACCGGTGAAGAGTCTGACGTAATGGTGTACCTTAATCTCATCCTCCTTCCTACCTGGAAATCCCTCCCCATTTTATATTCAACATACCACCACTCTCCCCATCTTCACAGTCCTACTAAACTCATATCTCCTTCTAGAAGTCTTTTTTGACTAACCTCAGATCTCTCCACCTTATTCTCCCTCCTTTCTGTGTCGCCTACGCCCTTGGGTCTGTACCCTCTAATCAATCAATTAATGGTACTTATTGAGTGCCTCCTATGTGCAGAGCACTCTACTAAGCACTTGGGAGAGTCCAATACAAGAGTTGGAAGACACTTTCCTTGCTCACAATGAGCTTACAGTCTAAACTTTGTCAGAGAGAAGCACGGTCTAGTGGATAGAGCGTAGGCTGGGAATCAGAAAGGCCTGGGTTCTAATCCTTACTCCACCATTTACCTGCTATATGAAGGTCTGGAAAACTGTGGAAGAACTGGCAGGATTCAGTGAAAGATTGAATGTGCAAGTTAAAAGACAGAGAGGGGTCAAAGATAACACCAAATCAGTCAGTCAGTCAGTTAACCATATTTATTGAGAGCTTAACTGCCCACAATGACTGTGATAGGGAGAACAGTGGTAGTATTGGCCAGGATGGAAAGATTCAGAAGACTTTCCCTCATCTATAAGGAGGGGATAATAATATCTGCACCTCCCCACCTCACAGGGCATTTGAGAATGTTCTTTGGGAATATCAAAGCTTCATCTCTCGATAAATCCAAAAGGTTACTTCTAATAATCCTCCCTCAGTCACTCATATTTATTGAGTGCTTACTGTATGCAGAGAGCACTGTACTAGTACAGTACAGTACTAGTACAGTGCTCTGGGAAAGTGCCCTTGGGAAAGTACAATATAACAGACACATTCCATGGCCACAGTGAGCTTACATTCTAGAGAAGTAGACAGACATTAATATAAATAAATCAAATTACAGATATATACATAAGTGCTGTGGGGCTAGGAGGGGGGATGAATAAAGGAAACAAGTCAAGGTGACGCAGGAGGGAGTGGGGGAAGACGAATGGAGGGCATAGCCAGGGAAGGCCTCTTGAAGAAGATGTGCCATCAGTAAGCCTTTGAAGGTGGGGAGAGTTACTGTCTGTCAGATATTAAAAGGTAGGGTGTTCCAGGTCAGAGGCAGGATGAGAGTGAGAGGGCGGCAGCGGCGAGATAGTCGAGATCGAAGTACAGGGAGAAAGTTAGGATTAGAGGAGCAAAGTGTTTGGGCTGGGTTGTAGTAGGAGAGTAGCAAAGTGAGGTAGGAGGGGGCAAGGTGATTGAGTGCTCTCTCAATAACTACAGTGCCAGGTGAAATGCTAGCTTAGTTCCCCTACTCTTTTTCCTTTCCACGTCACCTTTTATCCAACCCACCCTCAGGTCCCCAGCAGTTGTATACAGTACATCAGTAATTTATTTTAACATTTACCTCCCCCTCTACACTGTAAGTTCTTTGTGGTCAGGGAACATGTCTACCAATTCTGTTATACTCTTCCAAGTGTTTAGTACAGTATTCTGCACACAATAAGCTCTCAATAAATATGATTGATTCCCAAGTGGTGGGAGTTAAATGATGCACATGTCCACACAACAAAGGAAAATAGAGGACCCGGTAGCCCCAAGGGGAACATTTTCCCAGAGACAGGAACTCACGTGGCTCATATTCGGCCCGAGCTTCCTGGGCTTGTGCAGGAAATCTGCCTCCCACGGCCACTGATAAAGCAGAAAGTTTGTCCCAACTTTTCAGTGCAAGGAGAGACACGGTGTTCTGGAGCTCCAGACAGTTTTTAAAATGATAAAAAACTAACAAACAAATGAGCAAACTTGGAAATCAGGTGAAAAGCACAGACAAAATCAGGATTGTGGTGGTATTTGTTAAGCACTTATTATGTGCCAGGCATCGTACTAAATGGTGGGTGCATACAAGCACATCAGGTTCGACATAATCCCTGTACCACATGGAGCACTCAGTCTCAATCCCCATTTTACAGATGAGGTACCTGAGGCCCAAGGTCACACAGCAGACAAGTGGCAGAGCCAGAATTAGAACCCATGACTCTCCGATTCCCAGGCCTGTGCTGTATCCACCACATCATGCTGCACTACACACCACTGGATGCTGTCTAGCTTTTAATTTTGGCCGAGGCAGTCCTTGGCCAGGCAGATGTGCACGGTGAAACTCGAGCGTGTAGAATTCATCCCAAATCTATAGTTCCTTTAGCAGTAGATAATGCTTAAATAAATAAGTGGTTTCCAGCATACAACTCATGTTTGGCTGACTCCAGTCATTTTATGTCAACACTCTTATCTAAAGTAAACACTGACAGGTTAACACAGGCTGGTACAGTGCTTATATAAAAAGCAGATTATGAAACCGTTTCTGGAGGTTAGAAAACTCCCAGTGCTTCTTGAAAGCTCAGAGTGCAGGGGAGAAGGGCTGAGAGAGAGTTAAACTGGAAATGGAGGTAGGTGTTAAATATGTAAGATTGTGGTTAGCAAACTAAGTTAAATGAGTGGCAATCAGAAGACCTGTGTTCTAATTTCGGCTTTGCCCTCACCTGCTGTAAAACCTTGGCCAAGTCACTTAACTTCTCTGAGCCTCAGTTTCCTCAATTGTAAAGTGGGGATTCAATACCTGTACTTCCCCCTAATTGACTGTGAGCCCCATGTGGGACAGGAACTCTGTCCCACCTGATTGATTTGTATCTACCCCTGTGCTTAGATCAATGCCTGACAATTAGTAAGTGCTTAGCAAATACCATTGAAAGAGAGCTCAAACCCAGCTCTCACTGAGGCAAAGATGAGGTTAAACCCATTGGCTCTTGGAAGATAGCCTGGAAGCCCGCGATTTACTCTCCTCCTGACGTTTCTGCAGTATCATCTGGTAGTCACTGAAAGCTCCTGCTCCTCTGGGGGCTCATTCAGGACCCTGAACTCTGCTGACAAGCTCAGAGGTACCAAGGCGGCTTTAAGCCTGAGGGTCCTGCTCCTACTGCCTCGTGATTGTCTAAATTTGGAGAATTTTCAGTATTTTCAGGGCCCTTTTCTGAGGTTCTGGAGAGTCCTCAGAGGCTCTGTGGAGGGTCCTTCACCTGATCATCTGATCACCTGATCATCTTTCCTCTCCATCCCTAGTGCTATCACGTTAATAGTCACTTATCCTAATCTGTCAGGATTACTACATCAGCCTCCTTGCTGACCTCCCAGCCTCTTGTCTCTCCCCACGCCAGTCTTTACTTCACTCTACTGCCCAGGTCATTTTTCTACAAAAATGTTCTGGACCAGTCATCTCAAAAAAATCCAGTGATTGCCCATCCACCTCCATATCAAACAAAAACTCTCCATTGACTTTACAGCATTCCATTTCTTCGCCCCCTCCTATCTCACCTTGCTTTTCTCCTTCTACAACCCAACCCTCACACTTCACTCCTTTAGTGCTAGCCTTCTCACTATGCCTCAATCTCGCTTGTCTCGCCACTGACTTCTGGCCCACCTCCTGCTTCTGGCTTTGGAACACCCTCCCTCCACTAATCCGACAGACAACCACTCTTCCCAGGTTGAAAGGCTTATTGAAGGTACATCTCCTCCAAGACGCCTTCCCAGACTAAGCCACACTTTTCCTCATCTCCCACTCCCTTCTGCATCAACCTGACTCGCTCCCTATGCCCTTCCCCACTCCCAGTCCTAAAGCACATTGATGTCTGTCTCCCCCACTCTAATAATAATGTTGGTATTTGTTAAGCGTTTACTATGTGCAGAGCACTGTTCTAAGCGCTGGGGTAAACACAGGGGAATCAGGTTGTCCCACGTGGGGCTCACAGTCTTAATCCCCATTTTACAGATGAGGGAACTGAGGCACAGAGAAGTTAAGTGACTTGCCCACAGTCACACAGCTGACAAGTGGCAGAGCTGGGATTCGAACTCATGAGCCCTGACTCCAAAGCTTGTGCTCTTTCCACTGCGCCACGCTGCTTCTCTAGACTGTGAGCTCATTGTGGGCAGGGAATGTCACTGTTTATTGTTGTATTGTATTCTCCCAAGTGCTTAGTACAGTGCTCTGCACAAAGTAAGTGCTCAATAAATATGATTGAATGAATTAATTGAATGAATCAACACTCCCAGGAGAGAAGGTAGTCTATGCCCCCCCACCCAACTGGGCGTCTCCAGGATCAGAGGTTGACTCAAGCAGAATGTCTGTTGGAATTTTGGGATGGGAAGTGGCCTAGTGGATAGAGCAAGTGGGAGTCAGAAGGCCATGGGTTCTAATCCCAGCTCTGCCATTTGTCTGCTATGTGATCTTGGGTACGTCACTTCACTTCTCTGTTATTCAGTTCCCTCATGCTAAAATGAGGATTAAGATCATGAGCCCCATGTGTGACAGAGACCATGTCCAACCTTAGCTTGTATCTAAACCAGTGCTCTGTACAGTGCCTGGCACATAGTAAGAACTTAACAAATACCATTTAAAAAATGACCGAAAACGCATCCCCACATATCAGGGGCTCTAAGAGCTTTCTGCATCTTCTGCAGCTGGGTCTGCCTATTCACTGAGCCACAGCGAATCTCTCCAAGGCAGGTGAGTTTGCTGAAGCCAAGTATAGGACACTGAGCTGTTCCTTTCCAGGAACATGAAAAATGAAGAACTCTGGTAGGTGGCTTGTGGCAACAGCACCTCAGGGAAAGGTATTCAGACATTTACCAGGGCTTATAGGGGAAGTTGAGCTTTTTTTATCCTTTACCAGAGGGGTCCAGAGAGCAGCAACCTTGGCTTCCCTTTCCTTCTGCCTCTAGTGATGTCACAGAAGAAATGAAAAATTCCCAGGAACCCTACCACCATGAACTCTATCCAGTGACCTTACAAAATAATAATAATAATAAAAACTGTGGCATTTGTTAAGCATTTATTATGTGTCAACTACTATACTAAGAATTGGGATAGATATAAATTAATCAAGCTGGACACAGTATCTGCTCCACATGGGGTGCACAGTCTAAGTAGGAGAAAGAACAGGTATTTCACAGATGAGGAAACTGAGGCCCAGAATAGTGATGTGACTCACTCAAGGTCACACAGCAGGTAAATGGGGAACCAGGCCTAGAACCCAGGACCCCGTGGGAATTAGCACATCTGGGGAAAGGTAGTCACACTCTGTTTCAGAGTCACCCTTTACCCAAAGTCTCAATCCAGCAGAGTTTAGCAGAGGCAAGTAGGCCCCTGGAGTCTTTGCACATGGGAGAACTGGCACCTCATCTCTCTCTCACCTCTGGGGCCTCCAAAGATTTCACAGGTCTGCGGTCTGCCCCACGATCTGCCACTTTCTCCCCCAGGCCTCAGGGAATAGGGCTGTGCAGATCTGTGGAGATTCTTCTCCAGTTTTTGGGGAAGCAGCATGGCCTACTGGATAGAGCATAGGCCTGGGAGTCAAATGGACCTAAGCTCTAATGCCGGCTCCACCACTAGCCTGCTGTGTGACCTTGGGCAAGTCACTTTTAACTTCTCGGTATCTCAGTTACCTCATCTGTACAATGGAGATGAAGTTTGTGAGCTTCATATGGGACATGGACTATGTCCAACCTGATTTGATTCTACCTACCCCATCGCTTAGAACAGTGCTTGACACACGATGAGTGCTTAACAATACTATTATTATTAGTATGAAGGATTTGGCTGTCCCCGCTTCCCTGAGTAGGACTGTCAAGGTACAGAGCAAGGGACAGCAGTAGCAGCTTCCAGAAGGTGTCCAACTGGTTCTCTATGGTCCTGGTTTGGGGCAACTAGGGTGACTTGAAGCCCAGAGCATTTTTTGGTACTCACCCCATCCTCCATCCCATAGCACTTATGTATATAACCTTAAATTCTTTATTTATATTCCCCTCTAGACTGTAAGTTCATTATGGGCAGGGATCATGTCTACCAACTTTGTTGTATTTTACTCTCTCAAGTACTTAGTACAGTGCTCTGCACACAAAAAGTGCTCAATGGATATCACTGATTGATTGTTGTTAGTTCTGAGTACCTAGGTCCACCTCAGAGTAGATTGACTGCCTACTACAGGTCCCTGAGGAGGCATATCTGGGCCCCTGTGTGACCTTGGACAAGTCACTTCCCTTCTCTGGGCCTCAGTTATCTCATCTGTAAAATAGAGATTAAGGGTGTGAACCACATGTGGGACATGGATTATGTCCAACTTTGTAACTACCTCAATAGCTAGTACGGTGCCTGGCACATAGTAAGCACTTAACAAATGCCATAAAAAATTTAAAAAAAAAATCCCCATGGGGGGTCTAGCAAAGGTCTTCAGAAATTTCCTGCCAGAAGTATTCTCTCGAACTACCTCCACACCTCCCCGGGGGCCTGAGTCAGGAACCATCGGGGATCAGCCTAGTATAACTCCCCTGGAGGGTGGTCTGCATCCTGAATTCCCCCACCCCCATAGCCCTCTCTGAACCACTGAGTCCCCAGCACAGTTCAGAGTCAGCATCCCCCACGGTGCAGTTCTGTGGCCTCTGCTGGCTGGGACCCCTCAGCCCCCACCTGCTCAGCCCAGCATCCAGGGGGAGGCGAGAAGGTTTCAATGACTCTGGTTCCTGGAGCCACACCTCAGAGAATGGGATAATCCATTATGTAATTAACAAGCAAAGAGGCATCAAGATCATCGAGAGTGCAAATAGAGAAGCTTCTGTCTTATGGCAACAATGAAAACAAAAAAAAAGGACCATTAAATAGCAAAGGAAGCTTCCCTGACAGCCCAGACAGTTATCAAAGCAAACCTCCAGACCCGTCTCTTAAGGGGTTTGCTATCTCGCACCTGTCCCTGGTAAACATTCCAGGAAATATCGTGCCGGCAGAGCTGGGATTCCTTGTCAGTTTGGGTGTGTTTCCTGATTTCTCAGAATAAGTCACTGTGTGTACAACTGAAATATACACATCCACCCACATAGGAGTAGAAGTGCTCGTGCCTCTTTCTGATTTTCGCTTCTTGTCCTGTGGTTTGATTGAGTGACGACGACAGATGCAGGGTCTCCTTGCTGACCTCCCTGCCTCCTGTGTCTTCCCACTCCAGTGCACGCTTCACTCTACTGCATGGATCATTTTTCTTCGAAAACCTTCGGTCCTTGTCTCCCTACTTCTCAAGAACCACCAATGATTGCCCATCCACCTCGGCATCAAAAAGAAATTCCTTACCGTTGGCTTTAAAGCACTCAGTCAGCTCATCCTCTCCTACTTCACTTCACTGCTCTCCTACTACAGCAGAGCCCACACACTTTGCTCCTCTAGCACCAGTGCCCCGATCTCATCTTTCTCTCCGATGATCTCTTTCCACATCCTCCCCCTACCCTGGAACTTCATCCCCCCTCCATATATACAAGATCACCACCTTCAAAACCTTAATAAGGTCACATCTCCAAGATGCCTTTCCCACTTAAGCCTTCTTTCCCACAGCTCCCTCTCCCTTCATCTATGCACTTGCATCTTGGACCTTTAAGTATTTGATATTCATCTCCCCCTCAGCCCTAGAGCACCTATGTACATATTTTTAAATGATATCTTATAAATTATTTGTTTATATTAATGCCTGTCTTCCCCTCTAGACTGTACATTCTCTGTATGCAAGGAATGTGTCTGCCAACTTTGTGAACAACAATAATAATAATAATAATGGCATTTGTTAAGCACTTACTGTGTGCAAAGCACTGTTCTAAGCGCTGGGGAGGATACAAGATGATCAGGTTGTCCCATGTGGGGCTCATAATCTTAATCCCCATTTTACAGATGAGGTAACTGAGGCACAGAGAAGTTAAGTGACTTGCCCAAAGTCACACAGCTGACAAATGTGGAGCCGGGATTAGAACCCATGACCTCTGACTCCCAAGCCTGTGCTCTTTCCACTGAGCCACGCTGCTCCTCTAAATTGTTAGGCTCTTACTATGTGCAAAGCAACTGTTCTAAGTGCTAGGGGGGATACAAGGTGATCAGTTTGTTGCATTACACTCTCCCAAGGGCTTAGAACCATGCTCGCACATCATAATAATGATGGTATTTGTTAAGCACTTACTATGTGCCAAGCACTGTTATAAGCACTGGGGTAGATACAAGGTAATCAGGTTGTTCCATGTGAGGCTCATGGTCTTAATCCCCATTTTACAGATGAGGTCACTGAGGCAAAGAGATGTTAAGGGACTTGTCCAAAGACACATAGCTGGTAAGTGACAAATGATGAGAAGCAGCATGGCTCAGTGGAAAGAGCACGGGCTTTGGAGTCAGGGCTCATGAGTTCGAATCCCACCTCTGCCACTTGTTGGCTGTGTGACTGTGGGCAAGTCACTTAACTTCTCTGTGCCTCAGTTCCCTCATCTGTAAAATGGGGATGAAGACTGTGAGCCCCACGTGGGACAACCTGATTCCCCTATGTCTACCCCAGTGCTTAGAACAGTGCTCGGCACATAGTAAGCGCTTAACAAATACCAACATTATTAAGTGACAGAGTTGGGATTGGAATCCACTACTTCTGAATCCCAAGCCCAGGCTCTTTCCACTAAGCCACGCTGCTTCTCGAGTAATACCACTGATGATGATGCATATGCAAATTTCATTTGTAAATACAATTATTTATTCTGATTTATTCTGGTATTTCATCCTGTCATATTCATTTTTTATTATTACCTATCCCTTCTAGACTGTAAGCTCCTTTCAGACCATGAGATCACTGTGGGCAGGGAACATGTCTACCAACTCTGTTGTACTTTCCCAAGCACTTAGTACAGTACTCTGCACACAGTATGTGCTCAAGAAATACAACTGATTGATTGACTAAATGATCCTTGCATTTCTTAATGCTCCCACTGTTTGTTTATGCCTATTTCCTCCATTAGAGTGTAAGCGCCTCATGGGCAGGAAATGTATCTTTTTTCTCTTGTACTTTCTCAAAATCTTAGAAGAGTGTGCTCCATTCAATAAGTACTCAATAAATACCATTACTGACTGACTGACCAACTAGGGGTCAGAAGGACTTGGTTTCAATGCCGCCTCTGTCACTTGTCTGCTGTGTGACCTTGGACAAATAACTTAACTTCTCTGTGGCTCAGTTAACTCATCTGTAAAATGGGGATTAAGACTGTGAGCCCCACGTGGGACAACCTGATGACCTTGTATCTACCCCAGCACTTAGAACAATGCTTGGTACATAAGTGATGGAGCTGATAAGTGACGGAGCTGGGATTAGAACCCACGACCTCTGACTCCCAAGCCTGTGCTCTTACGACTAAGCCACGCTACTTCAACCCTTTATCATGGACCAAACACTGTACTAAAAACAGTAGATACAAGATGATAGTGTTGCACGCAGTTCCTGTCCCACAAGGGGTTGGTTTAGGGGATTGAGGTCACGTAGGAGGTGGGGAGATGACTGAGTGTCTTAAAATAAGGAGTTTGATGCAGGTGTGGATGGGCAGAACCATTGGAGGGTTTTGAGAAGAGGGGAGATGTGCAATGAGTTTTGTTTGTTTGGTTGTTGCTTTTTTTTAGAAAAATATTCCAGGCAGTAGAGTGAAATATATACTGGAGAGGGGAGAGACAGAAGGCAAGGAGATCAACGAGGAGGGATAGGATAAGTATTTAGATCGGTAGTTATCCTTGTTGATAGTAACTGTAACATTTCTTAACCACTTATCATGGGCCAATCGCTGTACTAAATGATGGAAGTACATCCAAGATAATAAGGTTGGACGCAATCCCTGGCCCACATGTGGCTTGCCATCTAAGTAGAAAAAACAGGAATTGAATCCCCATTTCATAGATGAGGAAACTAAGGCATAGAGAAGTGAGTAGCCCAAGGTCACACAGTGGGCAGGTGGTCGAGCCTGGATTAGAAACTAGTTCCCCTGGACTACCTGGTCTGTGCACTGTCCCCTAGGCAATGCTGCTTGCTGCATATGTTGTGATGTTCTATCACCCTGTAGAACATAACCCCCCTTAGAGTCACAGTTTGGTGTGACTCATAGAACAAAAATTAAAGAACACCCCTACTTGTATAACAATCAACTAGAGAATGGCCTGTAACAGTTTTGTTTTGCCACGATGTTTGGGATTCCTTCACATATCAAAGAAGGCTTCCAGTCAATTGTTCAGTCAATTGTATTTCTTGAGTGCTTACTGGGTAAGTGATTACTGTGTAATCACATTTGGGATTTCACACAACTCTATAAGTACACATCCTGCTATTCTCTAATCTCCATAATCTATTTTAGTACCTCTCTTCCCTGCTAGATTGTAAAGCTCCTTCATCATCATCATTGGTATTTATTGAGCACTTACTGTGTGAAGAACATTTATTCAGTCACATTTATTGAACGCTTACTGTGTGCAGAGCACTGTACTAAGAGCTTGGGAGAGGGCAATACAACAGAGGTGGTAGATGTATTCCTTGCTTGCAACAAGCTTATGGTCTAGAGGAACAAACTTCACGGTTTTAGAGGGAGCTTACAGTCTAGATCCTTGAGGGCAAAGTTCTATTGTCCTCTCCCAAGCATTTGGGACAGTTCGATGCACACAGTAGGTGTCTAATAAGTTCTTTTGATATATCGATTCTTTATGGGAAAAAGAACTGTCATCATCTCTCAGTGGACGTCTACTTCTAGAACCATGTGGAAAGGTTCAGTGGTAAAGTAGATATTCAGAAATTAGAAAATTTAATTCCTTAAACGATCCATTAGTACCTGCTGGGTAGTAATAATAGTAGGAATAATATTTATTAAGTGCTCCTACCTTATCTCACAACCCAGGCTGCACACTTCTCTCCTCTAATGCCAACCTACTCACTGTACCTCAATCTCATCTATCTTGTCACAGATCTCTGACCCATATCCTTCCTCTAGCCTGGAACTCCCTCCTTCATATCCTGCAGAAAATTACTCTCTCTACCTTCAAAGCCTTAATGTGGGCCCATCTCCTCCAAGAAGTCTTTCCTTCCTTATTAAGCCCTCATTCCTCTCCAATGCCTTTTTCATCTCCCTTTCACCTTGATTTACTTCCTTTATTCACCTCTTCCTCAGCCCCACAGCACCTATGCACATGTCCGTAATTTACTTATTTATATTAATGTCTGCCTCTCCCTCTAGACTATATGGTTGGCGTGGGCAGGAAACGTGTCTACCAACTCTGTTGTATTGTTATATTGTATTCATTCAATAGTATTTATTGAGCGCTTACTATGTGCAGAGCACTGTACTAAGCGCTTGGGATGAACAAGTCGGCAACAGATAGAGACAGTCCCTGCCGTTTGACGGGCTTACAGTCTAATCGGGGGAGACGGACAGACAAGAACAATGGCACTAAACAGCGTCAAGGGGAAGAACATCTCGTAAAAACAATGGCAACTAAATAGAATCAAGGCGATGTACAATTCATTAACAAAATAAATAGGGTAACGAAAATATATACAGTTGAGCGGACGAGTACAGTGCTGTGGGGATGGGAAGGGAGAGGTGGAGGAGCAGAGGGAAAAGGGGAAAATGAGGCTTTAGCTGCGGAGAGGTAAAGGGGGGATGGCAGAGGGAGTAGAGGGGGAAGAGGAGCTCAGTCTGGGAACGCCTCTTGGAGGAGGTGATTTTTAAGTAGGGTTTTGAAGAGGGAAAGAGAATCAGTTTGGCGGAGGTGAAGAGGGAGGGCGTTCCAGGACCGCGGGAGGACATGACCCAGGGGTCGACGGCGGGATAGGCGAAACCGAGGGACGGTGAGGAGGTGGGCGGCAGAGGAGCGGAGCGTGCGGGGTGGGCGGTAGAAAGAGAGAAGGGAGGAGAGGTAGGAAGGGGCAAGGTGATGGAGAGCCTTGAAGCCTAGAGTGAGGAGTTTTTGTTTGGAGCGGAGGTCGATAGGCAACCACTGGAGTTGTTTAAGAAGGGGAGTGACATGCCCAGATCGTTTCTGCAGGAAGATGAGCCGGGCGGCGGAGTGAAGAATAGACCGGAGCAGGGCGAGAGAGGAGGAAGGGAGGTCAGAGAGAAGGCTGACACAGTAGTCTAGCCGGGATATAACGAGAGCCCGTAATAGTAAGGTAGCCGTTTGGGTGGAGAGGAAAGGGTGGATCTTGGCGATATTGTAGAGGTGAAACCGGCAGGTCTTGGTAACGGATAGGATCTGTGGGGTGAACGAGAGAGACGAGTCAAGGATGACACCGAGATTGCGGGCCTGCGGGACGGGAAGGATGGTTGTGCCATCCACGGTGATAGAGAAGTCTGGGAGAGGACCGGGTTTGGGAGGGAAGATGAGGAGCTCAGTCTCGCTCATGTTGAGTTTTAGGTGGCGGGCCGACATCCAGGTGGAGACGTCCCGGAGGCGGGAGGAGATGCGAGCCTGAAGGGAGGGGGAGAGGACAGGGGCGGAGATGTAGATCTGCGTGTCATCTGCGTAGAGATGGTAGTCAAAGCCGTGAGAGCGGATGAGTTCACCGAGGGAGTGAGTGTAAATGGAGAACAGAAGAGGGCCAAGAACTGACCCTTGAGGAACTCCAACAGTTAAAGGATGGGAGGGGGAGGAGGCTCCAGCGAAGGAGACCGAGAATGATCGGCCAGAGAGGTAAGAGGAGAACCAGGAGAGGACAGAGTCCGTGAAGCCAAGGTGAGATAAGGTATGGAGGAGGAGGGGATGGTCGACAGTGTCAAAGGCAGCAGAGAGGTCAAGGAGGATCAGAATGGAGTAGGAGCCATTGGATTGTACTCTCTCAAGTGGTGAGTACACTGTTCTGAACACAGTAAGCTCTCAAAAAGCACAATTTATTGATAACTCTGTGCAGAACACTACATACTAGGAAAGAATACACAGTTGGTTGTTGAATTAGGATCAAAAGCACATGACTCTGCTTTTCACTGTAATATACTTGGTAACATGGCAAAATCTCCATCAGGGATGAAGAATTTTTAAATACTGAGAATGGTTCGTTCCAAGAAAAGTTTCGGTTTTTCTTTGAATAATCAAATTCAATACCTCAGGATAACTAACATTTCATATCTAAACATTCAAACCTAAGAAAATTCAAAGTATTTATAACAAGGTCATAACAATGAAGTGCTAGAACTTAATCAGCTCAATACAATTGAGGCAATGTTCATCACATCCAGCTATACTGACCAGGAAGGGTGAGGAGAGTGGACATTTTTCTTTTTAGTGGTGTTTGTTAAGCACTTACTATATGCCAGGCACAGTACTAAGCAGTGGGGTAGATGTGACCTAATCAGGGTAGACACCGTCCATAACCCAAATGGGCTTAACAGCATTAATTCTCATTTTACAGATGAGGTAACTGAAGCACAGAGAAGTTAAGTGACTTATTCAAAGTTACAGAGCAGACAAGTGGTGGAGCCGGGACAATAGCAGGATACCCAAGCAGCTGCTGTGGGGTGATCTGAAATGGAGCATATGCAAGCAGGAAAAGGAGAAACAAGTTTTCAGGAGTAGTAGAAGTAAAAGCACCATGGCCTAATGAAAAGAGCACAGACTGGGAGTTGGGAAATTAGGATTCTAAACCTAGCTCCGCCTCTGGCCTGTTTTGTGAACTCGGGCAGGTTACTCAGTTTCTCTCTGCTCAGTTTAGTTTCTGCATCTCGTCAAATGGGAATTAAATACCTGTTCTCCCTCGCCTTTTGTCTGTGAGTCTGGTAGGGGATAAGAACTTTGTCAAATGTGATTAACCGCTATCTACCATAATGCTTAGAAAAGCACTTAAAAATACTATTGTTATTATTATTGGTAGGATTAGTAGTAATAGTATTAGTCATAGCAGGAGGAAGGAGAAGGAGGAGTAATAATAGTAGTAATAGTAATAATAATAATTATGGCATTTGTTAAGCATTTATTATGTGGCAGGCACTGTACTAAGCACTAGGGCAAATGGAGTTGGATGCAGTCCCTGTCCCAGGTGGGGCTCACAGTCTCAATCCCCATTTTATAGATGAGGTAACTGAGGGCCAGAGAAGTAAAGTGACTCACCCAAGGTCATATAGCAGACAAGTGGCGGAGATGGGATTAGCACCCATGATCTTCTGACTCCCAAGCTTGTGCTCTATCCAGTATGCTGCTGGTAATAGTAATAGTCATAGAAATAGGAGTAGTAGTTGAAATTATTGAACACCAACTTGGTGTGGTGCACACATTTGCTGCCCACAAGGAGTTTACATTGAAATATGGGAGGATACTGATGCCCATTCCCTAGCAATACGGCACAGTCAGTCAATCAGTCGTGTTTCTTGAACGGTCACCGTGTGCAGAGCACTCTGCTAAGCTCTTGAGAGACTACAGTATGTCAGAGTTGGTAGACACATTCCCTGTGCACAAGAAGCTTACAGTCTAGAGGACTTTTAGTGGGCCACAGCAACCAAGGGATGCAGCAATCAGGAGAAAGGGTGAGGTTTCAGGAAGACAGGCAGGGCCAAGAGGCAGTTTTCAAATGGGTGACAGGCTGACCGAGTAGCTAATCCATCATCATGGCTAAGGGTATTCTTTTTACCAACCAAGTGGAATGGATAGTCAGTCAGACGTCTGTCTCTTCGGGCCCAACCACCTGCAAGGATGATGCTCTTCCCACATGGACTCGACTCTCCAGGCTGTTCCTCATTTGTTCATTCATTCAATCGTATTAATTAAGCGCTTACTGTGTGCAAAGCATTCTCTAAGAGAAGCAGCGTGGCTCAGTGGAAAGAGCCCGGGCTTGGGAGTCAGAGGTCATGAGCTTGAATCCTGGTTCTGTCACTTGTCAACTGTGTGACTGTGGGCAAGTCACTTAACTTCTATGTGCCTCAGTTCCCTCATCTGTAAAATGGGGATTAACTGTGAGCCTCATGTGGGACAACCTGATTACCCTGTATCTACCCCAGCGCTTAGAACAGTGCTCTGCACATAGTAAATACTTAACAAATACCAAGATTATTTTCTAGCAAAGCACTCCTAAGGGCCCACTTGGCTCCCTCCCTAATTTCCACTCTCAGTTGGTTTAGGTTGCTGATGGAGCTTTCCAGGTCAGAGGCCAATAGACCCAGAGAATGTCTTGAGCCCCAAAGTCACCCTATTTCTTCATTTCTGGGACTAATTCAAATTTTGTCCTTGGGTACACTGTAGGCAGGGCATGTGTCCGCTAATCCTGTTGTACTGTACTCTCCCAAGCACTTAGAACAGTGCTCAATAAATACCAGTAACTGCTTGATTGATTCATTGGGTATATTTTCCAAGTTCACCACTAGGGTTCAAAAGAATCACAAAAGTGGTATGGCTTCGTGGGAGGCATTTTTAGTTCTGTAATTGGAGAGAAAGGGCTGCATTTGGTCAATGTATACCTGGGTTTGTGGGAAAGGATGACCTAAAAATGGTTAGTAATGTAGACTGTCAAACCAAAGGTGACCGGATCTTATTTCTCGATCAAGACACCTTTGTCAGTCAGTCAATTGTATTTATTGAGTGCTTACTGTATGCAGAGCGCTGTACTAAATGCTTGGGAGTGTTCGATATCACAGTAAAAAGACACATTCCCCGCCCACATTGAGCTAACAGTCTAGAGCGGGAGTCAAACCCCTTTTATCCATGTGATCTCTGTTTCCTCCATGATCACACAATGTTGAGAGGGAAATGGAGCAAACACACTCACAGCCTTTCAGCAGCTGACAGCCATTCTGGTTAGGTTATCGGTCAGATATGAGGAGGGAGGGCATTCCAGGCCAGAGGCAAACTCCCTGAGGGCAGGGATCATATCGACAAAACTCTATTGCACTCTCCCAAGGTTTTAATAATAAGTGCTCAATAAATACCATTGATTGATTTATTAGAACTGTGGTCTGCTCAGAGGTAGCCCTCGGGGAAATATTATGGATTGGTGAATTTATTGGAAGAGGGCTTTGCTTACACCCTCCCTGTCCAGATCTGGGAAAGGGGCTCATTCGGTCGGTGAGACTGCACAGGACAGTGATGATTTCTGAGCCTCCACAGTGGGTTTCAGCTCCCATGACTTTGAATCCTTCACCAACAAACAAGTTTCTACAGCAGTAATGGAATGACGCCACCCTTCCTCCATTGAAACTGCCCCGAGGGAGAGGGAAAAGGAAAGGAAATGATCCAAGGAGCCCTGGACTAGGCAAACCCTGCATTCTTTCCAGGCCAGGCTGGGCAGCTGGAAGATCCTGCTTCAAAGAATGAGGCCGAGGAAGGGAAAAGCCACAGGCCTGGGACAGGCTCCCGTTCTGTGTTTGTTCCACCACTCTTGCTTAGTCCCAGAATCCTTTAAACTGACCTGGGAAGTACCTGTCTCTGAGAGAGGTCTGGGCTCACTGCTTGGCACTGGTGAGGTTTGTGTTCCCCAGCGGGAACATTCTGAGGTAGCAGAATGTTTCTTCCAGACTCCAACATTTGAAAGTCCCATTTCCCAGAAAGGAGCCCCACACCCCATTCGCTGGCAGCCACGGCTGCACCGCCCAAAACTGGCAGCTGCAGCAGATTTTCCTCACTTTCCGCTTTCCTCAGGCCCAGCTTCCCCAAAGTTGGCAGTCCGGAACATCTGGCTTAGAAAGCAGCCAGGAGTAAATGTAGCCACCAAAATGCTGGCCTGGGAACCTGGGCCAAGAGAGAAGAGACATTGCATAACCCTCCATACCAGCAGCATGGTTTAGTGGAAAGAGCATGGATCGGGGAATCAGAAGACCAGGGTCCTAATCCCAGCTCTGTACTTGCCTGCTGTGTGACTTTGGGCAAGTCACTTCACTTCTCTGGACCTCCATTACCTCACCTGTAAAATGGGGATTAAGACGGTGTGTTCCATGTGGGAAAGGGACTGGGTCCAACTTATTTTGCTTCTATCTTCCCCAGAGTTTAGTATAGTGCCTGGCACAGAAGCACTTAGAAAAAAAACAATTAAAAAAAAAAGAGCCCGTTAACCTCGTAATAATACCGAGGTACTTGTTAAATGCTTACTGTGTGCCAGGCACTGAACTAAGCACTGAGGTGCACAGAAGTAAATCAGATTTGACACAATCTCTCTCCCACATGGGGCTCACAGTCTCTATCCCCATTTCGCAGATAAGGTAACAGAGAAGTGAAGTGACTTGCCCAAAGCCACACAACAGGCAAGTAGCAGAGCCGGAACTAGAATCCATGACGTTCTGACTCCCAGGCCCGTGTTCTATCCACTATATCATGCTGCTTCTACCTCCGTGCTTAGAATGGTGTTTGAAACATTATAAGCGTTTAGAACAGTGCTTTGCACATGGTAAGGGCTTAACAAATACCATCATCATTATTATTATAGTAAACGTTTAATGAATGTTATCATTAGCTGGAAGGAGGAGGCTGCTCTTTTGGCCTGGTGGGAATTACCTGGGCCAGGAATGGGTGGGGTGATTCGAACCCAGTGGCAGAGACAAAATGTGCCCCTCCATGTTAATCTTTAGCAAGAGCTGATGCCTTGTCTCCTCCTACTTGCTTTTGGTTGGCAGAGTGCTCTACAATATTGTTCTCACCTGTGTTGTCTGAATTGAAATTGTTCAGTTCAAATATTGGCTTTGCCCACTGTTCAAGTTTCTTAAAGCGATACTTTCAAACAGAAGGTGCTGCTTCACAGTGACTGTCCAAGACATCTTTGACAGGGAACAGTCAATTATTCAATCAACTGGATTTATTGAGCCTGAGAAGCACTGACCTAACCACTTGGAAGAGTATAATATAACAAAGTTGATTCATTCGATAATATTTATTGAGTGCTTACTATGCACTGAACACTGTACTAACTGCATGGGACAGTACAACAATAAACAGACATATTCCCTGCCCACAACAAGCTTACAGTCTAGAGGGATAAACATGTTCCCTGACCACAAGGAGCTTACAATCTAGAGAGGGAGATAGTCATTAAAATAAAATCCGGATAGGTACTTAAGTTCTGTGGGGATGAGGGTGGGGTAAATAAAGGGGACAAATAAAGAGTACCGAGGTGCTTTAACCTAAAGCGGAAAAGATTATGTTTCAATTGAATGTCTTCCCCACAGCCGTGGACATCTAAACTGGGATGGTGGAGCTCCTGTCCTTATTATGGTTGGATAAAGAAAAATGTCAGCCCCACAGCATGCAAAGGAACAAAGAAAAGAGGTCGAGAAAATCCATTTTGCAATTTGAGATTTCTTATTGGATTTCATCATTGAGTAAGTGCATTGTAGAGATGGCTCTGGTCTCCCCCTTCAGCTCACCAGATCTCTTGGGAAGGAGTGTGCATTACCAATAACATTTCTGCCCTTCATGCTGTATGCTGTCTCCTCAATTCTCATTAGCATATGGATGTTGACAAATGGTCTCTGCTAAGCTTGAGCCACACTTTCATGCTTCCCTGGACTTTGGGGCAAATTGGCTTTTTTTTAAATGGAATTTGATAAGCAGTTACTGTGTGTTAAACACTATTCTAAATCCTGGAGTAGGTAGGTAGAAGCTAATCAGGCCGGACACATTCTGTGTCCCTCATGGGGCTCACAGTTTAAGTAGGAGGGAGAACAGGTATTTAATTCCCATTTTACAGTGGAGGAAACTGAGGCAAAGAGAAGTAAAGTATCTTGCCCAAGATCACACACAGCAAACAATTGGCAGAGTTAGGATTAGATCTCAGGTCTTCTGATCCCCAGGCTCTTGCTTTTTCCTCTAGGCCATGCTGCTTCTCATGTCATCGCTAACATGATATCTGAGATCTTCCAGAGTCTGGGTCCACCCACCCTTGTGCTGTTCGACAATTGCTGGTGCCATCAAACACTCATAGTATTCATTCATTCATTCAATAGTATTTATTGAGCGCTTACTATGTGCAGAGCACTGTACTAAGCGCTTGGGATGAACAAGTCGGCAACAGATAGAGACAGTCCCTGCCGTTTGACGGGCTTACAGTCTAATCGGGGGAGACGGACAGACAAGAACAATGGCACTAAAATGGCACTAGTATGCTGACTGCCCAGCTCTGGACAGATCAGTCGATCAGTCAATCTATCAATTATGCTGAGAAATGGCAGGGCCTAGGAGAGAGAGCACAAACCTGGGAGTCAGAAGGACCTGGGTTCTAGCCCCGGCTCAGCCACTTGTCTGCTGTGTGATCTTGAACAAGTCACTTAACTTCTCTGTGCCTCTGTTAATTCATCTGTAAAATGAAGATTAAGACCTCATGCAAAGCATGAAGAGTGATTAGTTTCTCTATCCCTTTGTTTAGTACAGTGTCTGGCACATATTAGGCATTTAACACCGTAAAAGAATCAATGGCATTTACTGAGTGCTTACTATAAGCAGAGAACTGTATTAAGCATTTGGGATGGTGTACAATACAATAGAGTTGATAGACACAATCCCTGCCCTCAAGAGGCTTGCGATCAATCTCTGGGGAAAACAGGAGGATAGAATAAAATTTCCAGACATTATTTAATGGGTTTCATTTAACTTTGAAAGAACAATGAATAGTGCATCGGAACTAAAAACTGTTACAGAGCCATGGATAGAGAAAGCACTGTCTTTCTATATTCATCTTTGTTTGCTTGCTTAGCAGTGGCGAGAAAACCCAACTTTTGGTCTTTTTCCTTGCCTTTAAACCTGCTACAAGCAAGAGAGAAACAAATAAGGAGAAGACAAGCTCATCTACTCTTGGAATGGAAGACTGAAAGTTGGTTGGTTACCAGAAGCTATTGAGCAGGTGCAAGAGTTTGTGACCCATCAGGTTGGGGAGACTTGGGTGAACATCAGGGGGCCCAGGAAAGCTGCCCTAGCTCACCCCACCTTTCACAATCTCTGCTGCCACGAGTACCCCCTACCACTGCACCAGTCTGCGACTGTCATAGCAAATCCTCTAAATCCTTTGCCATCATTGGTGAGTTCTTTTACTAAGTGTGCATGGAAAAGCCCAGATTTTGGCTAGCGGATAGGCTGGTTTCCAAGGTTCTATTGTTTATCAAGAATGTAACATATACAACAATTATGTAGTCAGAGTTCGATGCAAGGAGACAGATTAGCTACTGAGTCACAGGACTATGTTCCTGGACTTTCAGATGGCACCCCGAGGCTGCCCCAGCAGAATCGTCCTTCCTTTCACCCTCTCTTGCTTTCACCAGGGCTGTTTTTAAATCTAAAATGATCTCTGACAAGAATGGGGAAGGAATTGCATGCCATGGTGTCAAATTGGGTGTTTTGGCCAAATGGTAAGGGAGGAAAGCAGTCTCTTCAGGGTGGTACACAGCAAGGGTGGCAATGTGGTTTTGGATGCACTCAAGGTAGTCACCTCTTGGTGTAGTCAAGATGGTGCCAGACTCAGAACCCCCAACAATATGGCCTTCACACACATGCAGAGTTTCTGCCAAGACCCCTCTACCACTGTACATGTGTGGCAGCCAAGTTTGTTTCCAGTGATCCCCCCCCCCTTACCTTTCATCCCTCCTGCCAACTCCTGAAATAAAAGTCTGCCACAAGGTTTGCTTTCAAAAATGTTTAACTAGTCACTGTGAGATCTGGGTGGGAAGGGCACCAGGCTCCAGGCAGAGGACATGGGCAGTGGTGGGTGGTGAAGGGAAGGGCAGGCTTGGGAGTACAAGAGAGTGGCAGCAAGTGGTGAGTGGAGTAGGAGATGGGGAACTGGAAACAGCCTCAGCCCCAGTTCTAGGCCTGGGAGCCAGGCAAGGAGATGGCGGGGAGACTAGCAGAATCCCTGGCCCCTGATTTCTCCATCAGGTTGTTCCTGGGGAACAGATTCATGAGCTTGAGGGAGCCATCAACTACCACCCAGCTGGCCTCAGCCTGGAGCTGGGTTCCAGGATACATTCTGGGAAGGAGCTGGCCATCGAGGGAACTGAGCACTGTATCTTGCGAGCCCAGGTGGTCAGAGAGGACTTTCTCCTTAGAATGATTCTGGACCTGGAGCCAAGCAGCGGGGAGGCAAATATGACGGCACTAAGCACTTAGGCTCCGCTTGGAGTTTGGCACAAAATAAGCATTCAATACGTACCACTGATTGATTGACCCAGCTCACTGGCACAGCCATCGCAGTTATCTGTGGAGGATCAACTCGGGCCTCATACCTGGCCTCCCAGAAGTCAGCAGCCATTCAAGTACTACCCAGAGCTGGAGTGAGCGGCCTCACTTAGTCGCCTGGCTGGCAATAGGTGGTGAGGTCAAACGGTCCATCTCTCCTCCATCAAAGCCTCCTAAAAACACATTTCCTTCAAGAAGCCTTTCCCAACTAAACCCTCACTTCTTCTTCTCTCTCTCTGCACTGCCCTTGCACTAGGATTTGTACCCTTTATTCATCCCTCCCACAGCCACAGAGTACATATGTACATATCCATATTTAATTTATTTATTTATATTAAAGTCTGTCTCCCCCACGTCCTTGTGGGGAGGAAGCATCCCTACCAACTCTCTTGTAGGTACTCTCCCTAGCCTTTGGTACAGGGCTCTGCACACACTTAAGCTCTCAATAAACACAATCGATTTATTGATTGGTATATTTTGCATGATGTCATCAGGTCACATGACAGGGGCAGCTATTCGGGCTCTTGCTTGATGGATCCTGTGGTCCTGGACCCACTTTTCACTCAAGGAAGAATGAAGGGGGGAGAATTTTGGCTTCAGCAGGGACATTTCAGGTCTCTAGGTCTGAACTTCCATGGTCTTCATTAGGCTCTTGGCTTTTCATAACAAAGCAAATTACCCAAAAGCCTTGGCTCTTCCCCCTCAGACCAGTACAGCTCCTTAGAGATTTTTGAAGATCTTTTCCAAGCCCTTTGGAGCCTAAACCATTTTGTACCCCAAATGTGACTCCCAGGCTCATCCAATGATGGGACTGCTTGCAATATTTTCTCCCAGCATACATGACCTCCCTTGCAGTGAATTGAGGTGATGGGTTCAAAACCCACCCAATTCCTGAATTGCTTTGGGGTAAGTCCCATGACCAAACTCCCCATCTACAGCTCATCCAAAGATGAAGTCTCTTCTGCTGCAGAGGACTGAAACAAGCAGTTCTTCTTGTTAGTCTTGTGGCTTTTTTCCACCTCCACAGAGCTGGTGTGGGCAGCCCACCTACTCGTTGTTTTGGCTGCTAGCAATCATGAGGATTCAGGATTTTGAGAGGTGACTTTGTTCAACGCTGAACATCTGCTGCCCAACCCATGCATTTAATGATTAGCTGAAGTTTCCTTCAAATCAAAGAGGCATCTTTACTCATCCTTCATGCTTTAAGGATGAGTGCCATCTCCCTAACCTCAAACATTCCTTCTCCTGGTTAATGAGTTTCCTATTATGAACTGACCCAGCCCAGAACGTGGTACAGAGGTGGCCTTCATTATAGAATTGCAGCCTAAATTTCAGAAAGACACCAAACAAGGGAAGACAAACAGAGCACCTACCTGCTTTCAATCCTCTCATAAGGAGGGGTGAGATCCTTGTCATTTTAAACCCTTCTCCTGACCAAATATAGTACAGGGATCCCCTGACACAACACCCTTTAAGCACTTTCTTTCTCGAGCCATGTTGAATTTGAAGGTAGGTATTTCTTGTTGCATGTTGCCTCTTCGAGGTAATGCTTTGACTTCTAGGCTCTTGAAACAAGTTTACCTTGGCCCAAACACCTTGCTTTCTTTGTTTAACCTCTCCCTCAACTTCTAAGTACATTCACTTAGAGAGCTTTAAAGCTCATTTTAACAGCTCTTAGTTCTCTGTTAGCAGCAAAAAATTCAAGATCTCTAGTTGATCAGTAGACTATGCTCAATAAACTACGAGAGTTAATATTTATATTTAGATATTTAGATATAAAAATCTAATTATAATTTTTTTAAAATTATTGTTATATGCTTACATTGCTATTTGACCATGTAACTATATTGCATCTTTTTAACATTCTTTAAGAAGTATTTATATTGTTTAAGTCAAGTTTTCTGTTATTGGAAATACGTAGCATTTTATATTTTTATATTTATATTATTGTATTAAGGAAATGCAGTAGAACGTATCCACCAACTTTGTTGCATTGTACTTTCCCAAAAAGTTAATTCAGTGCTCTACATCCGTAAGTACTCAATAAATATCATTGATGGATAGATTGTTTAACTTAAAATTTAAAGCCCTAATCAAGGCATCAGCTATTAAAAAGATGGATAAACTACACTGAAAACTCAGAAAACAAGTTGAAAAGGATATTTGATTTATTTCCCATGTTATGTCAATATAGTGGGACTTCCTAAGCGATAGTACAGGCATTTTTCAAATGGCCCAGAAAAGTTTTCTCCAATAAACCTAAGTTTAAATGGATAGTCTTCAAATAGCAATGGCAAAATTTCTGTACCTCTTCTCCAATGTCTCCTCCAAATTTTTGGGGTATTAGTTATAGATGCTTTGGGCCCCAAATTGTAATCTTCTAGAAATATTAATTCCTATTTCTAGTTTTCATATATCAGAATATGTATGTATGTGTGTTCTTCTAGTTCAGTAAACTTTTCATGTTCAAATTTTAAAACACACATGCAGAGCTATAAATACCTTTTTTCATTTTCCCAAATGCAATCATGCAGGAGCAGATCAATGAAGATAGTTCAGAGTTTTTTTTATCATTTGCTGTTAAGGTATAAATTTGTTATTCATTCAATAGTATTTATTGAGTGCTTACTATATGTAGAGCACTGTACTAAGTGTTGGAGTGTACAATTTGGGAGTGGATAGAAACGGATCTTTTTTTTCAACCTGAATCAGTCACACTGAATCACTCATCATAAATCATTAGCTTCCTCTCACCTCCACCTCCGCTACCCACACCGGACCACAAACAAAGCAAACACAAACACAGCAGAGTTTCATCGTGTCACTGTGCAGTGACACCATGTTACTATGCAACTTGCAGGACTAACAGATGAGTTAAGTATTTCCCAAGCCCTGTGTTTGGAACATTAACTCTAACAGTATCCTTGGCTTCTGAGTAGGCAAGTTAAAAAGAAGAAATGTGAATACTTTCACCACATTGTTCCCCCTTAATAAAAGAGTCTTTGTTTAATATCAACTAATGTTAAATTGTTAAGCATTAACTAGGATCAGCTAATCTATTTAAGTACAAGGGAGTCTTTTCTTTCATTGTTCTGACAAAATAGGATACAAAATGTGGTTATAAGATGCCAAGCACAATGGACCAGAATCATCCACACATAATTGAAGCATCATAATGTTGCACAATTTACAGAGAGAATCGTTTCTACAAAATAATAAAGAGCTCATCCATTTGGGGGAGTATTTGGTAAACAATAGTATTTGTATGGTGCCATCCAAATTCAGAACTATGGACAAAAATGGAACGGATAGGATCCCTTTTTTTTTTTTAATGGTATCTGTTAAACGCTAATATACCAGGCACTGGAACTAAGTACTGGCACAGATACAAGCAAATCAGGTTTGACACAATCCGTATCCCACATGGGGCTCACAGTCTTAATCCCCATTTTACACATGAGGTACTTGAGGCAAAGAGAAGCTAAGTGACTTGCCCAAGATCACACTGCAGACAAGTGATGGACCCTTGTTTAGAACTCAAGTCCTTCTGACTCCCAGGGCTGCGTACTAGGCCACCCTGCAGATTTAGGATTCCTAAATTATGAAACACAGACTCTGTCAGAGTTCTGAGCCGACTGCATTTTCAATCAATCCATCAATCAGTCAGTGGTATTTATTGAGTGCTTCCTATGTGCAGAGCATTATGCTAAGCACTTGGGAGACTACAATATAACAGAATTAGCACTTTGAATTGGACAGTGACTTTTGACCCTGCTGGTACATCCCAGCTTATATTCTGTACTCCACCAAAGAAAACCATGTTATTCTTCTGGCAGAGAATGCCACTGCTGAATCAATCAAGGAATGATATTTAATAATAATAAATAATAATGATGGTATTTGTTAAGCATTTACTATGTGCCAAGCACTGTTCTAAGTGGTGGGGTAGAAACAAAATAATCAGGTTGTCCCACGTGGGACTCACAGACCTAATCTCCATTATACAGATGAGTTAACTGAGGCACAGAGAAGTTAAGTGACTTGCCTAAGGTCACACAACAGATAAGTGGTGGAACCAGGATTAGAACCCAAGTCTTCTGACTCCCATGCTCTTTCCACTATGCCACGTGTGCCCATTGAGTGGTGAGACAGACACTTAAGTACATCTTGGATCAGAGAAGTAATAGATTGTTACAGGGATAGTTCTAAAAAGGGCCAAGGTGCCCTGGACTGGCTGAAATGGCAGTTGGGAGATATAAAATGCATATAAATGGGGAGATTAGAGATTACACAGGCAAGGCCTCCTGCAGGAGATGATAATCGTTATAGGAATTAGTAAATTCTACTTATGATAAGCACTGGGGTAGATACAAGGTTATCAGATTGGATATAGACTCTGTCCTACACTGGGCTCCCGATCTTCTTTCTAGAGAAGGAATGTAACCTAAAGGAAAGAGCCCAGGTCTGGTAGTCAGATGACCTGAGTTCTAATCTCAGCTCTGCCATTTGCTACTCTGTGACCTTGGACAAGTCACTTAACTCTCTGTGACTCTGTTTCCTCATCTGTAAAATGAGGATTCAACACCCCTCCTCCCTCCTAACTTACACTGTGAGCCCCATTGTGGGACAGGGACTATGTCCAACCTGATTAATTTGTACCTATCTCAGCGCATAGAACAGTGCTTGACATATAGTAAGTGCTTAAGAAATTCCATAATTGTTATTATTTATATTATTTTATATGTGAGAAAACTGAGTCCCAGAGAAGTTAAATGACTTGCACAAGGTCACCCAGAAGGCCAGTGGCTGAGGAAGGATTCAAATTCAGGTCTTCTGACTCCAAATCCTGGGGTCTTCCCATTAGGCCACCCTGCCTTCCCTGAGAAGTGATCTCAGAAGAGCTTTGAAGATGGGGAGAGCTGTGATCCAAATATTGGATCTCAAGTGGGAGGGAGTTCCAGGCAAGGGCAAGGCTATGAGCAAAAGTTAGGTGGTTAGAAAGGTGAGAAAAGGTGTTAGGTCTTCCCTCCTCTTCACTGAATCAGGTTCCACATTTTTATCAAAACACAAACTGAAATCCCACCTCCTCACTTCAGGTCACTTCAATCAGCCTAGTGACCTTCTGGAATCAATTTAAGCCCATCAGTGGGCACGGATTGTCTCTATCTCTTGCCGAATTGTACATTCCAAGTGCTTAGTACAGTGCTCTGCACATAGTAAGCGCTGAATAAATACTATTGAATGAATTTGTATTTCAGAAAAGCATGTAGCGATATATTCTAATTCACTTTAATGCAATTATGTTTCTGTATCTTGTGTTTATGTTGATTTTGTATTTGTGTGGTTCTGTTCCCCTCATTATCCTAGACCACTGTAAATTCCCTGAGGGGAGGGATCTCATTTTGAAAATAATTGCAGAATTTGTTTAGCGCTTAATATGCACCAGGCACTGTAGCACTGCTGGGATAAATGCAATCATTTTAGAAGCAGTTCTTTTTCCACATGAGGCCCACAGTCACAGGTGGAGAGAGAACAGGTATTTCATTTTATAGAGGGCACAGAAAAGTTAAGTGACTGGCC
The DNA here is from genome assembly GCF_004115215.2 of Ornithorhynchus anatinus. Classification (NCBI taxonomy): domain Eukaryota; kingdom Metazoa; phylum Chordata; class Mammalia; order Monotremata; family Ornithorhynchidae; genus Ornithorhynchus; species Ornithorhynchus anatinus. The sequence goes on along the minus strand of NC_041728.1, from coordinate 101,712,338 downwards.
CAAGGTCACCCAGCAGGTAAATGGCAGAAATGGAATTCGAACTTGGGTCTTCTGACTCCCAGTCCCCTGTTCTTTCCGTTAAGCCACAGGTTGTTTGTTCTTCCCCTGAGATTCCTCATAGTGCATGTCCATTCATTCGTTCATTCATTCAATTGTATTTATTGAGCACTAACTGGGTGCAGAGCACTCTTGGAAGAGTACAACAGACATATTCACTGCCCACAGTGAGCTTACAGGCTAGATGGGGGAGACAGACATTAACATAAATAAATTACAGATATGTACATAAATGCTGTGGGGCTGGAAGGGCGGAAGAAGAAAGGAGGCTAGTCAGGGAGTGGAAGAAGAGGATACGGGTTGGGGGGAGGCTTAGTCAGGGGAGTCTTCTTGGAGAAGAAGTGCCTTCAATAAGGGTTAAGGGGGGAGAGTAATTGTCTGTCAGATTTGAGGAGGGTGGGCATTCTAGGTCAGAAGCAGGACGGGGTGAGAGGTCGGTGGTGAGATAGGTGAGATGGAAGCACAGTGAGAAGATTAGCATTAAAGGAGTGTAATGTATGTCCTGGATTGCAGTAGGAGAGTAGTGAGGTGAGGTAGGAGGGGGCAAGGTAATTGACTGCTTTAAAGTCAGTGGTGAGGAATTTTTATTTGATGCGGAGGTAGATGGGCAACCACTGGAGTTTCTTGAAGAGTGGGGAAACATGTCCTGAATGCTTTTGTAGAAAAATGATCTGGCAGCAGAGTGAAGTATGGCAGGGACTCAGTAAAAATCTTTCCTGCCTAACTTGCTGCTAGTGAATGAGCCTCCACATCTACTGCGATCAGCTGGTCGAAATGAAAAAGGGAGGCAGTTGCTCCTGAAGGAGTTCTCCAGTCCCTACTCCAAGGTGTCAAATCATGGAGCCAGTCCCGTCAGTGGAGGCTGACTGGTTGCACTCAGCCACCCACACAGGAATGCAGTTTTAGAAACTGAATAAAAGCAGTCGACCAGAGCTGGTGGTGACGCTCGGGGGCTTCATTAAGGCATCATGACATTGAATACGAGCACTAAAGAGACTGATTCCGCAGTGTCCAGTCTCAGCCAGGCAGCAGTACTCTGGGTTGCCATGATCTCCTTAGCTAGCCCGCTCCTCCCCATGCTTGAACCAGGAAAAATGTCAAAAGCAAACCGGAATACATAGAAATCATGAGCAACACGGTGTAGTGGTTAGAACATGAGTCTGGGTGTCAGAAGGTCATAGGTTCTAATCCTGGCTCCACACCACTTGCTGTGTGACCTTGGGCAAATCATCTCACTTCTCTGGCAGTTCCCTCATCTGGAAAATGGGGATTGAGACTCCCGTCTGGCACAGGGACTGTGTCCAAACCGATTTGCTTGTAGCCACCCCAGCGCTTACTACAGTGCCTGGCACAAAGTCAGAGTTTTACAAATATCATAATAATTATTATTATCAGTGCAATGCATAAATGGAAACTTTAGAGTTTATAGATACCTAAAAGGTAGCTTCTCCATCCTGCACAATCCTAACTCCACTGCTGTACTGGCTCCTTCTCAGTCTGTCAGTTAGTATTTATGAGCACTTACTGTGTGCAGAGCACTGTACTAAGCACTTGGTAGGGTACAGCAGCGTGGCTCAGTGGAAAGAGCCTGGGCTTCGGAGTCAGAGGTCATGGGTTCGACTCCCGGCTCTGCCACTTGTCAGCTGTGTGACTGTGGGAAAGTCACTTAACTTCTCTGTGCCTCAGTTACCTCATCTGTAAAATGGGAATTAAGACTGTGAGCCTCACGTGGGACAACCTGATTACTCTGTATCTCCCCCAGTGCTTAGAACAGTGCTCTGCACATAGTAAGTGCTTAACAAATACCAACGTTATTATTATTATTACAGCAGAGCAATATAACAGACACATTCCCTGCCACAGCAAGCTTACAGACTAGAGGGGGAGATAAAAATTAATATAAGCAAATAAATTGCAGGTATGTATATAATTGATGTGGTGGGAGGATGAATAGAGAAGCAGTGTGGCTTAGTGGAAGAAGCACAGGCTTGGGAGTCAGAGGATGCGGGTTTTAATCCCGGGTCTGCCACTTGTCTTCTGTGTGACCTTGGGCAAGACACTTAACTTCTCTGGGCCTCAGTAACCTCATCTCTAAAATGGGGATTAAGACTGTGAGCCCCACAAGGGACAAACTGATGACCTTGTATCTACCCCAGTGCTTAGAACAGTGCTCGACACATAGTAAGTGCTTAACAAATACCATCACTATTAATATTGTTATTATTATGAATAAAGAGAGCAAGTCAGGGAGATGCAGATAGGAGTTGAAGAAAAGAAAAAGAGGGCTTAGTCAGGGAAAGTTTCTAGGAGGAGATGTACCCTCAATAAGTCTTTGAAGGCAGGAAGAGCAATTGTCTGTTGGATATGCAGTAGGAGAGTGTTCCAAGCCAGGGGCAGGATGTGAGTGAGAGGTCAGAGAAAAGATAGATGAGATCAAGGTACAATAATAATAACTGTGGTATTTTTTAAGGGCTTACTCTGTGCCAGGCATTATACTGTGTGCCAGGGTTGATACAAGCAAATCGGGTTAGATACAGTCCCAGTACCACATAGGGCTCATAGTCTCAATTCCCATTCTAAAGATGAGGTACCTGAAGCACAGAAAAGTGAAATGACTTGCCCAAGGTCACACAGCAGACAAGTGGCAGAGCTGAGATTAAAATCCATGACTTTCTGACTGGCCCGTGCTCCATCCACTATGTCATGTTTACTTACAGTACAGTGAAAGGTTGGTATTAGAGAAGTGAAGTAGTGTGGGCTGGGTTGTAGTAGGAGAGTAACAAAGTGATGTAGGAGGGGGCAAGTTGATTGAATGCTTTAAAGCCGATGGTGAGGAGTTTTTGTTTGAGGCAGAGGTGGATGGGCAACCACTGGAGGTTCGGTAGAAAAATTATCCAGGCAGTGGAGTGAAGTATGGATTGAAGTGGGGACAGACAGGAGGCTGGAAGGTCAGCAAGGAGGCTGATGCAGTAATCAAGGTGGGATAGGACAAGTGATTTAATTAATGTGGTAGCACTTTGGATGAAGAGGAAAGGGCAGATTTTAGAGGATTTCTCCTCCCTTGGCTTTCTAACTGGGCCTGGCAGAAGCCTGTCTTTGGAACTGGCCAATCTCCAATACTGGTCCAGATGGTATGGAGGAAAGAAGTCCCTGAAGGGCCCACCCTTGCCCTTATCCTGTACTTCCTGAATAAGGAGGAGGAGAGGAGAGGAGTCAGGGAGAGAGAAAAGGGGACAAAGGAAGATGAGGGAAAGAGTACAAGCACAGAAATGAGGGAAAGAGGGAGAGGAATGGGCAGAGAGGAAGGCTTTCTCTCTCCTCACACAATCCCACTAGCTTCCCCAAGCTCGGCCTTGTTAATTCCCAGTGTCAATCCTCTATGTGTCACATCCCTCCCCTAATGGATGCCCTGCTCTGTGGGCTGTGAAAATGGACAGGACATTCAACAATAATAATCATAATAACAATCGTGGCATTTCTTAAGCACTTACTATGTGCCAGGCACTATACTAAGCGCTAGGGTAGATACAAGATAACTGGGTTGAAAACACCTTGTCCCACATAGGGCTCACAGTCTTAATCTCCATTTTACAGATGAGGTAACCGAGGTACAGAGAAGTTGAAGTGAATTGCCAAAGGTCGCACAGCAGGCAGGTGGTGGAACTGGAGTTAGAACTCAGGTCCTCTGACTCCCAGGCCCATGCTCTTTCCATTAGACCACTGCTTCTCAATCAATCGATTAATTAATTGTACTGATGAAGGACTTACTTTGTACAGAGCACCGTACCAAGGGTGAAAAAGTACAGTGTAATCAAGTTCATAAACACAATCCCTGTTCTCAAGGATTTTACACACTAGTCAGACAGACAAATATTGATACTAACTACAGGTAAGGCAGAAGAAGCAGCAGAGGATATGTACATAAGTGCTCTGGGCTTGGGGTGAATATCCAAGTAGTGAAGAAGGGAGGTTCAGAAATGAAGGTCTGAAGGTCTTCCTTCCTTTACTGTTATCACTCCCTGCCCTCCTAGTCTTCTACCCCAGGCTCAGACCCTGAATTTTGTGGCTATAGAACTGGTGGGTAAGTCTAGAAAGAGTTGTGCAGGAGCAATGGGTCTGCTATGTTAGAACTATCAAGGAGAAAATGGAATGTAAAGGAGTAGTTTGGGAGTGGGAGGGGTAAAAGGAAAGGAGAGGCAAAGGGTAGAAGGGAGTGGGCAAGGCGAGAGGGCCATGATCGTCATGCCTGGGCCAGAGGACATGGCATTTGCCTACTATGTTCCAGGCACTGTACTAAACCCTGGGGTGGACACAAGCATAACAGGTTGGACACAGTCCCTGTCCCACGTCGGGCTCACAGTCTCAATCCCAGTTTTACAGGTGAGGGAACTGAGCCCCAGAGAAATGAAGTGATTTGCCCAAGCTCACACAGGAGACAAGTGGAGGAGTCAAAATTAGAACACATGACCTTCTGACTCCCAGGTCTATGCTCTTTCCACCAGGCCATGTTGCTTCCTGTAGACTGTAAGTTCATTGTGGGCAGAGAATGTGTCCACTAATTCTATTGTATCTCCCAAGCCTTAGTTTGATGATTAATAAACAATAAGCACTCAATAAATAGCACTGATTGATTGATGATGAACATTAAGCCTTCTTTCAGCTCTGGGTGGGAAGGGAACATATCTGCCAACTCTATTGTACTGTACTCTCCCAACCACTTATATGGTGCTCTGCACATATAAGTACTCAATAAATACCTTTCATTATATTTAAGGAATCCTGGTTGTGAACCTTTTCTTAATGGTATTTGTTAAGCACTTACTATACATCAAGCACTATTCTAAGCGCTGTGATAATGATAATGATAATAATAATAATAATAATGGTATTTGTTAAGCACTTACTATGTACCAAGCACTGTTCTAAGTACCAGGATAGATACAAGGCCATCAGCGTGTCCCACGTGGGGCTCACAGTCTTCATTCCCCTTTTCCAGATGAGGAAACTGAGGCACAGAGAAGTGAAGTGTCTTGCTGAAGGTCACACCGCAGACAAGTGTCAGAGCCAGAAATAGAACCCACATCCTCTGAGTCCCAAGCCCAGGCTCTCTCTGCTAAGCCATGCTGCTTCTCTACCTGTGGTAGGTACGTTAAGTAGATTGGACACAGTCCCTGTGCCACACAGGGCTCACAGTCTAAGTAGGAGGGAGAACTGGTATAATAATAATGTTGGTATTTGTACTATGTGCAGAGCACTGTTCTAAGCGCTGGGGGTAAATACAGGGTAATCAGGTTGTCCCACGTGAGGCTCACAGTTAATCCCCATTTTCCAGATGAGGTAACTGAGGCACAGAGAAGTGAAGTGACTTGCCCACAGTCACACAGCTGACAAGTGGCAGGGCTGGGATTCGAACCCAGTGACCTCTGACTCCCAAGCCTAGGCTCTTTCCACTGAGCCATGCTGCTTCCCATTATTTAATCCCCATTTTACATTTGAGGAAACTGAAGTACAGAGAAATTCAGTGACTTGCCTAAGGTCACACAGCAAGCAATTGACAGAGCTGGGATTATATCTCAGATTCTCTGACTTCTAGGTCCATTCTCTTTCCACCAGAATCATGATTCTGCAGTAGCCGGAATCATGGCCCTTACCTCTTAACTGCAACACCTGGTTATTTCCAGAATTTAAAACAGTGCTTGACACATAGTAAGCGCTTAACAAATACCATCATTATTATCAGTTCCCCAATTTCCCGCATCCTCCCTTGCATGGATTTACAGACCCCAGCTTCTCCCCCCACCCCGTCTCTTCTCCCTCAATCATCCCATTAACCTTAAGATCGTGGGAATTTGGGCCACAGGAACCAGAGACAGCAGGAAACGAAGCACCTGAGGAGAGGTGGCAAATTCTTGACCCTCTAGCAAATGCAAGGGACTTCATAATGGAGCCTTCTTTTCCCTAATTCGTTCTCTCTTCCACATCATCACTTGGATCTTTGACCTTTGGATATTTGATATTTGCCCCACTTGCCACCCTGCAGCACTTACATACATATCTTTAAATTATACATTATAAATGGTTTAATCATATTAATATCTGTCTTCCCCTCTAGACTACGAGCTCTTTATGGGCAGGGAACACATCTGCTAATTCTGTTGTTCTGAACTCTTCCAAGCGCTTAGAACAGTACTCTTCATATAGTAAGTGCTCAATAATTATAAATCAATATTTGATTGATTGATTCAGTCCACGTCTCACCAATCCTCAAGACCCTCCAGTGGTTGCCCATCCATCTTCACATCAAAGCACTCAATCACCTTGTCACCTACTCTCCCAGTGCTTAGTACAGTGCTCAGTACATAGTAAACACTCAGAAAATAGTGTTGACTGATTGATTATTAAGCATTTATCATGTACTAGGTGCTGAGGTAGGTACAAGATATTCAGATAGGAACAGTCCCCGTCCCACATGGGTAACAGTCTAAAAGGAAGAAGAGGTATTTTAGCCCAGTTTTACAGATGAGGGAACTGAGGCCAAGAGAAGTTAAGCAACTCACTCAGGGTCACACAGCAGGCAAAAGGCAGGGCTGGGACTGGAGCCTGGGTTTTCTGACTTCCAGTCCCGTGCTCTTTCCTCAAGGCAACTCTTTAAGTGGTGAATATCAGTATTAGTATTAGTAGTAATAATGTTGGTATTTGTTAAGCGCTTACTATGGGCAGAGCACTGATCTAAACACTGGGGTAGATACATGGTAATCAGGTTGTCCCCCGTGAGGCTCACAATCTTCATCCCCATTTTACAGATGAGGTAACTGAGGCACAGAGAAGTGAAGTGACTTGCCCACAGAGACACAGCTGACAAGTGGCAAAGCCAAAATTCGAACCCATGGCCTCTGACTCCCAAGCCCGGGCTTTTCCCACTGAGCTACACTGCTTCTCTATGAGGGAACTGAGGCACAGAGAAGTGAAATGACTTGTCCACAGTCAAATAGTTGAGAAGTGGCAGAGCCAGGATTCGAACCCATGACCTCTGACTCCCAAGCCTGGGCTCTTTCCACTGAGTTACGCTGCTTCTCTATGAGGGAACTGAGGCGCAGAGAAGTGAAGTGCTTTGCCCACAGTCACACAGCTGACATGTGGCAGAGCTGGGATTTGAACCCATGACCTCTGCCTCCCAAGCCTGGGCTCTTTCCACTGAGCAATAGTATTTATTATGCCACTACTATGTGCAAAACATATAATTAATTTCTGGGGAAAAATACAGTGCTTCTCTTCCTCAAGGGCCTTCCAATTTAAAACTACCTCATCACAGTTTGTAGAGTAACAATAATGGTATTTGTTAAGCGCTTACTATGTGCCAAGCACTGTTCTAAGCGCTGGGGTAGATACAAGGTAATCAGGTTGTCCCACATGGGGCTCACAGTCTTAATCCCCATTTTACAGGCAAGGAGAAGTTCAGTGGCTTGCCCAAGGTCATACAGCAGACAAGTGGCAGAGCCGGGAATAGAATCCATGTCCTCTGACTCCCAAACCCGTGTTCTTTCCACTGAGCCATGCTGCTTCCCAAGAAAGAGAGAGATAGGAAGACAGAGTGACACAGAGAAAGAGATGACTGGAAAAGAAAACTGAGAGGAAAAGAAACAGATAGAAAGATCAAACAACACAGAGAGAAAGTAACAGAAAGAGGAGAAAGGCAGCAAAGTCACAAGAAGAGATGAAGTCTGAAAAGGTCAAAGGACTAAACAAACAGGAAAAGGAAGAAACACTAACCAAATGGAGTACAGGACATTATATAATAATGTTGGTATTTGTTAAGTGCTTACTCTGTGCAGAGCAGCACTGTTCTAAGCGCTGGGGTAGATACATGGGAATCAGGTTGTCCCCCGTGAGGCTCAGTCTTCATCCCCATTTTACAGATGAGGTCACTGAGGCCCAGAGAAGTGAAGTGACTTGCCCACAGTCACACAGCTGACCAGTGGCAGATCCGGGATTCAAACCCATGACCTCTAACTCCCAAGCCCGGGCTCTTTCCACTGAACCACACTGCTTCTTCTTCTTCTTCTTCTTCTTCTTCTTCTTATATAGAGCCGTACAACTATATAGCACCCTAGGTGCTATGGCCCATAGAAATAACACTTACAATTATGCAGTTCATATATGTCTGTTGCCTCCCCTTTTAGTCCATCATCTCCTTAACTCATTATCTCACCGTTCCCCACAGCATTTATGTACAAATCCCTAATTTATGTTAATTGCTGTCTCCCCATCTGGCTCAGTGGAAAGAGCCCAGGCGTTGGAGTCAGAGGTCATGAGTTTGAATCCCAGATCTGCCACTTGTCAGCTGTGTGACTGTGGGAGAGTCACTTAACTTCTCTGTGCCTCAGTTCCCTCATCTGTAAAATGGGGATTGACTGTGAGCCCCAGGTGGGACAACCTGATTCCCCTGTGTCTACCCCAGTGCTTAGAACAGTGCTCTGCACATAGTAAGCACTTAACAAATACCAACATTATTAGATAGTAAGCTCCTTGTGGACCGGGAACATGTCTACCAACTCTTTTATATTGTATTCTCCCAAAGTATTAGTATAGTGAATACTCTGCAAACAGAAAATACTCAATGAATATGATTGATTGATTGATTAAAAAAGGGGCTGTTGTTGTTTTTTTGCCTCTGAGTGAAGCATAGAGGTTGGGAGGGGTGTTCTGATTCCAGAAAAATCCAAATTGAATAAATGTTTGGACACACTAACCTGATTTTGTAGACCATTTTTCTCCCATAATGCTCTGATCCCACCACTTCGCCCTCCCTGTTAGTGATAGGAGGATTTCCACAAACTGTGTTCATGCTATCCAAACTTCAGCAGGGCACACAATTCTTGTCCTCATGTTGAGCTAAAAGGGTTAAAATCTGATAGGATCCTCCTTAACAGAAGAGGCATCTTGTCATCCTAGCCACATCCTTGGAGGAGGAATATGCCTCTAAAAAGTCACATCATTCATTCATTCATTTATTCAATCATATTTACTGAGTGCTTACTATGTGCAGAGTACTGCATTAAGCGCTTGGAATGTACAATTTGGCAACAGATAGAGTCAATCCCTGCCCAACAATGGGCTCACAGTCTAAAAGGGGGAGACAGACAACAAAACAAAACAAGTAGTCATCAATACCATCCAAACAGATAAATAGAATCATAGATATAGACATATCATTAATAAAATAGAGTAATAATATATACATATATGCACAAGTGGTGTGGAGAGGGGAAGGGGGTAGAGCAGAGGGAGGGAATAGGGGGAATGGGGAGGGGATGAGGGGCAGAGGGAAAGGGAAGGCTCAGTCTGGGAAGACCTCCTGGAGGAGGTGAGCTCTCAGTAGGGCTTTGAAGAGGGGAAGAGAGTGAGTTTGGCGGATGTGAGGAGGGAGGGCATTCCAGGCGAGTGGTAGGACTTGGGCCAGGGGTCGACAGCGGGACAGGTGAGAAGGAGGGACCGTGAGGAGGTGAGCCGCAGAGGAGCAGAGTGTATGGGGTGGGCTGTAGAAGGAGAGAAGGGAGGTGAGATAAGAGGAGACCAGGTGATGGAGAGCTTTGAAGCCAAGAGTGAGGAATTTTTGTTTCATGCAAAGGTTGATAGGCAAAGCATTTCTGTAGAAAGATAATCTGGGCAGCGGAATGAAGTATAGACTGGAGCGGGGAGAGAGAGGAGGATGGGAGATCAGAGAGAAGGCTGATGCAATAATCGAGTCGGGATATTATGAGAGCTTGTACCAGCAAAGTAGCAGTTTGGATGGAGAGGAAAGTGTAGATCGTGGCGTTGCAGTGAAGGTGAGTGGCATATTTTGGTGACGGATTGGATGTATAGGGTGAATGAGAGAGCAGAGTCAAGGATGACACCAAGATTACGGGCCTGTGAGACGGGAAGGATGGTAGTGTAGTACACAGTGATGGGGAAGTCAGGGAGAGGACAGGATTTGGGAGGGAAGATGAGGAGCTCATCCTCTAAGAGTTAGTAAATGCCATAGATGCACAGTATCATTTGGCTGAAAAATAAGTTCTCTCTCATTTCTAACCCAGGGAAAACAATCAAAATTAAATTCAGGTCTGAATCCCAACAAAATGAGCCAATTTTTGGACAACCAATCTGTGAGGAGCTTGGTTTACTGATGTCCTTTGTGCATTTTTAATCACATGGTCTGTGTCTATACAGACAGATTGCAGAGCAAGACAATTACAGAACAAACCACCATTACAGAATCAAGTGCAAGTCTTACTGTTAATACCTAATTGGCAGCTAAAAAATCAATTGATCAATCAATGGCATTTATTGAGCACTTACTATGTGCTTGCAAAAGTATATATAACAAAATTGGTAGACCCAGTCCCTGCCTCCAAGGAGCTTGCAGTCTAGAGACTGCTAATACTTTTATTTTCTTCTTATTTCTATGAATAAGCATCAGAGCCAAAAGATTGCACTTAATTTTAAGGAGGAAAATGAAACGTTTGCCTTTCAGTGACCAAGTATTTTCCATCAGGTGAGGTAAATCCCTCCAAAGAAGGAGAAAAAGTTGAGCTGCTCAACATTCTGAACAGTGAGTAAATTATTTATCTGAAAATTCCTTGAATTTGCAGAGTGTTTTCATTTTCCAAACCACTTTCACAATACTCATTTGTTCTCACAACATTCCCGTGAGTTAGGGAGAGGTGGGAACTTTGGAAAAACCATGTGGCCTAGTGGAAAAAGTATAGGTTTGGGGGTCAGAGGACCTGAGTTCTAATTCTAGTTCTGCCATTGACTGCTTTGTGACCTTGGGTAAATCACTTAACTTCTCTGGGCCTCAGTTTCCTCATCTGGAAAATGGGGATTCAGTACCTGTTCTCCCCCATAAATAGAGGGTGAGCACTATATAGGAACAGGAATTGTGTCCTATCTGTTTATCTTGCATCTTCCCCAGTGTTTAATATGGTGCTTAGCACTTTACAAATACTACCATTATTATTATTGTTGGATTAAGAATTTGGAGAGGTTAATAATAGTTATAATAATAATAATGGTATTTGCTAAACACTTACTATGTATCAAGCACTGTTCTAAACGCTGAGGAAGATACAAGCTAATCAGGTTGGACACAGTCTTCATCATTTTAAAGATAAAGAAACTAAGGCACAAAGAAATTACATAACTTGCCCAAGGTCGCGCAGCAGACAAGTGACAGAGCTGGGATTAGAACCCAGGTTCTTCTGACTCCCAGGCTGCTGTTCTTTCCCCTTAGGCCGCTCGACTTCCCGATATACAAATCCACTGATTATTTGTACAAATACATGTCCTGAAACTGAGTTAGCCAGGAAACAGAATGAGTTGCTCTGAGAACTCAAAACTAATCTAATGTAGATTCCTGCAAAGCCTCCATTCATTAGGTAATTAGCTGAGACATTTAACCTTGATGAAAACATTTCTTCTTTTTATCATTTCAGCAAAGCATTATGAGAAAGAGAGAGAGGATGCTCAGGAGGTCCACAGTGTTGTACTAATACAAAAATGAATCTGATTCTGGCCTGGAGCTCCCTCCCGCTTCCTATATGATTGACATTCACTCTCTCTGCTATCGAAACCTTATTGAAATGACATCTCCACCAAGAGGCCTTCTCTGATTAAGCCCTCATTTCCCCTACTCCCTCTCTCTTCTGTGTTACCCAAAGTCACACAGCTGACAAGTGGCAGAGACAGGATTAGAACCCATGACCTCTGACTCCCCAACCTGTGCTCTTTCAACTAACCTATTTTGCTTCTCTAATATTCATTCATTCAATCATATTTATTGAGCACTTACTATGTGCAGAGCACTGTAATATGATTGTAGACAGACACTCCCCTCCGAAGGTTCTCATCTCCAACTTACATTCCACTAACAAATAGTTCTGTAGAAGAAGAACTTGGTATTTGTTTGCTATTGTTTTAATTGTTTTAATGAGATGTTCATCCCCTTGATTCTATTTATTGCTATTGTTCTTGTCTGTCCGTCTCCCCCGATTAGACTGTAATCCCGTCAAAGGGCAGGGGCTGTCTCTATGTGTTACCGATTTGTACATTCCAAGTGCTTAGTACAGTGCTCTGCACATAGTAAGCGCTCAATAAATATTATTGAATGAATGAACATTTGTTAAGCACTACTATGTGCAGAGCACCGTTCTAAGCGCTGGGGTAGATACAGGGTAATCAGGTTGTCCCATGTGAGGCTCACAGTTAATCCCCATTTTACAGATGAGGTAACTGAGACACAGAGAAGTTAAGAGACCTGCCCACGGTCACACAGCTGACAAGTGGCAGAGCTGGGATTCGAACCCATGACCTCTGACTCCCAAGCCCGGGCTCTTTCCACTGAGCCACACTGCTTCTCTTATCTTATAGAGCCATCTGCCTCTTTCTCTAGCCCCGTAACCCAGAGGATCATGGAATGGGGGAGGAAGGGGCGGTGAAGGGGTTCAAAGACTTCCTTTTCTTGACAGAACCGAGGAGTTTTCTCAACAGGTACACACCAAGAGATAGCCAGTACACAGGATGGAGGTTGAGGGAAGCAGAAGCACAGTTCTGCATAGTGAGCAGTGACTCTTGGGAGGCATATTCACCCTGTTACCACTCCTAGTGGACTTTCCCACAATGGTAACAATTAGAATCCTTAAGTCAAATAAGGATTCCAGGAAATAGTCTAGGAAGTTCCCTCTTACATCAGTTGTTATAATCCTCTCAGGAGGCCTTACCCAACTCTGTACACTCAATCAATCAGTGATATTTACTGAGTGTTTATGTGCAGGGAATGTGCCTGCCAACTCTATTATATTGTACCCTCCCTAGTGCTCAGTACAGTTCTCTGCACAAGGTAAGTGCTCAATAAACACCAATGATTGATTACCGTGTACAGAGCACTGTCCTGACCACTTGAGAGAGAATGATGCCACAGAGTTGGTAGCCATCAATGAGCTTACGGTTTAGAGGGGAGACTTTTCACACTCATTCCTTAGGCAGCTGGGTTTTGGCCCTTCCCTCCATGTCTTCCTAGGAGAGTTGATATGGTTCCTCTGGCCTTCATTTTTGCTTCTTCCCACACCACTGTCCCCAAGAATCCCTCTGCCGATTCTTTAAACACTTCCCCAGACAGAAACAATGACCTTTCCTTTCTACCTGAATTGCTCTGCAGGTGTTGTCTGCTAAGTTGCCTAGTGGCAATCAGGTCTGGGTGAAAAACACATCCACCAAAGGTACTTTTGGATGTAGCCAAATGCTTTGTATTTTCTGACTAGAACAGGAAGTCTCAAATGGAAAAATTCACTTTTCATTCATTCAATCATATTTATTGAGCACTTACTGTGTGCAGAGCACTGTACTAAGTGCTTGGAAAGGACAATTCAGCAACAAATAGAGACAATCCCTACCCAACAACGGGCTCTAGAAGCGGGGAGACAGAAAACAAAATATAACAAAACAAAACAAGTAGACAGTCATCAATAGCAATAGCTTATGCAGCAGGGGCATTATGAATTAATTGGGGAAGGCTTCCTGGATGAGATAGGGATATTAGGAGGGATTTCAAGATGGGGAGAGTTGTTTCCTGGAAGAATTTGTTTCTACCACTATCCCAGTGTCTTTTCTGTAAGAAATAGTTTTCTGTGAGAAAATGATGGGGGAGAGTGGAAGCAAAGCACATGCTAGGGGAATAAAGAGGGGATGCAAAAGGGAATACCAAAGAAATGTTTGGAAGTGATACCTCTGCTAGCATTCCCAAAATACCAAGCCTGATTGAGAGGAGAGAGAATGAAACAAAATGAGAATGAGAAGGAATGAGAAGCACTGTAGTCTAATGGAGAGAGCATAGTCCTGGGAGTCAGAAGAACCTACATTCTTGTCCCAGCAGACCATTGGTCTGCTGTGTGACCTTAGGCAAATCACTGAAATTCACTGTTTCTCAGTTACTTCATCTGTGAAATGGGGATTAGGACTGTGAGCCCCACATAAAACGTGGACTATGTCCAACCTTATTAGCTTGAATCTCCTCCAGCACTTAGAACGATGCCTGACACAGAATAAGTGCAACATGGTCGAGTGGATAGATCATGGGACTGGGAGTCAGAAGGACCTGGGTTCTAATCCTGACTTAGCCACTTGTTTTTTATGTGACCTTGGGCAAGTTATTTCTCTATGCCTCAGTTACCTTATCTGCAAAATGAGCCCTACATGGAACAAGGACTGTCTCCAACCTGATTTGCTTATATCTACCTCAGTGCTTAATACTGTGCCTGACACACAGTAAACACTTAACGAATACCACAATTATTATTATTGTTATGTGCTTAACATAACATTTTTTTCATTTTTAAAAAATGAAACACTGAAAATTCCCTCTCATCTTGTATTTCCACATACAAACATAGCCTCACTCCAGTTTCCAGTAATTCCTTGTTCTATTCTTGCATGATTGGGTGTGCCAACTCTTTCAGCAGGTTTGAGGAAATTGGAGTTCTTCCCCTTCAAAGTAAGTGGAAGTACTAGAGGAAAATCACTAAATTACACCACTAACCCTCTGCTCAGACTCACTCATCGCACCTAATGGATGTTTAAGTGGCTGCTCAATCCTTCCCAACTTTATGACCACTGGTGGTGAAAATGCAAAAATCACACTGTTAAAAACAGCATTCTGAGCATAGCAGCTCTTGATCTAAATGACTCTGTTTTTGTCTCAGGAAGTCCCCCATTTCAGGTGGGATGTATATCACATCTGCAAATTCCAAATTCCGGGGACAGGAGATTGCTTCTGTCCCAAAACAGATAAGGCCTGCTTGGACAGGAGATTGCTTCTTACCCAAAACAGATAAGGCCTGCTTGAAGAGTCTCTTTTGTCACTGAAGAAAGCACACTTGCCTAAGTTCTTTTGTGATTGGCTACTTCTCCTATACGTTGCAAATAAAGGCACAGCCAAACAGGAGAGGGGTGCTGTTGTGTCACTCTTACGTCTCTGGAGGTGAACGGGCACTCGGTCACCTTCCTCCCTTTTCTGATCTATCCAACACTGTCTCTGAATGTTACTTTCCTTGCTTGCGTCACCACCTTGGGTTCGAATCCTCACTGCCTTTTAGTTCCATTCCCTTCTCGAGTACACACACTAGGACTGAAGCCAAATTGAAAGGAGAGAAGAAGCCGAGTTCTAAACATCTAAAGCAAAGAAAGAACTATTCAATTACCTACAAGATTTCTTATAGATAAAGGTGGATTTGGGAAATCTAAGCTATCTGGATCCCCTTTCTATCTTGTGTCCTGTTCATTATCTAGGGCAACAGTGGAAAGAGCACAGGAGTGGAGATCAGAGGACCTGGGTTCTAATCCAGGCTGTACTGTTGCAGTCCTTCCTGGGGTTCACCTCTATGTGATCTTTACCTGCTTTGCTACAGTGTCATTAGTTCACATTTCATTCATTCATTCAATCGTATTTATTGAGCGCTTACTATGTGCAGAGCACTATACTAAGCACTTGAAATGTACAATTCGGCAACAGATAGAGACAATCCCTGCCCAACAACGGGCTCACAGTCTAACTTGCCAAGTTCTATGTGTTGCTCAGTTGCAGGGCAAAGTACTAGCTGTCATGACTAATCAGTTTTGAACCCTTTTACAGCCTGGCACAGCAGAGCAAGGCAGTGGGTGTGCCACATATTAACCAAATCTTGATGCTCCATATCAGTAGTAAACTCAAATACCTCCCCGTTATCGACAGCATGAAGGGCTGGGACGAGGAAATGGCTGTCATTAACCTCAGTCTCAGAACAATTTGCCTAAGATACATTGAATTCCACTCTCTAGTGGAATGGCAAGTCATCTCCTCTTTTTTTGCAGCAACCTGGATCCTTTTTAGAGCAGACACAGTTCTCCTATAATGTGGGGGTTACATGGGAAGCAGCGTGACTTAGTGGAAAGAGCCTGGGCTTCGGAGTCAGAGGTCATGGGTTCGACTCCCGGCTCTGCCACTTGTCCGCTGTGTGACTGTGGGCAAGTCACTTAACTTCTCTGTGCCTCAGTTACCTCATCTGTAAAATGGGGATTAACTGTGAGCCTCACGTGGGACGACCTGATTACCCTGTATCTCTCCCAGCGCTTAGAACAGTGCTCGGCACATAGTAAGCGGTTAACAAATACCAACATTATTATTCTTGACAGATTTCGTGTTAAAGGAAAACTCACCCTCTAATTCCCACTCCCTGACCAGCACAAGAGGCAAGTTCACAGCTGCTTCTTCTGACACTGGAATCGCATTCTCTTCGGAGAATGTGCGAGGTCAGAAGAATGTTCCCTTCTTCTCTAGAGTCATTCTATCCAAAATGTGTATGGAAGAGATGGATGTATAATAATAATAATAATAAGGTATTTGTTGAGCACTTACTATAAGCCAAACACTGTGCTAAGTACTGGGGTAGATACAAATCAGTCTGATCAGACACACTGCTTCTCTGATTCTATAATGTTTCTGATTCAGGTTCCTTAGCTTTCAGCAGGATTCCTTACAGAGTTCCATATCCATCTTCAAAGCTCTGGACATGTGAACTACTGTGTTTTTTCTCTCCTATTTTTCTTTTAACAGAACAGCAGATATCAAGAAGGGGCTAGAAAGCACAAAGGTCTAGAAGGAGATATGTTAATGTTTTTTCTTGCTGGATTGCATTACAGTATAGATTGCAGAATTAGAAGTGATCCCTCAAGGAGCTTACAGTCTCGAAGGGGAAACCGACATTAAAATAAATTGCAGCAAGGGGGAACAAAGAAAGGATGTGGACATTTTCCAAGGACACAACCCCTGGATTAATTTTGCTTCAAGCAAAAAACAACCCCGACCTCTCCTCGAGACAGTACTGAAAAGTTTGGTTACATTTGAAGTAGTTTCTAGTGCCTGAAGAGTGATCATGTGGATGGTCCTGAGGAACTTTCCTCAGCCCGTTTTCTATCACTCCTTAACTCCACTGAACTGTTCCACCCTACCTCACCCACTCACCAACTTGGACAGACACTCTATCTCATCACCTCTAATCACTGTACAGTCTCTACTTTCACCAACTCTGAGATCCCTCTACCTGACCACAACCTCCTCACCTGCCTTCTCTCCACACTCTTGCCCTGCAAATCTGTCCCGTTCCTACCACAGAGACTTCCAGTGATTTGACCCCCAAGCTATTGTCTCATCATAAGGTCCATTCTCATCATCAACCATCATCACATAATCTCCATACCCCAAAACTATCTTCCCTGGAAGACAAAAGTGATGTCCGCAGCACCAACCTCTCTATTGAACTCAATTCACTCACTCCCCTATCTCTTCTCCGATCTCATACCACTAACCCACAGCCCTGGGTCACCTCCACTGTCCACTTCCCTTGCACCTGTGCACAAGCTGCTGAGTGCTTCTGGTGGAAATCCAGATATCAGGCTGACCCCGTCCACTTCAAATTCATCCATGCCTGTTTTAACTCTGCCTTAACCTCTCCCTGGCAACATTATATGTCCATCCTATTGACTCCCAAGCCCACTGTGTTAGCTAATTGTTTCAGCTGCTTAACTCCCTTCTCAAACTATGTTTCCCCCACAACCCCTGCCATCTCTTGCCTCTAATGACCTGGCCACATAATTTATTGATAAAATTGAATACATCGGGTGTAATCTCCCTAAAATCTCCTCTGCTTCTCTCCCAAGAATACATGCAAATAATTCTAAATCGCTATGGGCTGTCGATAAGTCCTAAGAAAACTGAGAAAACCCACACCAGGGAAGCCATACTCACGACCTTAGTATAGCAATAATAATAATAATAATAATGTTGGTATTTGTTAAGCACTTACTATGTGCTGAGCACTGTTCTAAGCGCTGGGGTAGACACAGGGGAATCAGGTTGTCCCACGTGGGGCTCACAGTCTTCATCCCCATTTTACAGATGAGGTAACTGAGGCACCGAGAAGTGAAGTGACTTGCCCACAGTCACACAGCTGGCAAGTGGCCGAGCTGGGATTCGAACCCATGACCTCTGACTCCAAAGCCCATGCTCTTTCCACTGAGCCACGCTGCTTCTCTACTGCACACAGTAAGCATTCAATAAATACGATGGAATGAATAATGACCAATGCAACCTAAGTGATGTAACAGAATTCTGTTACCTAGGCAGCACAGAGACCAAAGATACAATGATAAACAGGGAAGTAGAGGATCGAATTGAAAAGACCATCATATCTACCCTTTGGAACAGAGTGTGGAGGCAGCAGGGTATCAGGTTCCAGGTCAAACTAAAGTCTACAGGGCTCTGGTATTATCCAGCTTTCTCTACGGCTGTGAGACCTGGGTCCACACAGGCACCACATCTGGCTCCTTGAGAAGTTCCACCAGTATCATTTTGGGGCCAGATTCGATATCAAAAGGATGGACAAGAACGCAAACAAAGAAGCTCTGGAATATAGTCAGTCTCCTAGCATTTAAAACAGGCTCTCCTAATAACAGCTACCCCCCTCTCAAGGCCGCACCTGGAGAGTTTCCAGTCCTCTACCAGTCTCGACTACAGGAGAGAGAGTCAAGCAGCGGCCTGCCCATTCCATTCTTAGCTTGGGCAGTGGCTAGTGCGTGGAAGGCCATCTGTTACAAATCAAAACTCACCTGTGCTGGGCAGCAGCAGCGTGTCTGCCTCCCCTTCTAAACTGTAAGCTTGTTGAGGGCGAGAAGTGTGTTATATTGTTGTGGTACTCTCCCATTTGCTTAGTATAGTGCTCTGCATACAGTAAGCACTCAATAAATACGATTGATTGATTGGAACCAAAAGCAAGGAAGTCAGAAATAACACTTTAAGGACAAGCTAAAATAAAGTGTCAGACAAAAACTACCTCCCAGCTGAAAACTGGAATTACTGAGGACACACCAGGATGACACATTGCTATAAAGAAAGGAGTGACTCTTTTCAAGCAAAAGTTTCATAAAGAGAGACAAGCAGGCAAAAAAGAAAACAGTTCCAGGCACTGCAAACATTAAATGTGAAATAAAACAACATCAATAATTAAAATAATAATCGTGATAATATTTATTAAATGTTTACTATGTGTCAAGCACAGTATTAAGCACTAGAATAGATATAAACTAATCAGGTCCCACATGGGGCTCGCAGCACAGGAGGGAGAACAGGTATGAAATTCCCATTTTCACAAATGAGAGAACTGAGGCACACAGAAGCTAAGTGATTTTCCTAAGGTCACAGAGCAAGCAAGTGGCAGAGTCAGGATTAGAACACAAGTCCTCTCACTCCCAGGTCCATGCTCTTTCCATTAGACCACACTGCTTCTAGGGACAGATTTTTTGTGTACGCAATGTGGCGGGAACCTCTTTGGAAGAGGGAGGGGCAGAAATGGAAGGGGCAGAGATCTCTTCTCTCTCACCCTGATTCTGCCCTGCCTTCAGGCAAAGCTAGAGAAACTCTTTCAGTTACAACCCCTCACCCACTTCCCATTCCTGTGCCAAGCGACACTTTCTGTCCCACCCCAATCCTGTGCAGATTAGTGAGGGAAGTTTCTCCTGTAATTGCTGTCTCTTATCACAGCTCCCTTCCAGTTTATTGAGTAGCTAGCTGGGAATGACCCTGGGCTAAAGGGGCAAAAGCTGACAGGGACAGAGGGGACAGAGGTACTTTTTGGCGGAACTTAAACAGGAGCCAACAAAGAACAATGAAAGGGAACTAAGTCAGCCAAACTCCTCACTGTTTGGGGAAAGGGATCTGGACCCAGACTCAGTTATCCAACCTAACATTTTCCTGCCCCCGTCTGCCCCCTGCAACTTTTTTGGCATTTATTGAGCGCTTACTATGTACCAGGCAACGTACTAAGCTCTGGTGTAGTTACAAACTAATCAGGTTGGACACAGCCCCTGTCTCACATGGGACCTACAGTCTTAATATGCATTTTACAGATGAGGTAATTTAGGCCCAGAGCAGAGAAGTGACCTGACCACACACCATGATTTCCTTTCTGCTGGAAATAGTAGTGATGGAGCAGAGTTTGAGAGCAAACTACACAAGTCCCTTATAATAAAACAATAAGCTACTATGTGGGTTGGGTGGTAGGGAACAAAGGTGGAGGGTGACCTGGTTGGGGTACCCAGAGATCAAGAAAGTCTGGAGATCCCTAGTATGTATGGAAAAGAAGGGAAGCAGTGAAATCAGCAGAAGCAGTGTGACCTAAGGAAAGAGCAAGCGTCTAGGAGGCAGGAGACCTGGGTTTTAATCTTCCCACTCTGCCACTTGCCTGCTATGTGATTTAGGGCAAGTCACTTGAATTCTCTATGTAACTTAACTTGGTCTCATCAGTACAGTAGTGAATCAAGACTTTCAGTTCCTCTTGCTTAGTCTATGAGTCCCTTGAGGGATGGGGACTGTGTTTGATCTGATTGTTTTGTAGAATGGCACACATAATAGTCATAATAATTATGGTATTTGTTAAGTGCTTACTGTGTATGAAGCACTGTAGTCAGCGCTGGGGTGGATACAAGCAAATTGGGTTGGACACAGTCTCTGTCCCATGTGGGGCTCACAGTCTCAATCCCCATTTTACAGATGAGGTAATTTAGGCACAAAGAAGCAAATTGACTTGCAAAAGGTCACACACCAGAACAGTGTGCTTAGTGAAAAGAGAATGGGCTTGGCAGTCAGAGGTCATGGGTTCTAATCCTGCCTCCGCCACTTATCAGCTCTGTGGCTTTAGGCAAGTCACTTAACTTCTCTGTATTTCAGTTACTTCATGTGTCAAATGGGGATTGACTGTAATCCTCACATGGGATAACCTGATTACCTTGTATCTACCCCAGCACTTAGAACAGTGCTTGGCACATAGTAAATGCTTAACAAATACCATCATCATCATCATCATTATTATTATTAAGTGGTGGAGCGGGGATTAGAACCTGTGATCTTATGACTCCCAGGCCTGTGCTCTATCCAGTAAGCCATACTGCTTCTCAACTCCTGAATTCCCTGTCCAGTTTGACAGGGCACATACATGACCACCATTTTGGAAATGTTCTGTCGTGTCACATGGGGGATGGAGGTGGCACTGAAGACTCTGGCATCTTGGGATAGGAAATTCTGAAGACCACCCTGGGGAACCATGGCTAACTATTCGCAACTACGAGGATAATTCCAACCATATGGATACTATTCTGAATCATTAAAGCCAAAAAATTTCCCTTGCTGCTACCAAAAATGAGAAAGAACTTTGGTCTCCTGGGTTCTCACAACCTCTATATCAGTTAGTACAGAACACCAAGGACAGATCAGAACGAGTCTCTAATTGCCTTATTCACTACTGCTTAACAATAATAAGTGCTTACTCTGTCGCGCACTGGACTAAGAACTAGGGTAGATATGAGACAATCAGTTTGGACCTAATCCCAGGCCCACATTCGGTGTGTGGGAGTACAGATCCCCATTAATCCCCATTTTAGAGATAAGGAAACTGAGGCTAGAGAAATTAAGTGACTTGCCCGAGGTCTCCCAGCAGACAAGTAGTGGAGCCAGGATTAGATCCCACGTATCCTGGCTCCTAGGCCCTTGCTCTTTCCACTAAGCCATGCTGCTTATCATTCTTTGGAAAAGCCCTGATAAAGACCTCCTTCCTGTCCAGCCTCAGATGGTCATTTGAAATGAACGTTCTTGAAGAAGCTCACTGTAAATTGTAGGAAAGTTCAGTGGCAGCAGGACATTTGAATGGGGCAAATGATGATTCATTTCAGGCAGGCTAGGGGGTTGAACTTGTTTTCCTTAGAAGCTTTCCTGACTCACAGGATGTCAGTGTTTCTGGAAGGAGAAAGAACTCTCCGATACTTGTCGGGTTTGGTCGTGTCCATTGGAGCCAGAATACAGGGCTGGCTTCAGAGACCGGGCCACCGTGGAGCCCGGAGGAGAAGTCCCGACATTTTCTCCGTCTCCATGAGCTGTCATTATATTATGCTGTGCGTACATGCAGCATTTCATATGACTCCATCATGCTACGCTACGTGGGCATGCAGGGTAAAAAAATACTGTCGTAGTAATAATAATTGTGGTATTTGTTAAGCACTTACTATGTCACAGGCACTGTGCTAAGCGCTGGAGTTGATATAAATTAATTGGGTTAGTCACAACCCCTGTCCCATACAGGGCTCACAGTCTTAATCCCTATTTTACAGATGATGGAACTGAGGCACAGACAAGTGAAGTGATTTACCCAAGGTCACACAACAGACAAGTGGCAGGGCTGGGATTACAACCCAGGTCCTACTGACTCCCAGGCCCATAATTTTTCCACTACGCCACACATGGAAGTTCATGCACAACCTCTTGTCTGCTGTGTGACTTCACTTCTCTGGGCCTCAGTTACCTCATCTGTAAAATGGGGATTACGAATGTGAGCCCCAGCTGGGATAGGGACTGTGTCCAACCTGAATAACTTGTATGTACCCCAGTGCTTGGAACATAGTAAGTGCTTAACAAATACCATAATTATTATTATTATTGGAGCTGAGTGGGGGGAAAACCCTTAACCCTACTTCCCTCATCCAGAGTCACCAAAGCCTCCTCAGGGGAATGCACCTTCATCGTCACCTTTATCTTTGTCATCATCATTGTGGCATTTTTATGGGTTTTTTAAAGGAATTTGTTAAGCGCTTATTATGTGCCAGGCACTGTACTAAGTGCTGGGGTAGACAGATGTTTCTCAGGTTGGACACAAACCATGTCCTGTGTGGGCTTCACAGTCTTAATCTCCATTTTACAGACAAGGTAACTGAGGCACAGGGAAGTGAAGTGACTTGTCCAAGGCCACAGAGCAGATAAGTAGTGGAGTTGGGATTAGAATCTTCTGACTTCCAAACCCTTGTTCTCTCCACTAGTTGTCACACTGTACCAAACGCTGGGGTCTATGCAAGCTAATCAGGTTGCACACGGCCCATATCCCACAGGGACAACCCCGTTTAATGACCGTTTTACAGATGAGATAACTGAGGGGCAGAGAAGTGAAGTGACTAGCCCAGGGTCACACAATTTGCTAAGGTTTTTGCTAAGGATATGCAGTGTGCCAAGCACTGGTCTAAGCACTAGGGTAGTTATAAAATATTTTTAACATCCAGTACCACTCAGAGCTCCCTGAGGTTGCTGTCTCTATAGCTGGGGTTCTCTGTGTAACTGGTCCCGGGTTGGCCAGCTTTATCAGAGAGACCGAGATGCATTATTCGATCTTTGACGTTTGAGGCTAGGCCTTCTAGCAGGATGCAGAAAGGTAATAAAACCTTTATTGGTTGATGGGGGTGTCGGAGGCACAGGGAAGTGAAGTGACTTGTCCAAGGCCACAGAGCAGACAAGTAGTGGAGTTGGGATTAGAATCTTCTGACTCCCAAGCCCTTGTGGTCAGCTGGCTTAATGAGTCAAAGGAGAGCCCTGATCCTTCTGAGAGATAAGGAAAGGGAGGGTTGAAGAGGGAGAAGATTTCAAAGCCCTGTGACAGCAAGCACAGGAAAGAGACAACCGGAAAAGCCCATGAATCTCCAAGGGCTCAACCCTGTGGCTCCTTTCCAAGGTTTTGAGTGCTGGAAATTCAGGGTGACCTAGTGGAAAGAGCATGGACCTGGGAGTCAGAGGACCTGGGTTTTAATCCAAGCTCCGTTGTTTGCCTTGGCATGTGGCTTTGGGTAAGTCACTTCACTTCTCTGTGCCTCCATTTCCTCATCTGTAAAGTGGCGAATGTATGTGCCTTTTCTCTGTCTTAGGCCAGGAGCCTCATTTCCCCATTTCCCAAGAAGGTCTTTGAAAAGCAACCCAAAGGCTTTGGAGGATTAGCCAAGATCCCCCTCTAACCTCAGCCCCTGGCTCCAGCCAGTGTCTGGAAAATAGACATTCATGATCTCCTTGAGAAGCAGCGTGACTCAGGAGAAAGCGCACGGGCTTTGGAGTCAGAGACCATGGGTTCGAATCCCGGCTCGGCCACTTGTCAGCTGTGTGACTTTGGGCAAGTCACTTAACTTCTCGGTGCCTCAGTTACCTCATCTGTAAAATGAGGATTAAGACTGTGAGCCCCACGTGGGACAACCTGATTCCCCTGTGTCTACCCCAGCGCTTAGAACAGTGCTTGGCACATAGTAAGCGCTTAATAAATACCAACATTATTATCCTTCATCTGAAAATTTTCTCCTCTTCCTTTCTTGTGCTGCAGCTTTGAAAATCAACTTTTCCTTCCAAATGCACCTGTCAGGGGCAAGATCACCCACTGTAAACATGAAGAATAGGACCAAGGTTACAAACTAGGGACTCTAAACTGTAAGTTCATTATGGGCAGGGCATAGGTCTGCTAATTCTGTTGTATTGTAGTTTCCCAAGTGCTTGGTACAGAGTTCTGCACATAGTAAGCACTCAATAAATGCCATTGGTTGATTGACTGATTGAAGAGACAGCCTGGTCTTCAGGAGTTATTTGAGTGGGAGCCAACAGTGAGCACGGGTTTTGGCTTTTCAGCTGAGGTGGGTGGGGAAGGGAGGGTATAGGCAAGGTGACCAAATATCTCATATTAGGTAATAATAACATAATAATTGCGGTATTTGTTCATCACTTACTATGTGTCAAGCACTGTTCTAAGCACAGGGGTAGTTAAGAGGTAATCAGCTTGAACACAAACCTTGTCCCTCATGGGACTCTCAATCTTGATCCCTATTTTACAGATGAGGTAACTGCGGCCCAGAGAAGTTAAGTGACTTGCCCAAGGTCACAAAACAGACACGTTGCAGGACCAGGATTAGAACCCATGACCTCTGCCTCCTACAACCATGCTCTTTCCACTAGGCCAGGTTGCTTCTCTAGGTAGGACCATCACATCCCTGGGCTTTCTGTCCTGCTACACACAGATTTAAAGAAGGACCCAGTAGATGGTTTCACGGAGGCCAGAGGCCTTCAGCTGATGCAGTGATGGCAGTAATAATGATAATGATGATATTTGTTAAGCACTTACTATGTGCCAAGCATTGTTCTAAGCACTGGGGTAGATACAAGGTAATCAGGTTGTCCCATGCAGGGCTCACAGTCTTAATCCCCATTTACAGATGAGGTAACTGTGGCACAGATTCATCATTCATTCATTCATTCATTCAATAGTATTTATTGAGCATTTACTATGTGCAGAACACTGTACTAAGCACTTGGAATGTATAATTCGGCAACAGATGGAGACAATCCCTGCCCAGTGACGGGCTCACCATCTAAACGGGGAATACAGACAGCAGAGCAAAACAAAACAAAACAAGACAACATCATCAAGATAAATAGAATCAAGGATATATACACTTCATTAACAAAATAAATAGGGTAATAAATAATTTATACAAATGAGCACAGTACTGAGGAGAGGGGAAGGGGGGACAGCAGAGGTTAGGAGGGTAGGGAGGGGAGATGAGGCAGAGGTAAAGAGAGGGCTCAGTCTGGGAAGGCCTCCTGGAGGAGGTGAGCTCTCAGTAGGGCTTTGAAGAGGGGAAGAGAGTTAGTTTGGCAGAGAAGTTAGGTGATTTGCCCAAAGTCACTCAGCTGACAAGTGGCGGAGTGATGGTGGTGGCTGCTGGTGTCTCTTTTGAGGGAGAGGAAAAAGAAGAGTCTTCTTCTACAGCCCCTGTGCTGTTACCCTCCTTTCCTCCATACCCTCTTTTCCAGGCTGCGGTGAGAATTCTTAGCATGGTCAGCCATTTTCCAGTTACTTCAGAAGCTCCCATTCCAGAGTGGCAAAGCTCGTGTCAGCACAGCTACTGGTTACTGGCCTTCCACTACTATCAGTGGACATTATCAGTTGTCTGGCTGGGCCCACTGGCAGTCTGCAGAGAAGGAGGATCACCGAGTTCTCTAAATTGTGAGCTCACTGTGGGCAGGGAATGTTTCTGTTTATTGTTATATTGTACTCTACCAACTGCTTAGTACAATGCTCTGCACACAGTCAGCGCTCAATAAATATGCTCGAATGAATGAATAATGAGTCCTCTGGCTTGGGAAAAAGTCCCGAGGCTGGCGGAGGAATGGTGGGAGAAGGCGGAGGATGGTGGAGGAAGAAGAAGAGGAAGAGAAAATGAGGAGAAGAGCAAGAAGAAAAGGAGGAGGAGGAAGACTTGATGATCAGTCTCCTCGATCCCTGCTCCTATCGTTCTCTGTTTTCCACTCACTCTTCCTCTTCTAAAGCTCTGATTTCTTCATGTCAGGGGCTTACTATGTGTCAGGCACTGTACTAAGAGCTGGGGTAGATACAAGCTAATCAGGCACAGACCTCATCTCATATTTTGACTGTGAGCCCGTTATTGGGCAGGGATTGTCTCTATCTCTTGCTGTATTGTACACTCCAAGTGCTTAGTACAGTGCTCTGCACATAATAATAATAATGTTGGTATTTGTTAAGCGCTTACTATGTGCCGAGCACTGTTCTAAGCGCTAGGGTAGACACACGGGAATCAGGTTGTCCCACGTGGGGCTCACAGTCTTAATCCCCATTTTACAGATGAGGTAACTGAGGCACCGAGAAGTCAAGTGACTTGCCCAAAGTCACACAGCTGACAAGTGGCAGAGCTGGGATTCGAACCCATGACCTCTGACTCCAAAGCCCATGTTCTTCCCACTGAGCCACGCTGCTTCTCAGTAAGCGCTCAATAAATACTATTGAATGAATGAGTCTCACAATGTTAATCCCATTTTACAGATGAGGTAACTGAAACACTGAGAAGTGAAGTCACTTGCCCAAGGTCACGCAGCGGATTAGAATCCAGGACCTTCTGATTCCCAGGCCCATGCACTATCCACTAGGCCAAGCTGCTTTTCACCATTTCACCATTTCTGGGAAAATCAGAAAAATCCTGTAATCTGGGATGTTATGAGCAAAAATAGAAGTCTTCATTCATTCATTCATTCATTCATTCATTCATTCATTCATATTTATTAAGTGCTTACTCTGTGCAGAGAACTGTACTAAGAGTATGGGAAAGTACAATACGACAGTAAATTGTGACATTGCCTGCCCACAATGAGCTCACAGTCTAGAGCTGGGGAGACAGACATCAATACCCATAAATAAAATTACAGATATATACTTGAGTGCTGTGAGGCTGCTGGGGCAAGTCAGGATGACACAGAAGGGAGTGGGAGGTAAGGAAAAATGGAGCTTAGTCTGGGAAGGCCTCTTGGAGGAGCTGCACCTTCAATAAGGCTTTGAAGGAGGGGGGAGTAATTGTCTGGCAGATTTGAGGAGGGAAAGCATTCCAGGTCAGTCAGGACGTGGGCTAGGGGTCAGCGTCGAGATAGGAGAGATCGGGTAAAGTGAGAAGGTTAGCCACAGAGGAGCAAAGTATGTGGGCTAGGTTGTAAAAGGAGAGAAGCAAAGTGAGGTAGGAAGGCGCATGTTGATAGAGTGCTTTAAAGCCAGTGGTGAGGTGTTTTTGTTTGATACTGAGGTGGATGGACAACCACTGGAGATTTTTGAAAAGAGAGGGGGACATATCCTGAACGTTTTTATAGAATAATTTTCCAGGGAGCAGAGTGAAGTATGGACTGGAGTGGGGAGAGACAAGAGGTTGGGAGGTCAGCAAGAAGGCTGATGCAATAGTCTAAGTAGGTTAGAATGAGTGATCGTATTAACGTGATAGCAGTTTGGATGGAGAGAAAAGGAATTTTAGCCATGTTTTAAAGGTGGGATAGGCAGGATTTGGAAACAGATTGAATATGTGGATTGAATCAGAGAGAGGAGTCACGGATAACACCAAGGTTAAGGGCCTATGAGACAGGAAGGATGGTGAACGTGATGGGAAAGTCAGGGAGAGGACAGGATTTGGGTGGGAATATAAAGAGCTCTGCTTTGGACAGAGTTTCAGCAATCAACAGGCTCCAAAATAAATCATCATGGCACAAAAGTTAATAAGGGGCAGCTTAACTCCACTAACGTGCTTCCTTAAAATCCCTCTTAATTGTATTTCAATTCATTCAGTGTACCCAGGCCAGTATTTAGGTGCTGGTTTCCAGAAACACAACTATGAACTGTCTCAGAGCAGAACTCCAGTTTCGAAAGCATTGTTCATGTTGAAATATCGTTGCCTTTGAATGAACAGGAAGTCAAAAGTCAAAAATGAACAAATCTAGCAAGAGGAAGAGCTAAGTGCTGACCTCCACCCTTTAACGATGTGATTCTAATGCATTAATGGTGCACCCAAATGCAAAATGTGCACACAGCAGATGGCTAAAAAAATAAGGCCCTAAATTCTAATCCCAACTCAGCCTCTGGCTAATTGACACACTGACAGACAAGTCCTTGATCTTTCTATTTCTCAATATCCTGAGAAAGGGAGTAATACGGTGGTACTTCATACACAGGTCTTGGGAAAGGATTCCTAAAAGGAGTTTTCATTAACAACATTTGCAAATTTATAAAACTATCAATTCTGGCCCAAGACACGACCAGATACCATAAGGAGTCACATAGTCGCCACTGAAACTCTCTACATCTCCAAATTAGGATTGATTTGAAAGCTTTTTTTCTTAGACAACTGGGAAGCAGTGTGATCTAGTGGATAGTGACAGGCCTGTGTGTTTGAAGGTCCTGGGATCTGAACCTTGCTCTGCCACTTGTCTGCTCTTGTGGCATTGGACAAGTCACTTTTAATTTCTCTGTGCCTCAATTCCCTCATCTGTAAAATGGGGATTAAGAATGTGAGCCCCATGAGGGATAAGGACTGTGTCCAAACTGATTATCTTGTATCTATCCCAGTGCTTAGTACAGTGCCTGCCACAAAGTAAGCACTTTACAAATACCGTACCAAAAAATCCCCAGCAATGTAGTTTGGGGATCCAGGAGGGTGGAGTCCAAATGTAGATTCTGGGTGCCTCTGCTCAGACTCCTCTGCTCAGACTCAAAGAGCCAGGTTCTGTATTTATTTTCCTCTAACTTGAGGCTCAGTTATAAGGATCGGTGTTAATGTTCAGGATTGTTTTTTCTCTTTACTTACAATTCTGGACTCTTCAAGAGATTTCAAAGACCCTGACACTTGTCAATGAATCGTGTTCCAGCCCTCCTCACCCTCCCCATCCCAGTTTATCACCTCCATTTCATAAATCAGGATAAACCAAACCCATTAGTGCTTTACCCAGGATATGCAATGATAATCCCTTGAATGGATACAACATTTTATTTTGTGGAACCACCTTCAAGCCAATAAACTCCCTGAGAGGGAGGGAGAAGTAACATTTCACAAAGGAGGCAACAGATGCAAAGAGGTTAATTGACTTCTTTAGGATATGGGTAAAGCACTTACTACGGTCAAGCACTGTTCTAAGAGCTAGGGAGTCAGTTGTGTGACCTTGGGCAAGTCACTTAACTTCTCTGTGCCCTAGGTGAGACAACCTGATTACCTTGTATCTACCCCAGCTCTTAGAACAGTGCTTGGCAGATAGTAAGCGCTTAACAAATACCAACATTATTATTATTATTACAGATCAGTCAGTTTGGACACAGTCAGTCTCTGTTCCACCTGGGGCTCAAAGTCTAAGTAGGAGGGAGAACAGGTATTGAATCCCTATTTTACAGTTGAAGAAACTGAGGCACAGAGAAGTTAAGTGACTTGCCCAAGATCACACAGCAGGGAAGTGGCAGAGGCAGTATTAGAACCAAGGTTCTGAGATGCTCAGGCCCATGCTCTTTCCACTAGGCCACTCTGCTTCCCAGACCATATGGCGGGCCAGTGGCCAATGCCAGAGCTAGGTCTCGAACCCAGGCCTTTATAGTCCTGTGCTATGCACTGTCCACACAATCAGGCTGTCTCCCCAAGGAACTGTTAAGGTTGTAACAGAGGAGGCATTAAAGTCTCAGGTGTTTGCCCCTTACCACTCCCTCAGCCTTTCCTCCCCTTTAGATCAATCAATGGTATTTATTGAGTGCTTACTGTGTGCAGAGCTCTGTACTAAGTGCATGGGAGAGTACGATGTAACAGATTTGGTTGATTTTTCCCCACTCATCAGGAACCTACAGTTTAGAGGGGAAGACAGATATTATTGGCTCAGTAGAAAAAGCCCGGGCCTGGGAGTCAGAGGTCATGGGTTCTAATCTCAGCTGTGAGATCTTGGGCAAGTCACTTCACTTCTCTGTGCCTCAGTTATCTCATCTGTAAAATGGGGATGAAGACTGTGAGCCCTACCATGGGACAATCTGATTACCTTGTCTATCCCAGTGCTTAGAACGGTGGCACATAGTAAGCGCTTAACAAATACCAACATTACTATTAAATAAATTAGAGATATGTATATTAAATAAATTAGAGATATGTATATGTAAGTGCTCTGGGGCTGAGGGTGGAGTGAATAACAAGTGCTTAGGAGCCTCTGGATCTGCTCATTCCTGTCCCGGGAGCTTCTGGCTAGGGATTTGATCAATCAATCAATTAATCAATCAACCAATTGTATTGAACACTTACTGTGTGCAGAGGACTGTACTAAGGGCTCAGGAGAGTACAAAGTAACAATATAACAGACTTATTGGAGAAGCAGCATGGCACGGTGGATAGAGCACAGTCACAGGAGTCAGAAGGTCATGGGTTCTAATCCCAACTCCACCACGTGCCTGCTGTGTGACCTTGGGCAAGTCACTTCACTTTTCTGGGCCTCAGTTACCTCATCTGTAAAATGGGGATTGAGGCTGTGAGCCCCATGTGGGACAGGGATTGTGTCCAACCCAGTTTGCTTGTATCCACCCCAGCGCTTAGTACAGTGTCTGACATATAGTAAGCACTTAACAAATACCATAATTATTATTATCATCATTCCCTGCCTGCAACAAGCTCACCAGTTCACGTAATGGGTGGCTCTCAAACAGGGAACGGGCTCCTCAACAGGAGCCAATGTGTGTTCTTGGAACTACTGTGAGCTGAATGAAGAAATGAGAGTGCCATGTTTATCTACTCATATGGGAGGGAGTAGGGTGTGGCTAATTCCAGAAAACAGATAACCTCATATGGGGTTTGACTGGGGAAGACCCGACATGAGGGATTTGGGGGAAGTGGGGAGGGGAAGCCTTGGGAGTAGGTCTGAGACCTTTCTAGAAGACTGGGGGAGGAGAAAGCTTGGGCCATTCATGGCTGTTCTATAATAATAATAACAATAATGATAACTGTGGCATTTGTTAAGCTCTTACTATGTGCCGGGCATTGTTCTAAGACCTGGGGTGAATACAAGCAAATTGGGTTGGACACAGTCCCTGTCCCACATGGGGCTCAGAATCTAAATCCTTATTTTACAGCTGAGTAACTGAGGCACAGATAAGTTAAATGAACTGCCAAGGGGCGGAGCCAGGATTAGAACCCATGACCTTATGACTCCCAGGCCCGTGCTCTATCCACTAGGCCATGCTATTCTGTTGGAGGGAAAACCAATTAGATTCTTCCCTGGCCAGAGTTTGGCAATCTGCCTCTTGCAACTGGCTGCAGGATGGATCCTCACGGGGAGAATTTCGGTGGATGCCCAAACTCAGCCCTGCCAGTGTTACTGGGCTGGGTCTGCATACTGGGAGGGAATCCTCATGGAAGCCAGTCAGAGAAAGACATGGTCAAAGGGATTTTCCCTAAAAGTTGGGTCAGGATGTTCAGCTTAATACCGTCTCTGAGTAGAAGAAGGTTGAGACCTGGAAGAATGAATGTTCATTGGACAGTCCAGGAAGGAGAAAGTCATCCATAGTCCTAAAGATGCTGGGGTTTGGTCACTTTTGTTGAGGTCAAAGCACATTCATATCAGTAATGTCATTTCTCCTTTCCACGTTGTCTATGCACTTCAATCTGTGACCTTTGGACACTTGATATTCTCCCCACTCCCAACTCGGCAGCACTTATGAACATAACTTTAAATTCTATATTATAAATCACGTATTTAGTCATATTAATTTCTTTCTCTCCCTCTAGAATGTAGGTTTGTTATGGGCAGGGAATGTGTCTGCTAATTCTGTTCAGTAAGTCAATCATATTTTTGGAATATTTACTGTGTGCAGAGCACTGTACTAAGTTCTTGGGAGAGTACAATATAACAGACACATTCCCTGTCCACAGTGAGCTTACAGTCTATGGGGGGAGACAGGTATTAATATAAATAAACAAAATTACAGGTTTGAACATAAGTGCTGTGGGGCTGGGAGGGGGGATGAATAAAGGGAGCAAGTCAGGGCAATGCAGAAGTGAGTGGAAGAAAAGGAAAAGAGGACTTAGAGAAGGCCTCTTGGAAGAGGTGTGCCTTCAGTAAGGCTTTGAAGATGAGAAGAGTAATTCTCTGTCAGATATGAAGAAGAAGGGCGTTTCAGGCCAGAGGCAGGATGTGGTCAAGAGGTTGGCAATGAGATAGATGAGATAGAGGTACAGTGAGTAGTCTGGCTTTAGAGGAGTGAAGTGTGAAGGTTGGGTTGTAGTAGAAGAGTAGTGAGGTGAGGTAGGAGGTGGCAAGATGATTGAGTGTTTTAAAGTTTATGGTGGGAGTTTCTGTTTGATGCAGAGGTAGCTGCACAACTAATGGAGTTTCTTGGGGAGTGGGGAAACATGTCCTGAATGTTTTTTGTAGAAAAACGATCCAGGCAGCAAAGTGAAGTTGGACTGGAGAGGGGAGAGACAGTAGGCTGCAGATCAGCAAGGAGGCTGATACAGTAATCAAGGTGGGATAAGATAAGGGCTTGGATTAACATGGTATCAATTTGGATGGAGAGGAAAAGGTGGATTTTAGCAATATTGTGAAGGTCTGACAGGATTCATGATGGATTGAATATGTGGGTGGAATGATAGAGAGAAGTCAAGGAAAACGCTAAGGTTACAGGCCTGTGATAGTGGTACAGTCAACAATGGTGGAAAGTCAAGGGAAGGACAAGGATTGGGTGAGAAGATGAGGAATTCTGTTTTGTACATGTTAAGTTTGAAGTGTTGCCTGAATATCCAGGTAGAGATTTCCTGAAAGTATGGAATTATGAGGTTGCAGAGAGGAAGAGAGATCAGGGCTGGAGATGTAGATTGGGGTATCATCTGCATAGCGGTGAAGTTGAAGCCATGGGAGTGAATGAGTTCTCCAAGGGAGTGGGTGTAGATGGAAAATAGAAGGGGATTCAGAACTGAACCTTGAGGGACACCACAGTTAGTGGGTGGGAGTCAGAGGAGGAGCCCTCAAAAGAGACTGAGAATGAGCGGCTCCCCACAAGTGTTTAGCACAGTGCTCTCCATGTAGTAATCGCTCATAAAATAAGATCGATTGATAGGTTGATCCATTTCAGCTTTGTGATAGTAGTAAGAGTATTTATTAAGGGCTGATTTTGTGGAGAGCTCTGTACTAAAAGCTGAGGAAGAACACAGAGTGAGAATTAGACATGGACCCTGACCCTCAGGGGCTCACAATCTAAAATAAGGTGGGGCAGGGTCCCCCTCGGGAGGTCCGTGAGGCTGTGAAGTCAGGACGTTGCAGGCCGGTACAGCCTCAGTCTTTGCCCTGTCCCTGGGCTCTGGGCCGCCCCTTCGACGATGGCTGAGCTCTAGAGAAAGGTGGTGTGGATTGTCTTGATAATAATAATACTAATAATAATAATAGTATTTGGTAGGTGCTTACTATGTGCCAAGCATTGTTCTAAACAGTGGGGCTGATTCAAGGTAATCAGGTTGTCCCACGTGGGGCTCACGGTCTTCATCCCCATTTTACAGAGGAGGTAACTGAGGCACAGAGAAGTTAAGTGACTTGGCCAAAGTCACACAGCTGACAAGTAGTGAATCTGGAATTAGAACAGATGACTTCCAGGCATGTGCTTTTTCCACTAAGCCACACTGCTTCTAATGATGATGGCCCCAAAATAATAATAATAATAATAATGGTGGCATTTTTTAAGTGCTTACTATGTGCAAAACACTATTCTAAGCCCTTGGGGGGATACAGGGTGATCAGGTTGTCTCACGTGGGGTTCACAGTCTTCATCCCTATTTTACAGATGAGGTAAAAGGTCCATAGAAGTTAAGTGACTTGCCCAAAGTCACACATCTGACAAGCGGCAGAGCTGGAATTAGAACCCGTGACCTCTGATTCCCCAGCCTGAGCTCTTTCCACTGAACCACGCTGCTTCTCGGAAAAAAAGTCAGGCTCTACTATCCCCATGTTATAGAAAATGAGACTGGGGCCTTGGGAGATTAAGTGACTTTCTCCAGAGCTCAAAGCAGGCCAGAGATGGGACTGGAATCCAGGTCTCCTGCCTCCCAGACCCACGCTCTTTCCATTTAGAACATGCTGCCACAGCTTTCTCATCGCAGTGTGGCTTGGTGGAAAGAGCCTGGGCTTTGGAGTCAGAGGTCATGGGTTCGAATTCCGGCTCTGCCACTTGGCAGCTGTGTGACTGTGGGCAGGTCACTTAACTTCTCGGTGCCTCAGTTACCTCATCTGTAAAATGGGGATTAACTGTGAACCTCATGTGGGACAACCTGATTACCCTGTATCTACCCCAGCACTTAGAACAGTGCTCTGCACATAGTAAGCGCTTAATACCAACATTATTATTATTATTATCACCAGGAGCTGAGGGTGGGGACAGCTAATTTTTAGGATGAAGAGGACTATTTCTGGCTTGGCCTCCAGCCACGAGTTTCCTCATGCCCTTCTCCTCTTCTCTGGCTGGGTCGGAGGCAGAGGATCCTCTCTGAGGGTGGGGAGGCTGTCAGCGAGGCCTCAGGGACGGAGAAGTGAGGTGCGAGTCAGTCCCGGATGAAATGGGTCAGGCAAAACGGTTTCCTTCTTGGTCCCCACCCCAGCACACATCCCCTTGCCTCAAATCCCTCTGGCCTGGTCTGAGATCCAGAAGCTTAAAGGGCTTTGAACCCCTCAGGTTTGGTGAGGGGGACTGCAGGAGACAGACGAAAGCCCATAATAAAAATCATAATAATAGCATTTGTTAAGCACTCACTATTTGCAAAGCAAAGTGTTTCAAGCACTGGGGTAGATACAAGGAAATCAAGTTAGACACAGTCCCTGTCCCACCTGGGGCTCACAGTCTTAATCCCCAGCAAAAGGCCGACCTTAATAATAATAATGAATAATTATGGTATTTATTAAGCACTTACTATGTGCCAGACACTGTTTTAAGTGCTGGGGTGGATACAAGATAATCAGACACAGTCCCTGTCCCACACAGGGCTCACACTCTTATTCCCCATTTTACAGATGAGGGAACTGAGACACAGAGTTTAGTGACTTGTTTAGTGACGGACTCAGGATTAGAACCCATGACCTTCTGACTCCCAGGCCTGTGCTCTATCCACTAGGCCATGCTGTTTCACCCCACCCGACCTTTCCCTCTGCTCTTTCCAGTGGAGCATGAATATGGCAATTCCTTCATTCATTCATTCAATCGTATTTATTGAGTGATTACTGTGTGCAAAGCGCTGTACTGAGTGCTTGGGAGACTACAACACAACAACAGACACATTCTCTGTCCACAATGAGCTTAGAATCTAAAGGGGGAGACAGACATTTATATAAATAAATGAATTAATGACAGATATAAACATAAATGCTGCAGATGTACATAAGTGCTATAATAATGTTGGTGTTCGTTAAACGCTTACTATGTGCACAGCACTGTTCTAAGCACTGGGGTAGATTCAGGGTAATCAGGTTGTCCCTCGTGAAGCTCACAGTCTTAATCCCCATTTTACAGTTGAGGTAACTGAGGCACAGAGAAGTTAAGTGACATGTCCACAGTCACACAACTGACAAGTGGCACAGCTGGGATTTGAACCCATGACCTCTGACTCCCAAGCCCACGCTCTTTCCACTGAGTCACGCTGCTATAACTCACCACACTCGAGAGAGACCAGCCCTGCTGCTCCTCAGCTGCCAGAGGGATTGGAAAGCTACAGGTCAGCAGGTTTAGGCCAACACGGAGCCTCTCAGGCCCCTCTTCCTCGTTGGTAGGGGAATTTCACCTGCCTGGCTGGGGATACAGACCCCAGTTTGGGGAGCATCAGTGTCACGGTGGGATGGGGTGGATCCCATCAGGGGCTCCTAATTGCCCCTTTCTACCCCATCACTAGCGGTGATGAGTGCTCTTGGCTTTTCAAAGCCCTTCTGAAATTCCAACAGCTCCATTAGGCCTTCTCTGACTCATTTGCCTCCCCTGGTCACATCCTCCCTCTTAATCATACCAGCAGTTTGGCACCACCTTAGTCAATCAATCATATTTATTAAGCCCTTATTCATTCATTCATTCATTCATTCATTCAATCAATCGTTTTTATTGAGCGCTTACTGTGGGCACAGCACTATCCCGGCTCAGGCGCTTGGCAGCTATGTGACTTTGGGCAAGTCACTTAACTTTGTGCTTGAAGCACAGTTACCTCATCTGTAAAATGGGGATTAAGACTGTGAGCCCCACGTGGGACAACCTGATCACCTTGTATCCTCCCCAGCGCTTAGCACAGTGCTTTGCACATAGTCAGCACTTGACAAATACCATTATTATTATTATTATTGCTAAGCACTTGGAAAGTACGATATAGCAATAAAGAGAGATAATCCCTGCCTACAGTGAGCTCACAGTCTAGAGGAGGGAGATGGACAATGATACAAGTAAACAGGCATCGATATAAATAAACAGAATTATAGAAATATACATATATACAAAAGTGCTGTGGGATGGGGAGAGTACACTCCAACAGAGTTGATAGACACATTCCCTGCCCAAAATGAGTTTAACTTAAGCCACATCATCCTCATTTCTCCCTGTCATACTTTTGTACATAACGTTTTACATAGTCTACTATTTGAGCACTTCTTCCTCCTATTTGTAAATTATTTTATCTGATAATAACAATAATGGTGTTTATTAAGTGCTTACTATGTGCCAAGTACTGTTCTAAGCGCTGGGGTAGGTACAAGTTAATCAGGGTGGGTTGGACACAGTCCCTGTCCCACATGGAGCTCACAATGTTAACCCCCATTTTAACAAATGAGGTAACTGAGGCCCAGAGAAGTTAAGTGACTTGTCCAAGGTCACACAGCAGACATGTGGAGGAGCCAGGATTAGAAACTTACTGAGAGCTCACCTCCTCCAGAAGGCCTTCCTAGACTGAGCCCCTCTTTCCCCCTGCTCCTCCTCCCCTCCCCATTCCCCCCCTCCCGCTCTCTGCTCTTCCCCCTTCCCCTCCTCTCAGCACTGTGCATATTTCTATATGTTATTTATTACCCTATTTATTTTGTTAATGATGTGTATATCTCTATGATCTTTATCTTGATGATGTTGTTTTGTTTTGCTTTGCTGTCTGTCTCCCCCCTTTAGACTGTGAGCCCATTATTGGGCAGGAGTTGTCTCTATCTGTTGCCAAATTGTACACTCCAAGTGCTTAATACAGTGCTCTGCACATCGTAAGCACTCAATAAATACTATTGAATGAATGAATGAATGAACCCAAGTCCTTTAGACTCCCAGGACCATGCTCTCTATCCATTAGTCCATACAGCATAATCACCATTATGAGCAGGGATAGTGTTTTCTTTTCCTAGTGCATTCTCCCAACATCTTGCACAGTACTCTTCACTCAGGTGGTGGTCAACAAGTCCTACAGTTGTAGAGGCCTGTGGGGGCTTCAGAGGAGGAGCTTGGACTGGGGAGAGGCCTGATTTCTCTGGAAACAGTATTTTGCTCCTCTTGAATGCCTTCCAGATAGGCATTCCTATCTCCTCCTCCCTCTTCCCTCCTCCCAAGTGCTTAGTACAGTATTCTGCACACAATAAAGTCTCCTTAAATCAATCTAATCTACCTCAAAGCCGACCTTTTGCCCAAGTCCTGCCTCTGGCCTGGAACTTCCTCCCTCTTCATATCTGACAATCACTCTTCCCACCTTCAAAGCCTTATTGAAGGCATGTCTCCTCCAAGAGGCCTTCCCTGACTAAGCCCTCATTTCCTCTTCTCCCACTCCCTTCTACGTCACCCTTGCACTTAGATTTGTTCCCTTTATTCACCCCTCTCTCAGCCCTACGGTACTTATTTACCTATCTGTCATTTATATTAACATCTGTCCCCACCCTCTAAACTGAAAGCTCTTTATGGGCAGGGAACATGTGTACCAACTCTTTTATATTGTACTCTCCCAAGCACTGAGTACAGTGCTCTGCACATGGTACGGTCTCAATAAATACAATTAATTGATTGAATAAATATGATTGTCACTCTGGCACAGCAGTGGAGGCAGGGCTGTCAGGGAGAGACAGAGGAGAAGGAGATGGCATGTTAGCTGCTGGGGCACTTCCAGGGAAGGCTGACAGAGACCAAAGGGAAACAAGCTAAAAATGACTTCCAATTTTGCACTTGAGGTAAACCTAATAGAGAATGCTAAGTAGTAGTAGAAATAATAATAGTAATGGTACTTTTTAAGCACTTACTATGTGCCAAGCACTGTCCTAAGCCCTGGGGCAGATACAAGTTAATGAGGTTGGACACAGTCCCTCTCCCCCTGGGGCTCACACTCTTAACCCCTATTTTACAAGTGAGGTAACTGAGGCCCAGAGAAATTAAGTCACTTGCCCAAGGTTACAGAGCAGACAGGTGGCGGACTCACAAAGTTAAAACCCAGGTCTTTCTGACTTCCAGGCCCGTGTTCTACCTATTAAGCAGTGGTGGTGGTGGAATTTATTGAACACTTACTATGTGTAAAACACTGTATTTAGCACTGGGAAAAAATACACAGACAGGAATGAGACATGGTACCTGGCTCACATAGGACTCACAATTTTAAAATGTAAGCAGGGAGCAGGAAGTGGAGACAAACAAGTAAGGAGTGGAAGGAGAGCCCTGCATATAAGGGATGTACAAGGGGGCTAGGGAGGGTGATGGAGGTTGAGTTAGAACAGTCCAGAGACTAAAACAGAAATGGCTGCAGGCCCAGAACGAGGTGCACCCTAGACCAAAGGTACTGGATTCTTTGAAAATCAGAGATGGGGAGCTAGAACAGATAAGTAGAAGTGGTAGAGAAGTAGGGAGAAGCAGCGTGGTTGAATGGATAGAGCATGGGCTTGGAAGTCAGAGGACCTGGGTTCTAATCCCAGCTCTGCCACTTGTCTGCTGTGTGAGCTAGGGAAAGTCTCTTCACTTCTCTGTGTTTCAGTTACCTCAAACTCAGTTACCTAAAGTGGGGATTAAGACTGTGAACCCCATGTGGGAGAGGGGATTGTGTCCACCCCAATTTGCTTATATCTACCCCAGTGCTTAGTACAGTGCCTGGAACATAGTGCTTAATAAATACCACAATTATTATTATTATTGGTAGTAGAAGCAATAATGATATTTATTGAACATCCATTGAGTATGAGTTACTATACTAAGCACTTGGGAAATCACAAAAGCAGCACAAGACACGTTCCCTGCTCACAAACAGCTTACACTCTATAGAGGGAGACAGGTGTAAAAATATTTACATTAGAAAAAAAATCAATGAATGCACAATTGAACAGAAAAATATCCTAAAGTATCGTGAATGGGCATAATTAAAAGGAAAGTGCTCTATGTGACCTCTGAGTTGATACACTTTGGAGTGTTCTCAATGAATTAGGGATGGATTTTTTTCAAGAGTACTTGTCAAGACCCTTCTCAGGGGCACATCTGCAGAGTTTCCAGTACTCTTCTAGTCTCGACTACAGGAGGGAGAATCAAGCAGAGGTGTACCCATTCCATTCCTAACTTGGCCAGTGGCTAGCGGGTCGAAGGCAATCTGTTACAAGTCAAAACTCACCTGTGCTGGGCAGCAGAGGCATGGGAGAGACTTGAGGGCGGAGACTCAAGTTTACTGCACAGAAGGAGGCAGTGGTAAATCACTTCCATATTTTTGCCAAGAAAACTCTATGGATACATTACCAGAATGACTGCAGGTGGAGGTGGGGTGTTCTGGGAGAGATGTGTCCATGGTGTTGCTATGGGTCAGAGATGACTCGACAGCATAAGACAAGTCTTGTCAAGAGCTTACTCTGGCAAGCACTTTTCTAAACTCACTGTCCAATCAGGTAGGACACAGTCCCTGTCCCACAAGGGGCTCACAGTCCAAGTAGAAAGGAGAACAGATATTCATTGATTCAATCATATTTATTGAGCACCTACTGTGTGCAAAGCACTGTACTAAGTGCTTGGAAGAGTACAATAAAGCAATAATCAGATCCATCCTGCCCACAACAAGCTCACAGTCTAAAGGGGGAGACAGACATTAATATAAATGAATAGATAAATAAACAAATTACAGATATATACATATGTGCTGTGGGGGTGGGAGGGAGGATGAATGAAGGAGCAAGTAAGAGCGGCACAGAAGGAAGTGGGAGAAGAGGAGATGAGGGCATTGTCAGGGAAGGCCTCCTGAAGGAGATATGCCTTCAATAAGGTTTTGAAGTGGGGGAGAACATTTATCTGTCAGATATGAGGAGAGAGGGCATTCCAGGCCAGAGACATCCAATCCTCATTTTTCAGATGTGGCAATTTAGGCACTGAGAAGTGAAGTGACTTGCCCAGGTCACACAGCAGGCAAATGGCAGAGTAGGGATTATAACCCAGAGTCTCACTGCTTCTCAGTTTGCAGGAGAAGGTGGGGTGGTGGGGTTTTAGGAAGGCTTTGGAACTGCCAGGAGGGCGAGGGGAACCAAAACTGGAGGGTTTGGTGTGTTGCATGAGAGGGACTTCATTCATTCAATAATATTTACTGAGCGCTTACTATGTGCAGAGCACTGTACTAAGCGCTTGGACTGTACAATTTGGCAAAAGATAAAGACAATTCCTGCCCAATAAAAGACTTTCAGTCTAAACGGTTCCTTTTCCAGGTTCCAGGGAGTTGCAGGCCAAGGAACTGGCCAGTGGAAAGAAGGAGGGTTGGCAGCCTCCCATGACGATTCTCGGGGTGTTTTGGCTAGCACGTTCTAATTCTTCCACTCTGGCTCCTTACAGGGTTCCCAAAGAAGGAGAGGCAGAGCGCGAATTTGAGCAGGCTCAGTCTTGCTGGCTCCAGGCAACCGCAAAGGTCAAGCTTCTTGCCGGAAGAACAGGAACTGACCTGTCTCTAACCCCTACCTCTAACCCTCTTGAGAAGAACTGTAAGCCCGTCAAAGGGCTGGGACTGCCTCTATCTGTTACCGATTTGTACATTCCAAGTGCTTAGTACAGTGCTCTGCACATAGTAAGCACTCAATAAATACTATTGAATGAATGAACACAGAGATATGACTCCACTGTAAGCTCCTCCACTAGACCCTAAGCTCCTTCAGGGACAGAATCTGGTCTACCTTCTCTAATGCCCCAAGAGCTTAATGCAGAAGCGGGGCTGGTGAGACGTAGTGTGGACTAATGGATAGAGCACAAGCATGGGACTCAGAAGGGCCTGAGTTCTAATCCTGGCTCTGCCACGTCTGCTGTGTGACCTTGGGCAAGTCACATCACTTCTCTGGGCCTCAGTTACCTCATCTATAAAATGGGGATTAATACTGTGGGCCTTATGTGGGACAAGGACTGTGTCCAACTTAATTAACTTGTATCTACCCCAGTGCTTAGAACAGTGCTGTTCTAAGAACAGTTGAGTGCTTAGACCAGCAGTAGTGGTGGAGAAGTAGTGAGAAGCAGCATGGTTGAGTGTACAGAGCATGGGCTTGGGAGTCAGAGGACCTGGGTTCTAATCCCAGCTCTGCCACATGTCTGTTTGTGAGCTAGGGAAAGTCACTTCACTTCTCTGTGACTCACCTCAAACTGTAAAATGGGGATTAAGACTGTGAACCCCATGTGGGACAGGGGATTGTGTCCATCCCAGTTTGCTTGTATCTACCCCAGGGCTGCTTCACAAGAACCATTATTATTATTATTGCTCTGCACAAAGGAAGGGCTCAGTAAATACACTGATTGACTGAGCAAAGGGCAGACAAATCCACTTCAGCGAGAACCTGACAGGGAACAGGGGCAGCTTGATTAGACCTCAGAGGGTGTCTCTGGGATAGAAATTGAAGTTGTGGTAGGGCTGGGGAGCCTCATATTGCTGTCTCTAAATTCAAAAGGGCCCCAAGGACAGTCTCCAAATTCCATGGGCTATTAGGTGCCAAGCTCTGAGCTGCCATATGCCAGCCCAACAGCAGATAAACAACCTTCAGTTGGACCTTCCTCTTTGCAACAGGGTCTCTATCCTGCACTATTTTTCCCTCCTGGGGAGTTTTTACCTCATTTTGGTGGACATTTTGGCCTCTGGATTGCTTTCCTCCTCCTGTTTAAATAGCTACAGAAAAGACTGCTTTGGTCATCATCTTCATCATCAATGATATTTATTGAGTGCTTACTATGTGCAGAGCACTGTAATAAGCTTGGAAGAGTACAGTGCCACAGAGTTGGTAGACACGTTCCCTGGCCACAAGGAGTTGACAATCTACAGGAGACAGACATTAATGGAAATAAATAATTTGTAATATATAATTTACGGATATGTATCTAAGTGCTGTGGGGTTGAGGTTGGGGGGAATATCAAACGCCCGTAGGTCACAGATCCAAGAGCTCAGATGATGCTGAAGGGAGAGGGAGCCAGGAAAAAGAGAGCCTGGTGTTTCCTCAGTCAACCAATCTGTAGCATTTACTGAGTGCCTGCTGTGTGGCACAGTGACTAGAGCACGGGCCTGGGAGTCAGAGGTGGTGAATTCTAATCTTGGCTCCACCACTTAACAGCTGTGTGACTTTGGGCAAGTCACTTCACTTCTCTGGGCTTCAGTTACCTTATCTGTAAAATGGGATTAAGAATGTGAGCCCCATGTGGGACAACCTGATTATCTTGTATCTACCCCTGCATTTAGAACAGTGCATGGCATATAGTAAGCGCTTAACAAATATCATTATTATTACTATTATTACCTCATCTGTAAAATGGGGATTAAGACTGTGAGCCCCATGTGGGACAACCTGATTCTTAGTGCTTAGAATAGTGTTTGGCACATAGTCAGCTCTTAAATACCATTATTGTTGTTATTATTATTCTCCTGCCTCAGTTCCCTCATCTGTAAAATGGGGATTAAGACTGTGAGTACAATGTGGGTCAGGGACTGTGTCCAACCTGATTTGCTTGTATACACCCTTGAGCTTAGTGCACTGTCTGGCACATAGTAAACACTTAGAAAAATACCACAACTATTATTATTCTTTTTATTACTAAGTGTTTGGTGAGTACACCAGAATTAAAAGACACAATCTCTGGCCTCAAGGAGTTTACCCTCTAACCAGGGGAGACAGTTGCAAAATAACTGACAGAGAGGAGAATAAGAGATGAAAGGATGAATAAGTAAAGTGCTCAAATAGTAGCATATGTGAGTCTATACGAACAGTTGTGTTCCACATGGCTGTGATTGTGTGAAGGCTGTGGTAGGAGGTGGGAGGATTTGACCTGGGGAACGCCGACTAATTAAGATGTGTTTATGAGGGCTGTGTGGTCCGGGGGCTTTGTCCCAACAGTTTCCACTCCTCATTCATGTCCTGGGGTTAATAATGGTCTCTCAGAAAAGGTATTGGTTGG
Source organism: Ornithorhynchus anatinus (assembly GCF_004115215.2). Lineage (NCBI taxonomy): Eukaryota > Metazoa > Chordata > Mammalia > Monotremata > Ornithorhynchidae > Ornithorhynchus > Ornithorhynchus anatinus. Next base: position 101,668,688 of record NC_041728.1, on the reverse strand, counting down.
CCTTTCCCCACCACCCCCCCAAAAAATTTCTCCCTCCTCTCCTCCACTAAACTTGCTGCTCTAGGCTGCAGCTGGGTAGGCTGCTGGGAATGTGGCCATGGAGCTGAAGTGTTCCCAGATGCAAGACTCTGTGTTGCCTCTGTCCACACTGGCCAACTGCCTGAGCCTCTGGGAATGGATCTGAGGACTCCAGAGCGGCCATGAGCTGGGGGCAGGCCTTGGGTGGGCCACGGGAGGCAAGGGTGTTGACAGCAGGGGGAGGAAGCAGTCTAAGGTGGGATTTTGAAATTTAGCCCCTGACAATACTTGCACAGGAAAATACTGCTAAATTAACTGCTCAGTGCACTATACTAAGCACTGGGGGAGTACAGTATAATAGACACAATGAGAGACACATTCCCTGCCCACAACGAGCTAACAGTCTAGAGGGTAATGCATGCCAACACTGCTCTAAACACTACAAGACAGTCCATGTCCAACATGAGACTCACGGTCTTAATCCCCATTTCCCAGGTGAAGTAATTAAGGCACAGAGAAGTGAAATGATTTGCCCAAGGTCACACAGCAGACAAGTAGTGGGATTAGAACCCAGGTCCTTCTGATTTCCCAGGGCCATGCCATATCCACTAGGCCATTCTGCTTTTCCTGCTCTGATTGTTCCATGATCGTTCTCCAGTCATCATTTTGCTTCTGAGAACAGCCACATTCGGGAAGGGTACAGCATCATTTGGGCTCCATGAATAGGGAATCTTGGACCTACCAGTGTCCAGGGACACAACTCCAGATTTCTCCTGTCCTGCTCAAGTTTAATGGGGATGGACCCTGGGTTAAGTTTTACAGTCAATCGATCGTATTTTAGGAGCACTTACTGTGATCAGAGCACTGTTCTAAGCACTCGGGAGAGTACAGTACAACAGAGTTGGCAGACTCGTTCTCTTCCCACAAGGAACTTACGGTCTAGTAGGGGAGACAGACATTAATCTAAATAACTTATAAATATGATTTAAAGATATGTAAATAAATGCTGTGGGGTTGAGGTTGGGGTGAATATCAAATGCCCAGAGGTCACAGATCCAAGTGCAAGTACACAGATCTGAAACTTGAGTATAGACACCTCAGAACATAGACAACTTCCATCTCACATTTGCCTGTTTGTACTCCCACGCTACAGTGATTCTTCTGTCAAAATGAATTTGAATAATTTTATGGGCGAGTAGTTTTCTTAGGCATGTTTTATGCCTTTCCAGCTGAAAGCTTCCGGAAGGGCCCGATGACTTTATCCAGATGACCGAGTCGCCGTTCAGGTGTGTCCTGCCCCTTTTATATCAGGCACAACAGGAGACCATTTGACTCTCCAAGTGGAAAGACATTTCTCAACTGGGGAGATTTAATGGTAATTCAAATTTAAGGTGATCTGTCCTTGTCTTATGCCGTCGAGTCATCTCCGAACCATAGTATTGCCATGGACACATCTCTCCCAAAATGCCCCACTTCCATCTGCAATCGTTCCGGTAGTGGATCCATAGAGTTTTCTTGGTAAAAATATGGAAGTTGTTTACCATTGCCTCCTGTCCCAAGTGGGACTCACAGTCACAATCCCCATTTTACAGGTAAGATAAGTGAGGCCTAGAGAAGTGAAGTGACTTGCCCAGATCAGACATCAGACAAGTGGCAGAGCTGGGATTAGAACCCAAGACTTTCTGACTGCCAGGCCCTTGCTCTATCTACTACACCATGTTGCTTCTCTGGGGTACTCACCAGTCCCTTACCCTGTGAAGGACAGACTTTTTCACCCTGTGGTTTCCCCAACGTGTAATTTATTTTGATGTCTGCCCCCTCCTCTAGGGCATAAATTCCTTAAAGGTGGTCTACTGACTCTACTGTATGCTTTGAAATCCTTGTTACAGAGTAAGCGTTCAAAAATATGATTGATTGACATCCTCTCCTTATCTCTGCCTCTCTGGATCACTCTGTTTCTCAGTAGTCTCTGGGTCACCTGGCACTGCTCTCCTGTTTCATCTAGGGACAGGCTTACAGCCATGGACTGTCTCCCCCGATTAGACTGTAAGCCCATGAATGGGCAGGGACTGTATCTGTTGCCGATTTGTACATTCCAAGTGCTTAGTACAGTGCTCTGCATATAGTAAGCGCTCAATAAATACTATTGAATGAATGAATGAACCCGGTTCCCATCCTCTGACATCACTTCCACCAGCAGGCCCGATACACTCAGGCTCCCCCATCTTCCTCCGCTCCTTTCACACCTCATGATACCGCTTTGTGCCAGATGTGTGCCACGGTATGAGGAAGTAGTGGTGAGTGCCCAGACTTAAGCCACTTAATAGAGAAAGGCTACCATCAGAGGTGCTGGGCTATGTGGTCAGGGCGGGGTGGTTTGAGAGGAAGGATGAGGGCTGAAGAAACATGCTGATGTCTGTTGTCGGGCAACCATGTTGCTACTCACCTTGACAGATGCCCATGCCCACCCACCGCCTCCACTAGCCCAGTGTTGTTTTGACCAGGTCATAGGGCAATTATCCAAACTGACCCCACCCTGTCAGACCCAAATAATTATTGTGGCATTTGTTAACCACTTACTATGTGTCAGGCTCTGTTACAAGTGCTGGTGTAGATACAAGTTAATCAAGTTGGACATAATCCCTCTCCCACATGGGTCTCACACTATTAATCCCCATTTTGTAGATAAGGTAACTGTCATACCTAGAGAGTTTCCAGTACTCTGGGAGAAAGAGTCAAGCAGAGGCCTACCCATTTCATTCCTAGCTTGGGCAGTGGCTAGTGAGTGGCAGGCAATCTGATACTAGTCAGAACTTCCCTGTACTGGACAGCAGCAGCACAGGAGACAGTCAAGGGTGGAGACTCAAGTTTACTTCGTGGCAGGAGGCAATGGTAAACCACTTCCATATTTTTATTAAGAAAACTCTATGGATACACTACCAGAGTGACTGCAGATGGAGGTAGGGAGTTCTGGGAGAGATATGTCTATGGTGTTGCTATGGTTGGAGATGACTCAGTAGCATAAGGCAAAGCAACTGAGGTTGGAAAAGTTAAGTGACTTCCCCAGGACACACAGCAGACTAGTGGAGGAGTTGGGATTAGAACCCAGAACCTTCTGACTCCCAGGTCTGTGCTCTCTTCCCTAAGCTATGCTGCTTCCCAAATGAAAATCACCATTTGAAAAGAAAATCTCCATTTGAATAACAATGGAAGTTCAGCCAGGTAGGGACTTGGATAAATACCTTGCTGAAGATTCCCATTTCAGTGGAAAAAAGTGAAATTTCTCCAGGCTTAATGAAATGATTCTGGAGAATGGCTTTGGCAATTGCCACTGAGCTCCCTAAGGTCATAGTGCTCCTGTTGGTAGCCAGGCGGCCAGGCTAACCCGATGCTATGAGCCTGGATCCAGGGGGGAATTGTAGGGCTCAGTGCTGATCTGGTTGCCTCTTTGGTTAGAGTGATTCTGTTGAGGAAGAGTAGAATGCACCCTATGCCACAAACATAAACCCTTTTTGGCCTTCCAATCAATTAATCGATAAAGTGTATTTACTGGACTTGAATTGAGTGCAGAGTACATACTAACTACAGTCCAATAGAGTTGGTAAACACTGTTCAAAACTTAAACTTGCGTGCAGCACAATAAGATGCTGAACCAGGATTCGGTAGAAACTCGCTAAACCCAGAAGTATCCGAGTGAGCCTCAGCCAATCCTTGAGCCCTAGTTTGCTTATCTGCACGATAAGATGTTGAACAGGGATTCTGTAAAGTTTCGGTAAACCCAGAGGTATACAAACGAGACTCAGCCAATTCTTGAGCCCTAGCTTGCTTATAATAATGTTGGTATTTGTTAAACGCTTACTATGTGCAGAGCACTGTTCTAAGCGCTGGGATAGACACAGGGGAATCGGGTTGTCCCACGTGGGGCTCACAGTCTTCATCCCCATTTTACAGATGAGGGAACTGAGGCACAGAGAAGTGAAGTGACTCGCCCACAGTCACACAGCCGACAAGTGGCAGAGCTGGGATTCAAACTCATGAGCCCTGACTCCAAAGCCCGTGCTCTTTCCACTGCGCCACGCTGCTTATCTCCCAGCTCATGCGTAGAACAAGTTACCTTGAAGGAAACTCAAATTTTGTGTTGGAGGAGACGTCAATAATTAGATGTAAATGAGAAATTCCGCCTTCTTTTAAGATAATGAGAACCTGCGGGCAGAACTTCCAGAAGTCTCCATTGGCTCCATGGCAACCTGCTAATCACTAATCCCAGCGAATGATCAAGGTTCACCCAAAAGCTGAAACCCTTTAAAAAGTACACGCTAACAATAAAGAGCGTCTTTCTCTTGGCGATCCCTTTAGGGTGAACCTCGAGACTGGTCATATCTGGGTCTTTCTCCCGGTGAGCCCTTTTTGGGTAAACCTAGAGACTGGTTTGTTCTGCCTGTCTGTTCTGTGTCTGTGTAACTTTTCTCTATCTGTTCTGCCAGGTAGGACTACCTCCCACAGGGGCCAAGAACCCTGTCTTGAGACAGGCAGACAATCCGGAGATTCAAGAGAAACTTCCCTAAAAATTTCCATAGCAACACCATCCATTCCGGCAAGGAGTTTACAGTTAATCCACCAATAGTATTTAATGAGCACCTACTGAGTGCAGAGCACCATACTAAGCACTTGAAAGATTATCACAGAGTTAGTAGGTGTAATCCTGCCCTCAAGGATCCCCCTTCTCTAATTAGTAAACAAAAATGATGGGTAATACTCTGAATTGATTTATCCCATCTGAAAAATGACAATGAAATTCCTCTCTCCCTGCTTCTTGTCTTGTCGTGTCTATGCCGTCGAGTCGTTTCCTACCCATAGCGACACCACGGACATATCTCCCCCAGGACGCCCTGCTCTCCATCTGCAATCGTTCTGGTAGTGGATCCAGATCATTTTCTTGGTCAAAATATAGCAGTGATTTACCACTGCCTCCTTCCATGCAGTAAACTTGATTCTCCACCCTCGACTCACTCCCATGCTGCTGTTGCCTAGAACAGATGAGTTTTGACTTGCAGCAGACTGCCTTCCACTTGCTAGCTCACTGCCCAAGCTAGGAAGGGAATGGACAGGCCTCTGCTTGACTCTGTCTCCCATACCCGAGACTGGTAGAATACTGGAAACTCCCCAGGTGTGAACCTGGGAGGGGCCCTGCTTTTTAGAAGCCCTATGAGTCAGGGATTGTGTCTGATTTTGCACCAGCCCCAATTCATAGGACATAGGCAGTGCTTAACAAGTATTACAATAATAGCTCTACTAATAATATTAAAGATAATAATAATTAACAAATGAGACCCAGCTGCTTGTTATTAGCACTTTTCCATTCTTTGGAATTAATCATTCCTTGGTTTGTAGAAACATTTGTGAGTGAAAATTTAGCATGGCTTAGTGGAAAGAGCACGGATTTGGGAGTCAGAAGTAGTAGGTTCTAATCCTGGCTCTACCACCTGCCAGCTATGCGACTTTGGGCAAGTCATTTGACTTCTCTATGCCTCAGCAACCTCATCTTTAATATGGGGATTCAGACTTTGAGCCCCGCGTGGGGCAACCTGATTACCTTGTATCTCCCCCAGCGCTTAGAGTGCTTGGAACATAGTAAGCGCTTAACAAATACCATCATCATCATCATCATCACCATTCCATCCTGGTCAGACTATGAGTCCCATGGCGGGGAAAGGGACCGTGTCCAGTATGATTATCTTTAGTGTTTAACACCATGAACAATGCTTGGTAGATAATAGGTGCTTCAGAAATACCATCATTAAGACTGGTAATATTAATTCATTCATTCAATAGTATTTATTGGGCGCTTACTATGTGCAGAGCACTGTACTAAGTGCTTGGAATGTACAATTCGGCAACAATGACAGGCATAGGAGTAGAAGTGGGAGAAGCATTAGAAATAGCAGTAGGAGGAGTTGAGGTGGTAGTTGGAGTGGTAAACATCTCTAGACTGTAACACACTGTGGGAATAATAATAATAATAATGTGTGGTATTTGTTAAGCGTTTACTGTTTTCCAGGCACTGTACTAACTCCTGCTGTGGATAGAAGCAAATCAGGTTGGACGCAGTCCCCGTTCCACATGGGGCTCACAGTCTCAATCCCCACTTTACAGATGAGGTCACTGAGACCCAGAGAAGTGAAGTGACATGCTCACAGTCACACAGCAGACAAGTGGGAGAGCCAGGTTGAGAGTCCTTTTAACTCCCAGGCCCATGCTCTATCCACTATGGCAGGCTTCTTGTCATTAGGAAGGGAACATGTCGCCCAGCTCAGTCGTAACGTACTCTTCCAAGAGTTTAGTTCATCAGTGCTCTGTACACAATAAGAACTCAATAAATATGATTTATTGATTGGTAGTAGTAGGAGCAGTAGTAGTCTATTTATTTTGTTAATGAGGTGTATATCTCTTTGATTCTATTAATCTTGCTGATGTTGTTTTGTTCCATTCTGCTTTGCTGTCTGTCTCCCCCGTTTAGACTGTGAGCCCGTCACTGGGCAGGAATTGTCTCTGTTTCCAAATTGTACATTCCAAATGCTTAGTACAGTGCTCTGCACATAATAAGCATTCAGTAAATACTCCTGCATGAATGAATAGTAATAGTAGTAATTAAGGACTATCTAGTGGGTGAAGTTTCTCTTCTTGAAATTATTTTGTTAGAAGACCATTAAACTCATTTGGTAAAGGCAAAATTGCTTGTGTTTTTAAGAGCACAGGCAACAAACCACTGCTGTTCCTCAGTGCTTTTCATCTAGACTAAAATCTCAAATAGCTAGAAAGGAGTAGATGTGAAAAATCTTTTCTAAATCTGGGAAACATTTCTCTACTATATTCCCTTAACCAGTAAGGAACAGCTGATTCTGAGAAAACTAAGCAGATCGATACAGTGATTAGCCAGGCAGCAGAAAAGTTATCTTCTCTGTGACAACCCTCTTGGCTAAGCCTCAGTTCACCGCTCTGACCTTTCTTACTAAGAGCCATGTTTAGATAAGCATTGACATCATCCTTTTCTTCAGCTGAGGGGGCCAGAGCTGTGTTTGGTCAATTGAAGTTCAACTGTCCCTGGAGATTCTAGCTTAGTTGAATTTGTATAAACTTTGTAGAGAGATAGAGGAAAATATTTTGGCAAAAAGCATACTTATTGCCTGTGGTTAGTGAAAAAAATCCTTCTTGGGCCCAAAAGATCATCACACATGCTGCTTGAAACACTGGAAATGTATTCAATCCTTCTAAAACTGTCTACCTCCTTGCTTCAAAGGTCCTATGTTGTGGGTGTTTGATGGGACTAAGAAAGTATTATAAAAAATTGAAAGCAGGGTGGTCTAACGGAAAGAGAAAAAGCCTGGGAGTCAGAGCACCTGGGTTTTAATGCTGGATCTGCCACATACCCACTGTGTGACCTTAGGTAAGTCACTTAACCTCTAGGTGCTTCAGTTTCCACATCTGCAAAATGGGGATTCGATACCTGATCTCCCTCCTCCACTGTGAGCCCCATGTGGGGATCTGATTATCTTCTATCTACCCCAGCACTTGGTGCAAGGATTGGCACAAAATAAGCACTTAACAAATACTATTATTATTATTATCAGAAAAAATAAGGCTCTTTGTTAGAACACTGAAGGTAGAATCAGGGAGCAGGCCAATGAGATTGAACACTTGGTTAAAATTAACAAAAATCCTGCGTTTTGCTCAGGAGTGAGACATGTGGGAAGGGACAGTTAGCTATGGCAGGGAGAGGCAGATACATGGTGGGGAGTGAGAGACAGGCTTGGAAGGCAGTGAGAAGCAAAGTCATGGTAGTCAGGGAGAGACAGAGACATGGTGGGGTGGGAGAGACAGGAAATCCTAAAGTCTTATTGCTGCTCTTTCACATGGTTCCTGGTACTTCTGCTTCCTCTATTATGGTCTTGTTAGGCAAATGCCATCATCATCATCAAAAAAGGATGGCCTGACACCTCTATAATGTGGAGCTGAGTTTGTGGCAGTCATTTTTTTAATGTTATTTAAGTGTTTACTATGTGCTGGGAACTGTTCTAAGCACTGGGATAGAGAGAAGATAGCTTGAACACAATCCCTGTCCCACATGAAGCTCACAGTCTTAATTCCCATTTTACAGATGAGGTAAATGAGGCACACTCAGTTATAGTCTGGTGGGTGGCTGAGACGGAAAGAACCATTTTCTCCCCACTCCTTCCTTTCCACCATTTTGCGGTGGTTAATCAGGTCCTCCAGAAGGGCTACAGCAGATGGGAGGTGGAGGCAACCTGTCTTAGCCCTCCTAGTCAATCTCCACCAGAAAGCAGTCTCTGAGCTAATCAGAGAACTCACTGGTAATGTCCAAAATGGAGCCCACTTCCCTTTTAGATCCACCATGGCCACGTGAAGATGCCAGGTGCCTGTGTAAGATGTTTCGAAAGTATATTTACCTACCCCCCTTCACGACCTAACAGTAATTCCCTGCCTCTGAGAAGGAAGCCCAAGAGCATTTGCCAAAGCTGATAGCCTGAAATCTCATCTCTGCGAAAACACAGTCTATTCATTCATTCAAACATAATTATTGAGCACCTACTGTGTGCAGAGCACTGTACTAAGAGCTTGGGAGAGTACACTATAACAATAGACAGACACATTCCCTGCCCTCAAAGAGCTCAGCACAACCCCATTGAACCTGGAAATAAATTCTCCACTACAGACACAAGAACTCACTGGATCAGCCGTGATTGCAAGATGGGAACTGGAAATGGCTGACACTCAAATATGCCAGATCTATCTTTGCCAACCTGGATGTAACCAGCTTACTTTAAGTATTAAGTGTATTATGTGGATATGTAATGCTATATAAATGGCATTTTAAGTAGCCTATTATAAAAATATGCAGAGTCTAAACGTGGCCCCAACCTCACCCATGTCCCTCCCCAACTGACTTCAAAACCATTATGGTCCCCTCATGGATCCCAAACCCTGTCCTCTCCAGAACTTTCCCATCACTGTAGCAGCACTATACTTTCCGTCTCACAAGTCCGTAATCTTGGTGTCATCCTTGACTCTGCTCTCTCATTCACCCCACATATCCAATCCATCACCAAACGTTGCTGGTCTCCTATTCACGACATCACCAAGATCTGCCCTTTACTCTTCATCCATACCACTACAACATTAATACAATCACTCATCCTATCCCGACTGGATTACTGCATCAGCCTCCTTTCTGACCTCCCATCCTCCTGTCTCTCCCCACTTCAGTCCATATATCACTCTGTTGCCCAGATTATCTTTTTACAGAAACGCTCTGGGTATCTAAAATCTCCAGTGGTTGCCTATCAACCTCAATTATCAAACAAAAAATCCTCACTATTGGCTTTAAAGCTTCTCCATCACTTTGCACCTTCTTACCTCGTCTCTCTTTTCTCCTCTACATCCCAGCCCACACAGTCCATTCTTCTAGTGCTAACCTTCTCACTGTGCCGTGATCTCATCTGTCTTGCCACTGACCCCTGGCCCACATCTTACCTCTGGCCTGGAACTCCCTCCCTCCTCAAATCCGCCAATCATTCTTTCCCCCATCAAAGCCCTACTGAAGGCGCACTTCCTCCAAGAGGCCTTCACAGACTAAGCCCCTTTTTCCTCAGGTCCCCCTTGCTTCCAAATCACCTTGACTCATTCTCTTTGCTCTTCCCCCTCCCAACCCCACAGCACTTATATATGTATATGTCTATATCTCTAATTCTATTTATCTATATTGAACCCTTCTTACTTGTTTTGATGTCTGTCTCCCCACCCCCAACCACCGCCACCCAGACTGTAAGCCCGATGTGGGCAGGGATTGTCCCTCTTTATTGCTGTACTGTACTTTCCAAGTGCTTAGTACAGTGTTCTGCACACAGTAAGCACTCAATAAATATGATTGAATGAAGGAATGAATGAATGAATGATCCCTGTGGATCGTTGTCAGCGCTGGAACTTGGGGGCAAAAGCTGAGGTGAAAGGAGCCTAGAAACCTAGAATAAAAATGAGGGACATACGAGACGTCCACTGTCATATCAGAAGCAGCATGGTCTAGTGGAAAGAGCACAGGAGTCAGGCAATGTGGGTTCTAATCCCGGCTCTGCCACTTGCCTGCTGTGTGTGTGACCTAGGGCAAGTCACTTAACTTCTCTTTGCCTACGAGCCTCGTGTGGGACCGAGACTGTCCGATCTGATTTTATCATATTTCCCTCAGTGCTTAGCACTGTGCTACGCATAAATTAAGTACTTAGCAAATACCACATAATTATTATTATTATCAAATTGGACCAGATGGACTGGCAAAAAACCAGACACATGGTCAGCCTACCCTTGGCCAATACATGGATTGGATGGTAGCAACACATACTTGAGGAAAGAGTATCAGAATCAGAGGGGGAGGTCTGGGAAGGGGGTAGAAGAAATAGACCCTAGTCAGTCCCCCAGCCGATGGTGAGCACAGTCAGTAACTGGGCGTTATCACCAGCAGAGTGACCCGAAGCCGAGAAGCAAGAAAATATAGGTGAGAATGGCACGACTCCTGACCCTCAGGGGCAGAGGGTCAGTTTCTGATGATCATCTTGTCTTATGCTGTCAAGTTGTCTCTGACCCAGAGCTACTCCATGGATACATCTCTCCCAGAATGCCCCACCTCCACCTGCAATCGTACTGGTAGTGTATCCATAGAGTTTTCTTGGTAAAAATACAGAAGTGGTTTACCATTTCCTCCTTCTGAGCAGTAAACTTGAGTCTCCACTCTTGACTCTTTCCCATGCCACTGAGGCCCAGCTTAGATGAGTTTTGAATTGCAGTAGATGGCCTTCCATTTTCTAGCCACTGCCCAAGCTAGGAATGGAATGGGTATGTCTCTGCTGCCTCCTGTAGTCGAGACTGGTAGACTATTGGAAACTCTCCAGGTCCCATCCTGAGAGGGGTCCTGATGAAATCTACACCTCCTCCCCTGTTCTCTCTCTCTCCTTTCATTCATTCATTCATTCAATAGTATTTATTGAGCGCTTACTCTGTGCAGAGCACTGTACTAAGCGCTTGGGATGAACAAGTCGGCAACAGATAGAGACAGTCCCTGCCGTTTGACAGGCTTACAGTCTAATCGGGGGAGACGGACAGACAAGAACAATGGCACTAAACAGCGTCAAGGGGAAGAACATCTCGTAAAAACAATGGCAACTAAATAGAATCAAGGCGATGTACAATTCATTAACAAAATAAATAGGGTAACGAAAATATATACAGTTGAGCGGACGGGTACAGTGCTGTGGGGATGGGAAGGGAGAGGTGGAGGAGCAGAGGGAAAAGGGGAAAATGAGGCTTTAGCTGCGGAGAGGTAAAGGGGGGATGGCAGAGGGAGTAGAGGGGGAAGAGGAGCTCAGTCTGGGAACGCCTCTTGGAGGAGGTGATTTTTAAGTAAGGTTTTGAAGAGGGAAAGAGAATCAGTTTGGCGGAGGTGAGGAGGGAGGGCGTTCCAGGACCGCGGGAGGACGTGACCCAGGGGTCGACGGCGGGACAGGCGAGACCGAGGGACGGCGAGGAGGTGGGCGGCAGAGGAGCGGAGCGTGCGGGGTGGGCGGTAGAAAGAGAGAAGGGAGGAGAGGTAGGAAGGGGCAAGGTGATGGAGAGCCTTGAAGCCTAGAGTGAGGAGTTTTTGTTTGGAGCGGAGGTCGATAGGCAACCACTGGAGTTGTTTAAGAAGGGGAGTGACATGCCCAGATCGTTTCTGCAGGAAGATGAGCCGGGCAGCGGAGTGAAGAATAGACCGGAGCGGGGCGAGAGAGGAGGAAGGGAGGTCAGAGAGAAGGCTGACACAGTAGTCTAGCCGGGATATAACGAGAGCCCGTAATAGTAAGGTAGCCGTTTGGGTGGAGAGGAAAGGGCGGATCTTGGCGATATTGTAGAGGTGAAACCGGCAGGTCTTGGTAACGGATAGGATGTGTGGGGTGAACGAGAGGGACGAGTCAAGGATGACACCGAGATTGCGGGCCTGCGGGACGGGAAGGATGGTCGTGCCATCCACGGTGATGGAGAAGTCTGGGAGCGGACCGGGCTTGGGAGGGAAGATGAGGAGCTCAGTCTTGCTCATGTTGAGTTTTAGGTGGCGGGCAGACATCCAGGTGGAGACGTCCCGGAGGCAGGAGACTTTCAGACTTGTAGCTTCCCCTGCCACCAGGACATCTCCACCTGGATGTCTGCCTGCCACCTAAAACTCAACATGGCCCAAACTGAACTCCTTATCTTCCCTCCCAAGCCTTATCCTCTTCCTGACTTCCCTTTCACTGTGGATGGTACGACCATCCTTCCCATCTCTCAAGCCCGCAGCCTTGGTGTTTTCCTTGACTCAGCTCTCTCATTCACCCCACACATCCAATTCATCACCAGTGCCTGCCGGTCTCACCTTTACAATATTGCCAAGATCTGCCCTTTCTTCTCCATCCAAACAGCTATCTTACCGGTACAGTTTCTCATAATATCCCGGCTGGATTACTGTCAGCTTTCTCTCTGAACTCCTTTCTTCTTGTCTCTCCCCACTCCAGTCTATTCTTCATTCCGCTACCCAGGTCATCTTCCTGCGGAAACACTCTGGGCATGTCACTCCCCTCCTTAAAATCCTCCAGTGACTGCCTATCAACCTCCGCACAAAACAAAAACTTTTCACTCTGGGCTTCAAGGCTCTCCATCACCTTTTCTACTGCCCACTCAGCACGCTCCCCTCCTCTGCTGCTCACCTCCTCACCGTCTCCCGTTCACGCCTATCCCGCCGTCGACCCCTGGCCCACATCCTCCCGCTGTCCTGGAACGCCCTCCCTCCTCACCTCCACCAAACTAACTCTCTTCCCCTCTTCAAAGCCTTACTGAGAGCTCACCTCCTCCAAGAGGCCTTCCCAGACTGAGCTTCCCCTTTTCCCTCTGCTCTCTCTGCTCCCTCTCTGCCCCCCCCTTCACCTCCTCTCAGCTAAGCCCCCTTTCCTCTCTTTCCCTCTGTTCCTCCCCCCTTCCTTCCCCTCCCCTCAGCACTGTGCTCATTTGTATATATTTTTATTACCCTATTTATTTTGTTAATGAGTTGTACATCCCCTTGATTCTATTTATTCCGATTAAGTTGTCTTGTTTTTGTCCGTCTGTCTCCTCTGATTAGACTATAAGCCCGTCAATGGGCAGGGATTGTCTCTATCTGTTGCCGAAATGTACATTTCAAGGGCTTAGTACAGTGCTCTGCACATAGTAAGCGCTCAATAAATACTATTGAATGAATGAATAATTCTCCAATTTGAACAATTCAAGCATCTCAGCAAATTGTCAAGCTGAAATGAACTGTTCATAGATTAAAAATCAACTCTGACACCTGATTCACAGTTAGACAACTGACCACATCCTACCCCAGAAAAAAGCAGGGGCTGATCCCCCACTTCCTCCAGGGTGGTGGTAACCAGAAGAAGGAAGAGGAAATCAGAGTCCTTATAAGGCCAGGCAGATTCAGGGACAACTGTGAGGAAGAGCAGAATCGCAGCTGTGCACCCCTGCTACCCCATTACTTTTTCAAGGTGAGTCCCCAGCGTCCAGGGATAAAAGACAGTGTGGGGAGGGAGTACAAAGACCACCAGCTGCCCAGGCAGAAGGTAAAATCCTTTCCCACATTCTGACCATTGTGAAATATGCCCAGTAGCGGTGGCCAGCCGAAGAGACAGTCAGTCAGTCAGTCAGTCAATCGTATTTATTGAATACTTACCTAGTGCAGAGCAGTTTGATAAATGCTTAGGAGAGTACAATATAACAATACAAACACATTCCCTGCCCAAAGTAAGCTTACAGTTTCAAGAGGGTAGGGAAGTGGTGGAGAAAGACATTAAAATAAATAAATAAATAAATAAATAAATAAATAAATAAATAAATAAATAAATAAATAAATGACAGATATGTACATAAGTGCTGTAGGGTTGGGAGGGAGGATGAATAAAGGGAGAAAGTCAGGATGACCCAGCAGGGAATGGGACAAGAGCAGAGGAGGGCTTAGTCAGGGAAGGCCTCTTGGAGATGTTCCTCCAGTATGGCTTTGAAGGGGGTGAGAGTAATTGATGGATATGAAGAGGGAGGGCATTCTAGGCCAGAGGCAGGATGAAGGTGAGAGGTAGCCTAGATTGAGTTACAGCGAGAAGGTCAGCATTAGAGGAGTGAAGTGTATGATCTGGGTTGTAGTATGAGAGTAAAGAGGTAAGGAAGGAGGGGGCTAGGTGATGAGTGATTTGAATAATAATGATGATATCTGTGCTATGTGCCAAGCACTGTTCTAAGCGCTGGGGTAGGTACAAGGTAATCAGGTTGTCCCATGTGGGGCTCACAGTCTTAATCCCCATTTTACAGATGAGAGAACTGAGGGACAGAGAAGTTAAGGGCCTTGCTCAAGGTCACACAGCAGACAAGTGGTGGAGCCAGAATTAGAACCCACATCCTCTGACTCCCAAGCCCGTGCTCTTTCCACTAAGCCACACTGCTACTCTTGAAGCCAATTGTGAGGTATTTCTGTTTGATGCGGAGGTGGATGGGCAAACACTTGAGTTTCTTGAGGAGTGGGGGGACATGGCCTGAAAGATTTTGTAGAATATCTTTCTTTGCAGAGAGAAGTATGGGCTAGAATGGGGAGAGACAGGAGGCTGGGAGGTCAGCAAGGAGGCGGATAGAGTAATCCAAGTGGGATAGGATAAATGATTGGATTAACGTGGTAGCAGTTTGGATAGAGAGGAAAAGGTGGATGTTAGTGATGATGTGACAGGATTTAGTGATGGATTGAATATGTGGGTTGATTGAGAGAGAGGAGTTAAGGACAACGCCAAGGTTATGGGCTTGTGAGACAGGAAGGATGGTGGTGCAATCTGGAGTGATGGGAAAGTCAAGCGGAGGACAGAGTTTGGTGAGAAGATGTTATGTTTTAGACACGCTAAACTTGAAGTGACTGGAGGATATCCGAGTGTCATCTTTGACTCGGCTCTCTCGTTCACCCCACACATCCGATCCGTCACCAAAACCTGCCGGTCTCACCTTTATAATATCGCCAAGATCCGCCCTTTCCTCTCCACCCAAATGGTTATCTTACTGTTACAGGCTCTCATAATATCCCAGCTAGATTACTGTGTTAGCTTGCTCTCTGATCTCCCTTCCTCCTCTCTCTCCCCCAGCTCCAGTCGATTCTTCACTCCGCTGCCTGGCTCATCATCCTGCAGAAACGCTTTGGTCATGTCACTCCCCTTCTTAAAAACCTCCAGTGGTTGTCTATCAACCTCCGCACGAAACAAAAACTTCTCACTCTAGGCTTCCAGGCTCTCCATCACCTTGCCTCCTCCTACCTCTCCTCCCTTATCTCTTTCCACTGCTCACCTCACACGCTCTGCTCCTCTGCCGCCCCCCTCCTCACCCTCCCCCGTTCTTGCCTATCCCGCCGTCGACCCCTGCGCCACGTCCTCCCTCGGTCCTGGAGCGCCCTCCCTCCTCACCTCTGCCAAACTAATTCTCTTCCCCTCTTCAAAACCCTACTTAATGCTCACCTCCTCCAAGAGGCCTTCCCAGACTGAGCTCCCCTTTCCCTCTGCTCCCTCTACCCCCCCTTCACCTCTCCACAGCTAACCCCTCTTCTCCCCCCTTTCCCTCTGCTCCTCCCCCTCTCCCATCCCATCCCTTCAGCACTGTACTTGTCCACTCAACTGTATATATTTTCATTACCCTATTTATTTTGTTAATGAGATGTACATCACCTTGATTCTATTTATTTACTATTGTTTTAATGAGATGTTCTTCCCCTAGATTCCATTTATTGCCATTGTTCTTGTCTGTCCGTCTCCCCCGATTAGACTGTAAGCCCATCAAAAGGCAGGGACTGTCTCTATCTGTTACCAATTTGTACATTCCAAGCGCTTAGTACAGTGCTCTGCACATAGTAAGCCCTCAATAAATACTATTGAATGAATGAATGTCTTGAAAGCAGGAGGAAATGCAAGACTGCAGAGGAAAGAGATTAGGGCTGGAGATGTAGATTTGGGTGTATGTGCATAGAGGTGGTAGTTGAAGTCCTGTGAGTGAATGAGTTCTCCTAGGGAGTGGGTGTAGATGGGGAATAGAAGGGTGCCCAGAACTGAACCTTAAGGGACACTCACAGTTAGGGGGAAGAAGGCAGAGGAGGAGCTTGTGAAAGAGACTGAGAATGAGCAGTCAGAGAGATAGGAGGAGAACCAGGAGACAATAGTGTCAGTGAAGCCAAGGTTGGATAATGTTTCCAGAAGGGGGTGTCCATAGTTTTGAAGGCAGCTAAGAGGTCAAGGAGGATTAGGATGAAGTAGAGACCTTTTGGATTTGACAAGAAGGTGATCATTGGTGACCTTTGAGCGGGCAGTTTCTGTGGAGTGAAGGGGATAGAAGCCAGATTGGAAGGGGTCAAACAGAGAACTGGAGGAGAGGAATTTGAGACAGTGGGTCTGCACAACTCATTCAAGAAGTATGGAGAGGAATGATAGGATGGAGATGGGGCAACTACTGGAGGGAGCCTTGTGGTCAAGGGAGAGGTTTTTGTGAATAGGAGAGACTTGGGCATATTTGAAAGCAGTGGCGAAGAAGCCATTGGAGAGAAAACAGTTGAAGATGGCTTTTAGGGAAGGAAGAAGGGAGGGGGACAGTATTTTGATAAGGTACAAAGGAATAGGGTTGGATGTGCAGGTGGAGGGGGTAAATTTTGAGAGATGGCAGGAGATCTCCTTTAGAGATACTGGGAAAGATGGGAGAGTTGGAGAAGGGGCAGGAATGGGGAGGGGTTGAGAAGGAGCAGGGGAGATTTGAGGGTCATGACACCTGATAGTGTCAATTTTCTCTAAAAGGTAGGCACGCAGGTCATTAGGGGCAAGGGATAGGGGAAGAGGGGGGACAGAGGGTTTGAGTACAAAGTTAAACACCTAGAACAACTGGCGAAGGGCTATGAGCCTGGGAGTCAATAATAATAATAATGATAATGATGGCATTTGTTAAGCGATTATTACATGTGAAGCACTGTTCTAAGTGCTGGGGAGTGATACAAGGTGATCAGGTTGTCCCACGTGGGGGGGGTCACAGTCTTAATCCCCATTTTACAGATGAGGTAACTGAGGTACAGAGAATAATAATAATGATAATAATTATGGCATTTGTTAAGTGCTTACTATGTGCTAAGCATTGTTCTAAGCGCTGGGGTTGATACAAGGTAATCAGGTTGTCCCACATGGGGCTCACAATCTTAGAGAAGCAGCGTGGCTCAGTGGAAAGAGCACAGGCTTGGGAGTCAGAGATCATGGGTTTGAATCCCACCTCTGCCACTTGTCAGCTGTGTGACTGTGGGCAAGTCACTTAACTTCTCTGTGCCTCAGTTACCTCATCTGTAAAATGGGCATTTAGATTGTGAGCCTCACGTGGGACAACCTGATGACCCTGTATCTACCCCAGCGCTTAAAACAGTCCTCTGTACATAGTAAGCGCTTAACAAATACCAACATTGTTATTGTTAATCTCCATTTTACAGATAGGTAACTGAGGCACAAAGAAGTTAAGTGATTTGCCCAAAGTCGCACAGCTGAGAAGTGGCAGATACAGGATTAGAACCCGGGACCTCTGACTCCCAAGTCCCTGCTCTTTCCACTGAGCCACAGTGCTTTTCAATAAGGATGGAGAAAGCAGAGTCAGTCAGTCAGTCAATCGTATTTATTGAGTGATTACTGTGTGGAGAGCACAGTACTAAGCGTTTGAGGAGGAGACACCAGAGCCAGAACGATTGAATTTCCTGGACTTATTCCCCGCCGAGTGATGAAATGCTTCCCTTTGCTCGTTTGGAATTGACCAGCTTCAGGTTCAGTGAGAGCCCCTTGTCCTGGTGTCTTGGGATTTGGGGAACAGCAGTTGTGGTGTTCTCCCTGCCTGGGCACTACTCGATTGTGTTAGCTTCCACTGTGTCCTCTCTCAGCTGCCACTCTCCACCCTGAACAGTTCCAACCCTTTCAGTTTCCCTCCCCTCAGGATCTTCTCCAACCTCCTAAGCATGTCCATGGCCCTTTGCAGTCCCTTATTCAGCTTGCTTTTGCCTTTTCTAAAATTACATCATCAGAGCCATGTGTTCTTGCCACTGGCTCCGCCGTTTGACTGCTATGTGGCCTTGGGTCAGTGCCTTAACTTCTCTGAGCCTCGGTATCATCAATTGTCAAATGGGGATTCAATACCTCTTCTCCCTCCTTCTTACTGTGTGTCCCATGAAGGACAGGAACTGTGTCTTACCAGAGCATTGTGTATCTACCCCAGTGTTCAAAACAGTGCCGAGCACATAGTAAGCACTTAACATATACCACAACTGTCATTATTATTGCCATTATTATCCAGGTGTAGTTATGCCATGTTTTTATTTAGTGGAAAAAGTCTGACTTTTCATTATCATTATAATAATTATGGTATTTCTTAAGCACTTACTATGTGCCAAGCACAGTCCTAAGCGCTGGGGTAGATACAAGATAATGAGGTTGGACACAGTCCCTGTCCCATGTGGGGCTCACATGTTAATCCCCATTTTACAGATGAGGTCATTAAGGCACAGAGAAGTTAAGTGACTTGCCCAAGGTCACAGAGCAGACCAGTGACAGAGCCAGAATTAGAACCCATGTCCTCTGACTCCCAAGCCTGTGCTCTTGCCACTAGGCCATGCTGCTACCTGTCATCATCATCAGTGGCAATTATTGAATGTTTACTATATGCAGAGCACTGTAATAAGTGATTGGGAGAGTACAGTACAACAAATTTGGTAGACAAATTTGTCTACCTGCTTGGCACATAGGACCCTTCCTGCAGTGAGCTTCCAGTCTAGAGGGATTTTCATTTGATTTCTGATAATCTTCCTGGCAAGGCTCACCCTTTTATAGGAGGCTCTTTTTGATCTAAATCTTAAACCAAGTCCCAGTTTCCTTCTTTTCCTTTAGAATCCTTATTTTAAACCCTTCCCCACTGAGAAAAGTGGACATTTATCTCTAGTCCTTGTTTCCTCAGCTAGACAAAGATTCAGCTAGACCAAGAGATAGAAGAAAATTTTTAAATCCATTGATAGTTTCCCAGATTTTTGCCCATAAAGATACAATAAACAGCAGAAGGCAAGTTCTGCACAAGAAAGCTGCCTACCTGTCTGCTCCCTGATTGGTGATTTGCAGGTCACGGGAGGGAATCACCATTTTGGTGAGGGCTGGGGTCAGGTGTGGGTGAGTTCTCCCACAAAACAACACTCGCCTCAGCTGGTAATCACCAAGGCTTCCACACACCTGTGGTTGACAGTTATACTTTGGTATCTCTCCTGCCTGTAATATATGTGTGCCTGCCTTTGCCTGTAGACTTTAAGTCCTTTGAGAGATGTGATCATATTTTTTGAATAATAGTAATAATAATGATAACTGTGGTATTTGTTAAGCACTTACTCTGTGCCAAGCCCTGTACCAATAGCTGGGGTAGATACAAGATAATCCGGTCAGACACGGTCTCTTTATGGGTTTCACAGTCTATGAGGAGTGAGGACAGGTATTGAGTCCTCAATTGATTACTTAAGGACAGGGTCCAACCTGATTATCTTGTATCTATTCCAGGTTGTAGAACAGTGCTTGGCACATAGCACGGGCTTAACAAATACTATTAAAACAAATAATGATACTGAAGCAAAGAGATGTGAAGTGACTTGCCTAAGGTTGAACAGCAGATAAAACTCAACATGAGCAAGACTGAGCTCCTCATCTTCCCTCCCAAGCCCGGTCCGCTCCCAGACTTCTCCGTCACCGTGGATGGCACGACCATCCTTCCCGTCCCGCAGGCCCGCAATCTCGGTGTCATCCTTGACTCGTCCCTCTCGTTCACCCCACGCATCCTATCCGTTACCAAGACCTGCCGGTTTCACCTCTACAATATCGCCAAGATCCGCCCTTTCCTCTCCACCCAAACGGCTACCTTACTATTACGGGCTCTCGTTATATCCCGGCTAGACTACTGTGTCAGCCTTCTCTCTGACCTCCCTTCCTCCTCTCTCGCCCCGCTCCGGTCTATTCTTCACTCTGCTGCCCGGCTCATCTTCCTGCAGAAACGATCTGGGCATGTCACTCCCCTTCTTAAACAACTCCAGTGGTTGCCTATCGACCTCCGCTCCAAACAAAAACTCCTCACTCTAGGCTTCAAGGCTCTCCATCACCTTGCCCCTTCCTACCTCTCCTCCCTTCTCTCTTTCTACCGCCCACCCTGCACGCTCCGCTCCTCTGCCGCCCACCTCCTCGCCGTCCCTCGGTCTCGCCTATCCCGCCGTCGACCCCTGGGTCACGTCCTCCCGCGGTCCCGGAACGCCCTCCCTCCTCACCTCCACCAAACTGATTCTCTTTCCCTCTTCAAAACCTTACTTAAAAATCACCTCCTCCAAGAGGCGTTCCCAGACTGAGCTCCTCTTCCCCCTCTACTCCCTCTGCCATCCCCCCTTTACCTCTCCGCAGCTAAAGCCTCATTTTCCCCTTTTCCCTCTGCTCCTCCACCTCTCCCTTCCCATCCCCACAGCACTGTACTCGTCCGCTCGACTGTATATATTTTCATTACCCTATTTATTTTGTTAATGAATTGTACATCGCCTCGATTCTATTTAGTTGCCATTGTTTTTACGAGATGTTCTTCCCCTTGACGCTGTTTAGTGCCATTGTTCTTGTCTGTCCGTCTCCCCCGATTAGACTGTAAGCCCGTCAAACGTCAGGGACTGTCTCTATCTGTTGCCGACTTGTTCATCCCAAGCGCTTAGTACAGTGCTCTGCACATAGTAAGCGCTCAATAAATACTATTGAATGAATGAATAAATGGCGGGCCCAGGATCATAACCCAGGTCTTGTAACTTCCAGGCCCAGGATCTCTCCACTAAGCCATGCTGTTGCTTTAATTGTATGTCCCCAAATACGTAATTCAGTGGTCTTTGCACAGTAAAAGCTTCATCAATACATCTGATTGCATCATAGGCACCCTGAGACTGCCCAGCTCTGTCTTCTCCCTCCCTCCCTCTCTCCCTTCTTCCCTCCTTCTCTCAGCTTGCCTTGGCCTGGTCATGTTGCCTTGGTCCATATCCTCACCACTGAGCCTCAAGAGAGGTAACTGTCTAAGAAATCCCCACACTTGTTTCTCCTCTGGGCAAAAAAATGATAATACTAATATTGATGATAATAATATTAATAATGATGTCTGTGAATCGCTTAGCTCATCCCGTAGACTGTAAGCTTGTTGTGGGCAGGGAATGTGGCTATCAACTCTTACTGTGCTCTTCCAAGTGCTTAGTACAGTGCTCAACTTGGTACAGTGCTCAATCCCTCTAGACTGTTAGCTTGTTATGGGCAGGGATTGTCTCTCTTTATTATTGTATTGTCCTTTTCCAAGTGTTTAGTACAGTGCTCTGAACACAGTAAGTGGTTAATAAATACCATTGAATGAATGAATGAAGAATAAATATGACTGATTGATACTATGTGCCAAGAACTGTACTAAACCCTGGGGCAGATACAATTCAAATAGATGGGACATTGTCCCTGATCCACATGGACCTCATACACTAAGGGGGAGGGAGAACAGGGATTTATTCCCCGAATTTACAAATGAGAAAACTGAGGTGCTGAGACCTGTCGAGGTCACACAGCAGATAAGTGGAGTAGTCAGGATTAGAACCTAGACCTCCTGATTCCTAGGCCCAGGATCTTACACAAGTGGTCACTCTACCTGCTCTGCTTCAGCCACCTAATAATGATAACTGGGGTATTTTCTAAGCACTTACTATGTGCCGAGCACTGTACTAAATACCGGGTTCGGGGAATAATCAGATCAGACAGCATCCCTGACCCACATGGGGCTCACAGTCTAAAGAAGAGGGAAAACAGCAAATGCCCATTTTATAGATCAGGGAACTGAGGCACCAAGAAGTGAAATGACTTGCCCAAGGTCTCAGAACAGTCAAGTGGCAGATCCAGAATTAGAACTCAGGTCTTCTGATTCCCATGGGTCCTCGTTCTTCCACTAGACCACTTCCGTCATGGACCCACCCTGCAGGGATCTGCAGTCAAAGCATGGCTTGAATCAGGCAAGAGGACCTCCTTTGCAGATACAGATCAGGAAAATTTGCCATTGCAGGTTGGCTACAAGTACAAAATACAGGAACTGAAGATGTCTCTATTTTATTATAAGAACATCATCATTGTTATCTCTTGAGCACCTACTGAGTATGAAGCATTGTACTAGACCCTTGGCAGAGTACGATAGAACCTTGGCACAGGTTCTAGGCACCCAGAGAACTTACAGTCCAATGGGGGAGAAAGACAAGACAAAAATGATTTACAAGTACTGGGAGCAGGAAGAAGAAAGAAGATATACCAAGAAATACACCTCTAGTGGGATGAAATAGTTCATATTTGAATATACAAATGAATAAAATTAAAAAATATCCTTATGAACCTAAGTGTGGAGGATAAGGAAAAAATCTGTCAGTGCTAATGGTGGTTTCTTGACTACTGCATCAGCCTCCTTGCTGACCTCCCTGCCTCTAGCTTCCCCCCGCTCCAGTCTATACTTGACTCTGCTGCACAGATCATTTACCAAAAAAAGTTCAGTCCATGTCTCCCCACTCCTCAAGAACTTTCAAAGGCTGCTCAATAAATAGATTGAATGAATCTACCTCTGCACACAACAGAAACTCCTTACCATTGGCTATAAAGTACCAAATCATCTTGCCCCATCCTACCTCACTTCACTCATCTCATACCACAGTGCAGCCAGCACACTTCATTCTTCTACTGCCAGCTTATTCTCTGTGCCCCAATCTCGTCTGTCTCGGACGCTGACTCCCTCTGGGCTGGAACTCTATTTCCCTCCATATATGCCAGACCACCACTTTCCCCACCTTCAAAGGCTTATTGAGGTCACATCTTATTATTATTATTATTATGGAATTCGTTAGTACTTACTATGTGCCAAGCACTGTACTAAACTCTGGGGTGGGTACAAGCAAATTGGGTTGGACACAGTCCCTTTCCCACATGGGCCTCACAATTTCAATCCCCATTTTACAGATGAGGTAACTGAGGCACAGAGAATTGAAGTGATTTGCCCAAGGTCACACAGGAGACAAGTGGCAAAGTCAGGATTAGAAACCACATTTTTCTGACTCCCAGGCCCATGCTCTATTCACTATTCCATGTTCCATCTCTTCCAGAGGCCTTCCCCAATTAAGCCCTCTTTTCTCCGGCTCTCTCTCCCTTCTGCATCATCTATGCACTAGGACCTGTGACCTTTGGACATTTGATATTTGCCCCACCCTCAGCCCCACAGGACTTATGTACATATCTATAAATTATTTATCATCACCATCATCACCATCATCATCATCATCAGTGATATTTACCGTGCACTCTCTATGTGCAGAGAACTATACTCAGAGCTAGAGAGATTAACACAACAGAGCTGATAGACATGCATCCTGCTCAAAACGTGCTTGCAGTCTAGAGGGGGAGACAGACATTAACATGAATAAATAAATCATAATACATAATTTAAAGTTAGGTACATAAGGGTTGTGGGGCTAAAGGTGGGGCAAATATCAAATGTCCAAAGTGCACAGATCTAAATACATCGGTAACGCAGAAGGGAAAAGGAGCAAGAGAAAAGAGGGCTTAATCGGGAAAGGCCTCTTGCTTTGAAGGGAGGGAGAGTGGTGGTGTGCTGGGGGAGGAAGTTCCAGACTAAGGGGTGGATGTGAGAAAGTGGTCAGTGGTGAGATAGATGAGATCGGAGCACAGCGAGTAAGCTGGTGCAGGAAAGGCAAAGTGTGTGGGCTGGACCACAGTAGATCGGTGAGGTAAGATAGGAGCTGATTGAGGATTTTAAAGTCAGTGGTAAGGAGTCTCTATATGATGCAGAGGTGGATGGGCAATCACTGGAGGTTCTTGAGGAGTGGGAATAATAATAATATGTTGGTATTTGTTAAGCGCTTACTACTGTTCTAAGCGCTGGGGTAGATACAGGGTAATCAGGTTGTCTCACGTGAAGCTCACAGTTAATCCCCATTTTCCAGATGAGGTAACTGAGGCACAGAGAAGTTAAGTGACTTGCCCACAGTCACACAGCTGACAAGTGGTAGAGCCGGGATTCAAACCCATGACCTCTGACTTCGAAGCCCAGGCTCTTTCCACTGAGCCACGCTGCATGGATTGATTATTTTTGTTGATAAATGATCCATCCAGCAGAGTGAAATGTGGACTGGAGAGGGGAGGGACAGGAGGCTGGTAGGTCAGTGAAGAGGCAGATGCAGTAGTCAAGGCGGGATAGGATAAGTGCCTGGATCAGCATGGTAGCAGTTTGGATGGAGAGGAAAGGATGGATTTTAGCAACGCTGTGATGTTAGAACTGTCATGATTTAATGACAGATTGAATTTGTGGGTGGAATGAGAGAGATGAGTCTAGTTATAACACCAAGGTTATATGGGTTTGTGAGATAGGGAGGATAATGGTATTGTCTACAGTAATGGGAATGACAGGGGAAGGACAGGGTTTTGGCGGAAAGATAAGGAGTTCTCTTTTGGGCATTTTATGTCTGGGGTGTTGGCCGCACATCCAAATAGAGATGTCCTAAAGTCAGGATGACATGGGAGACTGCAGATAAGGAGAGATATCAAGATGTAGATTTGGGAATCATCCTCATAGAGATGGCAATTGAAGCCATGTGAGTGAATGAGTTCTCCAAGGTAGTGGGTATAAATAGAAAAAAGAAGGGGACCTACAGTTGAGCCTTAAGAGGTTCCCACTGTCACAGGGTGGGAGGCAGAGGAGGAGCCTGCAAAAGAGAAGCAGTGAGGCCTAATGGAAAGAGTATAGGCCTGGGAGTCAGAGGACCTGGGTTCTAATCCTGGCTCTGCCAATTGCTTGCTGTGTGACCTTGGGCAAGTCTCTTACCTTCTCTATGTCTCAGGTTCCCCAACTGTAAAATGGGGATTAAATTCTACTTCCTCTTACTTAGACTGTGACCCCCATGTGAGACAGGAACTGTGTCCAACCTGATACACTTATATTAGCTCAAGTGCTTAGAACAGTGCGTGGCTCAGTGGAAAGAGCCCAGGCTTGGGAGCCAGAGGTCATGGGTTCGAATCCCGGCTCTGTCACTTGTCAGCTGTGTGACTATGGGCAAGTCACTTAACTTCTCTGTGCCTCAGTTACCTCATCTGTAAAATGGGGATTAACTGTGAGCCTCAAGTGGGACAACCTGATAACCCTATATCTACCCCAGTGCTTAGAACAGTGCTCTGCACATAGTAAGCACTTAACAAATACCAACATTATTATTATTATTATTATTATTATTATTATTATTATTATTATTGTAAGCACTTAATAAATGCCATAAAACATTTGAAAGAGACTGAGAAGGAATGACCAGAAAGATAGGAGGAGAACCAGGAGAAGACAGTGTCAGCAAAGCCAAGATTGGTTAAAATTTCAAGAAGAATTGGGTTGTCTACAATGTCAAAGGCAGTTGAGATGTCTAGGCAGATTAGGATGGAGTAGAGGCTGTCAAATTTGGTAAAGAAAGTCACTGATAACCTTAAAGAGGGCTGTTTCCGTGGAATGGAGGGAGTGAAAGCCTGTTTGGAGGGGATCAAGGAGTGAATTGGAGGAAAGAAAGTGGAGGCAGCTGGTGTAAACAACTCTCTTTAAGAAGTTTGGAGAGGAATGGTAGGAGGGAGCTGAGGTGATATCTGAAGGTAGCTGTCTCCCCCTCTAGACTGCAAGCTTGTAGTGGGCAGGGAACATGACTACCAATTCTGTTGTACTGTACTCTGCCAAGCACTTAGTAAAGGGCTCTGCACACAGTAAATGTTCAAAAAATGCCACTGATTGATTGATTGATTGATGAGGTAGTTCTAAGAAGAGGGGATCATTATTCTCCATCCCCCTACATCTCTTCCACCTCTTTCTTCCTTTGCACCCACTATTCCTTCTTCCAGAAAGGTGCCAGCCAACTCAATTTCCAGGTCCCAGGAGAGAGCTGACCCCAGCAGATGGACGGTATCCACTTCCCCCCTTCTGACACGCTCCCCATGCTGGTCAGACTGGAATCAGGGCACAATTCCCGGGGGTCAGCTTTGGAGCCCTGGGACTGACCTGGGGGGGTGAGCAGGCAGCAAGATAGGAATGAGTTGAAGTGAATCTTTTATAAGCCGTGACTTCTTATGTGAGAATTCCCAGGGTGATCTGAGGCAGACTACCGGCCTCACAACATCGCTAAAATCCGCCCTTTCCTCTCCATCCAAACTACTATCACATTAATACAATCACTCATCCTATCCTGCCTAGTTTACTGCATCAGCCTCCTTGCTGATCTCCCAACCTCCTGCTTCTCCCCATTTCAGTTCATACTTCACTCCAATGCCGAGACCATCTTTCTACAGAAATGTTTAGGGTGTGTCACGCCCATACTTCTCAAAAATCTCCAATGGTTGCCTATCCACCTCCGTATCAAACAAAAACTCCTCACCACTGGCTTTAAAGCACTCATCGCCTCACCCCCTCCTACCTCACCTCGCTTATCTCCTTCTACAACGCAGCCCACATACTTTGCTCCTCTGGTACTAACCTTCTCACTATGCCTCAATCTCGCCTGTCTCACCACCAACCTCTGGCCCATATTCTGCCTCTAGCCTGGAACGCTCTCCCTCCTCAAATCCACAAGCCAATTACTCTCCCCACACCTTCAAAGGCTTACTGAAGGCACATCTCCTCCAAGAGGTCTTCCAAGACTAAGCCCCACTTTTCCTCATCTCCCACTCCCTTCTGCTTTAGCTGACTTGCTCCCTTTGCTCTTCCCTCTTCTCCCAGTCCCACAGCACTTATGGATATATCTGTCATTTTATTTATTTATATTGATGCCTGTCTCTGCCCCCCTCTAGACTGTGAGCTCATTGTGGACCAGGATTGTCAGTCCTTATTGTTGTATTGTACTCTCCCAAGAGCTTAGTCAGTGCTCTACACATAGTAAGTGTTTAACAAATACCAACATTATTATTATTATTACAGTGTTCTACACACAGTTAGTGCTTAATACATATGACTGAATGAAAAAGAGGGACAATTTGATTGCATAATAGCCGGGGAAGTTCCGTTTAGGTTGGACAGGTATGTGGTGCTTTGAAAATGCTAGCTAAGCCAACCAAAGTCCTCCCCCTCCACTTCCTGAATACACACACACACACACACGTCCTCACACACGTCCTCACATATGCCACACACACACACACACGTCCTCACACACGTCCTCATATATGCACATGCACACAGACTGACACACATACAGACATGCCCACCCCTCCCCCCCACACACACACAGAGTTCTTTCCAGCCCCACACTTTGTTTCTAGCCACCTAAGGGCCTCCTCCAGATGGGTAGAACATTAACAGAGGTCATCGGTCTCCATGACAAAACAATCCTTCCAACGTAATCTATTTATGGTGATCAGAAAATGACAGGTCTTCTAGGCAACGCATATAAATGGCACAGTTGGCTTAAGGTTCGCCCGAGAGGCTGAAAAAGAGTACGGGCTGCAGGCAGCCCACCGCCTTTTCTCCAACGCCCACCTTAAAGGAACCCAGGATTGGACTGGGGGAAACAGCTCTCAAGAGCTCCAGTTTAGAGGTCCCGAAGGAGACGGGGAGAGAGGGGAGAAGAAGGAGCTCAAGGAAAAGGAGGACGAGGAGGGGGCACTATTAAAAGCAGGCAATTTTGTCTCAGCAGTATGTGCACTGGGAGCTGCGCTAGGTGCCTGGGGGTGACCCTGATCCCTCTAGCTGTACTTGGGGCCTTGGCAAACATCCTGCTGTTTTTCCCCGGAGGGAAGGTCATTGACGACAAAGAAAACCTCTCAGAAGAGGTCTGGTACTTTGCCGGAATCCTGGGATGCGGCGTCTTGGTGAGTAGGACCTGCTTGACTTCCTGTGGTCGGGGCTTCACCTTTCATCCTCTGGAACACTTGGGATGGGGGAGAGTGACCTCGGTAGCCTGGTTTGGCCAGGATGTCCCGTTGGGTCTGAGACACATTTGGTGGATGCAGGGTCTAGGTGGTTTGGGGGTTGTGTTGTATTTGGTAATGTGCTCGGTACGTGGCAGGAATCATTGGCAACGTGAAAAGCCGGTGGCTTAAATCTGTTGGGATCACAGCATCTTCCCCAGTATTTAAGCACTTTCAGAGTGCCTTCTCTGTGCAGATCCTTAGACTATGCACCTACTCTGTGCAGAGTACTGGACGTTCACCTGCAATTTGGAGAGCCCTGGGCTGGGCTCCTACTGTGTGCAGAGCACTGGATTGTGCACCTACTGTGTGCAGAACACTGAGCCGGGTACCTTCTGTACAGACTGGGCACATACCCTGAGCAAAGCCCTATATAGAGCACTGTCCTGAATGCTTACTGTGTTCAGAGAACTATACTCAGAGCTGGGGACCATACAATAAAAATAGAAGACAGGGTCCCGGCTCTTAAGGAACTCATGTCTATATGAGGATAAAAATAGGCAAACCTCATTTTATTCATTGTTATTTAAATTGACCTCTGCTTTGTATTGCCAGTTTTAGTTAGCCTTAATAGATGATAATTAACCTAAACTAAAGGGAGGCATAGTAAAGTGAAAGCTACTCTTCATCTCCCCTGGAAAAGTAATCATTGTGATGAGTGGAGAGAATAATGAAAAATAAAGGTGAGGAAAAATGAAAAAAAGTCTCTCACCCCATTAATAGTAATAGTAGTAATAGCAGAAGTGATAGCGGTAGTAGAAGTAGAAATGGTTTCTATTAAGCGCCTACTTTATGCAGAGTACAATACTAACTGCTGGGAAAAATTCAGAGGTGAAAGTGAGACTCACAATCTGAAGAATAATAAGAGAGGGTATAGACAACAGACAATTATGAAGGGATGTAACAATAACAACATAAAAACATTTAAAAACACAAGGACAATGATATGTACTCCAAAAGGGAAAAGGCAATGCCCCTCCCAGATGCAGGAGGAGGGGTTGCAGAGGGTGTTGGGGGTGGTCCTGCCAGAGGTTGGTGAGGGGGCTCACGCTGATGCTACATCATAGAGATTACTTAAAATTTGCTTCTGGAATCTCCCTCCCAAGCAATTGCCCTTCCCATTAACACCTCTGGAGCACAACTCCAGTTGAGGCTGTAGATGAGACAAAATGAAGAGGTGCCACCTCACTCTTCCTCCCCGGGGCTAACAAAGCCTGGATTTTTTTGCCCTCGTCAGCCCTGGCCCAGCCCATCAGCTTTTCTGAACAAAACAACTCTAGAAGCATCAGGGTCTAAGATCCTGCGAAATTACATTCTGCAGGCATTAAAATTCAATTGAGTTTAAGAAATCAAATGATGCTAGGCAGAAAGTCAGGCAAATGCACAAACAGGCTGATCAGACCTGCTTGCCCGTCTTCAGGGCATGAAGGAACCAGCCAGGCTGGCTGTCTGGCAGAAGGATGGACAGTCAGTCAATCAGACAGACGGATAGTGGGTCAGTCAATCTGACAGATAGACGATCAGTCAGGCAGAAGGTGGGTCAGTCCATTCATTCAGTCATATTTATTGAGCGTTTACTGTCAATCAGGTGGATGTCAATCAGATAGATGGACAGTCATTCAGTTAATCAGACAGATGGACAGTCAGACACAGGGACAGTCAGACAGAGGGACAATCAATCAATAAGGCAGATGGACAGTTAGTTGATCAAGCAGCCAGACAGCAGAGGGACAGTCAGACAGAGGGACAATCAGTCAATAAGACAGGCGGACAGTTAGTCAGCCAGACAGAGGGACAGTCAGTCAATCAGGCAGGTGAACCACCTGTCGATCAGCACAGTGGTCGGTCACACCGTTGGACAAACTGCCGAGGGGAGGAGCTGGCTTTTCCCTACCCCGCCTCACTGTTCTCCGACGTCTCCGCTGTTGGCAGATGATCTTTCCCGTGCTGGTATTCCGGGGTCTGAAGAACAATGATTGCTGTGGCTGCTGTGGCAACCGGGGCTGCGGAAAGAGGTTTGCGGTAAGTGGAGAGCCGTTTCTGGTCATCGCCAGAGCATCTGATGCAGAGTCAGTTTTATTTCGACAGATCCAGACACGCCAGTAAGCCATTGCTTCCAGGACAGTCTCTGACCTTCCCTTCCCTGGCCTGAGCCGAGACCACCTGCCCCACTCTCTCAGTCCTTATTCTGCCAATACTGACCTGTCCCTCCATTCAGCATCCAGAGCATCAATTCTTTTTTTTATATTTGTTAAACACTTACTATGTGCCCTACACTGTACTAAGCACTGGGGTAGATACAAGTGAATCAGGTTGGACATAGTCCCTGTTCCACATGGGACTCACATTTTTAATCCCCATTTTACACATGAGGTAACTGAGGCACAGAGAAGTTAAGTGATTTTCCCAAGGTCACAAAGAAGACAAGTGATGGAACTGAGATTAGAACCCAGGTCCTTCTTGACTCCCAGGCCTTGCTCTATCCACTAGGCCATGCTGCTTCTCAACTCACGTAAGTAGTAGTAGTAATAATAATAATGGTATTTGTTAAGCACTTACTATGTGCTAAGCCCTGGGGTAGATCCAAGGTAATCAGGTTGTCCCACATGGGGCTCGCTGTCTTTATCCCCATTTTACAGATGAGGTAACTGAGGCACAGAGAAGTGAAGTGGCTTCCCCAAGGCCACACAGCAGACAAGAGGCGGAGCCTGGGTTAGAACCCACAACCTCTGACTCCCAAGCCTGTGCTCTTTCCACTAAGACACACTGTGGCTTCAGAGTAGTATTAATTTTAGTAATAATGATAGTTACTGAGCTCTTAGTCGGTATAGTACACTGTATTAAGCACCTAGGAAAGTCCTCTAGAAACGACAACAAATCAGTCAGCACAGAGCATGGTACTAAGCACTGGAAGAGTACAATACAACAGAGTTGGTAGATACATTCCTTGCCCCCAAAAAGTTTACACTCTAATAGTGGAGACAGACACAAGAGCAATAATGGTTTTAATAGTGATTATAATGAAGGTGTTTGTTAAGTGTTTCCTACCTTGGCAAGCACTCTTCTAAGCACTGGGGTAGATACCAGCTAATCCGGTTGGGCACAGTCCCCATTTTACATGGGGCTCCCGGTCTTAATCCCCACTTTACAGGTGATGAACCTGAAGCACAGAGAAGTTAAGTGATTTGTCCACAGTCACACAGCAGACAAGCTCCCAGGCCCCTGATCTAACCACTAGGCCATGCTGCTGAGTTCACCGTACTGAGCTCTCGAGAAGTGCGAAACAAGCAAGCGACACATTCCCTGCCCACAAGAAACTTGCAGTCCAACTGGAGAGACAGACATAAGAGTATTTCCAGAGTAATCAAAATAAGTAATTGAATGTGTTAGTGAATAAACCTATATATATTAGTAGGTGGGTATAACTAAATATGTAAGAGTTAGGACTGGCCTATGAGTTTATGCGACCTGGGATGCTGGGAATTGATAGGGAAAGGCAGAATAGAGAAGGTAGGCTCTCGGGAGGGATTTGAATAATGGCCCTGTTCTGTCTGATGTGGGGAGGGAGGGAGAGCCAGGCTGAGGGAGCAGAGTACAAGGACAGAAGTGGGAAAGTTGAGAGCGAGTGACAAGTAGAGGTAGATTAGTTGGATCCAAAGGAAGAACAAAGATTAGATAAAGTCGAGCGAATAGGCCAGGCTCAGTCAATCGATCGTATTTATTCATTCAGTCAGTCATATTTATTGAGCGCTCACTGTGTGCAAAGCACTGTACTAAGCACTTGGAAAGTACAATTCGGCAACAAATAGAGACAATCCCTACCCAACAGTGGGTTCACAGTCTAGAAGAAGGGACAATTTATTGAGTGCTTACTATGTGTAGAGCACTGTATTGAACACTTGGGAGAGTACAATAGAGTTGATATAAGAAATACAATGTCTTCCCTCTGCTCTAACCTCCTGGAGGTGCCTGGATGGAGTCAGCAAAGAAACATTAATCTGTAGCCTGGTAGGATTGCCTCATCCACCAAAACAGGCATTTGGGGAGTTCCAGCTAATGTTTCCTGCTGGCCTCAGTTGCTGCAGGTTTGTTCCAGAGAAATCGCCAAAGAGGGCCAAAAACCTTCCTCAACCCCAGTATCTCTAAATTCAACCTCACTTTAGTTTCCAAAATTGGATTAAGATACTCGCTTTTCCCTCCATCATGAAAGAACCAACTCTAAAAACAAATGGGGAAGATAAGACTGGTGAAATCTCAATATTCATTCATTCAATAGTACTCATTGAGCGCTTACTATGTGCAGAGCACTGTACTAAGCGCTTGGAATGGACAAATCGGTAACAGATAGAGACAGTCCCTGCCCTTTGACGGGCTTACAGTCTAATCGGGGGATATAAAAGAGATCGTAGGGTCCTGAAAAATGTGTGCTGGTAAACGGTCGAACTAGGGTATTAAGTCTCTGCTCAGGGAAACTCTACTTTATTTTCACACCCTGGATTCTTGTTTCAGTGTGTGAATGATTTATTTTGCCCTCTTGTGAGATTATTCAGCTCCTTCTAGGTGAATCAGAGAGAAATGCCTCAAATGAATGTGACCGAAGCTGTTTGGGGAATAACTGTGCTTGAAATATGTGTTGAAATATTTCTTACTGGGTGAGTGGAAGTTGCCTGTGATGTCCCAGCAGAAGGGAATTGCGTGACTAGTTCTTTTAGTGGCAATTTTGGGGATTGGCTGAAATCTATTCAAGGGAGCCAATGCAAAGAGAGAATTTGGGTTGGGGAACTGCATCGTTGTGTATCACTTCCCAGTTGGTCAAGAGTCCACAAGATCCGCAGGTCTTGTGGGCTGGATGTCTGTGTCGCCCCCCTTCCCTCCAAAGATGGCCTGGTTCAACTCTACGTTCATCCTGAGCTATCAGGATGGGATCACGATGGGGTTGGAGACCCCGGAGTCCTTTTCTGTCACCAGATGGACTTGCTGATGTAATGTCTCTTCAAAGGAGGGGTTTTGAGGTGAGCTGGTAGCCCAAGCACTCCTCCTGACCTGTGCATTCTTCCCATACATTTATTTGGCACTGTTAGGTTTGGTCCATGCAGATTTGGAGTGAAAATATCCTCACCAAAAAGATACTTGTCTCATGGAGACTCCACCTGTTTGGGCTTGGGTTAATCCTTCTGGTGTGTTTGGAAAGAAAGACGTTCTTGCCATAACCTCACTTTTCCCTGTGGGAAGCCTTGGTTTTCATGCACACTAATAATGCTCTTGTCTTTGGGGCCTACTCTGTAAGGTCTGAGAGACACAGCATCAGATACTGATGTATTGCTTATTGACGTCCCCCCCAAACCAAGGAAACAACACACAGGAATCACCCTCCCCAGATCTGTTTGCATGAATAATGGGCACATATAGTTCTGAACTGAGCCTCCAGAAATTTCTCAGCTGAGAAGGGCCTTCTACAGTGATGCTCCTGGAAAACACCTCCTTGCCAAATGGTTATCTTCAACTTGGGTTGGCCATGTTTACTTAAGATGGTACAGTTTTACTGCACCAGAAAGGAGCTAGAAGTAGCTTGTTTTATTGCTTGCTCTGTGTTTATTTTTGTTTTCTCTCTTTCTGGGCCTCTTTGTCTCTCTCCATCTCTCTCCCTCATTCTTTTAGATGTTTTCGTCCATAATATTCGCTGGAATTGGAGTCCTTGGAGCCGGCTATGCATTTGCAGTGTCAGTGGTGTCCATCAACAGGGGTCCAAAATGCATGACAAACACAAATAATACGTGGAACTATCCCTTCTTGCACGGGTAAGAGGAAGACCATAGAGTGCCTGGGAAGCATGGAAGCTGCAGGCAACAATATAATAATAATAATAATGATGTTGGTATTTGTTAAACGCTTATTATGTACCAAGCACTGTTGTAATCACTGGGGTAGATACAAGGTAATCAAGTTGTCCCTCGTGGGCCTCACAGTCTTAATCCCCATTTTACAGATAAGGGAACTGAGGCACAGAGAAGTTAAGTGATCTGCCCAAAGTTACGTAGCTGACATGAGAGGGATCTGGGATTAGAACCTATGACCTCTGACTCCCAAACCCGGACTCTTAACCACTAAACCACGCTTCTTCTCAATATGTTCGCCCGGATGGAGCCCATTATCCCTTATATCACAGCCATTCCCTGGCAACCAAGGCCAGCTGGTTTAGACTGAATTATAACGCTCCTCACCCCCCTAGATACTTTTCTTTTTTTGTGGTATTTGGTAAGCACTTATTACGTGCCAGATGTTGTACTAAGTGCTGGGCTAGACACAAGCTAATCAGGCTGGACCCGGTCCATGACCGTCATGGGGCTCAGAGTCTTAATGCCCACTTTACATATGTGATAACCGAGGCACGGAGAAACAAAGTGACTTGCCCAAGGTCACACAGCAGAGGCGGAGCTGAAATTTGAACCCAGATCTTTCTGTCTCCCAGGTCCGTGCTCTATCCACTAGGTCATGCTGCTTCTAGGGTAGACCTCTTTTTGGGAATAGGCTGCTAGCTGAAGCCAGCAGACACCCCCAAGGCTGCTCTCGGGGAGGGTGCCCATCTCTGTGTCTGCACAGGCCTCCAACTGCCTCTTCAGAGATCCTTACCCCAGCAGAGGGGCTGCCAGGGTCCACTAAAGCCTTGGACTTTTTGATGATGATGATGATGTTCTAATCTCTGGGGTAGGCACAAGCTAATTGGGTTGGACACGGTCCCTGTCCCACGTGGGGCTCAAGTCTTAATTCCCATTTTATAGATGAGGAAACCGAGGTCACGCAGCAGACAAGAGGAGGAACCAGGATTAGAACCCAGGTCCTTCTGACTCACAATTCCATGCTTTATTCACTAGACCATGATGCTTCCAATGTTGCTTTCTGGAACTTCCACTGACCCCACAGCAAGAGAGAGGTGGTTGGCATGCACAATGCTGCCAAAACTGAGGATCCACCGCCTTGGTCTTTCCAGTCCCACCCGCCTCTCTTAGGTGAACCTCACTGCCAATGATGTTGGGAGTGGAGGACAGCTCTATATACCTAGTCTCCTTAGATTTCTTTTGGAGAAGCAGAATGGCCTAATGGATAGAGCACGGGCCTGGGAGTCGGAAGGTCCCGGGTTCTAATCCCAGCTCTGCCACTTGTCTGCTGTGGGACCTTGGGTAAGTCACTTCACTTCTCTGGACCTCACTTACCTCTTCTGTAAAATAGAGATTGTGAGCCCTATGTGGGACTGTAACTGGGTCCAGGCTGATTAGCTTTTATCTACCCCAGTGCACAGCTTGGCACGGAGTAAGTACTTAATGAGTGTCGTAATTTTTATTATCATTATTATTACAATGTGATTAAGAGCATGTGCCCCATGTGGGACAGGAACTGTGTCCAACCTGATTAATTTGTAACTACCCCAATTCTTAGAACAGTGCCAGGCACAAAGTAAATGTAAGTAAGCACCATCATTATTATTAGTCTCATTATTAAGAGATGAGAGTTAGGAGAGACTGCTAACTGGGGAGAAATCCATGGTCCCCACAGCAAAAAGAAATTTATCCATGGGTAGTCCTTGGCCCCCAAAAGTTAACCCAGCACAGGGAACTGTGCTTCATTCCTCCTGCTACACAAGGGCAAAGGCACACTGGGTCCACAGAGTCATACTTCCTCCTGGAAGTCATCTGTTTCCCACTGCACATTAGGAAAACAAGCGTTTCAGGATGAAGAATGTTTTGCAATTGATCGGAGTCCCTGGAACCCTTCCACTGCCCACACTCAAGATTAGCTGACACTCCTTTGCCAACTGGAAGCAACACACATATATCATGAAATGTCACGTGGGAAACACACCCGGAAAAGGTCTTCACAGAGGTCTGCAGAAGCCAGGGTGACTCTCCAGCAGGGGAACCCCTGCCTTTCTCGAGAGCTGCCATGTTCGAGCTGTCGCGTTCACCTTCCGGTTCCCTCCATACACTGGGTTTGCTCCCAAGCTGTGAGTTTCAGTGGCAGAAGTCTATGCAGAGGATAGCTTGGAAAGTAAAATGAAATGTAGGATGTGAAAGCATCTGGTCTGGGGGCAGCCTGTCCCTTCTTTTTTTTTAATGGTATTTATTAAGTGCTTACTATGTGCCAAGTACTGTCCTAAGCCCTGGAATAGATACAAGTTAATAAGGACGGACACAGTCCCTGTCCCACATAGGACTCACACTCTAAGTAGGAGGAAGAACAGGAGAACTGAGGCTCCTAAAAGTGAAGTGATTTGCCTAAGGTCATACAGCAAGGAATTGGCAAAACTGGGATTAGAATCCAGGTCCTTTAACTCCCAGGCCCATGATCTTTCCTCTAGGTCATGCCACTTTTCCCTTACCCACTATAAAGGTGGTACTGGATACTTGATTTTCAGTTTCCAGCCTCCCAACTTTCCCCAACTCCTGCTATTGAGTTCTGTGACTTGGATGCTGTGCCACAGTTCACAGAGTTGTGCAAGTGGGAGAACAGATATCCCTCCCAAAGAAATACTCTAGGATCTATAAATTGTATCTTATAAATTATCTATGAATATTAATGTCTGTCTCTCCTTCTAGACTATAAGCTCATTGTGGGCAGGGAATATATCTTCTAACTCTGTCTCCTAAACTCTTAAAACAGTGCACTGCACCCAATAAATGCTCAGTAAATACCACTGATGATAATCATTATCATCATCTAAATTTGGCACGCATGCCATCAAAAATGACACATGTGACATTATCATGCTATGGCGCCTGCCAGATGTAACATACGTGAGGTCACGTGCATCGGTTTGTGTGATATCCCCTAAGGCCGTGACCAATTCCGTGTATCAGTAGAGAAGAGGGAACAGATCATAAGTGAAGCAGCATGGTGTAGTGGAGAGAGCACGGGCCTGGGAGTCAGAAGGTCATGGGTTCTAATCCTGGCTCCCCCACTTGTCTGCTGTGTGACCTTGGGCAAGTCACTTCACTTCTCTGTGCCTCAGTGACCTCATCTGTAAAATGGGGATTGAGACTGTGAGCCCCATGTGGGACAGGAACTGTGTCCAACCCCATTTGCTTGTATCCACTTAGTACAGTGCCTAGTAAGTGCTTAACAAATAAGATAGCTATTATTATTATCATCCGAAAATTGGACCCTCCGGTATAAAACTGGAAAAACGTCCACCACAAGCCCACGTTTGGACTCTGGGGCTTCTAAGTCCCAGAGATGTTGGTCCCTCAGGGATAAGCATGTTGAGTTGGGCAGCGCTGGATCTGCTGAGCAGTGCCAGGCCTGGGCCTGAGATGAGCTGGGTGGCACTGGCTGCCAGGCCTGGGCTTGAGATGAGCTGGGTGGCACTGGCCAGTGGGAAGCTTTGAAGAGGCTCCAGGTCAGCGTGGCTGGGAGGAGAAGTCACGGCCAGACTGCTCGGGGGGAGGTGCTTGCGAGGGGAAAACAAAATTTGGCAAAGTTCTGTCACTGAATTGTAAATTCCAAGCACTTAGTACAGTGCTCTGCACTTAGTAAGCGCTCAATGAATACTCTTGAATGAAAAGGAGGGTGGCACAGCAGCCTAAATTGGTGGACCAAGGCTTAAACCTCTGAAATTTGTGCATAATCCACCCTGTTTCCACCAAATAATAATAATGTCTGGTAGTTGGTAAGTACATACTATGTGTCAAGCACTGATCTAAGCGCTGGGGTAGATACAAAAACAGTCAGTCAGTCAATCATATTTATTGAGTGCTGACTGTATGTAGAGCACTGTACTAAGCACTTGGGAGAGTACAATATCTCAATAAAACAGACACAGTCCCTGCCCGCAACAAGCTTACAGTCTAGAGGACGAGCTTACACTTACATCTGGACTATGACCAATGTGATGATCTTATATCTTATTTAGTTCTTAATACAGCATCTGGCACATAGTAAGCACTCCACAAAAGTACCGTGAAATGATCAGGTTGGACTCAGTTCCACGTGAGGCTCACAGACTAAGTAGGAGGGAGAACAGCTGGTGAATCCCCATTTTATAGAGGGGATCACTGAGGATTAATTGAGGAAACTGCAATAAAGAAAAGTTATGGGACAGCTTCATGCAACAGGCATGCCGCAGAGAGGGGATTAGAACCCCAGTCCTCTGACTCCCAGGCCCCTGCTCTTTCCACTGGGCCACACAGCTTCTCAGTTAACGGGATGTCACTAAAATGAGGCGTGAGGAGTGGGACTAAGCTGCACTGTTGCTAGACGAGCCCTATTTTGTAAGGCTGCTGAACCACAATCCCGGCTCGGCCATTTGTCAGCTGTGTGACGCTGGGCAAGTCACTTAATTTCTCGGTGCCTCAGTTACCTCATCTGTAAAATGGGGATGAAGACTGTGAGCCCCACGTGGGACAACCTAATTCCCTTCTATCTCCCCCAGCGCTTAGAACAGTGCTCGGCACATAGTAAGCACTTAACAAATACCATCATTATTATTAAATTCTCTGAAGGTTTTTTATTTAATTTTTTTTGCGGTAGTTTGTAGGACAGTTGGACAAGATTCATCACCCAAAAAGAACTGTGTTGACTGCTTTTCCCTGTTGCGTTCTTTTGTTAGATTCTTTCTAAGCTCATTATGGGCAGGGAGTGTGTTGGTTAATTCTGTTGTACACTCCCAAGTGCTTAGTAAAGTCTTCCGCATGTAGTAAGTGCTCAATAAATACCATTGATTGATTGGTTGATTTATTGGTTCTAATGTTTCTGCCTCCCCTCCTCCCCCTCTGCAGGAATTACCTCAGTGATCGTAGCCTATGGGACTTGTGCCTAAGCCCTAAAAACATAGTTCCCTGGAATCTAGGCCTGTTCTCCTCACTGCTGATCATCAGTGCCATCCAGATGGTTCTTTGTGCCATCCAGGTGATCAATGGTATCTTTGGCACCCTCTGTGGAGATTGCCAGTGCTGTGGCTGCTGTGGGGTAAGTAAAGTCACCAACATCATGATAGAGCACGGGCCTGGGAGTTAGAAGTTTGTGGGTTCTAATCCCGACCTTTGACACTTGTCTGCTACGTGATCTTGGGCAAGTTACTTCGCTCCTCTGGGCTTCAGTTACCTCATCTGGAAAATGGGGATCGAGCCTGTGAGCCCCATGAGGGACAGGGACCGTGCCCAACTCGATTTGCTTGTATCCACCCCAGTGCTTAGTACAGTGCCTGGCACATAGTAAGCATTTAACAAATACCATAATTATTATCATTATTTAGAGCAGGGGTGGGGCACTACAATTTCCATCAATTAACCAACCAATTAATGCTATTCATTGAGCACTTCCTTTATGCAGAGCATTGCACTAGGCACTCTTCTAATAATGTTGGTATTTGTTAAGCGCTTACTATGTGCAGAGCACTGTTCTAAGCACTGGGGTAAACACAGGGTAATCAGATTGTCCCACATGAGGCTCACAGTCTTAATTCCCATTTTACAGATGAGGGAACTGAGGCACAGAGAAGTTAAGTGACTTGCCCACAGTCACACAGCTGACAAGTAGTGGCCTAGCAGCCTTTCAGTCATTTAATAATGGGCAGAGTCCACTTGGATTCAAGACTGTTTATTCAAGACTGCCCTCGCACCTGGCCTTTGGATACACTTTGGACTGTAAGCTCATTGTGGGCAGAGAATGTGTTTGTTTACTGTTCTATTATACTCTCCCAAGTGCTTAGTACATGCTCTCTGCACACAGCAAGCACTCAATAAATGTGATTGAATGAAAGAATGAATGAATAAATGAGCACTCTAACAGATTGAATATACTCATCTCCAAAGTGCAATCGAGGCCATTTGGATGCCATTGTCTGGATAAATACTTTTCCTCATCATTTCTAGACAGCTCAGGATGTCTTCTCATAATATCTCCATGAGGTAGAATTCCTCTGTTTTATGTCTCTCGTGAGGAGAAAACCCTGAAACAGTCTAGTGGGGGAGTTTTTCTAGTCATGTCTAATGCAGTCGAGTCATCTTCAACTCATAGAGACTCCATGGACACATCTCTCCTAGAATGCCCCACCTCTGTCTGCAATCGTTTTGGTAGAGTATCCAAAGAGTTTTCTTGGTAAAAATTTGGGAGTGGTTTACCACTGCCTTCTTCAGCACAGTAAACTCGAGTCTCTGCCTGCGACTCTCTCCCAAACCACTGCTGCCCAGCACAGGGGAGTTTTGACTTGTAGCAGATTGCCTTCCACTGGCTAGCCACTGCCTAAGCTAGGAATGGAATGGACATTCCATTCTGCTTGACTCTCCCTCCCATAGCCAAGACTGGTAGAGTACTGGAAATTCTCCAGATTGGTCCTGAGACCTTTAAAAAAATATAGGTTCTCTGAGTGCTTTAGACCACTACCTACCTGGAAGCAGAGGGATGGACCAGATTCATTCATTCATTCATCCAAAGGTATTTATTGAACACTTACTATGTGCAGAGCACTGTACTAAGTGCTAGGAATATACAATTCGGCAACAGATAGAGACAATCCCTGCCCAATGACGGGCTTACAGTCTAATTGACCTCTTGAGGGTCCTTCCAACTCTAGAATTCTCTGGAGCAGAATATAAAATGGAAAAACATTTCTCTTCCTTTCAATCAATCAATCAATCATATTTCTTGAGAACTGACTGTGTGCAAAGTACTGTATTAAGTGTTTGGGAGAGTACACAATGATAAGGCTGGTAAACAAGTTCCCTACCCACATGAGCTTACAGTCAATAAGAGGAGATAGACATTAATAGAAATAAATGAAATATAGATATAGACATTAGTTCTATGGGGCTGAGGGAGAAGTGAATAAAGGGAGCAAAATCAAATGCAGACTCACTGACTCCCCCTTGGCTTCTTCAATGGAGACTGGAAAGGAGCGAAGAGGACTGTGAGATCCTTCTAAGCCGTTCCTGGTGACTCTGCCTGGCACTCTTAAACCCCAACTCAAAAAAATTTTTAAAAAACTTTCATTTATGAGGGCAGCCTTGCGGTAGTATTTATCAAATTCCTACTAAGTGCAGAGCATTGCATTGGACACTTGGGAGAGAATGATAAAAGATATGATTCTCTGCTCACAAGGAACTTACAGTCTAACGAAAG
This sequence comes from Ornithorhynchus anatinus, assembly GCF_004115215.2. Lineage (NCBI taxonomy): Eukaryota > Metazoa > Chordata > Mammalia > Monotremata > Ornithorhynchidae > Ornithorhynchus > Ornithorhynchus anatinus. The sequence continues at coordinate 101,627,415 of NC_041728.1, read as the reverse complement.
CAGGTGATTGGGTAGCCATGTGGAGGGCAAAATGTTTAAAAGAGAAAAGGAAAGATGAAAGCATCCATTGAGTAACTTTTCCTCTTCTTCCCTAGGGAGATGGACCAGTTTAACTCCGTGCTACTCCCAGTGTACAGAGGGGAAATCCAGGGAGATGCATATTTAAGTTTTGGGCTCAAATCCCTTCAGTCCCGCCCCATCAGTCCCCGACTATTTGTTGTTCTGTGCATCCATTATTCAAAGGACTGAAGTCTCCTGATTTTTTTTTATTTTAATCTCTCTGAAAAGCCCTGCTTGGATATCCTTCTATCAGAATTCATTTGGAAAATGGAGTGTACTTTTCATTAAAAATGTATTTGGGAAAACCCATTTTTCAGTCTACTGCTTGGGAAAACCATCACCCACTTTGTCCCATAAAAGAGGTTTTCGAATGGACGATTTCAAATCTATCTGTACGCACTGGGCAGCTTTTACAACTTCACATATTGTGTGTCTTTGGGGTTTGTTTCTTTGTAAATACAGATGCGTTTATCCATCTGGTGTTTTGGGTTTTTTTCAGGAAAAGGACGTATTTTTTTAGAAAAGCGCATAAGAAAACACTTTCTCATGAATCATTTTTGTTAGCAATTCTGTGAACGTTTCTGAGTATTCTTTTGGGCTCAGGATAACCAATTAGGTCTTCGTTCTGCTCCCACGGCTAATTCATTCTAAGGCCACAACCTTAGCCATTCCTATAAGTGACTCAGAAAATGCCAGTGAATCTAACAAGCAGCTGCTGTGAACAGGGCTGTCCAGGCTCTGAAATCCTTATTGGGAAATCCTGTGGGAGTTCCTGAGAGTTGAGGTGGGAGGTCTGGTTGAAGAGCAGAAGGTCCCCTATGTCCACAGGCCCTTCTCCGCTGATGTGACCGGCCCTGGACCCTGGGAGTTTTCCAGGAGCCCATGGGGCCAGTCTGACAGTGACACCACTCCAACCTTCCCAACCCATACTCCAAGATCGTTGCATGTCTCGAGAGTGAAAATCCCTTGGCATCTTGGAAAGCGAATGCAAAATATAAATCTTTGAGATTTTTGAGTCACACTCTCAAGTTTGGCAGCACGACTCAGTGAAAAGAGCAGGGGTCTGGGTGTCAGAAGACTTGAGTTCTGATCTTGGCTCTGCCAATTGCCTGCTGTGTGACCTAGGGCAAATCACTTAACTTCTCTGTGCCTCAGTTTCCTCACTTGTAAAATGGGGATTAAATACCTTCCTACTTAGACCATAAGCCCCATGTGGAAGCAGGGACTATTTAAAACCTGATTAACATGTATCTAATCTACCCCAGCACTTAGACCAGTGCTTGACAAATAGTAAGTATTAACAAATACTGGAATTATTATTAGTAGCAGTAGTAAAAATTATAATTTGCAATTGCACTCTGAGCTGTCTTAAAAGGGCTTAGAGTCCCTAAGACTCCGTGGAAACCCAGGATGGTGGTCCTGGCATCTACAGCTCTGCCACTTTGCCGATGTTAATCTAAATCTGTAAAAATCTACAATGTGATTCTAACAGGTTTTCTGGCAAGTTGTTACTCTCAAGGACAATCCATAAAATCAGACTCTGACCATGGTAGACCCAGGAGTGGCCTTCTTTATTCGGGTCCCTGCTCAGAGTTGATTTTCTTCTACCCGTCCTCCATCCACCACAACCTCTTTTCCCTGCAAGACCCAGGGTCTGCATTCTCTGACCCTCAACCTTCCCAAGGAAGCAGCATGGTGCAATGGATAGCGACCAGGCATGGGAGTCAAAAGGACCTGGGTTCTAATCCCGGCTCTGCCACTTGTCTTCTGTGTGACCTTGGGCAAGTCACTTCACTTCTCTGAACCTTGGTTCCCTCATTTGCAAAATGGAGATTGGGATCTTCCTGTTCTAGACTGCAAGCAGGGAATGTGTCAGTTAAATTGATATACTATGCTCTCCGAAGTGTTTAGTACAGTGGTCTGCACACAGTAAGTGCTCAATAAATACACTTGACTGACTGCCTGGCTGTGAGTCCCATCTGGCATAAGGATTGTGTCCCACCTGTTTATCTTGAATCTACTCCAGCAGTTAGTACAGGGCCTGGCACCTAATAAGCACTTAACAATGCCATAAAAAAAGAAATAAATGAACAAGAAAATAGCCAAGTCTTCACTCACCTGAAGCCAAGACTCCAGACACTGTGTTCTTCTAATAGAAAATGAATCTGGTGAAAATCCGGTTGTAGTCATGTGGCATCATAGGTGTAATTTGTTGCTCAGAGCATGGCGGACTATAAGCTCACTGTGGGCAAGGCATGTGTCTACCAACTCTATTGTATTCTTCTCTCCCAAGCACTTCATGCAGTGTTCTGCACAGAGTAAGCACTCTATAAATACATATGATTGATTGATTGGGGAAGACCTCCAGGGGAAGACTGTGCTGACGGGGGCCATGTCACTATTCTTACCATCCTCTTCTAGAAACTTTGACTGATAGTCGGCATCTCTGATGATTAGCCAGTGGAGACATCGCAGCGGGGAAGGGTTGGGGAGGAGTGAGAACGGAGGGCCGGGATTGCCCAAATCTCCAGTCACCAGCCATTGATCAGTTCCTCGATTTCTTATCCAAGTTCTGATAGAGAGAAGCTCAGCCAGGTCTATAATAATAATAATTGTGGTATTTGTTAAGTGTGTACTCTGTACCAATCATTGTACTAAGCGCTGGGGTGGACACAAGCAAATCAGGTTGGACATAGTCCCACCTAGGGCTCACAGTCTCAATCCCCATTTTACAGATGAGGTAACTGAGGCACAGAGAAGTGTAGTGACTTGACCAAGGTCACACAGCAGACAAGTGGCAGAGCTGGGTCTAAAACTCCAGATCGTCTGCCTCCCAGTCCTGCTATCGACCACACCATGCTGCTTCGATTTCACCACTTCACGGAGAATCGAGCTTGCCCCGAGCCCATTTGCTCTTGATTCTCTGCTAGATACTCAGCAATATCATTGGTGGGGGTGATAATTACAGAAATGAATCACTCCACGCAGGCACAAGAATGAAATCTGAAATATAACAGTAATGGAGATTGGGCCCCCATGATTCCTCCATGTTTTTATTGAGAGATAATAATGAATATCATCCTGGACTCTTTCTGTGGTGGTGGGAGGAACAGGTCTTTAGAAGAATCTAGTCTCTTTCTATCCTTCCCACCTCATCAAATCTTTCCCTAGAAGCAGCGTGGCTTAGTGGGAAGAGCACGGGCTTGGGAGTCAGAGGTCGTGGGTTCTAATCCCAGCTCCACCACTTGTCTGCTGGGTGACTTTGGGCAAGTCGCTTCATTTCTCTGGGCCTCGGTTCCCTCACCTGAAAAATGGGGATTAAGGCTGTGACCCTCATGTGGGACAACCTGATTACCCTGTAATAATAATAATAACAATGTTGGCATTTGTTAAGTGCTTACTATGTGCAGAGCACTGTTCTAAGCTCTGGGGTAGATACAGGGTAATCAGGTTGTCCCACGTGAGGCTTACAGTTTTCATCCCCATTTTACAGAAGAGGTAACTAAGGCACAGAGAAGTGAAGTGACTTGCCCACAGTCACACTGCTGACAAGTGGCAGAGCTGGAAATTCGAACCCATGACCTCTGACTCCCAAGCCCGGGCTCTTTCCACTGAGCCACGCTGTATCTACCGCAGTGCTTAGAACAGTGCACTGCTCATAGTAAACGCTTAACAAATGCCCACATTATTATTATTATTATTACAGGGTAATCAGGTTGTTATTATTATTATTCTTCTCTGGGCCTCAATTACCTCATCTGTAAAATGGGGATTAAGACTGTTGAGCCCCAAGCGGGCAACCTGATGACCTTGTATCGCCCCCAGAGCTTAGAAGAGTGCTTGGCACATAGTAAGCGCTTAACAAATGCCATTATTATTATTATTATTATTACCAGGCACGCTCAAATCCAGTCAGGAAACCCTGTATAGGGAAGAAGTCATCTGCTGTCCTCTAGTGGCCGTTTGGAACACCAGGCAGTTAGAGATTGTCCAACGTGGTCAGAAAGTTGGAACGGTGCAGATGCATCTTAAAATGGCTGAGGGGCGGGCCTGAAAACTCCTGCCCTTTTAAACTGCCCTTTGGTGGTCCCTACGGCCACCCTCGTGGGTTTTAATGGTCATGGGTTCTAATGCACAGCTAATATCTGTCTGCTGTGTGACCTAGAGCCAGTTACTTTACTTCTCTGTTCCCGTTCCGTAAAATGGAGATAATAATGTTGGTATTTGTTAAGAGCTTACTATGTACAGAGCACTGTTCTAAGAGCTGGGGGTAATCAGATTGCCCCACGTGAGTCTCACAATCTTAATCCCCATTTTACAGATGAGGGAACTGAGGCACAGAGAAGTGAAGTGACTTGCCCACAGTCACACAGCTGACAAGTGGCAGAGGGGGATTTGAACCCATGACCTCTGACGCCCAAGCACGTGCTCTTTCTACTGAGCCAAGCTGCTGTGAGCCCAAGGTGGCACAGGGATTGTATCTAACCCAATTTGCTTGTGTCTACAGTGCCTGGCACATAATAAGCACTTAAATATCACAGTTATTATTATTATTATTAGGATTAAGCTCAGCTCTGGGCATGTGTGTTTGCTTTCTGTTTTGGGGGTACAGCTGCTTCCTAATTTCGGGGGGGGGGGCTCATTGGTGAAGCCTCCAATCACAGCTAGATTCTGCAGTCCACAATAATGTTGGTATTTGTTAAGTGCTTACTATGTGCAGAGCACTGTTCTAAGTGCTAGGGGAGATACAGGGTAATCAGGTTGTCCCACGTGAGGCTCACAGTTAATCCCCATTTTACAGATGAGGTAACTGAGGCCCAGAGAAGTTAAGTGACTTGCCCACAGTCACACAGCTGCCAAGTGGCAGAGCAGGGATTCAAACTCATGACCTGTGACTCCCAAGCCCATGCTCTTTCCACTAAACCACGCTGCTTCCATCAGCGGAACATCTGGCTTCGCAGGTCCCTGAGTCCTTCTATAATGGATCACGGATGGTCTGGGACTTCTCAGCCCCTCTAGGTGGACTAGCCTAGGTGGACATCCCTCAGGAGAGGACCGGACTGTATCCGAACCCAGGGAAAGCCTTGGGGTCAAGCTGGATGATGATAATAATAATAATAATAGCATTTGTTAAGCACTTTCTATGTGCCAAGCACTGTTTTAAGCACTGGGGTAGAAACAAGATAATCAGGTTGGACACAGTCCCTGTCTCACTTGGGACTCACAGTCTTAATCCCCCTTCTACAGATGAGGGAACTGAGGCACATAAAAGTGAAGTGCCTTGCTCCTGGTCACACTGCAGGCATGTGGTGGAACTGGGATTAGAACTCACGTCCTCTGACTTCCATGCTCATGGATCGGACCGCCATCCAGATTCCAGGCTAGAACCCCATCCTCATCCACCCCCATCCATGTGGGGCTCACAAGCATCCTCAAGAATCAACCCGATCCTACAGCCTTGATCCCACCTGACCCACCCAGCATTGATCATGAGGACAAACCCAGTTCAGAGCAGATATAGCAACATTAATAAAGGGCTCCTTACCCTGGGGAAGTGAGTTTCCAGTGTTGAAAATCATTTCCTAGAAGTCCAGAAGGCCCTGGTAGCTGTTTGAACGAACATACTTGCCGAATTGTACATTCCAAGCACTTAGTACAGTGTTCTGCACATAGTAAGTGAAGCACGTGGCTTACGAGAAGCAGCGTGGCTCAGTGGAAAGAGCATGGGCTTTGGAGTCAGGGCTCATGAGTTCGAATCCCAGCTCTGCCACTTGTCGGCTGTGTGACTGTGGGCAAGTCACTTAACTTCTCTGTGCCTCAGTTCCCTCATCTGTAAAATGGGGATTAAGACTGTGAGCCCCACGTGGGACAACCTGATTCCCCTATGTCTACCCCAGCCTAGAACAGTGCTCTGCACATAGTAAGCGCTTAACAAATACCAACATTATTATTATTATTATTGGTTCTAATCTCACCTCTGCCACTTTTCTGCTGTGTGACATTGGGCAACTCACTTCGCTTCTCTGTTCCTCAGTTCCCTCATCTGTAAAATGGGGATTAAGTCTGTGAACCCCATGTGGGCTGGGAATTGTGTCCAACATAATTTGCTTGGATCTACTCCAGTGCTTAGAACAGTGCCTGGCACCTAGTAAGTACTTAACAAATACCACACATTATTGTTATTACCTAATGCTTATTTCTGCCCTCACCTTTGCTAACAGTTGGGAGGTGTTTAGTTTCACTACACTGCCCTATTTCCTTCTTAGACTGAAGGCTCCTTGAGACTGTGGAGCCACATCTCTGCCCCTTGCTTGGTAATCTTCCAGAACATAGCGTGGGGGTGATGGGAAGTAAGGGCTCAACCAGTGTGTGAGACGATGCCCCAGTTGAGTCTCTCCACCCTAGCTCCTGCTTATTAGTCTTAACGGGGATGCTGCGTGGCCTAGTGGAAAGAGGACGGGCCTAGGAGTCGGAAGACCTGAGTTCTAATCCCAGTTCCGCCACTTGGCTGCTCTGTGACCTAGGGTAAATCACTTCACTTCTCTGGGCCTCAGTTTCCTCATCAGTAAATGGACATTAAGTCCTATTCCTTCCTATTTAGTCTGAGTGTCCAGCCTTGTATCTACCCCAGCACCTAGTTCACTTCTTGGCACATCATGAGTGCTTAATGAATTCTCCAGTTATTACCAATGAATAATAATAACAATAATTTTGGTATTTGTTAAGCGCAATGTGCCAGGCACTGTACTAAGCTCTGGGGTGGATGCAAACAAATCTGGTTGGATGCAGTCCAATGTGGGGTTCACAGTCTCAATCCCCATTTCACAGATGAAGTAACTAAGGCACAAAGAAGTGCAGCGTGGCTCAGTGGGAGAAGCAGTGAAAAGAGCCCGGGCTTGGGAATCAGAAGTCATGGGTTCGAATCCCTGCTCTGCCACTTGGCAGCTGTGTGACTGTGGGCAAGTCACTTAACTTCTCGGTGCCTCAGTTACCTCATCTGTAAAATGGGGATTGACTGTGAGCCTCACGTGGAACAACCTGATTACCCTGTATCTACCCCAGCGCTTAGAACAGTGCTCTGCACATAGTAAGCGCTTAACAAATACCAACATTATTATTATTAAAGTGAGTTGCCTAAGGTAATGTAGCTGACAAGTGGTGTAGCGGGTATTATGTGAAGCAGGGAGCAGGGACCTTCTGACTCCTAGACCTGTGTGCTATCCACTGCGCCATGGTGGATTCACAGACACATATCCTGAGACTTCCTGGCCCTGTCCCAGAGGTGTCTTGGAGGAAGGGGGTGTAAGGTGGGGTGATAATATCCAAAAAAGTCAAACATCAGGACCGGGGAACATCAGACTGTTTATTTCAAGGAGACAAACTTCAGGTAGACTGTGCTGGCCAGCCAATCGTGGTCACTGTTACTGGGATAAGCCCATAGCACTTGTCTACTACTACTAATAATAATTATGTTATTTGTTAAGTGCTTACTATGTGCCAGGCACTGTACTAAGCCCTGGGGTGGATACAAGCAAGTCATGTTGGACACCGTCCCTGTCCCATGTGGGGCTCAGTCTCAATCCCGATTTTACGGATGAGGTAACTGAGGCCCAGAGAAGTGAAGTGACTTGCCCAAGATCACACAGCAGACAAATGGCAGAGTCAAAATTAGAACCTCTGACCTTCTGGCTCCCAGGCCCGTGCTCTATCCACTATGCCACGCTGCTTCTAGTGGAAAGAGCATGGGCCTGGGGGTCAGTGGACCTGGGTTTTCATCCCAGCTCTGTCTCTGCCTGCCATGTGACCTTGGGCAAATCACTTCACTTCTCTGTGCCTCAGGTCCCTCATCTACAAAATGGGAATTCAATACCAGTTCTCTCTCTTTCTTATCCTTGAGTCCCAGTCTCCCCCTCTAGACCGTAAGCTCATCGTGAGCGGGGAACGTGTCCGCCAATTCTGTCGTATTATGCTTTCCCAAGCGCTTAGTACAGTGCTCCGCACATAATAAGCACTCGATAAATACTATCGATTGATTGATCGATCGAGGTGGGACCTGATGATCTTGTATCTATCCTGGCGCTTAGCACAGAGCTTGTCACATAGTGAGTGCTAAATGAAAACCCCAGTTATTACGATGATCACCTCCACAGAGCCTCCAGGTGCTCGGGCTCTGGAGACTGGCCTTTCGACCCCCGTCACCCATCACGTGACCCTGAGGGGGTCGGGGGCAGGTTTGTTGTGGACAGGGAATGTGTCTATTGTTCTATTACACTCTCCCAAGAAGTAAGTACAGTGCTCTGCACACAGTATGCGCTCGATAAATACGATCGAATGAATGTTCCCTCATCTGTCTCCTGTATGGTGTGGGTGTGGCACTGGAATAATAATAAAATAAAAATAAATTGTGGTATTTGTTAAGTGCTTACTATGTGCAAAGCACTCTTCTAAGCGCTGGGGAGGATACAAGGTGATCAGGTTGTCCCACGTGGAGCTCACAGTTTTAATCCCCATTTTATAGATGAGGTAACTGAGGCACAGAGAAGTGTCTTGTCCAAAGTCCCAGAGCTAGCAAGTGGCAGAGCCGGGGTAGACCCCACGACCTCTGACTCCCAAGCCCGGGCTCTTTCCACTGAGCCACGCTGCTTCTGTAATGATTATGGGATTTAAGTGCTTACTATGTGCCTAGCACTGTTCTAAACACTGGGGTAGATACAAGGTTATCAAATTGTTCCACGTGGGGCTCACAGTCTTAATCCCCATTTTCCAGATGAGGTAACTGAGGCACAGAGAAGTGAAGTGGCTTGCCCACGGTCACACAGCAGACAAATGGCAGAGCCGAGATTAGAACTCACGTCCTCTGACTCCCAAGCCCGGGTTCTTTCCACTAAGCCACGCTGGAAGTCTTTATGTCTAGCATTTCCGTTTCCAACAGGAGCCCTGGCTCCTGCTTCCACGCCCCACCATGCAGAAGCAGCTGCCATATATTCCTGGGAGGGAAGCGCAGTGGCTTGGAGCAGGCCAGCGGGAGGAGGGGGACTCTCCCTGAGAGTCCTCACAGATTTGGAAAACCTTCTTTTCTTCCTGGAGAAGCAGCGTGGCTCAGTGGAAAGAGCCTGGGCTTTGGAGTCAGAGGTCATGAGTTCGACTCCCGGCTCTGCCACTTGTCAGCTGTATGACTGTGGGCAAGTTACTTAACTTCTCTGTGTCTCAATTCCCTCATCTGTAAAATGGGGATTAAAAGTGTGTGAGCCCGACTTGGGACCACCTGATTACCCTGTATCTCCCCCAGCGCTTAGAACAGTGCTTGGCACCTAGTAAGCGCTTAACGAATACCAACATTATTATTCTTTCTTTTTATTTTAATGATATTTGTTAGGTTCTTACTCTACTAAGCTCTACGTAGATACGAGGTAATCAGGTTGGACACAGTCTCTAACCCATATGGGGTTCACAATCTTAATCTTGATTCTATTTATTGCCATTGTTCTTGTCTGTCTGCCCCGATTCGACTGTAAGTCCGTCAAAGGGCAGGGACTGTCTCTATCTGTTACCGATTTGTCCATTCCAAGCACTTAGTACAGTGCTCTGCACATAGTAAGTGTCAATATTGAATGAATGAATAATCCCCATGTCCCAGATGAGGGAACCGAGGCACAGAGAAGTGAAGCGACTTGCCCACTGTCACGTAGCAACTTTCGAAAGGAATCGGTTCACGGGCTGCCCCTGGGACACCAAGACGTCTCCAGAGTTGTCCACGGCCACCCTCGCTCTGGAGGAGGGATACGGCCAGAGAACCTGGTTCCCGAGGTGCTGTGCGTCAAGATGTGGAAGAACTGCAGCCTGGGGATGAGCAGGGGTTGGGCCATGTGGATGGACTAGAAGTGAGGTAGGTGGTCACGGTGGGCTGGCCCCACATACAACAGGAGCCAGAATTTTCCGTGCGAGGTTGTCTTCCCCAGACCACTGGTCCTTGCCGGCCCACCGACAACACACTAGCATTTAGAACGGTCCTCTGCACACAGTAAGTGCTCCACTAATGTCACCGATTGACAGCACGGGTGCTCATTTGTGTGTGTGTGTGTGTGTGTGTGTGTGTGTGTGTGTGTGTGTATGTGTCCGCCCTGTCAGGATTTCAGGCTATCTCATCTAGGCTAAATTGTGAGCTCTGCTAGAGCGGAGATACAATCTTCTCCATTTCTGAATTTACTCCCAGGAAATGCTGCTTGGAGAAGCAGCGTGGCTCAGTGGAAAGAGCATGGGCTTTGGAGTCAGGGCCCATGAGTTCGAATCCCAAGCTCTGCCACTTGTCGGCTGTGTGACTGCGGGCAAGTCACTTAACTTCTCTGTGCCTCAGTTCCCTCATCTGTAAAATGGGGATTAAGACTGTGAGCCCCACGTGGGACAACCTGATTCCCCTATGTCTACCCCAGCGCTTAGAACAGTGCTCGGCACATAGTAAGCGCTTAACAAATACCAACATTATTAAAATGACTTATGAATTGATTGGATTGAAGAGCTCTGGAATCCCCTTACTTATACATCTTTTATAATAGTACTCTGCTGTATTTTACTCTCCCAGGTGCTTAGCACAATGCTCTGCTGCAGCCAACACTCAGTAAATACCACAGATTGATTGATCTTAATACTCTTCTTGATGGGGCAGAGAAGCAGCATGGCTCAGTGGAAAGAGCCCAGGCTTGGGAGTCAGAGCTCATGGGTTCTAATCCTGGCTCCGCTGCTTGTCAGCTTGTCAGCTTGACTTTGGGCAAGTCACTTAACTTCTCTGGGCCTCAGTTACCTCATCTGTAAAATGGGGATTAAGACTGTGAGCCCCACATGGGACAAACTGATCACCTTGTATCCGCTCCCCATCCCCCCAGCACTTAGAACAGTGCTTTGCACATAGTATGTGCTTAACAAATACCATTATTAAATGGGGCAGAAACAACAATGGCTCTCTCTAAAACTCAAATGTCAGTCTTCTAACAGATTATAAGGTTCCAAAAGATCCCGAGTTAAATCTATTTTAAAGCACATCGGTGACTCTTCAGACTTGCCTTTGGCCTAGGAAATATTTTACTTTGCAATCTTTTATAATGATAATGATGATAATAATAATATTGATATTTAAGAATGTGCCAAGCAATTTGCTAATCATTTGAGTGGAAAGAATGTTATTCCTCAGACTTTCCTTTGGCCTAAGAAATATTTTGAATCTTTTTTATTATTATCATTACATCTCCCCACTCCTCAAAAACATCCAGTGCTCGATACATGCTTAAGAAACACTATTATCATGATTATGTAACAATTTTATTATACGACTATATAACAATATTATTACACTAATAATAGTGTTTCTTAAGTATGTATTAAGTACCACGTGTTGGAGGTTTTTGGAGAGTGAAGAGACACATAACACATGCCTAAGAAACACTATTATTATATTATAATGATATTAATGTAATGATAATAGTGTTTCTTAAGCATGCATTATGTACCAAGCATTGGATGTTTTTGAGGAGTGGGAAGATATGAGAGGAACAACTTTTTTTAAAAATGATATGGACAGCAGAATGAAATATGTATGGATTGGAGAGGGGAAAGACTGGGGACAGGGTGGACACTGTTGAGGCAGGAAACTTCTTCAGCTTAACATTTCTGTTTGAAGGTCTTAAGTGTCATATCAAAAGAAGTCCCTAAAATACTAGGTGTCATGGTGAAAAGTGTCCCTGAAAAAACATGGAAGTAGTGTGACCTCCTGGAAAAAGAACAGGCCTGGGAGTCAGAGAGCCTGGGTTCTAACTCCAGCTCCGCACTTGCCTGCTGTGTGACTTTGAGCAAGTCACTTAATCTCTCTGTGCCCATTTCCTCAACTGTCAAATAGGGATCCAATACCTGTCCTCGCTCCTACTTGGACAGTGAGCCCAATGTGGGACAGGGACTAGGTCCAACCTAACTTGTATCTACCTTAGTGTTTAGAACAGTGCTAGAAACATTATAATCACTTAATTGCCATAACTATAATTAGCAATAATTATAATATATAGCAATATTAATGAACAGCCAGGGAGTCGTGTCCCTGTTGTCAATTAGCAGTTGCTCTCTTATTTCTTGTGCCCCGAAGAGCTGGAAGTGGCGTTATAGCCTTGATTCACTGCTCCAACTAAAGATGCCTAGTTTGAAAGAGGTAAGTTACAGAACGGGTTGATGTTTCTCCTTGGGGATTCTGGGTGCTTCTGTGTGTGTCTGCTTTGAAGAGACCAAGACACGTGATTTGAAAAGCCTAAGTTATAAAACCAAGGTTTATGCTGTGGAACCCCAGGTATTTCAACCAACGAAATGTTCGTTTGTAGTTTTCTCTAGTTTTCTGACAGGAGGGGTGGTCAATTACAGTTAAACAGTTCCAGAGCAAGGAACAGAATCGAATATGGGAACAAATGAAGACAAAAAAGCTGAAATTCAATTATATTTATTTTTCTTGTACAAGATCAGAGAAATAAAAACCAGTACAAACTCTACGTATGCTAGTTTGATCTGATTGATTTTAATGCATACTGTCCATATGCATCAAATTCTAAATTAAAAACACTCACACATATGTCATGTAACATAACAAAACGGAGAAGTAAATAAAAAAAGTTAAAGTACTAGCACATATATGGTTGTAATGTGTTAGGAAAAGGTCTGGTGATCACCCATTTTCCCATTTAAAATGAATGTACACTTAAAAATAAAGAGCATTCGTTTTGACCCCCAAAAGTGTCATTCTCACGGTGTTACCCCAGTACTAGCTGAACCTCCAACAGCTCTCGCTCCCCGTCACCCTCCATACAACGGCACATTTACAATCTGACCAATGAAGAGGTGTATGCACATCCTTAAATTTCCCAAGGAAACACTGCCCCAGCGTGACTTAACACCAACGGAATTATCAATATGCAGGTTTTGCGCAACTGTTACTCCACCCCCAAGATCTTTCAAGTTGGCAGCTTTTGGAAAGGAGGGCTTCGGGAATGAGTTCCCTCTCCTGTTTCGCTCCAAGAAGCATTTGCCCTACCCTACATCAAAGACAGTGGTGTGGACACCTGTTCTCATCCTTGCCCTCACGGACTTATGGCCTTAAAATGTCCATCTAACACCCTGTCCCACAATCTATAATAGCCATTCCAAGTGGCTGGGTTTTGGCAACAGTGACACAACCTGAAACACGCTGTCATCTCTTTAGAGTCTCTAGCTTTAGCATTCGTTGACAATACCTTCTCTACCTTTAGAACAAAACTATTCCCGGCTTCACTTTAAGTGGTAAACATGCAGTTTAGATCCACAATGTATTCTAGAAAAAAAAAAACTCTAGTTTTCTTACTTAGAAATGCTCCAACTAAATTCACTATAAGTTTCACCTAATACTTCGTAATGCCACCTACAACATTCTAGACGCCTCACATCTGAAACGGGATTCTGTCATCCCCAGTACCCCAACCGTTGCGGACCCGGGGAGCAGAACCGGCGAGGCCTAGCTGTATCGCATTTAGGTTGATAACCTGAAAACAAATTCTTAAGAAAAACAAACACACAACAGTAAATCCATAAAAATACAGTAACACTGCTCAGACTGGCTAGGTCCCTTGTTTGTTCAGAAAGACTGTTCCCCTCTTTTGGTAATTATTTCTCACAAAGGTCTAAGAAAGAAAAAACACACCCACTAGTTTTCTGATGACCCAAGTACTTCCACGCATCCCTCCCTGACTCCCCGGCTCCCTGGGAGAGAGCACGAGAGAGAAGAGAAACCATTATTTCTTGAGAAAAATCACTTCATCGTTTCAGAACAACGGTCGGTTCGTCGTTCTCCCCTCTGTGCCTAAAATTGGCATAGAAGGGGCAGAAGCCAGCCCCAATATAAAGTGCACCAAAGTCATTTTTTCTTACACGAGAGAGAGCCTTTGGGTTTAGAGGTTGTGGTCAAGAACCGATCGGTGAAACTTTGGTGAGTCCTTCTCCTTGCGCCCCGGGCACCGGCCTCCGACCGCATCTCTGGGGCACTCCAACTTGCCTAGCAATAGCCACCTCTCCAAATTCCCCTTTCCAATCTCCGCCCTCACACCTGAACTCTGACCCCTTGCACTTGCCTCCTTCCAATGCGATAAAAGATGACGGGCACTGCCTCTGGAGCCCGAGACATCAGACAGAGCCCCGACCTTCCCACCAACAAGTCGACTTTGTAGTACGCGGTCAGTCTCTCGCTGCTGGGAATCAATAGGTTCCTACGCAGAGACTTGGATTAATTAATAAGGCCTCTCGGCAAAGCGATGCGTGAGTTCCATTATCGAAGCTTACGCTCCGAGCTGTAAATGACGTCAGTTGAAAATTCTACACGTTTCAGGACTTCATTGGCATTTCACAGGACTGACTGACTGCAAGAGGACCTTGATGCTCTCTCAGTCCTAAACAAGTGATAAAGAAGTTTTTCTTGGTTATAGGAGAGGTATCGAGTACATATGCGTCACGCCATCTGCACCGACTTTGGCGAGGACCCGCGTTCGCCAGTTTGGCAAACGGGGGTCGACGCTACTGAGCAAACCGGCCGTCACCAGGCCAAGCGGGGGTCTGCCTCAGGGCCGCCCAGTCATCGGCTTCACGCCTACGGTCTCGATGATCCTGTCGGTTTAAACACCCCATTGCTGAAAACGAGACCTGCGAGGCTCTTAAAAACAATGAAACAAAAACGAAAGGAAGCGACTGCGTATCGGACTGTCAAGCCGTGAGCTGAGCTACACTACTCTGTCCTGATTTCGGGTAGAGTTTCAAAAAGTCGAAAGATTCAGTTGCCCGTGATTTATCGAAAACATTCTGGTTCATGTATTTAGTTTAAAAAAATTATAGTGCTTAATAAAATAGACATCAAAATCTTAGTTGCATTTAAAAAAAAAACATTTCATGTTTTTTATCACATTGTGTGTGTGTGTGTTTTAAGTAGTACCAATCTGGTCTATTTTTACAGTATTTGTTGTGTAAAACTGTTACTAAACATCCCGCTACTTTCAAATTGGAAGTACTTATTATCTGGAAGCTATACAGTAATATACTGAAAGATAACTACAATAGTACTGCTTGTGCCTCAGCAAATAGAATAATAATTATAACAGCTAGCATGGATTCAAAACTACTCTGTATTCCATACAGCACAATTTCACTAACAATACAATGATTTTTAAAGCTCAAGTTAAATAGATTTTTAAAAAAAAGCATTTGGTACTATTGTCATAAATATAGTTACTGAACTGCATTTTGGTCTAACTTGGTACAGGTATCCTGGACCAAGTTGCTAGCTTGTATATGGCCTGCTTTTCTGGGGCATTGGAGTTTGTAATTTAAACTAAGACCCATGACTTTAATCATGGATGACAGAGAGAGAGAGAGAGAGAGAGAGAGAGAGAGAGAGAGAGAGAGACAAAGAGAGATCAGGGAGGGAAGGAAGAAGGGAGAGAGGAGAGATGGGGGTGGGAGAGTTGGAGTACTTTATGATCCCTCCCAGAAATATGGGACGTAGAGCTGCAGATGTGGCTAAAAATAAAAGGAACATATACATTTATAGTCATATATTTTATACTTAAGTTACTGTCAATCAAATCCAGGCAATGATTAAATTGACCCCATGGAGGTGACAGAGCAAAAGTCATCAAGGCAGCTCACTGGCTAACAGAGGACTTTGGGATGATCTGCCTCTCTTTGCGGGAGGAGCGGGAACTGTTGGGTTTCCGGGCTGAACGGGGGTCTGGGGAGCAGGTTACAGCCAGGTCAGGAAGGGCTCGCTTTTGTTCAGGACAGACTCCACGTCGTTGAAGATCGGGATCAGGTCATCCGACTCCAAAGTCCCGAGGTCGACGTTCGTTCCCGGCAGGCAGTCGAGGAAGTCGGGGAAGCGGCTCTGTTGGGGATTAAGGTTCATAGGGGTCTGCCCCACGTTTTCTCCTGAAACAGAAAGCGAGACCCCGATCAGGAAAGGCCCGGTAAGTTCCACCGTTTCCATGTTCGCAAACCACAGTTTGGGCACCAACTGAATCTTCCCTGACCTGGCAACAGGGAGCCATTGTGCTCCTGAGTGGGAAATGGAGCAAATTTGACCATCGCGTCACCAATGAGACCGTGACTCTTGCCGGCAGGAGTTTCAGAGTACGCCAACCTGGCACTAAAGATGTCTACGGGCAGGGCAGTGTCACCATCCTTTAGACCTCCCTGCCCATGATCTGCCTCCGGCCTGGAACGCCCTCCCTCCTCAAATCTGACAGAAAATTACTCTCCCCCGGTTCAAAGCCTTATTGAAGGCACATCTCCTATATGACAGCCCCTCTTTCCTTTCCCTCTCCCTTCTGTGTCGTCCTGACTTGCTCCCTTTATTCATCCCTCCTCCCAGCCCCACAGCACTTATGCACATATCTGTAATTTATTTGTATTAATGTCTGTTTCCCCCTCTAGACTGGAGGCTCATCGTGGGAAGGGAATGTGTCTGTTTATTGTTATATTGTACTGTCCCAAGTACACAGTATAATGCTTTGCACACAGTATGAGAAGCAGCATGGGTTAGTGGAAAGGACACTGGCTTGGGAGTCAGAGGACGTGAGCTTGCAACTCGGCTCTGCCACTTCTCCGCTGGGTGTGACCTTGGGCAAGCCACTTAACTTCTCTGTGACTCAGTTACCTCATCTGCAAAATGGGAATTAAGACTGTGAATCCCACGTGGGACAACCTGATTATCTTGTACCTAACCCAGCAATTAAAACAGTGCTTGGCACATAGTAGTCGCTTTACAAATACCATAATTATTATTATTAGTAGTAGTAGTAATAGTAGTAGTAAGTGCTCAATAAATACGATCGAATGAATGAATTCAAAATGATGGCCACCACTTGTCCTGGAGAATATGGATGTTGCTGAAAAGGCTGCTGGGTAATTAACGGGATGACCCTTCTACACCAGATTGCTTTAAGTTTGGGTTAGAGGAAGACTCGTTGGCTAGGGCTGGGCCACAGGCCCTTACGTCACGATGGCACATGGCTCAGGGCTCTAAAACTAGTCTTGGACTATGGATCATTCAACTGAACAATCAATCAGTGCTACCTACTGGGCACCTACTGGGTGAAAGTCACTTGGGAGAGAATAGCAGCAAGTTCATATGTTCCCTGCCCTTAAGGAGCTTACAATCTAAGAGGACAAACAGACAAAAATAGTTTCCGCAGCAGGTTAGCATCAGGAAGAACAGGAAAACAATAGGATGTGGTATGAATATGTCCAACCAATCAGAGGTACTTACTGAGTGATTATTGTGAGCAGAGCGCTTGAGAACGGAAAGTATAAGAGAGTTGGTAGAGATGTTCCCTGCCCACAATGAGCTTATACTCTAGATGAAATAGCCGAATGAATCACTGAATATGTATTTAAATACACGTAGAGAATGTACACAAATATCGAAGACTGGAATAAATTTCCAAAGTGTTAGGTTGACAGATCTTAGAGTGCTGTGAATTAATTGAGGAGGGCTTCCTGGTGGAGTGGGGGTTTTTAGAGGGTCTCGTAGATGGAGCGAGCTGTGGGGATGGGGGGAGGTGAGCAAGGAACCAGAGATAGGAGACTTGAGAGTGAGGTTTCTGTTGGATGTTTTTGGAAAGAATGCAAAGTTGGATGAGGGAAGGAGGAGGTGAAGAAAGCCAATACAGTATGCGCTCAGTAAGTACCACTGATTGATTGATGTAAAGCTGGTGGAAGGTTTTGATGGCGGTGATAAGGAGATTTTGCTTGGTTGGGGGATTAACTATGTAGCCAATGGAGATTTTTAAGGAGTGGAGAAATGTAGGCCAAGTGAGGTTTTAGGAAAATAGCAAAGGACCGGACAGCAGAGGAACTGGGTTCTACACCCTGCTCCACCACTTATCTGCTATGTCACCTTTGGGCAAGTCGCTCAATTCTCCATGCCTGTTTCCTCATCTGTAAAATAGAGATTCAGTATCTCTTCTCCCTCCCCCTAGACTGTGAGCTCCCTGTGGGATAGTGACTCTGTCAAATCTAATTTTCTTGTATCTATCCCAGTGCTAAGTTCAGTGCTTGGCAAATAATATCTGCATATTAAATGCCACTATTAGCAAAATAATAATAAAATGATAATCATAACACTTGTTTAGCATTTTCTTTGTGCCATGCATTGGAAAATAAAATTTTTAGATAGATTTAGCAAAAATCCCAATTGCAGTGTTAGCTATTTAGGACAACTGGAAAAATGTGGCATTTACTGAGACATCTTCTCTTCTGTAAAATGGAGATTAAGACTGTGAGCCCCATGTGGGACATGGTCTGATTCCAACCTGACTAGCTTTTACATACCCCAGACTGGCACAAAGGAGGCCACTTATTTTCTGTGTGATCTTGGACAAGTCACTTAACTTCTCTGTGCCTCAGTTCCTTCAGCTGTAAAATGGGGATTAAGACTGTGAGCCCCATGTGGAACATGGACCACATCCAACCTGACTAGCTTGTATCTACCCCAAGCACTTAGTAGAGTGCCTGGCACTTAGAAAGCCATTTGTCTGCTGGGGAACCTTGGGCAAGACACGTAGCTTCTCTAAGGCTCAGTTCCCTCATCTGTAAATTGGGGATTAAGTCTGTGAGCCTCATGTGGCACAGGGACTGTGTCCAACCCGATGATATTGTAACAACCCCAGTGCTTAGAACAATACTTGGCAGCTAGTAAGCACTTAACAAATACTGTGATTATCATTATTATTATTATTATTAACAAATACCACAAAAAAGGATCCAAGGGAATAAGGGATAAAAGTCAGAGGCTGGGGAGGGAAGCTTCATCTCGTAGGAATTCCCAACTACGGGGGGCCATTGGTCGAGAGAGAAGTTCCAGACTCAGGCCAGGGGCTCTATACTTTCTCTTCTAGTTCCTTCAGAACTCTGTTGATGCCATCCAGACCTGGTGACTGGTTTACCACCAGTTGATCAAATTGGTCTGGAAGGACGTAATAAATATTTGGGAATTACTAGCACAACAAGGAGGGCAGGTTGAAGATAAACAGTGGGTTCAAAAAGGGTTGGGGAGAAATTAATGGTGAGAGGTTCATATCGGGTTACTGGAAGGAAGGATGGGTGGTGAGATTGCTAACTGTGAGGATGGATGGTTCCTCTAGGCTACCTGCCTCTGTTATTGGAGCCAATGTCCTGCCCCAGAAATAGAATTGCTTATGCTTTTGAAATATGGAGGAGAGAGAGATAAAAAGAAAGAGAGGGAGAGAGATGAAAGAGGCAAATAAAACTATCTCTACCTTTACATCCTGGTAATGTGAGCAAACTCGTTCACAAACATTTTAAAGTTCTGAAATCATGAGAACATCAAAACATCTGCATGTTTGTTTTATTGGATTATCACTTATTGCTGATGCTTTTCAAGGGGCATTGCTTGCACCCAAAGTCACTGAGTTTCCTGCCAACATGGCATGCCCTCCAATGCCCTCCCCAACCCTACCCCCTTGTCCCCCGTAAATTCTTGGTTCACAAACTCAAAGGCTTAAACAGCCTTTGCAATCGGACATGTTGTCAGAACAGCTTTTAGGCAAAATACTGGTATCCCTTGTGCCTACCTGTGTCCATCTCATCTACGTTGCTGAGGAAATCTTCAGGAGTTGTCGGTATGCTGTAGCATCCTAACCCTAGTCCACTGTCTGTGCTCTGCTCTCTGGAATGGTACGGCCCGCTACAAATTCAAACATGGAGAAACCGTGGTGAGGATGCTACAGTTCTGGATGACCCCTCTCGATGGAACTTCCGGCCAGAGCGCGATGGTCCAAATGCTAAAAGAATGGAGTTCTAGGGCGGGTCCCCGGGCCTATCTGACATTCTGACTCTCCCAGGGTCTCCCCGGGGAAGACCATAGCAACACTCCCCTCTTCCCCTTCCCTCCCTCCTCTCCCGCCCCCGTTTGGGAATAACCAGTAGGAAATGATGGACCTAGTATTCCCCTATTCATTCATTCAATCATATTTATTGAGTGCTTCCTGTGTGCAAAGCACTGAACTAAGAGCTTGGGAAAGTACAATACAGCAATAAGTGATAAACTATTAGTTTATAAACAATAAATTCTTTAGTTTGAGTTCATGGAACTTAGATTTGTGGATATGCACAACTCCTCTGTCCCAAAACCGTGCTCACATCTTTGAAGATGTGGGAGAATCAAACCCAATAAGTGATAAGCACATAAAATTTTAACAGTCTCTATCAAGCTGCTATAAAACACGGTACCTTAATCTCTTCTTTATTTTCACATATTTTTTAAGTGAGAACAATAAATACCCTATCCTCACCCACCTTGCTTCTATCCAGGTTTTGCTGCTCACATTCAATCCTTTGTGGCATTGACAAAGAGGTCTTTAAATAGGTTACTTTTACTCCTCTTTCACCTCGTCCCTCTTTCCTGTGATTTCAATCATCAACGAGGCTAGCTTCTTCTATCATGTGAGTTTTTATTATACGTTTTGGATGAAACTTTGTTAGGGAACTGGGGAAGCTTCAGCTGACAACATGAGTCTATTCGAATACTGTTTTCCACGGGATCAGAGGAGCCCTTTGAACGCTGGAATGGGCCAGGACTAGTGTTGGTTTTTCTTAACATGGGGCCTGGCTAGGATGAAAGTCTGGTATTTCTGGGAGGACTGGATGTTGTATTGGACTCTCCCAAGTGCTTAGTACAGTGTTCTGCGCACAGTACGCACTCAATAAATACCACTGATGACGGATGATGATGGGTGGATTTTGCTCAAAATATAACTAGGGAACGTGTCGTCAGCTTCTTACCCCTCAACTACCGAAAACAGCATCATCAGACCATCCCCCTCCTATTTAGGATGAAACTCATCATCCCTGACTGGATGAGGCTGGAGTCTCAGAGCCGTGCCCACGTTGTGACTCGGCCTGGAATGCAGTCAGTTTCCCAGGCAACTGTGGGAATCTCTCCCCTGTTCCCCAAGCCCACGGCGGTGCTCACCCCCAGCTACACGGCTAGGAGCAGCGTGGGAGCGAATCGTGCCTCCTTACCCATTGAGAAAAGGATCCGAGCCGCTATTTGTAATCGATCTCATGTCTTGGGTCATGGCGGGGGTGTTCACGGCAGCTTGAACCGGGGCCATGGTCTCCGACTCCATGGGAAGTTGTCTACATAGTGCGGCTTCCTACATAAACACGAGAGGAAATGGGGGGGGAAATGGTTATTTGTTCCTGGATGCTGCTTACGGGAATTGTGACAAAACATGCATCCAATGAAAACAATTTCTTCCTGCAATTAGCCAGAGCTTTAGACACGACCCAAAAGCCTCTTGATTACTGCGGAAAGTTTGTACCTCGGTGGAGTTCCCATTTTACAATCCATCTGTGCTATTTATTGACTGCTTACTGTGTGAGGAGCACTGTCCTAAACATTTGAGACAGTTTAACATAGTTGGTAGACCACCCCCTGTGCACTCTTCCCAAAGCCAGTGAAGGCCATTAAAATTCAGCATTCCAAGTTTCCAAGTGGTAAGCCATATTGTCTCAAAAAACACCTGCTTTGGCTCAGAACAATTTTATTCCCTTTTTCGGGTTGAGTTTCTCATTTGATATATAACATCCACACATATTTTGTGGGTATCTTTACAAACACACACATGAACACACACACCTGAAGCACTATTGGAAGCAGCACGGCCTAGGGAAGCTGCATGGCCTAGTGGATAGAACACGGGCCTGGGAGTCAGAAGGTCATGGGTTCTAATCCTGGCTCTGCCACTTGTCTGTTGTGTGACCTTGGGCAAGTCGCTTCACTTCTCTGTGCCTCAGTTCCCTCATCTGTAAAATGGGGATTAAGACTGTGAGCCCCACATGGTACAGAAACTATGTCCAACCCGATTATCTTGTATCTACCCCAGAGCTTAGAACAGTGCCTGGCACATAGTAAGTGCTTAACAAATACCATTATTATTGTTATTATTATTAATAATAATATTAAATGAGGACAGTGCTTGGCACATAGTAAGCACTTCATAAATTCCATAAAAATTAAAAATAAAAATAAATAAATCGGAGGAGCAGCATGACCTAGTGGCAAGACCGTGGGCTTGGGAGTCAGAGGTCGTGGGTTCTAATCCTGACTCCACCACTTGTCTGCTGTGTGACCTTGGGCAAGTCACTTCACTTCTCTGTGCCTCAGTTACCTCATTTGTAAAGCGGGGATTAAGACTGAGCCCCACGTGGGACAACCTGATCACCTAGTATCTACCTCAGTGCTTACAACAGTGCTTGGCACATAGGAAGGGCTTAATAAATATTATAATTAGTAGTAGTATTAAAACGTTCAGACAAAAAGACAAAAATTGACGAGAAAGAGCGGATAGCATCCACTTTGTCTATTTTCGCTTTTAAATCAAACAGTCTCTTTCCCTGACTGTGTTTCTTGAGCCTTTGTCAGGTGAAAGATCCCTTGTGAAAGATTCCAACTCTCAGGCAATATACAAAGGGAACCTGAAGGGGGCAGGAAGGCTGCAGAAGGAAAATTCAAAAGGAAAAACATTTGGGAATAGGGCAGGGAAGCTTTGCGACTGGAGACAGTCGCATTTCTCGGAATGCGGGGTAATCATTTCATCGGCCTTGTGAGGAGCAGCCGTCCACATCCCCAGGCCCAGCCGTCTCAGGGAAGACACCACTGCCCCGATATCTGTGTATAGAGAAATGGAAATGGAAATAGAATGGACAGCCTGGCTCAGTGGCTTGGGAGTCAGAGGTCATGGGTTCGTATCCCGGCTCTGCCACTTGTCAGCTGTGAGTCATTTAACTTCTCTGTGCCTCAGTTACCTCATCTGTAAAATGGGGATTAACTGTGAGGTTCACGTGGGACAAACTGATGACCCTGTATCTACCCCAGCGCTTAGAACAGTGCTCTGCACACAGTAAGCGCTTAAATACCAACATTACTATTATTATTTCTTTGCAAACCCATTCCTCGGGCCTCTCCCACTTGGTCACATTGACAAGACAAAGATAATATGACATGGATAAAATGTGTTATTTTCCCAGGAACAGCTGCCTTGTTTCTTTCTTTTTTTCATTGCTTCTCAAAGATGAGAAAAGTTACCATTTCCCCACTGCTGATTGCTTAGCGGAAGGTGCTCAGCAGATCCAGCCGCCAATGTAACGCAGAGCACGGATGAAGAGAGGAAAGACTACACATCACCTCCACAGATTCACACTATCATTGCCCAAACCTCAATTCTTAAGGGACTTGAGATAAAACAATCTTAGTACGAGCGACATAACATGACCAAAGAGACTTGACCAAACTTCAACATTTCTCGGCATAGGTCACGGTGATCTAGAATTATTAATACTTAAGTTTGATTAAGTTGTTGTTGTCAAGCTTTATGACAAAGGAAAAAAAATATTTTTCGAGAATTCATTTTGTTTGGTCACAGGCCAACTTACAGGAGATGATTCTGAAAACGAATGGGAAGGATTCAAAACAAAGTAGGAGAGTGTAACGGGCCCAGTGGATAGAGCACGGGACTGGGAATCGGAAGGACCTGGGTTCCAATCCCATATCCCCCTCTTGTCTGTCGTGTGACCTTGGGCAAGTCACTCAACTTCTCTGTGCTTCTGTTACCTCATCTGGAAACGGGGATTAAGACTGAGAGCCCAGTATGGGACATGGACTGTGTTCAACCTGATTAGCTTGTATCTATCCCAGTGCTTAGTACAGTGTCTGGCACATAGTAAGTGCTTAACAAATATTATTAAAAAAATAAATAAAAGTGTTTTGATCTGCTTGGGCGGAAGGCTCAAGCAAGGCAGCTTTCCAAAATGTTCACTGGGAAGGTCGATCTCGATGAAAACAAGTATTTGGAACTGCCAATTCCTGTTTCAAAGGAACTCCCCCTTTCAACAAAATGTCTGGAGACATAAAAACAACGCTTACTCAACCCGAGTACCTCTGGGTCTGACAGGGCATACCCTGGCAACTCTGGGGCTGGCAATACAGAACACCGGTTCCTCTGGGCTTGTCAGTACATCAGCTCCGGCACTAGCTGCCCGGGATCTTTTTTAAAAAAATACATTCAGTGCATATCTCCCCACTCCTCAACAACCTCCAGTGGTTGCGCATCCAGCTCCACGTCAAACAGAAACTCCTTACCGTTGGCTTTTAAGCAATGTCAGCTCGCCCCCTTCTATCTTGGTGCACCTATTACAGCCCAGCCTGCATGCTTCACTCCTCCTCTGCCACCCACCTCCTCACCGTCTCCCGTTCTCGCCTATCCCGCCGACGACCCCTGGGCCACGTCCTCCCGCCGTCCTGGAATGCCCTCCCTCCTCACCTCTGCCAAACTAATTCTCTTCCCCTCTTCAAAACCCTACTTAAAGCTCACCTCCTCCAAGAGGCCTTCCCAGACTGAGCTCCCCTTTTCCCTCTGCTCCCTCTACTCCCCGCTTCACCTTTCCACAGGTAAACCCTCTTCTCCCCCCTTTCCCTCTGCTCCTCCCCTCTCCCATCCCATCCCCTCAGCACTGTACTCGTCTGCTCAACTGTATATATCTTCATCACCTTATTTTGTTAATGAGATGTACATCACCTTGATTCTATTTATTTGCTATTGTTTTAATGAGATGTTCATCCCCTCGACTCTATTTATTGCTATTGTTCCTGCCCGTCTCCCCCGATTAGACTGTAAGCCCGTCAAAGGGCAGGGACCGTCTCTATCTGTTGCCGATTTGTCCATTCCAAGCTCTTAGTACAGTGCTCTGCACACAGTAAGCGATCAATAAATACTATTGAATGAATGAATCACCAACCTGCTCACTGTGCCTCAATCTCATCTATCTCACTGCTGATCCCTTTACCCCATCCTCCCTCAGGCCTGCAACTCCCTCCCCTTTCTTATCTGACCTGACAATCACTCTCCCCTCCTTCATCACTCTCCCCTCCTTCAAAGCCTTATTAAAATCACACCTCTCCTAAGAGGCCTTCCCATACTAAGCCCTCATTTCCCTACTCCTTCCCCTAACTTGCAGTAGGCTTGCACTTGGATCTGCACTCTTTATTCACCCCATCCTTAGTCCCACAGCCCTTATATATGTTTCCATAATTTATTTTAATGTCTGTCTGCCCCACTAGACCATAAACTCCTTGTGGGCAGAGAACATGTCCACCAACTGTCTACTCTCCCAAGCACTTAGTACAGTGCTCTGTACATAGTAAGCGCTCAATAAATACCATTGATTAATTAAATTTGGCAAGTAGGGGACAGAGAGGAGCCGGTCAAGGAAGCCCATTTATGTGGCCCATGCAGGGAGTCCTCAGCCTCTAGAAAGGGGCTCGGCCATGGAATCCTGGCCCTGTTGTTTGCCTGCTGTGTGATCTTGGGCAAGTCACTAAAGTTTTCTGTGTCTCAGTTTCCTCTTCTGTGAAATGGGGGTTATATTATCTGTTTGCCCAACAGTGAGCCTTCTGTGGGACAAGGACTGTATCCACCCTGATTAACTTGTACCAACACTAGTGCTTAGCAAAGTGCCAGACCTAGAGTAAGGGCTTAACAAAGACTATCATTATTATTATTATTTTGTTAGTAACAACAGCAACGATACTACTACTACTAATAATAACCAGAGGCCAGAGGTGGCCACTCCATGGGAGAGATGGAAGGTGATGTGTAATCACTCCCTCCTTCGCCCCCTCCCCCGATTTTTGAAATGGGCTACAAGCCTCACTCAGCCCTTGAAAATCAGTAGTAGCAGAAGCACTAGTAATAATAATAATTATGAAAATTATTAGGCACTTACTATGTGCTAAGCAGCCTCTCAGGGTCACACCTGAAGAGTTTCCAGTCCTCTACCAGTCTTCGCTACGAGATGGAGAGTCAAGCAGAGGTATATCCATTCCATTCCTAGCTTGGCCAGTGGCTAGCGAATGGAAGGCAATCTGCTACAGGTCGAAACTCACCCGTGCTGGGCAGCAGTGGCACGGGAGAGAGTCGAGGGGAGACTAAAATTTAATGTGCCGAAAGAAGCAATGGTAAACCGCTGCCGTATTTTTACCAAGAAAACTCTCTGGATCCACTACCAGAACGATTGCAGATGGAGAGCGGGGTGTTCTGGGAGAGATGTCCGTGGTGTCACTATGCTTATGCTTGTCGGCATAAAACAAGACAATGTGCAAAGCACTGTTCTAAGCACTGGGATAGATACAGGGACACAGACCCTGTCCTACAAGGGGCTCACACTCTTAATCCCTATTTTACAGGTAGGTAACTGAGGCCCAGAGAAGTGAGGTGCCTTGCTCAAGGTCACAAAACAGACTGTGGCAGAGCAGGGATTAAAACCCAGTTCCTTCTGACTCTGAGGCCTCTGCTCTATCCACTAAGCCATGCTGCTTCTCGTACTGCTTCTAGTAGTAGAAGTGATATTTATTGACCAACGACTGGGTGTAATGCACTGTGCTAAGTGCTTGGGGAGTACAAAACAAGCAAATGATACATTCCCTGCCCATAAGGATCTTACATTTCACTTTAATGATGGGACAGATGTAAAAGTAGTGCAGAGTTATTAAATTAAATATTTGCATGTACAATAGAATAAACATTAGTACATAAGGGCTGAGGACTGAATGAATTCATTCAAATCTATGAAGCGCTTACTGTGTGCAGAGCACTGTACTACGCGCTTGGGATGAGGGTGAGTAGATACAGGAGTGGGAGTGCAAGCAGTGGCCAGTGGGTTGCTATATCTCGAGATGCTGCAAATTAAACGGGGTAGGCATGTTGGGCTTTCCGGAAGGCTACGACAAGACCTGAGTGTCTTTCTTTAGAGCTGAAAATATTCAAAACGGTGGGTTTCTGGACAGTTAGCTCTTGGAAAATTGTTCCCTCCTACTCCCCATCGCCCTTAAAATCCTTGCTCCTCTCCCCCTCCCACTTCAAAATAAAAAGCCGGCATCCACTGTGGGGTTCCACAGGGACGAACTTCACTGCTCTTCCCAGCTTTCAGGGAAGCTCCACATTGGCAGGATTAAACTAACCACTAAGGAGGGGTGGAGAGAATATTTGCATGCCTAATGGAAAGAGTACAGGCCTGGGAGGCAGAGGACCTGCGTTCTAATCTCAGTTTTGTGACATGCTGGCTGTGGGATCTCGGTTACTTCACTTCTCCGTGCCTTAGTTTTCTCATTTGTAAAACTGTAATTCAATATCTATTCTCCCGCCCACTTAGACTATGAACTCCATATGGGACAGGGACTGTGTCTGACCTGATTATTACGTAGCTACCACAGTGCTTAATGTACAGTGCGTGGCACTGTAGAGAAGCAGCGAGGCTTAGTGGAAAGAGCCTGGGCTTGGGAGGCAGAGGTCGTGGGTTCTAATCCCAGCTCCACCACTTGTCAGCTGTGTGACTTTGGGCAAGTCACTTAACTTCTTTGTGCCTCAGTTACCTCATCTGGAAAATGGGGATTAAGACTGTGAGCCCCACCTGGGACAACTTGATAACCTTGTATCTCCCCCAGTGCTTAGAACAGTGCTTGGCATATAGTAAGAGGTTAACAAATACCATCATTATTATTAATATTATTATATAAGTGCTTAGCAAATGCCAAAAATATTCTTATTTACTTTGAACACTTCCTGGACAGGGTTTAATCTTAAATTGAGAACATCAGGGAGTTTCCGGTGAGCCACACAGAAGAGCTAGCTTTCTGTTGAAAAGAAAATATTTATATTCAATTTCTGCTTCTGTTGTTCGGTTTGTCTGAACAACAGCTCTGGCTGGCCCTGGAGGAGAGAAATTCCCATCCATCACACCTAACCGGATGCCACCCTTGGCCCCTCCGGCCCCCTCAACTCCTTTTGAAACCACTGAGAAATTTGAAGTTGGGAGTCTTCTAACTCAAACTTGGGCAGAACATCAGGCTCTTGGGGTGACGGGGGACATCAGCTGCTCACTCAGGGAATTCAAAAAGACTATAATGAAAGACAAACAACCCAGGCTCTAATTTGAGCAGGAAACACCTGTAAACACTGCTGGAACCGAACAGCTGAGGATGAGAGAAGAGACGGGCAGAGAAACTTGTAACTGAAGCTGAGAGGGTGGAGGGGGAGCTGCTGACCCCAGCCATGCTTGTAACTCAAAGAATGATTTTCACCACCCGGAAGTGGAAGTTCCATTATTGTTCCTGATGCAACTGGCGACTCTAGCGTTTGATGGTATTTACTGAGCACTTACTGTGTACTAAGCATTTGGGAAAGTACAATGCTACACTGCATCGGTTGACACGTTCCCTGCAAACAAGGAGTTTACCGCCTAGAGGAGAAGACGGACACTAAAATAAATGAAGGCTATGGGCTTAACTGCTTTGGGGCTGAGGGTGGGGTGAATATCAAATGCTTAAAGAGCAGAGAGATCCAACTGCAACTCTGGGGTTTTCGGAAGCTAGCTGCAGAAAAAAGTCATCACGCTTCCAAACTCTAAATGTCCCGGGAAAGAGGCCCTCTACATTATGTGCTCCTCTCTCCCACACTACCTGGCCTCTCTTTAAGTTCTCCGCAGCCACCACGATCCTCACCAAACACCCCAAGCCCTCTGCTCTCCAAACCACAAAGCCTAACGACCAACAATGACTCATTTCCCAATCATCTCCTATACTGAGCCGTTCTTTCGACAAGATCAGGCAGCTCTGTGAGATCCAAAATGATCCTCGAACACCATCTTCGGCTTTGAGACCTGCCTATTCTGAGGGGAATTGTAGAAAGAACATACTGGCAATTTATTTATTTATATTAACGTCTCCCCCTCTAGACTTTAAGCTCATTGTGGACAGGGAATGTCTCTGTTTACAGTTGCACTGTAATCTCCCAAGCACTTAGTACAGCGCTCTGCACACAGTAAGAGTTCAATAAATACAACTGAATGAATGAATGGAAACATCCAAAGCAGTGGAAGAAACACATAGACAGCATATCACCACCAGTCCTACAATGATTGATTTTTTTAGCTATTTATTGAGCTCTTACTGTGTGCAGAACAATGAATTAAGTTCTTGGGAGAGTACAATCTAACAGTTGGTTGGCATGTTCCCTGCCCACAACGAGTTTACAGTCTAGAGGGGATAACTCCTATGAGGATAATTCCTGGGTCACACTAGCCAGCTATGATAACAATCGATCAATGGTATTTATTGATGACACGGTTTCCCCTGCTGCAAGAGGGGGCCTCATCTTCACCCACTCCCCAAGACTCACTGGGAAAGGGGGAAGAGTTGGATTTCTTCTTGCTCCTCAAAGCAGCTTTTGCACCATGACACCTCCCCATCCCTCTCCTTCTTTTCCTTTGAAGCCCATATCACTTACCTCTACCATCCACTCCAGATACTAGTCACAGTCATCTACCGCAGTTAGCATCTCTAGTCACTGTATGATCTCAACCCTCTTCAACTCTGAAATCCCTCCATCTGACCACAACCTCCACAGCTGTCTTCTTTCCTACACAGCTCCTCCCCACAAATCTACTCTTTCTCCCCACAAAGACCTCCGATCTTTTAACCCCAGTAACCATGCCTCCATTTAGCCCTTCTAATGATGACCAAACTGAAGACCTCAATACCACCCTCACATAAACAACCCTCTCTAAGGTCACCAGTGATCTCCTTCTTGCCAAATCCAATGGCCTCTACTCCATCCTAATTCTCCTCGACCACTCGGCTGCCTTCAATACTGTCGACCATCCCCTTCTCCTGGAAGTATTATCCAACTTCGGTTTCACTGACACTCTCCTCTCCTAGTTCTCCTCCTATCTGCTCATTCTCAGTCTTTTTCACAGGCTCTTCCTCTGCCTCCTCCCCGAACTATGGGTATCCTTAAGGTTCAGTTCTGGGTCCCCTTCTGTTCTCCATCTACACCCACTCCCTTGGAGAACTCATTCACTTCCATGGCTTCAACTTCCACCTCTATGCGAATGATACCCAAATAATAATAATAATGATGTCATTTGTTAAGCACTAAGTGCAAAGCACTGTTCTAAGTGCTGGGGAGGATACAAGGTGATCAGGTTGTCCCACGTGGGGCTCACAACCTTCATCCCCATTTTACAGATGAGGTAACTGAGGCACAGAGAAGTGAAGTGACTTGTCCAAAGTCCCACAGCTGACAAGCGATGGAGCCGGGATTTGAACCCATGATATCTGACTCCCAAGCCTGTGCCCCTTCCACTGAGCCACGCTGCTTCTCTACCCAAATTTACATCTCGCCCCCGATCTCTCTCCCTCTCTGCAGGCTCCTATCTCCTCTTCCCTTCAAGACATCCCTACTTGGATGTCCTCCCTTCAGCTCAAACTTAACATGACTACAGCAGAACCTCTTATCTTCTCACCTAAACCTTGTCCTTCCCTTGACTTTCTCATCACTGTAGACAGCACCGTCATCTTTCCTGCATCACAAGCCTGTAACCTTGGCCTTATTCTTGACTCTTCTCTCTCATTCAACCTACACATTCAATCTATCACTAATTCCTGTCAGTTCAACTTTCACAACACTGCTAAAATCCTTCCTTTCCTCTCCATCCAAACTGTTACCACATTAATTCAAGCACTTATCCTATCCAAATTTGATTACTATATCGCCTCTTTGCTGACCTCACTGCCTCCTGACTCTTCCCTCTCCAGTCCATACCTCCCTCCACTGCCCGGATCATTTTTCTACAGAAACCATCAGTCCATGTATCCTCACTCCTCAAGAACCTCCAGTGGCTGTACATCCACCTCCTCAACAAACAGAAATGCCTTACCACAGGCTTTAAAGCACTCAATCACCTCGTCCCATTCTACCTCACCTCTCTATCTCCTACTACAACCCAGCCCACACACTTCGCTCCTCTAATGCCAACCTATTCGCTGTACCTTGATCTCTTCTATCTCGCCACTGACCTCTCACCCACATCCTGCATCTGGTCCGGAACACCCTCCCTCTTTATATCCAACAGACAATTACACTCCCCACCTTCAAAGCCTTATTGAAGGCCCATATCCTCCAAGAGGTCTTCCCTGACTCACTCCTCATTTCCTCTTTTCCCACTTATTTCTGCCTCATCCGGACTTGCTCCTTTTATTCACCACCCCCACCCTCAGCCCACAGCACTTATGTACATATCCATAATTTATTTATTGACATTAATGTCTGTCTCCCCCTCTTAACTGTAAATTCATTATGGGCAGGGAATGTGTCTGTTATATTGTTCTGTTATATTCTCCCAAGTGCTTTGAACAGAGCCCTGCTCACCGTAAGTGCTCGATAAATACAATTGATTGATTGATTGATTGATTATCAAGGGCTTCCTGTGTGCAGGGCACTGTCCTAAGCCCCTGGGAGAGTACAGTACAACAGAATTGGTAGACTCATCCCCTGCCCACAAGAAGCTAAAGGTCTAGAAGGGGAGACAGCGTGGCTCAGTGGAAAGAGCCCGGGCCTTGGAGTCAGAGGTCATGAGTTCAAATCCCAGCTCTGCCACTTGTCAGCTGTGTGACCGTGGGCAAGTCACTTCACTTCTCTGTGCCTCAGTTACCTCATCTGTAAAATGGGGATTAAGACTGGGAGCCCCACGTGGGACAACCCGATGGCCCTGTGTCTACCCCAGCACTTAGAACAGTGCTCTGCACATAGTAAGCGCTTAACAAATACCAACATTATTATTAAATAAATTACGGATAGATACATAGGGCTGTGGGATGGAAGGTAGGGTGAATAACGAATACTTAAAACAGGATGGATCCAAGTGCAGTGACGGCAACAGCAGGTAAATGGAATTGCATTCACCCCTTTCCCTTGCCACCTTCCCTTCCTCTCCCCACCGCTTTCCCATTTGACCAAAGCGCACGGTCCCAGCCGCGCATGCCACTGCCACTGCTGTCCTGCCCTCCTCCCCCGAATGTCTCCTGTATTGGACAGGCTTCACCCCCGTGTCCTGCGTCAGGCGGAACTCCAGGCGTCTCTCACCGCCATCACATATAACCCAGCACCATTGCCCAGTTCCCACTTCTAGCCCCACCTGGCCTTCCCAGCCCAGCCGGGGAGAAGAGACCCAGGGACGGATCGGGGCAGACAGGCGCAGCTGTCCCTGGGGGCAAATTGGCCCTGTTCTTAACCGTCCCCCTGCCCCTCCCCTTCTGGGCTAGAGGTGTGGCTAGGACGATGAGGTTGGGATGGGAGTGGGTGTCAAAGTTACATACAATGCTGGGGCCCGGGGACGGGAAGACTGAAGATGAGCAGGCTAAGATGGGCTTCAAGGCTTGGCTCTCCTCAATCTGACCCTACCTTCCCCGCTTTCTCTTGTCCTGCAGTTCCCCAGCTCTCCGTCTTCATTCCTCCCATGCCAGTCTCTTAGCCTTACCTGACCTATATCCGTTCTCTTGCTCAGACTGTTCCCCCCAGCTTAGAATCCTTCAGGCAGACCACAGGCAGACCACAGCTCTTCCCACATTCAAAGCTCTCCTAAGACCCCAACTCCTCCAATAAGCTTCACCTGACTCATTTCCCAGTCCCCTGAGCCCTTTCATCCCTTCAACCACCTCGAGCCTCAATGAACCAGCGTCGTTGTCTACATGGCTGCTCAATGTATTTTATTTCGATGACTAAGGACAGTTGGTCTGAATCAGAGCAAGAAAGGCTCTAACCTTCTCCAAGAGGAAGAGGGAGACCACAAACACCACACAGCAAGAGGGAAGTGCCTCGGGATGACTGAGGGCAGTTGTCGGGAACAGATACGTCAACGTTTTCGAGGAACGTATCACAGTTATTTCATGTGGGGTCTGGCTGGACATGCGATTGGCAGGCATCTCAAAGCAAACTCAAAGGAGTCGGGCTGGGGGAGGCATGTGGTGAGGGAAGGGTATGGTCAAAAATAGGAGGGGAACAGTTTTCATCCACATGGGTGGGTGGAGAGGAAGCCAAAGCAGAGGAAAATGAAACCCAGGTCCCGAAATCTCAGAGCCCGAAAATGGCTGCCCCTCACGGGAATCTGCGTTGGCGGCCTCATCGGTTATAGCCTGCCGAATTTTTCACCCTCTTTATGACGGCCCTGGGTGGAAATCTCCTTTTAACCGGATCCCCAAGGATGCTAAAAATTCACTGTCACATTTCCTGGAACCTCCCTGTACATGCTCAGCTGCTAGAATCCCTTCAGAGGCAGAGTAAAGACGCACTCCTGACACATTTGGGATGAGGCAAAGTTGTTAATAGCCCCATCCTGCCACTCCCCTCATTCAGGAGCAGACACCAATGTTGACAAAGTGGCACCCTTACAGGTCCTAGGAAACCCCCTGTAGGAAAATGTGACATATTTTGGCCTATTTCCCTCTTCCAAAGAACAGGAAGTGATATGAAAGAAAGGGAGGGTCCTTCTCTGTCTACAGAGAGCAGAAACACAAACCGAGGCGGCTGCCCTTCCCTGCGACATGTCTGTATGTGGGTTCTTTCCCCGAGGCTCCCTGGGAAGGTTGATTAATCAATTAATTAGTGGTACTTACTGAGCGCTTACTGTGTGCAGAGTATTGTACTAAGCACTTGAGGGAGTACAATAGTGTTGGTAGCTTTAGCCTTGACTCTCAGTAGTGCTTGTAAATAACGATAGTCTGCAAGGAAATCTGGGAGCTGGAACTATTTCTGCATTACAGACAAGCACAAGAACTATTTCTGGATTACATACAAACCCATGTGAACCATTTCGACAATACAAACACACATAAACTAGTTCTGCATTACAGGCAAACATATGTGAATTATTCCTTTCTGCAAAAGAGGCAAACACCCATAAAGTATTTCTGCATTTTGGGCAAACGCAAATGACCTATTTCTGGATTAAAGACAAACGTGAACAATTTCTGGATTAACGGCAGGCCCCACCCTCAGTATTTTCATAAAGGCTGGGTTTTGCTTCAATTTTACAAAACAAAGGGCCTATTATTGCTAAATACCAATGTTCCCACTTCGGCTTCTGGTGTGTCAGAAGCTGTGTGTGTGTGTGTATGTATATGTGTGTGCATGTGCATGCATTACAATATTTTAATCTTTACAAAAAGCTGCCCTTAACCCAAAAGAACAAAAACACCATCTAGAAAGCTCTCTCAGGTTTGTCCTCACCCCCAGCTAGGAGTAGTTCTTCCAGCACAGCAGTGGCAGAGGAAAGATCGGCTTTAAACAGGCCGTCAGTCAGTCAGCAGGCCAGCTGGGGCTGCCATCCTCCTGAAAGGAGTCACACGAGACTCTCCGGTGGCCCCCTCCCTTGTCCCCAAACTCTTTTTGCCGCTTCCCAGTTGCCTGACAACCAAGAAGTATGCTTACTTGGCGGTTCTCTTTTTTTAATAGTATTTGTTAGGCTTACTATGTTTCAAGCACTATTTTAAGTGCTGGGGTAGATCAGCAAACAATTGTATTTACTGAGTACTTATTATGTTTGGAGGACTGTACTGAGCACTTGGGAGGGGTAATAATAATAATAATGATGGTTTTTGTTAAGCACTTACTATGTGTCAAGTCCTATTCTAAGTGCTGGGCAGATATAAGCTAATCCAGTTGAACACTGTCCCTGTCCCACATGGGGCTCACAATCTTAATCCCCATTTTACAAATGAGGTAACTGAGGCACAGAGAAACTAAATGACTTGCCCAATTAAGTGACTTGTCACACTGCAAACAAGTGGCAGAGCCACTTGTTAAACCAGAATTAAAACCCAGGTCCTTCTGACTCCCAGGGCTGTGCTCTATCCACAAGACCATGCTGCTTCCCGAGTACAATATAACAGAATCAGCAGACACACTCCTTGCCCATAACGAGCTTACAGTCTAGAGGACTAGACTGTATCTATAGGGTAGATTCAAGTTAATCAGGTCAGACAGACCCAGATTCTGGCCCATGTGGGGCTCACAGTCTAAGCAGAAGGAAGAACAGCTACGAGTTCCCATTTTACAGATGAGGTAACTGAGGCACAGAGAAATTAAGTGACTCACCCAAGGTCACACAGCAGACAAGTGACAGAGCTGAGATTAGTATCCAGGTCCTCTGGCTCCCGGGCCCATGCTTTATCTAGTAGGTCAAACTACTTCCCAAACTTTTGCCAAGCATGTTGATCCACTCTTCCCCACCTCTTTCAATCAATCAATCACATTTATGCAGTGCTTACTGTGTGCAGGACACTGTATTAAGCACTTGGGAGAGAACGACACACTATAACAGAGATGTCCTGAAGGCAGGAGGAAATGCAAGTTTGCAGAGGAGAGAGGACAGAGTTGGAGATTTGGGAATCATCTATACAGAGATGGTAGTTGAAGCCATGGAGCAAATGACCTCTCGAAGGAGTGGGTGTAGCTGCTGAAAGGAACCTGAACTGAATCTTGAGGCACCTCCACAGTTAGCGGATGGGAGGCAGAGGAGGAGCCTGTGAAAGGGACGGAGAAAGAGAAGTTGGAGGGATAGGAGAACCAGGAGAGGACAGTGTCAGTGTATCCAAGTGTAGATGATGTTTCCAAGAGAAGGAGATGCTCCTCGGTGTTAAAGGCAGCAGAAAGATCGAGGAGGATTTGGATGGAGTAGAACTCTGTATCTTACCATCCAAGCCCTGACCTCCCCATGAGCTTCCCATCGTTTTAGACAGCACCACCATCCTTCCTGTCTCACAATCTCGTAATCTTGGCATTATCCTTGACTCCTCTCTCTCATTCAACCCACACATTCAATCTATCATTAAATCCAGGCTGTTCAACCTTCCCAACATCACTAAAAGCCTCCCTTTCCTCTCCATCCAAATTCCTACCATGTAAATCCAAGCACCTACCCTATCCTGCTTTGATTAATCTATCAGCTTCCTGGCTGACCTCCCTGCCTCCTGACTCCCTCTAGTCCAGTCCATACTCAACTTTGCTGGCCAGATCATTTTTTTTTTACAAAAATATTCAGTTCACGTTTCCCCCCTCCTAAAGAACCTCCAGTCATTGCCCATCAACCTTCACATCGAACAGAAACTCTTTATCTTTGGCTTTACGGCACTTAATCAGCTCTCCCCCTCCTACCTAACCTCAGTAATGGCCTACTACAACCCATCCTGCATACCTGTGCACTCTGCTCCTCTAAAACCAACCTAATCTATGAAGCTCGATCTCATCTATCCATCCACTGATCCCTTGTTCATGTTTTTCCTTGGGCCTGGCACTTCTTCCCACTTTGTATCCACTCTCCCTACCTTCAAAACCTTTCTAAAATCACATCTCCTCTAAAAGGCCTTTCCAAACTTAGAATCTTTATTTCTCCTCTCCTCCCTCCCTTTTGTGTCAATTATGAAATTGGGTGTGTACCTCAAGCATTTTTGATAGTCACCCCAGGCCCACACAGCACTTCTGTGAATATTCTTATATCATACTAATTCGCCTATCCCTAATCTATTTTAACGTCCGTCTCCTTGTGTAGGCTGTAACCTCCACTGGGCAGGGATCACAGCTACCCACTGTATTGTACTGTACCTTTCCAGCTGCTTAGTACAGTGCTCTACACACAGTAAGCGGTCAGTAAATACTGCTGTTTGACAGATTGATAAAACACTGAAACTGCACATGAGGTTTAGCGCTGTTGGTGGCAAGGAGAATCTTGTCTGACACCTTTCTAGATTGAAAAGCTCTCTAGTTTCTAAAGAAAAATAAATATGTTGACCTTGAGGTCAAAGAATACCAGTTTTACTCCTGGCCTAGAGGAAACAGCACGGGCCTGGGAGTTAGAGGACATGCCTGCTTCGCTACATGCCTGCTGTGTGACTTGGGTAAGTGACTTCACTTCTCAGTGACTCAGTTACCTTATTTGTAAAATGGGGATTAAGACTGTGAGCCCCCTAAGGGACTCCATTATTCTATTCCACCCTGACTACTGCTTCTGCCTTCTCACTGACCTGCTGACTTCCTGTCTCTCCCTACTCCAGTCCATACTTCACTCTGGCACGGATCATTTATCAGCAAAAATGTTCAGTCCATATCTCCTCATTCTTCAAAAACCTCCAATGGCTACCCATCCACCTCCACATCCAACAGAAATTCCTTACCAACGGTTATAAAGCACCCAATCATCTCACCTCCACCTACCCTGCTTCACTCATCTCCTACCACAATCCAGCCTGCACACTCCGTTCCTCTCATAACAGCTTTCTCACTGTGCCTCAGCCATGTCTGTCTCACCGCTGACTCCTTTCTCATGTCCTCCCCCTTGCCTGGAACTCCCTCCCCCTCCATATCCGCCAGACCACCACTGTCTCCACCTTCAAAGAATTATTAAGGTCACCTCTCCTCCAAGAGACCTTCCCCGATTAAGCCCTTTTTTCCCTGGTTTGCTCTCCTTTCTGTGCCATCTATGCACCTGGATCTATGACCTTGAGACAATTGATATTCGCCCCACTCCCCAACACACAGCACTTATGCACATATCTTTAAATTATATACTATATATCATTTATTCATGTTAATATCTGTCTCCCCCTCTAGATTGTAAGCTCACTGTGGGCAGGGAATGTATCTGTTAATTTTGCTGCATTATGCTCTCCCAAGCGCTTAGTAGAGTGCTCTGTACATAGGAAGTGCTCAGTAAAGGCCACTGATTGATTGTACCTCAATCTCATCTATCTCACCGGTGACCTCTAGCCCATGTCCACCCCCAGGACTGTAACACCCTACCCCTTCATATCCAACAGACCATCACTCTCCCCATCTTCAAGGTCCTATTGAAGGTACATTTCCTCCAACAGGTCATCTCTGACTAGATCCTCATTTCCTCTTATCCCACTCCCTTCTGCGTTGCTCTTGCACGTGTTTTTTGCACCCTTTATCCACCCTTCACCCCTACAGCACATATTTAAATATCCATAATTTATTTATATGAATGTCTTTCTCCCACTCTGTTATCCCGTTGTGGGCAGGGTACGTTTGTTTTTGCCAACTCTGCTATATTGTACTCTCCCAAGCACTTAGTAGAGTGCTCTGCATATAGTAAGTGGTCAATAAATAGGATTTACTCTGGGCAGTTGGTGGGCAAAAAAGGTACCATTTCTCCTCTTGCAGGGTTTAAATGTTGGTATTCTCTGTTAACCCCTCCTTCAGCCCCATAGCACTTATGTACAGATCCATATTTATTTATATTAATGTCCATCTCCCCTTCTAGACTGTAGACTCATTAACAGCAGGGAATGAGCCTACCAACTCTGCTATACTGGCACAGTATGCTCTCCCAAGTACTTAGTACAGTGCTCTGCAAATGGTGAGTGTTAGGTAAATACGATTGATCATTCACTATGATCTATGCAATGGTAGTTGTAGTAATGTTATTTATTAAACGCTTATTTATACTCTATTGTACTATTTTAAACATTTTCTAAAATATTCTAAATGGTTCTATATTTAACCTATACTACATACTCTATTCTATCACCTAAATACCATTAATGATGATAATAATAGTTGTGGTATTTGTTAAAATCTTACCATTTCCCAAGTACTGTTGAGAAGTAGTGTGGCCTAGTGGAAAGAGCACAGGCCTGGGAGTCAAAGGACCCGAGTTCTAATCTTTGTTCTGCCACTTTTACTCTGTGTGATCTTGGGCAAATCATTTAACTTTGTGTCTGAGTTATCTCATCTGGAAAACGGCGATTAAGACTGTGAGCCCCATATAGGTCATGGACAGTGACCAACCTGATTGCAGAGAAGCAGTGTGGCTCAGTGAACAAAGCCTGGGGTTGGGAGTCAGAGGTCATGGGTTCTAATCCCGGCTCCATCGCTTGCCAGCTGTGCGACTTTGGGCAAGTCACTTAACTTCTCTGTGCCTCAGTTACCTCATCTGTAAAATGGGGATTAAAACTGTGAGCTCCACAGTGGGACAACCTGATCACCTTGTATCCTCCCCAGGGCTTAGAACAGTGCTTTATACATAGTAAGCACTTAACAAATACCACTATTATTATTATTATCTTGGATCTACTCCAGTGGTTAGTTTGGTACCTGGCATATAGTAAGACTTAACAAATGCCATTAAAGAAAAAGGCACTAGAGTAGATACAAGATAATCAGGTTATACACACCCCAGCCCCATATGGGGCTTACAGTCTAAGCAGGAGGGAGAACAGGTAGTGAATCTGCATTTTACAGTTGAGGAAACCATTCTAAACTATTGTCTCTTTTGACTACTGTCTACAGTGATGGGAAAAAAACTGGGGAGGACAGGATTTGGGTGGGAGTTTACTTCTGGACATGTTTAGTTTGAGGTGTTGGCAGGATATCTAGGTAGAGATTTCCTGAAGACAGGAAGAAATGCGAGAAAGCAGGGAAGGGGAGAGGTCAGGGTTGGAGTCATAGATTTGTGAATCATCTGCATAGATTTGGAAGTTGAAGCCATGGGAGCGAATGAGTTCTCCAAGGGAGTGAGTGTAAGTAGAGAATGGAAGGGGACCTAGAACTGAGCCCTGAGGGACCCCCCACTGTCAGAGGGTGGGAGGCAGAGGAGGACTCTGTTGATTTGTACATTCCAAGCGCTTAGTACAGTGCTCTGCAAATAGTAAGCGCTCAATAAATACTATTGAATGAATGAATGAATGACTCAAAAAAATAAACTGAGAAGGCGTGGTCAGAGAGTTAGGAGGAGAACCAAGAGAGGACAGAGTCAGTGAATCCAAGGTCTGATAAAGTTCATGGAGAAGGGGATGGTCTAAACTATACTGTACCATTTTATACTATATTACACTACAATATACTGTTCTATGCACTATTCTCAACTAGTGTTCTAGTTGTATTCTGTATTACACTACATTATATTGCACAGCCTTATACACTATTCTAAACTAGCCTATACTATTCTATACTGCACTGAACTATACTATGCTATGCTAAAACACTCTATTATACTTCCATTCAGTGTGTGACCCTGGTGAGCAGAAGTAAACTACCTCAAATTAGACATTAGAAAAATAATTGGAAATCCCCATTAGAATGGGTTTTTTTTTCAAAATCACAAATCATTTGAGAAATGGAATCAACATCCCCTCCACAGGAAATAAGAATCTCAAATCCAATTCATTCAAAATAAACCTTAGTAATAATCGTGGCATTTGTTAAGCGCTTACTACATGTCAATCATTGTATTACATACTAGCATAGATACGAGATGATCAGGTTGGATACAGACTCTATCCCAGGTGGGGCCCGTAGTTTAAGTTGTCAAGGAGAACAGGTATTGAACTTCCAAATTACAGATGAGGAAACTGAGGCTCAGAGAAGTAAAGCAGTTTGCCCAAGGTCAAGCAGCAAGGCCGAATGGTGTGGACCTGGGAGTCAGAAGGACCTGGGTTCTAATCCTAGCTCTGCCAGTTTTCTTTTGTGAGACCCTGGACAAGTTACTTCACTTCTCTGTGCCTCAGTTCCCTCACCTGAAAAATGGGAATTAAGACAGTGAGCCCATGTGGAACAGGGATTGTGTCCAAGGCAATTGGCTTATATCTACCCCAGAAGCAGCATGGCTTAGTGGAAAGAGCATGGGCTTGGGAGTCAGAGGTTGGGAGTCGGAGGTTGTGGGTTCTAATCCCAACTCCACCATTTGTCAGCTGTGTGACTTTGGGCAAGTCACTTAATTTCTCTGTTCCTTAGTCACCTCATCTGTAAAATGGGAATTAAGACTGTGCGCCCCATGTGGGACACCTGATAACCTTGTATCTACCCCAGCACTTAGAACAGTGCCTGGCGCATAGTAAGTGCTTAAGTATTATTACTATTATTATTATGTTATTATTAAGCAAGCAGTAGAAGCAAGATTAAAACCCAGATCCCAGGCCCTTGCTCTTTCCATTAGGCCACACTACTTCTCCAGCCTTCAAGCCTTCATTAGAAGCAATCTTTTCTTGTGGAAGTTTCTGAAACAGAAGCATCCTGCTGAGGCATTCTTCTCAGGGATGGCCACAGGTTTAAAAAGTCTTCGGAAGTTCAGGCAGACGGGCAGTGTCGATTCTAACCCAACACTGCTCAATTTCTTTTCCACCCAAACAGAAAAATTACTCCAAATGGTGTCATTCTTCAAATAGAAAACATATTTCCAGGGTTATATGATGCTAAGGAACATGACACTGAAGTTCTAAATGCAGCATAAACAAATGTTCCCCAGAAATAACCGCATGCAGTGTATCCTCGTGGAAAGAGCATGGGTCTGAGAGTCAGAGGATCTGAATTCTCATCCCACACCAATACTTGTCTGCTCTGTGACCTTGCAAGTCACTACTCTGTGATTCAGTTTTCTCATCTGTAAAATGGGAATTAAATATTTTTTTCTCCTCCATGGGGACACGGACTGTGCCCAAACTGATTAACTTGTATCTACCCCAGAGCTTAGAACAGTGTTTGGCACATAGTATGCACTTAATAATATATCAATATTAAATACAACCAGAAACAACATGACCTAGTGGAAAGAGCATAGGCCTGGGAGTCAAAGGACCTGGGTTCTAATCCCAGCTCCGCCACTTGTCCGCTGTGTGACCTTGGGTAAGTTATTTAACTTCTCTGTGCCTCTGTTCCCTCATCTGGAAAACAGGGATTAAAATGGTGAGCTCCGTGTGGGACATGGACTGTGTCCAGCCCGATTAAATTGTATCTATCCCAGTGTTTACGGCAGTGCCTAGCACAGAGTAAACACTTAACTGATTCCACGGGTGGGATAGTGTCTGCTAATTCTGTTGTATCATACTCTCGCAGGCACTAAGTACAGTGCTCTGCATTTAGTGTTTAATAAATACCACCGACTGATTGATTAAAAAACATTAATTATCATTATTGTGCCTTTAGGCACCCATCCCCAAATCAAGGGGACCCTATCTTTCTGTCTCTGGGTTTCATGGATAAGATTTGGGAGAGCAGGGTTGGACTTGTCTTCTTGGGCATCGTTTTTTCATTTTTGAAGATTTGTGCTTCCCCGTTTAGACTGTGAGCCCATTATTGGGCAGGGATCGTCTCTATCTGTTGTCGAACTGTACATTCCAAGCGCTTAGAACAGTGCTCTGCACATAGTAAGCGCTCAATAAATACTACTGAATGGATGAACGAATGAATTTGGGTGGGAAATCAGGAATGGGTAAGAAATTTTCATTGATCTAGGCTGTGGTATAGTTTGGGGGCCTGGTTGATTTTACTTCTCCCTTCTCCAAATGGATGGAGTTCACACTATGCCCTCTGTGGGTTAGAGCTGAAACCTTCAGGGAACCTGGGAATCTGTGTTCTTTCAGGAAGCAGATTATTATTCCACACATCAGACAAAACTGATAAAACAGCAGCCCACTCCCTATCGAAAGAAACACACCCTTTGTGTTTGCAAAGACTGTTTATTTCCCTAAACCTTGGAACGGAAGCCACCCATCTATCTTGCTCAGGGTGAGTCAGAAAATCAAGTCTGAAGATTTAGAACAATAAACTGTAACTTTCCTCCCCATGGGTAGAAAGCAGAAAGCTTAAACCTGGGAACCCATTTGTCAGAAGGCAATCATGGGTCAAACCAGCTGGACCAGAATCCCATACCCTCTGCCCCCTCCTAGCTAAACTCTCCATGCTTCACACTCCCTCAGCTCCTGACTATGGGTCCTGACTCAACTCCCTCAGCACCAGCAGCCTGTTGGGGAGGGTTAGGGATGGCAGGGAGGAAAGCCTGGAGGTGGAAGAAGGAGGGCATGGTGATTTGTATTTGTTAAGCACTTATTGTGTGCCAGAGACTGTACGAAGCGCTGGGCTGGATACAAGCAAATCATTGTGGGTTGGACACGGAACCTGTCCCACGTGGGGCTCACGCTCTCAATCCCTATTTTGCAGATGAGGTAACAGGCACAGAGAAGTAAAATGACTTGTCCAAGGTCACACAGCAGATGAGTGGCAGAGCTGGGATTAAAAACCATGACTTTCTGCCTGAGATGTTCTTCCCCTTGATTCTATTTATTGCCATTGTTCTTGTCTGCCTGTCTCTCCCAATTAGACTGTATGTCCGTCAAAGGGCAGGGACTGTCTCTGTTGCCGATTTGTACATTCCAAGCGCTTAGTACAGTGCTCCGCACATAGTAAGCGCTCAATAAATACTATTGAATGGATGAATGAATGCCTCTCTCCGGGCTCTGTCTACTATGCCACGCTGCTTCTCAGTGGGCAGCGAGGACCTCCTGAAGGGAGTAGTATGCCAGGGCTGGGGGGCACAAGAACACTGTCTTCCTGGTGGGGAGCCTCAGCGCTGCCATCCCACAGTGCCACAAGGGCTCCTGTGATCCTGCCAGATGCCAACCATCCTTCCACCCAAGGAACCCATCACTGGCCTCCCCTTTGCCCTGTGGCAGACTGAGAGGGACGACACGGAAAATGCCCCAGTGATAGAAGAGGGGGAGCTCCCCCGGCTTGTGCAGCTCACAGCCAGCTACTAATGTCCCAGAAGTTGTTGGCTAGGGGGTTTCTATTGGGGGTCGGGATCAGGGTCAGGATCCCCAAGAAACACAGGTCTGCTGGTCCATCATCAACAGCACTGACTGAGCACCTAGTTCTGTGCGCTGTACAAAATGCAAGAGAATAATAATAATAATAATGTTGGTATTTGTTAAGCGTTTAGTATGTGCCGAGCACTGTTCTAAGCCCTGGGGGAGATACAGGGTAATGAGGTTGTCCCACATGAGGATACTGTCCTTGACCTCAAGGAATTTACAATCTAATGAGTTCCTCTCTTCTGGCTTAAGGAGGGGCTGGAGAGA
Organism: Ornithorhynchus anatinus; assembly: GCF_004115215.2. Taxonomy (NCBI): domain Eukaryota; kingdom Metazoa; phylum Chordata; class Mammalia; order Monotremata; family Ornithorhynchidae; genus Ornithorhynchus; species Ornithorhynchus anatinus. The sequence goes on along the minus strand of NC_041728.1, from coordinate 101,583,527 downwards.
GAATGCTATATCCCAAAGAGCTAGGTATCAATAGGTCTGCTGCCCATGCTGTAGATGCTGGCCATCGGAATTGAAGTGACACAGTCTCCCCGCCCACACACATATCTAGAATCTGAGAGTCAGATGGACCCGGGTTCTAATCTCAGCTCCACCAGTTGTCTGCTGTATGACCTTGGGCAAGTGACTTCACTTCTCTGGGCCTCAGTTTCCTCACCTGTAAAATGGGGATAAAGACCATGCACGCCATGTGGGCTAGGGGCTGTGTCCAACATGATTAGCTTGCATCTACTCTAGTGCTTAGTATAATGCATGGCACATAGTGAGCACTTAACAAATACCATTTTATATACATATACATATATATATATATATATATGTTGATAGATTGGCTGAGGGTGATGAGATAATAATGGTATTGTTAAGCACTATGTGCCATGCATCGTACTAAGCACTGAAGTAGATGCAAGCTAATCATTCATTCAATAGTATTTATTGATCGCTTACTATGTGCAGAGCACTGTACTAAGCGCTTGGGATGAACAAGTCGGCAACAGATAGAGACAGTCCCTGCCGTCTGACGGGCTTACAGTCTAATCGGGGGAGACGGACAGACAAGAACAATGGCAATAAATAGAGTCAAGGGGAAGAACATCTCATAAAAACCGATGGCAACTAAATAGAATCGAGGCGATGTACAATTCATTAACAAAATAAATAGGGTAACGGAAATATATACAGTTGAGCGGACGAGTACAGTGCTGTGGGGATGGGAAGGGAGAGGTGGAGGAGCAGAGGGAAAAGGGGAAAAGAGGGTTTAGCTGCGGAGAGGTAAAGGGGGGGTGGCAGAGGGAGTAGAGGGGGAAGAGGAGCTCAGTCTGGGAAGGCCTCTTGGAGGAGGTGAGTTTTAAGTAGGGTTTTGAAGAGGGGAAGAGAATCAGTTTGGCGGAGGTGAGGAGGGAGGGCGTTCCAGGACCGCGGGAGGACGTGGCCCGGGGGTCGACGGCGGGATGGGCGAGACCGAGGGACGGTGAGGAGGTGGGCGGCGGAGGAGCGGAGCGTGCGGGGTGGGTGGTAGAAAGAGAGAAGGGAGGAGAGGTAGGAAGGGGCAAGGTGATGTAGAGCCTTGAAGCCTAGAGTGAGGAGTTTCTGTTTGGAGCGGAGGTTGATAGGCAACCACTGGAGTTGTTTAAGAAGGGGAGTGACATGCCCAGATCGTTTCTGCAGGAAGATGAGCCGGGCAGCATGTATATATATTGATAGATTGGCTGAGGGTGATGAGATAATAATAATGATGATGGTATTTGTTAAGCCCTTACTATGTGTCAAGCACTGTTCTAAGTGCTGGGATAGATACAAGCTGCTTAGAGAAGCAGCGTGGCTCAGTGGAAAGAGCCCGAGCTTGGGAGTCAGAGGTCATGGGTTCGAATCCCGGCTCTGCCACTTGTCAGCTGTGTGACTGTGGGCAAGTCACTTAACATCTCTGTGCCTCAGTTACTTCATCTGTAAAATGGGGATTAAGACTGTGAGCCTCATGTGGGACAACCTGATTACCCTGTATACCCCAGCGCTTAGAACAGTGCTCTGCACATAGTGAGCGCTTAACAAATACCAACATTATTATTATTATTATTACTACAAGGTCATCAGGTTGTCCCACATGGGGCTCACAGTCTTAATCCCCATTTTACAGAGGAGGTAACTGAGGCAGAGCGAAGTGAAGTCACTTGCCCTAAGTCACACAGCAGACAAGTGGTGGAGCCGGGATTAGAACCCATGACCTCCAACTCCTAGATCCTTGCGCTTTACCCTAAGCCATGCTGATATTTTTCTAGCGACCACCATTGGGATCAGGCACGTCTAGCAACCGGAGTTTCAGCCACTCTAGATGGCACCTGCTCACGTCCCGATCCAGTTTCCCCGCAACCGTCGAGCCCCTTACTAGGCCGGGAATGTGTTAGTCTGGCCGGGGACAGTCCGAACCTGTCTCATGAGTTCCTCCTGGCGCATTCGGATTCTCTCCCTCTCCATCTGGATCCTCTGAAGCCTCAGCTTCTGCTGCTGCTGCTGCTGGGTGGTCAGAGCGTTGGGAAGATTCAGGAGTCCGGCCTGGGGGTTCGGGTTAGGGTGGGGCTGCTGAGACATGGCAGTGCCCGAAGCCATCTGCTGCTGCTGCTGCTGTTGCGGTGGCGGCTGCTGCTGCTGCTGCTGCTGCTGCTGATTCATCACTGAAGGAAGGAAGGAACACAGTCGGTGAGGGTGAAGAGTCTGCCCCGTGGGTTTCCCAAATTCTGGATGAAGGGAGCTCATCAAGGTGGGAATCCTAATCTCTGCCATGGTTATGGTCTCCCTGGGATCTGGTTCCAGCCGCTGAGATAATCTCACCTACTCTTGGGCTTCTTTCATTCAATAGTATTTATTGAGCGCTTACTATGTGCAGAGCAACATACTCAGTGCTTGGAATGTACAATTCGGTTTCGAGGGACCAGCACATACGGACCCTCGGAGAGCCATTTCTCACCTGAGAGACAGGTGTGTGTGCCTGTGAGTGAGAGAGAGAGAGAGAGAGAAAGAGAGAGACAGAGAGTATGTGTGTGTGTGTGAGACAAGGGGCATGTGCGTGCACATGTAAACTGCTGGCAACTGAAGGGAAATATCGCCTTAAGCCTTCTTAGAGAAGGAGCCTGGCGCAGTGGTTACAGCACAGGCTTAGGAGTCAGAAGGTCATGGGTTCTAATCCCGGCTCCTCCACTTGTCTGCTGTGCGACCCTGAGCAAGTCACATCACTTCTCTGATCTTTCTTTCCAAGATCCTAGAACGAGTCATCTACACTCGCTGCTTAGAATTCCTTAACTCCCATTCTCTCCTGGACCCCCTCCAATCTGGCTTCCGTCCCCTCCACTCTACCGAGACTGCTCTCTCTAAGGTCACCCATGACCTTCTTCTTGCCAAATCCAATGGCTCCTACTCCATTCTAATCCTCCTTGACCTCTCAGCTGCCTTTGACACTGTCGACCATCCCCTTCTCCTCCACACCTTATCTCACCTCCGCTTCGCGGACTCTGTCCTATCTCAGTTCTCCTCTTATCTCTCTGGCCGGTCATTCTCAGTCTCCTTTGCTGGCTCCTCCTCCCCCTCCCATCCTCTGTTGGTGTTCCTCAAGGGTCAGTTCTTGGCCCTCTTCTGTTCTCTATCTACCCTCCCTCCCTCGGTGAACTCATCTGCTCTCCTGGCTTCAAGTATCATCTCTATGCAGATGACACACAGATCTACATCTCTGCCCCTGTCCTCTCCCCCTCCCTTCCGACTCGTATCTCTTCCTGCTTCCAAGACGTCTCCACCTGGATGTCTGCCCGCCACCTAAAACTGAACATGACCAAGACTGAGCTCCTCATCTTCCCTCCCAAGCCCGGACCTCTCCCTGACTTCCCTATCACCGTGGATGGTACGACCATCCTTCCCGTCTCTCAAGCCCGCAACCTCGGTGTCATCTTTAACTCGGCTCTCTCGTTCATCCCACACATCCGATCCGTTACCGAGGCCTGCCGGTCTCACCTTTATAATATTGCCAAGATCCGCCCTTTCCTCTCCACCCAAACGGCTATCTTACTGGTACGGGCTCTCATAATATCCCGGCTAGATTACTGTGTCAGCCTGCTCTCTGATCTCCCTTCCTCCTCTCTCTCCCCACTCCAGTCTATACTTCACTCCAGTGCCCGGCTTATCTTCCTGCAGAAACGCTCTGGGCATGTCACTCCCCTTCTTAAAAACCTCCAGTGGTTGCCTATCGACCTCCACATAAAACAAAAACTTCTCACTCTAGGCTTTGAGGCTGTCCATCACCTTGCCCCTTCCTACCTCTCCTCCCTTCTCTCTTTCTACTGCCCACCCCGAATGCTCCGCTCCTCTGCTGCCCACCTCCTCACCGTCCCCCGTTCTCGCCTATCCCGCCGACACCTGGGCCACGTCCTCCCACGGTCCTGGAACGCCCTCCCTCCTCCCTTCCGCCAAACTAATTCTCTTCCCCTCTTCAAAACCCTACTTAAAGCTCACCTCCTCCAAGAGGCCTTCCCAGACTGAGCTCCCCTTTCCCCTCTTCTCCCTCTACCTCCCCTTCACCTCTCCGCAGCTAAACCCTTTTTCCCCCCATTTCCCTCTGCTCCTCCCCCTCTCCCGTCCCATCCCCTCAGCACCGTACTCATCCGCTCAACTGTATATATCTTCATCATCCTATTTATTTTGTTAATGAGATGTACATCACCTTGATTCTATTTATTTGCTATTGTTTTAATGAGATGTTCTTCCCCTTGGTTCTATTTATTGCTACTGTTCTTGTCTGTCCATCTCCCCCGATTAGACTGTAAGCACGTCAAAGGGCAGGGACTGTCTCTGTTACCAATTTGTACATTCCAAGCACTTAGTACAGTGCTCTGCACACAGTAAGCACTCAATAAATACTATTGAATAAATACTACTGAATTCTCTGTGCCTCAGTGACCTCATCTGTAAAATGGGGTCTGAGACTGTGAGCATCACATGGGACAGGGACTGTGTCGAATCCGATTTGCTTGTAACCACCCCAGCGCCTTAGTACAATGCCTGGCGCACAGTAATCGCTTCAGAAATACCATAATTATTATTATTTATTTTCAACCACATTCACACCTGCAGGGAAACTTCACTGCACTAACACTTTTGAAGACGAAGGATGACTGGGGGTACATCCAATTCGGCTTCAACATTCATTCATTCAATCGTATTTACTGAGTGCTTACTGTGTGCACAGCACTGTACTAAGCGCTTGGAAAGTACAATTCGGCAACAGATAGAGACAATCCCTACCCAACAAGGGGCTCACAGTCTAGAATATGGGTCACGTGCTCACAAAACCTCACTTTATAGGAAAACTCATGCTGCACTTCATCACGGTGCTGGATATATGCCATTTCTTCTGACTTGCAGCCTCCTAATTCCACCCAGGTTCATACTGTCCCGAATCCACCCACGTTCATACTGTCAGGTGAACGTTTTCTAATTCCTTTAGCAATGTTCTAGGGAAAATGCATAGGCAAAACGTGTTTGCACATGTATGTGTGTGCACATGCTTAAGGATATACACACTCAATACTTAATTGAACTCAGGTTCCGCCCCCTGAATTTCATGCCAAAGCAGAAATTCATTTTGTTCCTGAGGTTTTCTAACAGGGAGTGGCAGAGAACCCTGGGGACCATAGGGATTTTTCATTTTGTTGAAAGTGTCTCTCTACAGACAGACCGGGAATGTGGGATAAGGCACTCAAGGATCACCAGGCCTCTTAATCTTTCTACTTCTGAGTGAAAGCAGGGACCGGAACCACTCCCTCTCCATGACTTTCCTGGGACTGTAAACAACACTACCATCCTTCTTATCTCAACCTCAATTTACAACCTCGGCATCATTCTCAATTCATCTACCTCATTTAACCCACACATGCAATCTGTCATGAAAGCCTGTCAGTTCTACCTTCATGACATATCTAGAATCTGCCCTTTTCTCTCCATCCAAATTGCTACAGTGCTGGTCCAAGCAGTTATCACATCCCTTCTTGACAACTGTATCAGACTCCTGCCTCCTCTCTCCAGGCCGTATTTCACCCTGCTGCCTGGATTATATTCTGAAAAACCATAGAGCCCATATTTCCCCACCCCTCAGAAACTTCCTGCGGTTGCCTATCCACCACCATATTAAACAGAAACACCTTACTATAGACTTTAAAGCATTCAATCATCTTACCCTGTCCTACCTTATTAGCTGATTTCCTACCACAGCCCAACCTGCACACTCAGCTCTTCTAACATCAACCTATTCACTGTATCTCGAGCTCGTCGATCTTGCCATCAACCCCTTGCTCACTTCTCCCTTGTTCTGGCCTGGAATTCCCTTCCTCTTCATATTCAAGAGATCACCACTCTCCTCACCTTCTGTTAAGTGCTTAATGTGTGCCAAGGAAGATACAAGATAATCAGGTTGGACACAGTTTCTGAGCCACATGGGGGTCACGGTCTCTATCTTCATTTTACAGGTGAGGTAACAGGCACAGAGAAGTGAAGTGACTTGCCCAAGGTCACCCAACAGACACGTGGCAGAGCAGGGGTTAGAATCCAGGTCCTTCTGACTTCCAGGCCCATGTCTCATCCTCTAGACCATGCTGCTTCAGTGCTTCACATCTCCTCCAAGAGGTTTTCCCTAAGCCCTCACTTTTCCTCCCTGCTCTTCCCTCCACATCACCTATGCACTTGACTGCATACCCCCTAAACATCTGGATACTCATTCCAGACTCTCAGCATGTACACTCTTGTACTCTACTATTTCTCCTATCTGTAATTCATTTTAATGTCTATCTTCCTCTATAGATTTTAAGTTCCTGTGGTCAGGGATCATGTCTACCAACTTCATTCCACTTCTACTTTCCCAAGCACTTGTTATAGTGCTCTGCACAAAGTAAGTGTTCAATAAATAACCAGTGATTGACTGTCCGATTGATAGGAATGGCAGGAGGAGCTAACTAGCCGAAAAGGTCATTCCAATCAGTCCCTGTAGTAATAATGCAATTATTTTATTAATCATTTACTATAGATCAAGCGCTGGGGTAATACAGGAGAATTGGATCCATCAGTCCCTGTCCCACACAAAGCTCAAAGTCTCAGAGAGAGGTATTTTAACCCCATTGCACAGATGAGGAAATTGAGGCCTGGAGATAGTAAATGACTCACCCAAGGTCTCCCAGCAGGCGAGTGATAGAGCCAGTACTAGAACCTGTACCTTTTGGGGTTTAGGCCTGTGTTCTGTTCATTAAGCCTCTCGGGCTTCCTGCTGATTCCTACTCGTTGGAGTCATTCCATATCTAAACCTAGTTCCCTTTTGCCCCACAAAACAAAAAGTGACATTCTATTAAAAATACGATTCTATTTTATGGCAGACATGTTCCCAGTAGCAGCTTTGCAGTAAGTGAAGATAACCTCTTTAGATCGACTTCAACTCGCTCAAAGATGGCAAATGGGATTGTTTTCTAAATCCTGACCTCTGATTATAATTCTAGAGGGATTCTGGGTGCAATCATGATCCTTACTGGCCTCACTGATATAAAAAAAAAAATGACAACAGTTTGATTCCTAATTCACCTCTAGTCTTAAAGCCCAGAAAGCAATTTCCTTATGCCCAGAGGAGAAGTAGGAGGAGAGGGAGGCAGAGAAGAGTGAAGAGAAGCAGGAGAAGAGAGGGGGGGCAGGGGGAGGAGGAGAAAAAAGGTGGTAGGAGGAGAAGGGGGAGAAGGAGAAAGAGGAGGTGGAAGAGAGGAGGAGGAGGAGGAGAAGAGATAGAGGGGGGATTAGGAAGAGGACAAAGAGGGAAGAAGAGGAGGAGGAGGAGAGAGGGGAGCAGAAGTTAGAATGAAAGGGTTTAACATCTTCCAGGCCAGGACAAAGAAGAGAGTTGCTTTACGAAAGCCAAACTATCCATCAGGCAGCGAATTTAAAGCTCCCCACTGTAAACATAAATCACAAGCCAAGAATATGAATCTGCCTCCAGATCAGATTCATGCAGAAAGAGTTGGGAAAAAATCAGGGCATACACCCTTCGACTCCTGCCAATTCCTTCTTTGGACACGCATTTTGGAACAAAGGTTGCTCCCTAATACTCGAGTGACCTTAGGTGTTCTGTTTCCGGGGTATAGCCGGAGGAAACGTTATACCCGCTTGTGTCGACCGGATGGGGCTCTGTGCGCCTGGACAAACAATGCCAATGACATCGCTTCAACAACCATAGCTGCTTTCTTCATCAGGAAACCGTGGACTGAGTGGAAGACTTAAATATGTCGAAATAACTCTCCGAAATGAAAAAGTCGACTTTGCTCTTCTAGCTCCCGGCCGGATGAAATCAGCTACAGAGGGAATGGTTTGAATGATAATAATACCATATTCTGTGTACAAACGGCTGCACCTGGTTTATACACAAAGAATGTGTTGTGCTGGTTATTGCTCTCCATGAAGCAACCAGACACTCCTCAACAGAGTTTATTCATGTCTGAAACCTTATCTGTGGGAGTTTCAGACCGAGCAAACCCACACCCTGCCTGGAGCTTCAGAACACTCCAGTCTCAAGGATGGCTCGCTGAGAAGCGTCAGTGAACGGCACAGGCCTCTCCGGCTAAACTGAATTCCAACTCACCCCCTGGAAGCTGAGAATTCCTGGGCATAGATATAAGGAGAGGGCCAAATTGAGAACAGCCCATGGAAATTTGCTATTGAGGGAGGTGTCTTTTCTTTTCCTCTTTAAAGCAATCCAGCTATCAAACTTAGAAGTTACAGACTTACCCTGCCAAGAAGCACACTGAAATGGAAAAAGAAGGGGAGAGGGACAGAGTGGCCTGAGGAGGAGACATCCAGTCGGCTGGGGTTGAGGAATGGATGCTACGAGTTAGCAATCCTTTCAACTGGTCGACTGATTTGGAGAGCCACAGCCAGATTGTTATTATTATTATCTCTGCACACAGTAGTCGCTCTATAAATACTATTGAATGAATTATCACTGTACTTTTTACAGTACTTGTTAAGTGCTTACTATGTGTCAAACACTGTTCTAAGCTCTGGGCTAAGTACAAGTTAATTAAGTCAGACCCAATCTCTATCCCGCATGGGGCACAAAGTCTAAGGAAGAGGGAGAACATAAATTTAATCGCCAATTTAAAGTTGAGGAAACTGAGGTGCAGAAAGTAAGTGATTTGCCCAAGGTCACAAGCCAGCGATTGGCAGAGCCAGGAATAGAACCCAGGTCCTATGACTCCCAGGCCCGTGCTCTTTCGACTAGGCCATGCTTCTTCTTCTGATACTTGATAAGGACTTACTATGTGCTAAGTGCTGTACTCAGCACTGGGATGGATACAGATTCATGAGGTTGGACACAGTCCCTGTTCCACACGGGCCTTGCAGTCTAAGTAGGAGGGAGTAATCCCCATTTCATAGATAAGGAAACTGAAGCTGATAGAAGTGATTTGCCCAAGGTCATTCACCAGACAAGTGGCAGAGCTACGATTAGAACCCAGATCCTAGTCTGCTGTTTCCACTAGGTCATGCTGCTTCCAGCTACCAACCAGATCTCAGATACACGCAGGGGATTGGGGAGTGAGCAGGGAAGGAGCAAACGTGGACCCACAGAACATATGTTACCTCCATTGGCTGTCTCAGGAAAGATACTGGGGGAGAAAATATATATGGAGAGAGACATGGGGGAATTCCCTACCTTCCCATCTGCCCAGAACTCTTGCGAGTTGATAGGGAAGGCACAAGGGAAAGCCTGTCCGACAGCAGAGAACAAAATCTTTTCAGTTTCTAGGGCTGTTGCTCCATGCACATTTGTAGGCGAGGAATTATGCGGTTCTTTAAAAAAAAAAAAGGCTGAAAGTTCTCCAAATGCCAAATTGGATAATGGGCAACCCGCCACAAGCCTCCTTAAAATGTCTAATGACCTCCTCTGTGCTGTTCCTTGGCCAGCTTCTCAGGGAGAAATAACCCAAACAGAGAGTCTCTCTATCCACACAAGAATGTTTCAAGTCTCAAACGGGGAGAAACTTTTCTTTTCTTTCCAAAACAGTTGGGATCCGAATCTTCCATTTATCTTCCTTTCGCTGTTTGGAAATCTCCCACTCCTGTACGAGCCTCCACAGGTCATCCTTCCCAATGGTTTTCTGAGCTGCGTTTGGGGCCAAACAACTTTCCAGCAAGAGCTTCTCCACAGTGCTAAACAGAGGGAACTCAAGACTGTCCTTACCATCGGCTTCAAAGCCCTTAATCACCTTGCCTCCTCCTACCTTACCTCTACTCCAGGCCAGCCCATACACTCCGCTTCTCAAATGCCAATCTACTCGCTGAGCTTTGATCTCATCTATCTTGAGGCTGACCCATTTCCTACAACCTCCTTCTGGCCCGGAACTCCCTCCCCCTCCATATACGACAGACCACCACTCTCCTCACCTTCCAAAGCTTTATTAACATCACATCTGCTCCAAGAGGCCTTTCCCAATTAAACCCTCGTTTCCCTTCTGCATATTCTACGGCCATGGATCTGTACCCTTTGGGTACTTGGTATTCATCCCACCCTCAGCCCCACAGTATTTTTATACATATATGTAATTTATTTATTTTACTATCGGTCTCCCCCTCTAGATTGTAAGCTCGTTGTCAGCAGGGAATGTGTCTACCAACTCTGTTGTACTGTACCCTCCCTAAGCGGTCAGTGCAGTGCTCTGTACAGAGTAAGTGCTCAGTAAATACCAATGATTGACTGATTAAACTGGCTGGCTTTCAGAGAAGTCCAACAAAGTGCAGTTTTCATATTGCTCTAGCCATGCCAGCGGCTGGGGTTAAAAGAGTGTTTGGAATGATTATTTTTTTAAGGTATTTGTTAAACACTTACTATGTGCCTGGCACTGTAACTAAACCCTGGAGTAGATACAAAATCCCCATTTTACGTATTAGATAACTGAGGCACAGAGAAGTGAAGGGACTTGTCCAGTGACACACAGCAGAGAAGTGGTAGAGCTGGGATTAGAATCCAGGTTCTTCTGACTCCCAGGCCTGTGCTCCACCCACTAGGCTATATGATTTCTCCCTGATTCCTTAATGACATGGTCAGCAGTTGGTGTGCATCTCGTCACACGGAGCGAAAAGGTGCAACCAGGGTATGCTCTCTGTAAGAAAACACAGTGCTCTGGGGCACTGGGCGTCTCTCGGGCATTCCTACCCCTATTTCCCACGCCCAAGACAGTGTTAACAGAGATAACAGAAATAGGAAACCCCCAAATTGCTACACTGGGCGAAGCGTGGGGTGGAAATGTTGAAAAGCCTGTTAAAATTTCTCAACTTTTTAGAAACCAACCCTGGGCCTGCCTCTAGAAAAGCACATTTCAGAGAAGCCTGGGACTCTGGGACAAAGCAAGCGCTAGGTTAGAGAGCAGCATTGGGCTTGAATAATAATAATATTATTTTTTAAGAACTTACTATATGTCAAGCCCTGTTCTAAGCGCTGGGGTACATAAAAGATCATCAGGTTGGACACAGTCCCTGTCCCATATGGGGTTCACAGTCTTAGTCCCCATTTTACAAATGAGGTAACTGAGGCACAGAGGAGTTAAATGAATTGCCCAAGGTCAGAGACAAGGGATGGAACTGGGATTAAAACCCACAACCTTCTGACTCCCAGGCCCATGCTCTATCCACTAGGCCAAACACGTGCGAAGGCCAGAGAGACCAACCAATTCAATGTATTTATTGAGCACTAACTGTGCGCAGAGCACTGTATTATACGCTTGGGAGAGTACAATATAACAGAGTTGGTAGACACATTCCCTGTCCATAACAAGATTACAGGCTAGAGGACGTGTTTATGGTCTAGAGGCCAGAAAGAAGGAGATGGACACTCCCTGTATCATTTCCTTGGACAACAGTAATAACAATAATAATAATAATAATAGTGAGATTTGTTAAGCACTTACTATGTGCCAGGCTCTGGGGTGGATATAAGCAAATTGGGCTAGACACAGTCCCTGTCCCAAATAGGGGACTTGTCTTAATCCCCACTTTACAGATAAGGTAACTGAGGCATGGAGAAATCAAGCGAATTGCCCAAAGTTACACAGCAGATAAGTGGCAGAGCTCTGATCAGAACCCAGGTCCTTCTGACTCCCAGGCCTGTGCTCTAATAATAATAATAATAATGTTGGTATTTGTTAAGCGCTTACTATGTGCCGAGCACTGTTCTAAGCGCTGGGGTAGACACAGGGGAAGCAGGATGTCCCACGTGGGGCTCACAGTCTTAATCCCCGTTTTACAGATGAGGTAACTGAGGCACAGAGAAGTTAAGTGACTTGCCCACAGTCACACAGCTGACAAGGGGCAGAGCTTGGATTCGAACTCATGACCCCTGACTCCAAAGCCCGTGCTCTTTCCATTGAGCCACGCTGCTTGGCAGGGAGCGTGCATTGAAACTATCGGGAAATTGGGTCAGGAAGGGTCAGAAAGAAAAGGAAGAAGCAGTCCCATGAGTGTCTTCCCAACACACGTCAAGAACAAGACGTTCTTACAGGTTCTTTTCCCGGGGACATGGATGTTGGCCTAAGCGGGCAGTGACATCTGAGAGAGGCCAGGAGCCAGAGGGCTTCGCGGGGGGCACGGAATGTCTGGCAAATGTCCCTCTGACCTTAGAGAGTGAAGTGAGCTGGCTTTTCAATCTCTCGGGTTTGCTTCACCTGGCTCCATCCCGCAGGCTTCCAGACCGTGACCCACGAGGATACTTTGGCAGGCGTAAGAGGGAAAACCGGCCCAACCAGGCGATGAGTCACTCAGTCAATCATATTTATTGTGCGCTTACTGTGTGCACAGCACTGTATTATGTGCTTGGGAGAGTACAGTATAACATTATAAGAGACACATTCCCTGCCCACAACAGGCTAAGAGTCTAGAGGGCAAGCTTAGAATCTAAAAGGGGCTTACCGTCTACAGTTAGATGGGTCAGAGGGTGCGGTCAGAGGGCCACCACTGGCCAGGCAGCACTAGCAGCGCAGCCCTGGGGCCCTCGGTGTCTGTGAGCCGGTGAGAATCGGACACAGAATAGATCCACCCTCTCCAAGCACTCTCCTCCCCGAAATAAAACTCTCCTCCATGGGGAAACGGCAGTCATTTCTCCTTCCCTTCTCCTGTTTCTCCTCTTCCCTGACACAGGGCCAACTTTTCAAAGAGAGGCTCAGGGCTACTTTCTCAAGGCTGTTTCTTCTGCCCACCCAACTCTGGACCTGATCCGCTCAGCATGACCTAGTGGAAACAGCATGGGCCTGGGAGTCAGAGGAGCTGTGTGACTTTAGGCATGTCAATTAACTTCTCTGTGCCTCAGTTCCCTCATCTATAAAATGGGGATTCAACACCTGCTCTCCCTCCTACTTAGACTCCGAGTCCCACGTGGAACCTGATTACCTTGTATCTACCCCAGCGTTTAGTAGTGCTTGGCTCATAGCGCTTAACAAATACCACATAATAATAATTATCATTATTATCCATTTTAGCCTAATGGCCAAGGACCATCACAACCTTTCCCCCTTCTAACCTTCCTATTATCACTAGCCTTCAATCACTGCCAGCTGATGATTTGAGCTAGAAGAAGAAAGAACTTGACCCATTCAAGAGACCCAGCTTTCACTGCTGAAGTAGCACTGATTTCACCTCAGGGCAATTCCTCTGCCATATAGTTTTATTTTTGTTTGTTCAATGATGTGGCTGCAGTGAGACTTGGGAAACAGCTTGCTTTTATATTCAGGTATGTGTAACCCTGTGTGAAGACTGGTGCCGTATTATGTTCCAGTAAAAAGTTGATTCGGTAATCATCACGCTAAGTTATCAGACCACGCTGAGTGCAGCGATGGAATCAAAGGAGAGACAGGACTAGCCTCTTTGGCCCAGCTGGAGGGAAGAATGAGCTTCAAGAGGATCTGCTAGAATTTAAGCAGCTCTCCTCTGTGCCTCCATCAGCCCTATAAATCGGTCCTGACCACTCCGATTTCTAGCCAGCTTGATCTTTAGGAGAGATCCTAATCCACATCATGTGGAGAAAAATCCATATCATTTGATAAAGAATACATATACATGGACATCTGGGTACCTGGACTTCAATGTATTCCCAACAGATTTACAACCAATCCACCCGGAACACAATAAAATCATGATATGCTTCCATTTATTATCGGCGGCCAAAACTTTACAATAGGGTGTGCATTTGTATATGACCACAGACACACGTGCGTGCTTTCTGACATTCATAGGGGCACATACAAGAAAGAGGGTCCATGAAGAGTGCCCTCAGAAGAGCGTCTCAGGTGGCCATTTGTTCAGTTTTCAGCCAGTCTGACCCAATCAATCAATCAGTGGTATTTACTGAGTGCTTACCATACCCAGAGCACTGTACCAAACACTTAGGAGAGTACAATAGAGTTGGTAGACATGATTCCTGCCCACGAAGAGCTTTTCATTCATTTATTCATTCAATCATATTTTTTGAGCACTTACTATGTGCAGAACACTTTACTAAGCACTTGGGAGAGTACAATATAACAATAAACAGACACTTCCCCTGCTCACAATCAGCTTACAGTCTAGGGCGGGGAGACAGACATTAATACAAATTAAATAAGACCTTTCACTCTAGCAAGGGAGAGAGCGACCAGAATAAATTACAGTAAAGGAAATAATAGAATATACTTATGTGTACACAAGTGCCATCGGGGTTGGGGGTGGAGGGAAGCCCCTAACTGCTTATGGGGTGGGTTCATGAGTGAGGCAGCAAAGTTGGGGGGAGGAAGGGTGGCGAAAGAAAGCGATAGGGATGAGAAGTTAGTCAGGAAAGCCTTCTGGAGGAGATATGATTTTAGTTAGGCTTTGAAGGTGGGGAGAGTGCTAGTCTGTCAGATACTGACACAGCAAATAGCTTCACGGCAGGTATTTTGATTTTAAGTGCCCAGTCGCCCTCTTCCTCAACACCCATCACCGAGTTCTTCAGGTTGGGAGTCAGTCTCTGCTTCATGGGGACGGGGGAGGGAAGCACCCCTCACCTTTGGAGCAAGTGGGAGGAAGGTCAGGAGTCGCCCGGCTACAGTCTCTGGGTTCTGCATATTTCCACAAAATGGAACAATGTCATCACTTCATGCGTATACCCCCATGTGACGCACCGAGAGTAACATGCATCCACTTCTCCCACATGGGTAAAGGCGTATCCGGGATCCACGGGTGCCAGCGGAGCCCCTGCCCCGTGTCTAGCAGGCTCCTGGGAAGATAACAGCATTCCCCACCAATTTCAGGGAGCCACTATCTGGCAACCCTGGTGCTGGGGAAAGTCTTCCTCAGTTTAGGCCCTGAATCCTCTGGAGTAGTGCAGGCCATTCGCTTCCTTTGGCTGCTCTCAGAGAACACACTGGCTTTCACCAAAGAAATCCACACTATCCAGCAAGGTGACCTTTTCCCCTTCCCCCTCTAGGGCCAAATGCCCTCAAGGGCAGAAACCAAGGGGCTCCAGAAGGCCCTGGCGGAGGAAAATAGCTGAGGTAAGGAGTAAATTGTTCCTTGGGCTTACTGATGAGGATCCGGCCCTGAATGAGCAGTTCAATTTCCCCCATCCCCTAGTTTCTCACTGTCACCTTTCAGTCAGATGAGGCAAGGTCACAGAGCTCTGCATAATTTTCGAACAAGATTCCCGCAGGCAGCCATTGGCCTTCCTATACCTCCCCAGGGTCCCAGCTTGGGAACAAGCTCCCTCCAACCCCCACCTCACTTTTGGCTGGGAGCAGAGGAAGCCGAAGGCTATTTGTAGCCCTGCATTGTCCCTGAGCGGGGCACACTGTTCCCTGGGGCCATCAGGAAGTCTTTCATTTGGGTCATCTGGTCGAATGGCCCGCCTGTGGTTCTCTCTTCCTGACTTTCAGACTGGATTCCATCTTCCTGACACCCTGCTCTCACCTGACCGGACCGCAACCCAGACAGGGTCCAGATGGCCCGGCCAGCCTGCGCCCACCTCCGTACAGAGAAGCAACCCCGGGACAGTCGACATGACCCACACCCTCACCTCGGCAGAGGGATGGGGCAAATGGAACTGTGTGAAATTGCTCAAGCGTCTGATCCATTTTCACAACTGAGCTATCAGCAAGTGGGTTGATTGGCCATCATTTTCCAGGAGAGGCAAAACGTTTTGTTGTTGCTACTGTCAAAAACAAGAGCAGAATCATTTTCCTTACTACAGTGCAAGTCTCCTTTCAGCTACAGAAATTTACAGACTTTTTTTTGTCTCTTTCTTCCTCCCAACTGTCCCAAGCAGCAATTCCTTCCTGGATTTGAGCAGGAAGATGAAACAAATGAGAGGCAACCCTTAGTAATAATAATAATTGTAGTATTTGTTAAGCACTTACTATGTGTCAGACACTGCTCTAAGCTCTAGGGTGGATACAAGCAAATCAGGTTCAACATAGTCCCTGTCCCACGTGGGGCTCACAATCTTAATCCCCATTTTACAGATGCAGTAACTGAGGCACAGAGAAGTGAAGTGACTTGCTCAAGGTCTCACAGCAGATAAGTGGAGGAGCATGAGATTAGTTGTTGGGGAAAGCCGAAAATGGAATTAAAGCTTCCTGGCTTTCAAACCAGCTCTCTGGTTATTAAGCTAGGTGAAAGGGGAGCTTCTGACAGATACAGGGTCCATAGATACATGTGGCGTCAAATGCAGTATTCCATGAATCCAGTATGGCACGATGGCCTCATACATGCCACTTTGTGGAAGTCCATCCTGACCTAGACTGCTTCCTCCTCATTTGTTCCATAGCTGATGCCTTCCCTTTCCAGGTCCCCGTGAAACTGGGTGAACTATCGAACTCATCAGCAGGGGCTGAGCCGGATGGAAATTGGGCCTTTTAAATGAAGAATATCTGATGTAATTGCATGTAGTGTGTATCTATACTAGACAAGAGACAGACCAGCTGATATCCAGACTATCCAGTATAAAACCAGATAAATAGCCATTTTTTATGGTATTTGTAAGTGCTTACTGTGTGCCAGACACTGCACTAAGCACTGGGGTAGGTAAAAGCTAATCAGGTTGGACACAGTCCATGTCCCAAAAGGGGCTCAGTCTTAATCCCCATTTTACAGGTGAGGTATGTGAGGCTCAGAGAAGTGAAGTGACTTGCCTGAGGTCACAGAGCAAATGAGTGGTGGAGCCACCATTAGAACCCAGATCCTTCTGACTCCTGGGCCTATGCTTTCTCCATTAGGCCATGTTGCTTCCATCCTTTTAGACTGAAAAGTTGTTGTGGTCAGGGAATGAGTCTCTCAAATCTGATATACTGTACTGTCTCAAACAGTACAGTGCTCTACACACAGTAAGCACTCAACAAATACCATTGATTGATCTATCACATGACCGTAATGATGAACACATTCCTTTGCCAAGGTAAAATTTGTGGGAAAAGGACTTCCTCCCTTACAACATTAGTTTGGTTCTAGAGAATACTAGTGGCTACATCTTTGACCAGCATGTATCCCATTAGACACCACTGCCTGGTGTCGATCCATTCCCCAGTGAAGAATGGTATGGAATTCTTCTTTTCTTGGGAAAGACACCGGCTTCAATTTTAGATGATGAGGGAACAGTTTGGATGCTGACACAAGCATCACGACTTTTTCATTTGGATAAAATGGACAAAACAGAGTGTTGGAAGCTGGAGGTACCCAGTCCAGATGTAATCCAGGCAATGATTCGAAAGAGTCATTCTCCGTACAGAGCCGGAGGCCGGGCTTCCTCCACGGTAAAGCAGCACGGGAATGATTTTCGCCATGGCCTCTGTAACCGAGGAAATGCGCTTATTGGGCCATGAGGCCTTGGAATGGTTCTTTATATCTGGGCAGAATGGTTGCCATTTCCTTTCCTGGCAATGCTGACTTTAATTCTGCTCTCTTCTTTCCTTGCTGTTTGAGAAGTAAAAGAATAACCTTTTTTTCCCCCACACTTAGATGAAGTGAGAATCCCTTGTCTGTTTCATCTCTCCTCGGGCACAGTCTATAGGTTTTTACTGTCTCACACCCCCCAAGCCAGAGAGCATTCTGCATAAAGTAAGCACTCAATAAATATGATTTTCTTTTTAATGGTATTTGTTAAGCACGTAATATGTGCCAGACAATGTACTCAGTGCTGGGGTACATACAAGTTTGTCAGGTTGGACACAGTCCCTTTCCCACAAGGGGCTCGCAGTCTTAACCACCATTTTATTGATGAGGTAACTGAGGCACAGAGAAGTTGGATGACTTGTCCAAGGTCACACAGCAGAAATGTGGTGGAGATGAGATTAGAACCCAGGTCCTTCTGACTCCCAGGCCCGTGCTCTATCCACTAGGCTGTGTTTGACTGATTGATTGACTGTTTGCTACAGAGAATTCTATGAGATTTGTCTCCCCGAGATTAAATGGAAAACAGTAGTTACCACATCCAGCCCAAGCAACTGAGAGGGCATTTCTCCAGCAGTGTCTCCCCTGAGTGGAGATCAATCAAATTAAAATCTATTGAGCACCCTGCAGCCTGGCCCTCTGCTAGTAGCAGTGGTAATTACTAAGCACTTACTGAATGCAAAGCAGCATATTAATCAATAAGAAAGAATACACAAGTGGGACTTAGTCATGGTCACTGGAACTCAAGGGGAGATACAGCGTGGCCTAGTGGAAAGAGCCCGGGCCTTAGGGGCAGAGGACCTGAATTCTAATCCCCAGGTCTGCCATGTGTCTGCTCTGGGACTTTGGGCATGTCACTTTATTTCTCCGGGCCATTCTAATCCCCAGGTCTGCCATGTGTCTGCTCTGGGACTTTGGGCAAGTCACTTTATTTCTCCGGGCCTCACTTACCTCATCTGTAAAATGGCAGTTATGACAGGGACCGGGTCCAACCTATCTTGCATCTATCCCAGTGGTTAGAACAGTGCCTGGTACATAGTAAGCACTTAATAAATGCTATTTAAAATAAAGGTTGGGGGGGCTCACAATCTAAGAACAAAAGGGGAGAGGGGCTGGCAATGGACACATGAGCAAAAAAAAAAAGGAACAGTAAAACTCCAAATCCACATAAAAGAAAGAGGATAGGGATAAATACAAAATAAAATAAAACCTGTATTAGTAATAATATTTATTAAATGCTTCCTATGTGCAGGGCACTGGGAAAAACTAGCCAGATAATGATGGTATTTGCTAAGCACTTATTATATGCCAGGCACTGTACTAAGCACTAGGGTGGATACAAGCAAATAGGGTTGGACACAATCCTTATCCTATGTGGGGCTCACAGTCTCAATCCTCAATTTACAGAAGAGGTAAATGAGGCCCAGAGAAGTGAAGTCACTCACCCAGGGTGACACAGCAGACTAGTGGTAGAGCCAGGACTAGAACCCATAACCTTCAAGAATCATTCACAGGCCCTGTTCCTCCAGGATAGGGTATCGTAACTAAAAGAGCAGAGTTTCAGGAACTTCAAGCCTCAGAGTCCAACACACAGTCTATATCTTACTCTGTGGGCTGCAAGGAGCCTGAGATCCCGCAGGTTTCCATCCATCCAAAGCCATGAAAACCACAGAGAACATGGAGAGCAGATGGGAGTGTTACTTTCCTTTTCCTGTTCAGCGGGATGCTCACCGAACATCATTTCATCAGCTTCCTCTGCATCAATTATCTGTTCCGACGAATCTCTGCCCCAAAATCGGGAGGCTCAGGTCAGACCGAGTACCCGTCGATTTTAAAGAATGAAAAAGCCTCCGCTTCTTTTCCTCTTTCCAAAAGTAGAGCTATTTTGGGCAAGTTAAATCAGGGAGGATAAAAGTGAAAAAGAGTCAAAGGGGATCCCTGCTCTAAGGTCTATTCTGGACAGGCATGAGGCAAAGATCAGCTTCTGGGCAGACACTCTCCAACTGGAAGAAGCCAGAACCTCCAGGTGCGAATCATTTCTGGCTTGCGAGCTAACCTTTCCTGCCCCTGACTTCTATTAGCTCAGTGTCAGAAGCGTCTGGGTGCAGCTGGGGACCTGCATGCTCCTCGCTTCTCTTTATGGGCGGCCACGGCTCAGTTCACAGGACCTGACCAGAGCCAGATGTCCCACAGGCCCGGTCTGATGGAAAAACGCTCCTCTGCAGAGGTACAGAGAAAAAAATCCAGCGTCGTATAATAGTTTTGACTTAGTCACGACATCATGAGGGGGTAAAAAAAGGATTTCAGACTAGTCTCTCCCTCTCGTTCCTCTTCCTGACGCTGCCAACAAAGAGCTGCCTTGTCCTGAGTATTTCCCAGAAACAGCATTAGCCTTCCAACAAGGTCAGCAAAAAAAAAGAATAAAAAAATACAGCTTTTCAGTTCAGGGTGCACTGAGTTCCAAAAAATCTGTAAAGTATTAAACAAAAAAAAAAAAGTTGTGCTCTCCCAACTTCACACAGAGTCCTTTATTTGGATCTCTGGGAGGAGAATGACTGCAGAGCAGTTTCTCAAGAGCTTCGGCTGATACGGAGAGGGCACGGCAAAATGGGATTGAGCAATCCGCTCCTGCACAAGGGGTGGGGGGTCGGGGGGGAGGTGGTCAAGCTAGAGAAGCAGCATGGCTTAATGGATAGAGCATGGGTCTGGGAGTCAGAAGGACCTGGGTTCTAATCCCAGTTCCACCACCTGTCTGTTGGGTGACCTTGGAGACAAGTCACTTCACTTCTCTGTACCTATTATCTGTAAAACGGGGATATGGACGGTGTCCAACCTAATTAATTTGTATTTACCCCAGCTCTTAGTACAGTGCCTGGCACATGGTAAGCGCTGAACCGAAAAAAAAAAATCAGCTGGCACAGGCAACCAAGGCATGAATGCTTTCAGGCTTTGGGTGGCTTTGGACATGCTAGAATGGTCGTCTCACCCTGCTTCATTCCGAGGAAGTCATGCAATGCTGATGGGCCTGGATCTAGCCACTGGATGTGCCATCTGTAAATTGGGAATTGTTTTTCATAATGATGGTATTTGTTAAGCACTTACTATGTGTCAGGCACTGTACTAAGCGCTGGGGAAGATACAAGCATATCAGTTCGGATACAGTCCCTTTTCCATATGGGGTTCACAGTCTTAATCCCCATTTTCCAGGTGAGGTAACTGAGGCAAAGAGAAGAGAAGTGATTTGCCCAAGGCTATACAGCAGACAAGTGGCGGAGCCAGGATTAAAACGAAGTTCCTTCTGACTCCCAGGCCCTTGCTATACCCACTAGGTCAGGCTGCTTCTCAATGCTCATGCCCACTGTGAACTGAAAATCTGGGCAACCTCCACGTCCTGGTTCTCAACCTCACAGACCATCCCTCCTGACATCCAAAGGTCCCGCTCTCGAGCCAGGCGGCTTGCCCTCATTCCCTGGTTGTGGAGATGCTTTCTGGAATCTCCCCAGTTGCCTTATAAATCATATTTTATTGGCTAGGGGCTCTTCCAAAACTCTCCACCCTGACCACATCAGATGGCTGTCAGCTCCCTTCAGGATATCCAGTAATCAAAAGTGACCCCAAACAGGAAGAGTCTTGATGCTGCAGGTGGACTCCGGCAAAGCGCTCGATGCAGACAAACCGGAAAAGGGAATTGTGTGCTGGCTGGGGCTAAGTTGTACTTTGTCTAGCGGCTTTCCCCTTATCTCCGCCACCCCACATTGGCCACTCTCTCCAACCTGGGCCTTATCATCCTCAAACAATGGGGCTGCAATTCTTTCGCCACAGGAAATGGAAACTTTGATTCACGGGTTTATTGCTACTAGGCAAAATAGGATTTACTGTAAGTTTCGGTTAGCTAAAGTTTCCTGGACGATTAAAAAACTGGTAGAAAATGTTTCGACTGATGTTATTAAATGGGCCTCGGTATAATTTCTGTTCAAGTCCACCAACCTACAATCGCCAGCGTAAGCCATGAGCCCTAGCTTTAAAAGTTTTCTCACGAAGGGCCTTTTCTATTTTATCGAGCTTTTGTTGTGCCGCAGGCAAGAGTGCTTCATAACAGAAAGGAGGCATGTCTCTCAATCAAGCTTAGCTACACTGCAGCCTTTGCAGAGACAAACCATGAAGCAGGCACTCTCCAGATACCCGCCATGTCTTTGAGGAAGGTGAGAATTAAGATTGAGAGCCCCGTGTGGGATAGGAACCGTGTCCGACCTGATTAGCCTGTGTCTACCCCAGTGCTTAGTACAGTTCCTGGCACATAGTAAACGCTTACCGAAGACCATTTAAATAAAGAAGAAAAAAAGGGAGGGGTGGAAGGAAAGAAAAAGGAGAAAGCAGGGAGAACAGAGAGAGGAGAAAAGTGAGGAAGTGGGGAAAGGAAGGGGAGAAGGTAAAGGAGCTCAATTTCTCCGCTCCCTGGTCCCCCAGGAGCTCAATTTCTCCGCTCCCTGGTCCCCCACCTCCTGGGTTAGGAGCCTCAGGTGCAATGTTGGGAAAATGGGACAGAAAGCAGGGAGCCGAGATGATACAAGGTGGGGAGGGGAGAGTCCATGGGTCCAGAGTGGGTCAGTCAGTCAGTCAATCGTACTTATTGAGTGCTTAATGTGTGCGGAGCACAGAGCGCTGTAATAAGCACTTGGGAGAGTACAATATAACAATATAAAAAACAGGTTCCCTGTCCACAATGGACCCTGGAGCTCCCAGCTGGGCCTGGGTCACAGGGAGGAGGTGGTGGTGGACGGTTCAACTGTCCTGCACCCAAACCCCACCCTCTCTGGGCACGGAGGGGAGGGGGCACTGGGGCTGGTCCTATCGTCACTGCTGATCGGCCAGGGGGACCTGGCTGGCCAGAGCCTGCAAGATCCCCTCCCCTGCCTTTCCAGAAACAGAATTGTTCCTTTTCCACCACAGCCCTGGAGAATGCCGCCCGGCCACCTGCCCCGGGCAGCAGAGCTCTGTCCAGGGAAGCTCTGTCCAGCCGTCAGGCCGTGGGACACAGCAAGCTCGATTCCTCTTTCGCTCCCCTGCTGCGGCAGGCGTCTGTATTAACAGAATCAAAATTTCTTCACCGACGTCAGGGACAAAACCAATCTTAGCTCGTATTTAATAGATGGTCTGAGGAGTTAAAGAGACTTTAAGCCTTGGCCCGGGACACATCCCTAGAGCCCTGCCCAGAAGAGAGACAGGAGCAGGAAGAGAAGAGGAACGTGGAGATTCAGGGTGGCCTCGTGAGCTTGGAGAATGGCCTCCCTTGCAGCTCCAGGATGTGGGCCCGAGTAACCCAGCAGCAGCCTGAGGCTGGCCTGCCTGGTCACCTTCTGGGTCACCACTGTCTCTACTGAATTCAACTCATTCACTCCCCTAGCCCTACGTCCAACTCATACCACTAACCCGCAGGCCTGGGTCACCTGCATAGTCCACCTCTTTTGCTCTCGCGCATAAGTCGCGGAGCGCTGCTGGCAGAAATCTAGATATCAGGCCGTCCTCGTCCACTTCTGGTTTACATGCTTAAACTCTGCCCTCTCCTCTGCCCAGCAAAATTATTTCTCCATCCTTATTGACACCCACACCCATTGCCCTACCAAGTTGTTCCAGACATTTAACTCCTTCCTCAAACCCTCTGTGCCCTGTTCCTCCCCATCTCTTGCCTCAAGTAACCTGGCCACCTACTTTATTGAGAAAATTAAAACCACCAGTCTTGATCTCCCTAAAATCTCCCTTGCTCCTCTCCAGGCTCTCCTTCCTCCTGACCCTTCTTCAACTCTCCCACCTTTCCCACCAGTATCTCAAACGATCTCCTGCCTTCTCTCAAAATCCACACCCTCCGCCAGTACATCTGACCCCATCCCTTCGCACCTTAACAAAGCACTTGCCCTCTCCCATCTTCCCTCCCTGACCACCATCTTCAACTGTTCACTCTCCAATGGCTTCTTCCTACCTGCTTTCAAACATGTCTATGTTTTCCCATCCTAAAAAAAACCCTCCTCTGACCCCACAGCTCCCTCCAGTTATCACCCCATCTCCTTCCTACCATTCCTCTCCAAACTTGAGAGGAAGTTATCTATACTCACTGTCTCAAGTTCCCTCTCCTCCAATACCTTCCTTGACCACCTCCCATCTGACCTCCCTCTCCTTCCCGCCACAGAAACCACGGTCTCAAAGGTCAACAATGATTTCCTTCTTGCCAAATCCAACAGCCTCTACTCCATCCTAATCCTCCTTGACCTCTCAGCTGCCTTCTGTGAACCACCCCCTTCTCAGCCTGTCAATCATATTTATTGAGCACTCTCTGTGTGCAGAGCACTGTACTAAGCTCTTGGGAGAGTACAGTAGAAAAATATAACAGATACACTCCCTAGCCACGAGTATACAGCCTAGAAGGGAAACATTATCCAACCTCAGTTTGACTGACACAGTCCTCTCCTGGTTCTTGTCCTATCTCACTGGTCACTCATTTTCAGTATCTTTCTTGGGCTCCTCTTCTGCCTCCCATCCTCTAACTGTGAGTGTTCCTCAGGTTCAGTTCTGGATCCCCTTCTATTCTCCATCTACACCCACTCACTTGGAGAACTCATTCGCTCACAGGGCTTCAACTTCCACCCCTATGGAGATGATACCCACATCTACAACTCCAGACCTGATCTCTCTTCCTCTTTGCAGTCTCGCATCTCCTCCTACCTTCAAGACATCTCTACTTGGATAACGTGCCATCTCAAACTTAACACGTCCGAA
Source organism: Ornithorhynchus anatinus (assembly GCF_004115215.2). Taxonomy (NCBI): domain Eukaryota; kingdom Metazoa; phylum Chordata; class Mammalia; order Monotremata; family Ornithorhynchidae; genus Ornithorhynchus; species Ornithorhynchus anatinus. The sequence continues at coordinate 101,559,254 of NC_041728.1, read as the reverse complement.
CAGAAATCCTCATCTTCCCATCCAAACCCTTTCCTCCCACTGACTTTCTCATCATTGTAGATGGCGCGGCCATCCTTCCTGTCTCACAAGACTGTAACCTTGGCATTATCCTTGACTCCTGTTATTCAACCCACATATTCAATCCATCACTAAATCCTGTCAGTCCTACCTTCACAACATCACTAACATCTGCCCTTTCCTCTCCATCCAAATTGCTACCATGTTAACCTAAGCACTTGATTAATCCAGTCTTAATTAATCTATCAGCTTCCTTGCTGATCTCCCTTCCTCCTGTCTCTCCCTACTCCAGTTGATACTCCACTCTGCTGCCTGGATCATTTTTCTAGGAAAACATTCAGTCCATGTTTCCCCACCGCTCAAGAATCTCCAGTCTTTGCTCATCCTCCTCCACATCCAACAGAAACTCCTCACCATTAGCTTTAAAGCACTCAATCACCTTGCCCCTTCCTACCTCACATCACTACTCTCTTACTAGAACCCAGCCCACATATTTCACTCCTCTAATGCCAACCTACTCACTGTATCTCAATCTCGTCTATCTCGCCACCAACCACTCGCCCACCTCTTGCCTCTGGACTGAAACACCCTCCCTTTTCATATCCAATAAACAATTATTCTCCCCCACTTCAAAGCATTATTGAAGGCACATGTGCTCCAAGAGACCTTCCCTGCCTAAGCCCTCTTTTCCTTTTCTTTGACTCTCTTTTGTGTCACCCTGATTTGTTTCCTTTATTTATCCCCCACTTCCATCCCCACAGCATTTATCCATAATTTATTTATTGTATATTAATATCTGCCTTCCCCACTAGACTGTAAGCTCATTGTGGGCAGGAAAAATGTCTTTTATACTGTTATATTGTACTCTCCCACACAGTGAGTGCTCCATAAATACAATTGATTCATTGATTGATTGCTGAAGCCCAGCACTAGAGGGAGAAGCTACTTATGCCTTCTATCTCAGACTATGATTAGGATTTGAGCTCAGCTTCTTAGAGAAATTAATTATCCTTACATTCTCCACCCTGTGAACATAGCCCAGTAATTGCCATTTTATATTAAGGGGCCAAAACTGAGAATTTATCTCTAAATCCTGTACAAGAGCAGTGTTTGGGGAAATTGTGTTGCAGGTTTACCATAAAAGAATGAGCACATTTACAGGAAGACACACACACCTACACTCCGTTGGCCAGTACAATGATACCAGTAAATTTTCTTTCCCATGTAATTTGTTCAAGAACAATGACTGGAGATGATTATACTTCAATCCATTCTCTTCTTTCATGATGGGTTTTGTTGCAATGTACAAGATTCAGAGCCAAGTTACCCCATGAAGAAACTTAACCTCTTTTTTTCCAGGCTTGCAAATAATTGCGGTATTTTTTTAAGTACTTACTTACAAAGAGCCAAGCACTGTACTAAGCACTGTGGTGGATCCAAGATAATCAGGTCCCAAATGAGTTTCACAGTCTAAGTGGGAAGGAGGACAGGCACTGAGTCCCTATTTTGCAGATGAGGGAACTGAGGCACAGAGAAGTGAAGGGACTTGTCCAAGGTCACACAGCAGGTAAGCAGAGAAGCCAGGATTAGAAGCCAGGGCCTCTGACTCGCAGACCCATGCTCTTTCCACTAGGCCACGCTGCTCCTCATATTTTACCTTTCGGCCCAATTAATAATAACAATAATAATAAAATATTATGGTATTTGTTAAGCACTTACTATGTGCCAGTCACTAAGCGCTTGGGTAGATACAAGTAAATCAGGTTGAACAAAGTCCCTGTCCCATGTGGGGCTCACAGTCCCAATCCTTATTTTACAGAGGCTCGGAGAAGTAACGTGACTTGCCCAAGGTCACCCAGCAGACAAATGGTGGAGTCAGCATTAGAACCTATGACCTTTTGAGTCCCAGCCTATCGACTGTGCCATGCTGCTACTTAAAAATGAAAAAAAATCACTGGCCATTGTTTTCTGAGGAAGTCTAAGAATAGAGGGAGGATTTTACCTGAAAAGGCTTCATGAACCAGTTTAAGTTGCAGCTGCATCCAATAGGTGGACCCATCTCATTCAAGTACTGTACTGACAGAGGAGTTCATAGTCCTCTAACACTGGACTCTTAGAGGAGGACTGAGTACATTAAAAATTGACACAGAGCCAAGCCTGACTAATTAGAAGCTGACACTCTTCTCAATGTACGTAACTTTTCACAGGGGATTCCAAGCAAATTCTTCTTTCTGATTAAGGCTGGTAGCATGATAGCAAAGTATCTGTTCCTTCCCAACCCCACCGCTCCTAATCTTTGAGCTCCAATTGAAAGTAAACATTTAGAGTTGAGCTTTCTGCAAACATCACAGGAAAAAAGGCTCTATGTATTCTTCTGGGCCACAAGACTGATATGTGCTTTCTTCCTTTGCTACTTTTTGGTTTCCAACTCCTAAAATCTCCTGGTTAGAGCGGGGAGAGGTGATGCAAATGATTTTTTTTTTTTACATTTTTAGCAAAGAACACTTACTACGGCAATATCCAAGGAGGAGAAGGATGCCTGAGAGAACAGCTGCTCCTGACCACTGGCAACTGGAGAATGGATGAGGAATAAATTTAGCCTCAATAGGAGAGTGAGAAAACAAATGAACCTTCCAGTCCGAGACCGGGGTCACCCAGGCAGGGGTCAAAGGGCATTCTCGCCACATCCCCAGGAGGTTATGGATTGCCTACAGGTGACTGAAACACGGGCCACCCAGACGTACGGTTACTTAAATCGGACACCCCGGAACCCCGTCGCTTGGATCCCAGCATCCCTGTTGTTCGATAAGTCGTTCAATCGTATTTACTGTGCGCGGAGCACTGTACTAAGGGCTTGGAAGAGTACAGTATAAAAATACAACAGATGTCTTCCCTGCCCACAACAAGCTTACAGTCTAGAGGGGGAAACACAAAGTCCTGAATGGGACAGCATAGTAAGGCCGAAACAGAAGCTGGAAAGCATAGACACATCACGCTGCCTTGGCCAACGTCACCCACCTGTGCACAACTCCATTTTCCTATAGCAAAACTATTCGTGGAGTCACTACTTCTGGATCGTGCTATACCAGAACTGACTGCTGTTGAGGGAAAAATGTTCCCTAATTCTCCCACTGCACTACCTCCCGATCATGGTAACAAAAAAAGTGGGTCGTTGCGGAACTAGTTGTGTTTTTGCCTGAACTATTTAGATCACTGCTTCATCTCTCAGCCTACCCAGAGAAAGATAATGGCATGAAAGGACCAATCAAAAATGGCCAAAAGATCTCAACTGCAGCTAAAGCATATTTCCTGTCCCTGAATTATCCAAATCATTAAGTTTAAAAGCCTGACCCGAGTCATTTCTGTTGGCCCAAACTATCTGCTTTCAAAATCCAATAACAAAGAACCAAATGGCACAGGCAAACACCGACCGATTATTCTAAACATAGTTTCTAGAGGGGCAAAGTGCTTTTCTCAGTCTTGATCTCTGGGGTAATTATTTCTTTGATAGTTCTCTTTATGAGAACTGCAAAGGCTATGAAGATCATAGGAAAAAAAAGTAGATCTAAAGTGCAGCAAGTCACTTGTGAATGGATATTTTTCTAATGCAATCATTTTCAAAATGATTTTCCTTCCCTCCTGCCTCACCCACTTTTAGTCTATTCTACTTGGTGGATGGAGCACGGATCTGGGAATCAGAAGGTCATGGGTTCTAATACGCTTTTCTCCCACCCCATAGCATTTGTGTATATATGTCCATATTATTCAATTTATTTTATGTATATATACATATAGGATGTATATATATATCTATAATTCTACTGATGCTATTGATGTCTGTCTACTTGTTTTGTTGTCTGTCTCCCCTCTTCTAGACTGTGAGCCCGTTGTTGGGTACGGATTGTCTCTGTTGCCGAACTGTACTTTCCAAGCACTTGGTACAGTGCTCTGCACACAGTAAGCACTCAATAAATACGATTGAATGAATGAAAACAAATGAATAATATCGGCTCCACCACTTGCCTGCTGCGTGACTTTGGGCAAGTCACTTCACTTCTCTGGGCCTCAGTTGCCTCATCCATAAAATGGGGATTGAGACAGTGAGCCCCACATGGGATAGGGACTGCGTCCAACCCGATTTGTCTCTACCCCAGTGCTTAGTACAGTTACTGACACATAATAAGCGCTTAAAAAAAGCCACTATTATTATCATTATTACTATTATTCTCCCCACAGCTCCAAGAATCACTAGTTTCAATATATATCACAGACTGAATGATCTCCTTAAACATCTCTCTGGTCATTTCTCTCCTTTACCACTTTATTCTGTGATCATCACCATCAACCTCGGGATTTACTGAGAAATGCTATGGGATAGCAGCCCTCTGTGTTGATGCTTGAGGTACAAAAGACCTCTATTGTAACCACCCAAGCCTCTAGTACCGTGGTCCCTTCATAGTGAGTGTTCAAAATATACCATTAACTGATTAATCCCTGTCCTAGAGCAGCCTGTAGTCTAATGGCACCCCTTGAGGGCAGGATGCGAGTCTAGCAGCTCTACTATACTTTCTTTCAATAGTATTTATTGAGCACTTACTATGTGCAGAGCACTTGGAATGTACAAATCAGCAACAGATAGACACAATCCCTGCCCAATGATGGGCTCACAGTCTAAACGATACTTTCCCAAGTGATTTGTTCAGTTTTGTACAGAGTAAGAATTCAGTAAGCATTATTCATCGATTAGGAGACGAGCTAACACGAATGGACGAAAAAAGTTAAAAGAGGATGATTGGAGGTCTGAAAAATGAACGCAAGCGGGTAAATCAATCAATAACAAAAGAGGTGAGGGCATAAGAGTGGTGAGGTGTGACTAAAGGGACCACATGACAGAAAGGAGTTTGCTTGTATCCACCCCAGCACTTAGTATAGTGGCTTGCACACAGTAAGCACTTAACCAATACCAGAATTATTATTATTATTACTATGGAGCCTCTTGACCATGGCGTCTTCACTTTGTGCCCATTAGTCCTTCCTTCCCTAAATATCCTTCTGTCCAACCGCATCCCAACACATACTCCCTCTGATGCCCAATCAATCAATGACATTCATTAAGCACTTACTTTGGGCCAAACACTGTAGTAAATTCTTTGGAGAACACAATATAACAGAGTGCATGGACATAATCCCTGCCTACGAAGGGTTTATTACAACTCTCCCACTTCCTAGCTACTCTAAATCATCATTAAAAATCATAGACTTGGCATAGGCATATTCATTCATTCAATCATATTTATTGAGCGCTTACTGTGTGCAGAGCACCGTACTAAGCGATTGGAAAGTACAATATACCAGGGAAAGATGATGAGCCTCATGTGGGACATGGACTGTGTCCAACCTGATTAGCTTGTATCTATCCCAGTGCTTAGTACAATGTACTTAGTACACACAGTGAGCGCTTAATGAATGCCATTTAAAAAAAAGCCCTGAGAAGTAGCATGGATAGAGCACGGGCCTGGGAGTTCAGAAGGACCTGGATTCTAATCACAGCTCTACCACTTGTCTGCTCTCTGACCTTGGGCAAATCATTTAACTTCTCTGTGCCTCAGTTCCCTCATCTGTAAAATGGGGTTTAAGACTGTGAGCCCCATAATAACAGTAATAATAATAATAACGGTACTTGTTAAGCACTTACAATGCGCCAAGCACTGTTCTAAGCGCAGGGGTAGATACAAGGTAATCAGGTTGTCCCATGTGGGGCTCAGAGTCTTAATCCCCATTTTACAGATGAGATAACTGAAGTGCGGGGAAGTGAAGTGACTTGCCCAATGTCACACAGCAGACAAGTGGTGGAGGTGGGATTAGAACCCATGACCTTCTGACTCCCCGGCCTGTGTTCTACCCACTACGACATGGACTGTGTCCACCCTGATTAGCTTTTATCAGTACCAGTGTTTAGTACAGTGACTGGCATATTCTAAGCCCTTAACAAATACAATTTTTTTAAAAAAAAAAACCCAAGCCTTACTGTTTATGCGTGAGGAAAATGCCCTGTGGGCAGAGGTAAACCATCTTTGGGGTAACACGCCACCAGGCCCCACCCTCAAAAGTTCATCCCAGAGACTGTGGCACCAGGGAGTCTTCAGCAAGGGACTGAGAGAGACCACTGTGGGCTGTCCCACTCCAAGCTCTACTCCCCAACCCCACTGATGCGTGAGGGAACCGCATGGTAGACGCCAGGGTTCAGGCAGGTGCGCGGCAGGGGGCGTGGAGCTGTGCAGAACCCCCGACTCCATAAGACATCGATCAATCAATCGGATTTACTGAGTGCTTATTGTCAGGTGGTCAATCATATTTACCGAGCGCTTACTATGAGCAGAGCACTATGCGAAGCACTTGGGAGAGTACAATATAACAATAGACACTCTACAACCTAGACCATACACTTCGCTCTTCTAGTGCTAACCTTCTCACTGTGTCTCGATCTCATCTGTCTCGCCGCCAACCCCTAGCCCACATCCTGCCACTGGCCTGGAACACCCTCCCTTCTCAAATCTGAAAGACTACTCTCTCCCCACATTCAAAGCCTTATTGAAGGCACATCTCCTTCCAGAAGCCTTCCCAGACTAAGCCCCACTTTTCCTCATCTCCCACTCCTTTCTGCATCACCCTGACTTGCTGCCTTTGCTCTTACATATATAGATAGGTATATAAGTGGTGTACACAAGTGCTGTGGGGCTGGGAGGGGGGGATGAATAAAGAGGGCAAGTCAGGGCGACGAAGGAGGGAGTGGTTGTGTGCAGAGCACTCTACTAAGAGTTTGGGAGAGTACAGTATAACAATATAAAAGCAGCAGGCTAACCGTCCGATTCCCGCGTCAGCCAGGAGGCACGGAAAAGCATGTGAGCTCATTGCCTGACATCCAGTCTGACCAGCTCAATCCGCCGGCTCTGCTGCCAATCCTGAAATCCTCTGCCAAAATGGACTGTTTTCCCAAACCCCTTTTGGCTTGCAAGAAAGAGAGCCAGGCACAGTTGCTCCACCAAAAAATAATAACAATTAAGGTACCTGTTAAGCACTTACCATGAACTAAGTGCTGGGGTAGATACAAGCTTATCAGATTGGACATGGTCCCTGTCCCACATGGGGCTCATGGTCAATTTTGTCCTCTTTACCTAGATGAGGAAACTGAGGCCCAGAGGGTTAAATGACTTGACTCAGGTCACACTGCCGGCACTGACAGATCTGAGGCTAGAACCCAGACCTCCTGAATACCAGTTCCTTGTTCTTTCAACCGGGCCCCACCAAAACCTTCCAGAAATCTATAAATTTGGGATGTGGGGGGGACTGGATCAAGGATTTGAACCCTGGCAGACTCAGCCACTGAGGGAGCTAAAAGGACAGACAACTCTGCAAATATACCATCTCTACTTTTGTACTTGATCCCTAAAGAACGTTGCATTTATCCTAAAGGGAAATTTATTGCACTGGCATTCCTGGCTTGAAGAACTAGCTTCTAAAGGTCCTATATCTCCAACTCTTTTCACCCTGGTGTTCTGAATCCAGTGAGTTCCTTGTTTGGCAGTAGAAGCTTACAAAGCACAAGGCCAGTTCCTACTCATGAACATCTCCCCACCTACAAAGCCTTAATAAAGTCATGTCGCCTCCAAGGCCTTCCCCGACTAAGCCCCCATTTTCTTACTCCCTCTCCCACCTGTGCTGCCCTTGCAGATACAGATCTGCACCTTTGGATCTGCACTCTTTATTTACCCCATCCTCAGCAATTGCTCAATAAATACCAATGATTGCCTGATTCACTGATAGCTGATGGGTCCTAAAAGCCACGCCAAAGGATGTTTCTTCAATCAATCAATGGTATTTATTGAGCACTTACTGTGTGCAAAGCACTATACTAAGTGCTTGGGAGAGCAATGATGATAATAATAATAATCATAGTATTCGTTAAGTACTTACAATGTGCCAGGGACTGTCAGCTGTGTGACTCTGGGCAAGTCATTTAACTTCTCAGTGCCTCAGTTACCTCATCTGTAAAATGGGGATGAAGACTGTGAGCCCCTCGTGGGACAACCTGATTACCCTATATCTACCCCAGTGCTTAGAACAGTGCTTGGCACATAGTAAGTGCTTAACAAATACCACAATCATTATTATTATTACTAAGCACTGGGATAGATACAAGGTAGCTGGGTTGAATGTAGTCCCTTTCCCATGTGGGGTTCACAGTCTTAATCCCCATTTTACGGATGAGGTAACTGAGGAACAGAGAAGTGAAGTGACTTGGCCAAGGTCACACAGCAGACAAGAGGCAGAGTCAGCATTAGAATCCGGGTCCTTCTGACTCCCGGGCCCGTGCTCTATCCACTAAGCCATATATAAAAGAGTTGGTAGGCACATTCCTTGTCTACAACGAGCCATGTGTAAGATAACGAAAAGTTGGGGAGGAAACTAAGTTGAGGAGTTTGGCTATTTACGTCCCTGCTGCAAATCCACCCTGTGGCTGGAAAAGCAACCGAAGAGGATCGGCATGCTCACCAGGCCTCCCTGAGTTGTGGCATCATCCGGTCAGGTTGTCTGGGTCTGGTAAAATGTTTTAAAGCCACCCCTCTCTCTGAACATTTCCCGCAAGTTGTGAGCATCAGGACGCCCAAGATGCTATTTTCCATCGTGACTCGAGAAGCAGAGCGAGAAACACACACGTGTTTGCAATTTGAAGTACAGATCAGGACGCAGACCTGGAATACTTAAACCCCAGGCTTGTCGGTGGCACATCTTCAAAAGGAAAAAAAAATATATTTTGGTTCCTACAGCACTGAAAAAACACTGAGGGACCAGACAGAGACGGATCCCGTGTCTTGCCAAGAAGGCTGTGAGCCTACTACTGCCTGAGGGTGATTTAACTTATTATCCAGCTTTCATTTTTCCTGTGGTGTCTGGAGGACTCTGGCCCGTTCCCCTGGCCCAGGGCTCATATCCTCCTCCAATAAATTGCTCAATTAAATGTCCAACCCAGGCCCGCACGACAAGCCGTACGAGAGCACGGGAAGCATCACAAAATGGCAGAGTGATGTGTCACTTTCAACTGGAAAATTGAGACATTTGGGTTTGTCTGTTTGATTTGCCCCATTAAACCCCAAACCCTCCCAACTCTCCATATGTTCAGTGTGAATAACCAAAAGACTCCCTGAATCAAAGGAGCATGGGGCCTGGCTGTATTTCAATGCCCGATAAAATAAAATTTAAAAATGGCTGCTTTCAAACTTAGTGGGTTCAAGCAAAGGATTTCTAAGGACTGAACCAATATGTGAATTCATCTGCATTGATGAAGTCCCAAAATGGAGAAGGGGCAGAGAATGAGCAGGCTGTACGAGTGCTAAGCACCCTGCTTGTCTTCAGCTCCCCCTTCCCCACTCCATCTCCCCGACTCGCTCCCTTTGCTCTACCCCCCAGCCCCACAGCACTTGTGCATATGTATATATCTATAATCTATAATACATGTACATACTATAATTCTATTTATTTATATCAATGCCTATTTACTTGTTTTGAAGTGTGCATATAAGGATTGTTTTATCTGTTGCTGAATTGTACTTTCCAAGCGCTCTGCACACAGTAAGTGCTCAATAAATACGATTGAATGAGTGAATATCTATAATTCTATTTATTTATATTGATGCTATTGATGCCTCTTTACTTGTTTTGATGCCTGTCTCCCCCCTACTAGACTTTGAGCTTGTGGTGGGCAGGGAGTGTCTCTCATTGTTGCTGAATTGTATTTTCCAAGTGCTTAGTACAGTGCTTTGCACACAGTAAGCGCTCAATAAATACAATTGAATGAATGAATATGATTGAATGAATGAATGAGCGCTTACTGAGTACAGAGCCCTGCCCTAAGCACTTGCAATAGTACAACACAACAGGGTTGGAGGACAAGAAGCAGCATGGCCTGGGGGAAAGAGTGTGGGCCTGGGAATCAGAGGGGTTCTAATCCTGGCTCTGCTGTATGACCTTCACTTCTCAGTATCTCAGATTCCTCTAAAATAGGGATCCAATTCTTGTTTTCCCACCTGCTTAGAACATAAATGCTTCGTGGGACAGGGACTGTGCCCGATCTGATTAATTTAAATCTAACCCAGGATTCACTACAGTGCTAGGAACATAGTAAGTGCTTAAAAAATACCACTATCATTACTGCTGTTATTATATTATTAAGAAGATTACAGTCTAACAGACTGCTTACTCTTTGGAAGTTCACAAACTTCCTTCTTCAAGAGCCTGCAGTTAGGTCTACCAGAAGACCAGGCTCTTCTCGAGCCTACAGACATGGCCGAAGTGGCACTGCAAGGATGGGATGGAGGTTATTATTGAGATGGGCTTTAAAATTGCCTTTATTTTCCAGGACAACATTCTTCTGGGAATGGGGAAGGGGATGGGCAGACAGAGCAGAGCTCAGGTGGGCTCCAGGGCGGCCTGCCGAGGGCCCGGGTCAGCCGCTGCCCCTGCTTAAATGGCTCTGAAGCTGCTCTACCTTAGGGCACTCTGCCACCCAGGGGCAACTTTGTTCTACCACCCAAGCAGGAAAGGGAGAGAGAGGGACTGAGGAGAGAAGTAGGAAGGAATGGTGATGGAGACCCAGAAATGGTGGCGCAGGGGGTCCCAGAAAGGCAGGCCAACAAGGAAGTATCTGAGAGTAGCTGTAAAGGCTAACACAACAGGCAGAGTGGCTTGGGGTAGCCCCCTCAGCATGTGAAGTGACAGGGAAGGCCACCAGGCCCCGGTCTGGCCTACTCAATAGATTTATGCCTTCTGTGTGGACTGAAGTCCAGGTGTGACTGTAAGACACACTTGGAGCTCATGATCTCACAGTTTTAAGACAAAGTGGGAAATGTGGGCATGTCTGAAACACAACTTCTCATTTCCCCACTTGAGCACTGTCCTTCCCCTGTTTTTCCCAGCACTGTAGACACCACTATCCTCCCCATCTCATAAAACTGTAATTTCGGGTTTATCTTCGACCCATCTCTCTCATTCACCCACATATTCAATCTGTCAACAATTTCTATCCATTCTACCTTCAGAGCATTGTTAACTGCTACTGTGCTGATGCAATCACTTGTCATATCCTGCCTTGACTACTGCATCAGCCTGCTTGCTGACCTTGCCTCCTAACTCTCCCTACTCCAGTCCATAATCCACCTTGCTGTCCAGATCATTTTTCTGAAAAAATTCAGTCCATGTCCGCCCACTCCTCACAAACCTCCAGAGGTTGCCCATCCACCTCCCTTTCAGACAGAAACTCCTTACCATCGGCTATAAAGCACTCGATCAGATCACTCCCTCTTAACTTACTTCACTGACTTCCTACTACACAACTCAACCCACCCACTTTGCTCCTTCTAATGCCCACTTACTCACTGTACTTTGATTTTGTCTATCAACCCCTCACCCACCTCTTCCCTCTGGTCTTACATATACAAAAGACCACCTTCATATACATCAGACTACCTATCTAACCACCTTCGGAGCTTTTTTAAAGTCACATCTCCAAAAGCCGTTCTCTGAATAGGCCTTCTTTTCCCCTTCTCCAGGGACTTTGTCCAACCTGATTAACCTGTATTTATCCCAGCACTTAGTACAGGACTTGGAGCATAGTAAGTGCTTAACAGATACCACTAAAAATAAATAATAATAATAGCAATAATAATCAAGCCCTTCTATAATCAACTCTTCTTCAGGAGGGCTTCCCTCCCTTCTGCACTGCCTAACACTTGGGTACTCACCACACACTCAATCCCACAACACTTAGGTACATATCTGTAATTTATTTATTTCAATGTCTGTCTCACCCTCCTGCCTGAAAGCTTTTTGTGGGCAAGAATGTGTCTACCATCTCCATTGTATTGTACTCTCCCAAGTACTTAGTACAATGTTCTCCATCCAGCAAATCCCCAATAATTACCACTGATTGACTAATTGATTGATTGGGGCATCAAGATCATCATTTGGACTCTCATAGTAACAACTTTGTGGGGAAATATTTTCTCATCTTTCCACCAGAGGATGCTCTCCCCACTCAGAATGTCTGGAAAACCTTCGGCTGTCTGACCAGCCCAAAATTAAAATCTGCTCCATTCTGAAATTCCTTGCTGGGCATCTCAGCAAACACTGCAGTTATTAGGGAGAGGACTATTCAGCAAAAAGTGGACCGGTTGTGCAAAATGCTTTTTGTTTTGAAATCATTTGCAAGTGCACCCATGGTACTGCCAACATGTGCTGCCTGGCCCCCTATCCTAAGCCCTCAAGTAGCCCTAAACCAAACCTTACCCCTATCTCTAATTCTATTTTTAGCCCAGCTTTAACCATAACCCTAACTCTAACTCTAATCTGACCCCTAACCCTAGCTCTTGGACCCACAGATTGGGTCTGAGGGATGGCAACTGTCCCCAGGGATTTGGGCACTTGCTCAAACCAGGCCCTGACAACTGTTCAAGTCTTGAAGAAGGTTTTGCCCTCCTACGCCTCCTCCCTGTCCTCCCTCCTCCTGTCCCTCCTCCTGCCAACAGCTGCTGAGTTGATTCAGTGAGGGTGTGATTTTCATGTCTGGAGGCTGACCAAACAATTGCAAAATGCAATTCACTTATTGTGCCTCCATCTCATCTCTCAGCAGCAACCCCTTGCTCATGCCCTCCCTCTTAGCTGAAACACCCCATCTCTCAATATCCTACAGACCTCTACTCAACCCATCTTTAAAGCATACTAAAATCACATCTCCTCCAAGAGGCCTTCCCTGATTAGCCTCTCTTTTCCCCAGTCTACTTTCCCTCTTTATCCCCTACACTGGGATCCATACCTCATGAATAAGTAGACACTCACTCCACCCTCACCCTGACAGTGCCTACGTACACATCCTTATACTCGGTTGCTTCCCCATCACTCATTCATTCATTCAATCTTATTTATTGAGCGCTTACTGTGTCCAGAGCACTATACTAAGCACTTGGACAGTACAATTCAATTTCTTTTAATGCGTGGACTAGATTATAAGCTCTTTGAGGGCAGGGATCATCATGTCTATCATCTCCACTGTACTGTACTCTCCCGAGTGCTTAGAGCAGTCCTCAGCACACAGAAAGTGCTCAATAAATATCATTGATTGATTGTTTTGCCTATATCATGCAGACTTGTCCTGAGTTTTGTTGATGGGATGGGGTGTGCATTTTCTCTCTCTCTCTCTCTCTCTCTTTCACACACACACACACACACACACACACACAGAGACAGAAACAACTCCATTTCTCACCTTCCTAAAATCCGAAGGAGAACTAAACTCAGAGAACAGCACTGTTCCAGGCAAAGCACATATGAAACCAGAGTACACGTCCCAACCTTTCACCCTTCGAACCCCTGTTTCCGAGAGCTCAAAATAAACATCACTGGGGCCCCAAGCAGCTGGGCTAGAGAAGGCCCAGGCCATGCGGAGCCAGGGGGGTTACCACAGGTGACTCAGCCCAGCCCTCAGATTCTGGATTCAAGTTTCTTCATTCTCGGGACACACCTGCCCAATCTGCCCTGGCCACCCGGCCACAGGCCCACAAACGTTCAAGCAGGGACAGTTGCTTTGAAAGCAAGAGAGATTTATCTTGGGAGTCTGGCCTAGCCTATTAGGGAATGTCAGGGCCCCAGAGGTAGGAAAGCTTTTTCTAAGTAAGAAACATGGGCTCTCACAGTCCTGGATCATTATTTGAACCCTCCGCAGAAAGCTGGGGTTTCAGAGCGACCACCTGGTTTCCACTGCATGGCATCGGCTGGCCCTTGGAAGATTTATTTCTGGGAGTGTGAGCACTTGGGTTAGATTTCCTTGACGGCCCCAGGTTAAAACCTCTTAACCAGCCAGCTCTTCCAGGCACCAGCTTTCTGGCTGCACTTCATGTCTGCAGTCTTCAAGCCGGTCACTCCAGGCTTCCTGGCAACGCAGACTTGAGCTGTAAGCATGGATTCATTTGACTTTAGATTGCCTTTGGCAGAGCCACACTGTCCGGGAGCAGAACCCAGGAACAACTTGTCCAGTTTTACCCTTTTCATTCCTGAATGTCCAGGCTTGGGGTCTCCTTGTGCTCACGAATCTTTCTTTCAGGGAAATGTTCTCTGATGCTCCAGTCCCGATAGGTCTATCATCCGGAAGCCTTTTAACCCATAAAATCTAACATTCAGGAAAAAAAAAATCCTGGATCCTAAAGAAGCTCAAGAAAGATTTCTTCCAGCACTGGGTTTGGCAGCTACAGAGATTACAGTGAAAGCAAATGAAGGGGAAAATACCAAAAACCAAACTCTTAGCATGCTTTCTTGCTTCAATCTAAGGCTGTGCCTTCACATTCTAAGGGAAGGAAGGAGTCAGGGGAATTATCCAGATAGGGCAAATGAGGAAAAGGAGGATTTGAGATTCACGCTGTACTTTTTCGCTCTCTATTCAGGGGTCAAACTCTCAAGTAAAGGGTGATAAAGGCAGGGATATTACCAAGAAGTCACAGTCCCCAATAACCCCAGACCAGTGCCCTGAGGGGGCAGGAGTGTGGCATTCAGAACCATTCAGCCTGAGATACTGAGCTCTGGCACAACTACCTAGAAATCATTCAGGTTGGCAAACCAATCTCTGACAGAAAGGCCCTGAGGGAAGCATACAGATCAATCAGGCTGGCTGGCTAAGCCCTTCCTCCTATTTACCCTCCCTTCTGTGTTGACTGTGATTTTGGGTCCATACCCCTTAAGCACTTGAATATCCACCCCACCTCTACAGCACTTATGAACATATCCATCTGTAATTTATTTTAATGTCTATCTCCCTCTATTCTGTTATGATGATAATAATAATGATAATAATAGTGGTATTTGTTATGTACTTTCTATGTGCCAATTACTAAATGTTGGAGTAGATACAAGATCATCAGGTCCCACATTGGGCTCATAGACTAATTAGGAGGGAGAGCAAGTATTGAATCTCCATTTTGTAAATGAGGGAACTGAGGCACAGAGAAGTTAAGTGACTATCTGTATATGGCTGTAATTTATTTATTTAGTTACCTATTTATTTATATAATATAGCTGTAATTTATTCATTTAGTTATCTATTTATTTATATCATTGTCTCACCCTCTAGACTGTGAGCTCATTGTGGACAGGAATGTGCCTGTTGGTTGGTATTTTGTGCTCTCTCAAGTGCTTAGTACAGTTCTTTGCAGAGAGTAAGTGCTCAATAAATATGACTGAATGAATTAAGTAGCCCACGGTCACATAGCAGAAAAATGGCAGAACCCAGATTAGAACTCAGGTCCTCCGACTCCCAGGCCTGTGCTCTTTGAACTAGGCAACTCTGCTTCCCATAAACCAAGCTCTTTGTGGGCAGGGATCATATCTACATACTTTATTGTACTGTTCTCTTCCAAGTGCTTAGTGTAAGACTCTGCATATTGTCAGCACTCAGTAAGTGTCACTGATTAATTGATTGATTGATTTAGGTTGGCACATGGATCCCTGGCACAGCATCCCTGAGAATGGGCCACAGAATCATTCGAGTCGGCACATCAATCTTTGGCACGACAGCTTTGAAGGTGGCATGCAGAATCATTGAGACTGGCACCCCAATTTGTGGCCCAGTGGCCCAGGGTGGCAGGTTTTCCCTCAGTTCGGCTGCGAACCTGGCCTCCCTCTCAGTCCCTTCACCGTGCACCTACACTTCCGCTGAATGGCTGGGGCACACGATGAGAGAACAGAGGCAGCCTGGGCTGTGGGAGAAGTGACAGTTCTTCCCATCTCCCTTGATTCCCCCACAGGCATGGAATACACCAGGAAGAATCCTTGCCTCTGCTTATCCCAACTGTCATGACTTTGATCTCAAAAGTTGAAGAGAAAGGAGAGAAGAAGATATCATGGTAGCCTGGGATGAGGAAGGACTTTGAGGCAGCTGCTTGTGCTGAGGTGAGGGCGCCTTGGACCCCCGAAGCCCGATAAGACGAGGTTCGTGCTCACCGAGATTGGGTTGGGAAATGGTCATTGATCTCTGAGGCATCGGCGTCGAAGTTGTTGCAGGATGGAGGCTCAGATGATTCAGGGGCTGATTCATCGTCTTCCGAGGGTCTTGCCATGTCGTAATCTTCTCTATGTGGCTGAAAAAAGGAAAGGGAAGATTTTTTATCTTATGGCACGCTCTGCCCCACACTTTCTTTTTTATGGTATTTGTTAAGTGCTTACTATGTGCCAGGCACTGTACTAAACGCTGGAGTAGATATGAGCTAAACAGATTGGACACAGTCTACATCTCACATGGAGCTCACAACCTTAATCCCTATTTTAGTAATGATAATAATAATAATAATAATGATAATAATAATTGTGGTATTTATTAAGCGCTTATTATGTGCCAAGCACTGTTCTAAGCACTGGGGTAGATACAAGGTAATCCAGTTGTCCCACTTGGGGCTCACAGTCTTAATCCCCATTTTACAGATAAGGTAACCACAACACAGAGAAGTTAAGTAACTTGCCCAAGGTCACACAGGTGACAAGCGGCGGAGTCGGGATTCAAGTTGGACACGGTCTCTGTCTCACTCTAAGAAGGAGGGAAGAGAGGTATTAACTCCCCATTTTAGGGATGAAGAAACTGAGGCCCAGAGAAGTGAAGCAACATGCCCTAGGTCACTCAGCAGGCGAGTGGAAGAGCTGGGATAAGAACCCAGGTCCTCTGATTCTCAGACCCGGGCTCCATCCACTAAGGGAAGGAGACCTCAGGACAGGCCATGCCAGGGCTTAGCCCAGGCACCCTGACAGTGGCATAGGCAGCTGGTACTCATCCACCTACCCACCCCTTCATTCAACACAGGTGAACTTTTCCATACCAGACTTTTTCACACCCACAGGTGAATTTCAGAATTTCACTCTCAGAGGTTTCTTCTTTCAATATGAAAGACAACAGAGTATGTGTGTGCGTGTGTGTGTTTTTGCGTGTACCCTCATCCTAATATTAATGATCTGAGCCAGCCCATAACCCTGCAGTGGATTGCCACAGGTAGGGCCTGGTAACTTGTTGAGGGGCGGGGCTCTTGAGCAGGTCCCCAAGATGACCAAGGCCCACAGACCAACCTCTGCAATCAAGGTCACTGAGCTGAAATGACAGATACGGCCCTGTGGACAGAGCACAGGCCTAGAAGTCAAAAGAACCTGGGTTCTAATCCCAGTTCTGATACTTATCTGCTGTGCCTTTGGGCAAGTCACTTCACTTCTCTGTGCCGCAGTTATCACATTGGTAAAATGGAGATTAAGACTGTAAGCTCCATGTGGGACACGGACTGGGTCCAACTGATTAGCTTGTATCTGCCCCAGAACCTATTAAAGTGTCTGGCAAACAGTAAGTGCTTAACAAACACAATAAAAAAGGTCTATCTTCCAATCACCCTTGCACCGGGTGGAACTGCAATGGCCATTAAAGCAGCCGACAATGTCCGCTCGGATCCTTGTTATCATTTCAATACACTGTGGAGCTCGCCCATTCTAGAAATGGCCCATGTGTGAGGCTGTGAAAAGAGTGGTAAGCGGACCAGGTCCCTGTCTTCTACTGTCTACTCGGGTGACGTGGAAGGGGATAAAGGAAATATAAGTTAGTTCTGCACTAGCAAATGCATCCAGACAGTTGAGGCAGAAAGTATACTCAGGTATATCAGAATGCACATTTTCCTTATGTGTTTAGCTAGAACTTGATGGTATGAGTAGGGAATGATCTCTTGGCAATGCAAGCCTGTCCGGATACAGCGAAGCGTGGTGTATGAAGAAATGGTTGTAAAATAGCATGTGCCGTTGGAGTCAGTGAATATTACAATGCGGGTTTTCTTTGACATGGGTGCAAAACACAAGCTCTGCATTCTACAGTTGGGTTTGTTTAAATGGTGGGACTAGATTATCTGAATCACTGAGGAAAGCTACTTTTGGGGACACGGATTATCCAGATAATGTGCACGTGTCCATTGTTCAATCAACCATATTTACTGAGCGATTACTGGATACATGGTCTGCTTGATCCAGTTTTAGTACTGCAAAGTCTGTTGGGCACTCCAGGTTTCCCTCCTTCCAAACACTTTCCTCTAATCTCTTAACTGGAGTTGAGGGGTAGTTCAAAATTCACCATCCATCGAGACCCAAGGCTCAGTTCCCTACGCACTGAGCCACAGTGACTAATTACAGAATGTCACAGCCGGTGACTCACTCACTATATCTGTTCCAGAATATGTCCACTTTTACCCTCCCCATCTTCTAAACCTTTTTATCTTTGTGAAAGTTTATGGTCGTCTTCCTTACGAAGAACAGCATACTCTTATTGCAACTTCCTCCTCAGCCCTGGGCCCCTTATTTACTTTCATCAGAGACGAAGGACTGCTTGTTGATTCAGTGAAGATTTGGGTGGCTCAGAGATTTGAAGTCAGAGCTCTCTCGCTCTACCTAGAAGCACTCACTGCTGAGGTGGCATCTAAGCCCCGCCCCCTCAGTGAGTGAAGTAGGGGCACAATCTTCATCCTCTTTAAAACATCAGGGACTTTCCTGTTTCAGGATGGTGGATAAGGAAGAGGGAAAGAGAAGGGGCAGAGGCCTCCAGAAGCTGCTCCAGTAGGTTAGCTTCATTATTTCATTAGTAATTGTTCCTGTATTTGTTCCTACACAGAATTTTAAGCTTCTTGTGGGGAGGGATTCATTCATTCATTCATTTGTATTTATTGAGCACCTACTGTGTGCAGTGCACTGTACTAAGCACTTTGGAGAGCAAAATACAACAATAAACAGTGACATTCCCTGCCCACAACAAGCTTATTCAATCATATTCATATTTACTGAGCACTTAATATGCCAACAAATAGAGACATTCCTGCCCACAATGAGCTCATAGTCTAGAGGAGGGCATAGTCTAAGAGGGGGAGACAGACATGTACATAAGTGTTGTGGGGCTGGGAGGGGAAAGAGCAAAGGGGGCAAGTCCAGGTGATGCAGAAGGGAGTGGGAGATGAGGAAAAGAGGAAAAGGAAATTTCTTCCATTTTTCTCTTTGTCTATTCCCAAACCTCTAGTAAAGAGTTATGCACAAAATAGGCTCCTAACAAATGATAGTAAAGAATTAATAAAATCAAAGAAAACTGCAGGGTCCATGGGTTCCTCTATTGTGGCAGCCCCCAAGTCCTGATGTAAGCTGTTGTCCCAGCAATCAAATTTGATAGACATGCCCTTAGACCCACCACAAATCACTAGGATTCCTCTACCCCACTGGCTCTGGGCCACAACTCGTGATTCTGAGTGCTCAGACCTCTGTCCTGGCCTTTACCATAGCTAGAAATCCTTTACACTGAAACTGTCGTTGCCTTCATTACCATCAACAGCACTGATCGCACTCCCTCCTGAGTGCAAAGCTTGTGAACACACCATAGAAATAAAAAACACATCCTTGCCCTCCAGAAACTTACTGTCTAGGGACATAGATCTGCTTATATGCACTGATTTACTCTGAGATGCTGCAGCCTCTCTATGGCTACAAAATCCTGGGTTTCAAAGGAATACAGCACAGTGCATTACTCTGCATGGGAAAGCCTCACTCTCTGAGGGTGTCCCAGTCATTCATTCATTCAATAGTATTTATTGAGCACTTTACTATGTCCACAGCACTGTACTAAGCATTTGGAATGAACAATTCGGCCACAGATAGAGACAATCCCTGCCCAACGACGGGCTCAGTCTAACCGGGGGAGACAGACAGCAAAGCAAAACGGAACAAAACAAAAACAACATCATCACGATCAAGTCATTACCAAAAAATAAAATTACTGAGTAGTCCCGAGCCACAGGAGACCACGGTCTGTGTTGCTGTTGTCACCAGACAAGGGGCCATAAGGGAATCACGTATTTCCCTCTAGACTGTAAGTTAGCTGTGGGCAGGGAACGTTTCTACAAACTCTGTTACGTTGTACTCTCCCAAGGGCTTAGTACAGTGGTCTACACATAGTTAATGCTCAATAAGTGATTGATTGATTCCAGGCTCTCCAACAATAGACAGGCCTCTAAGGCAGCAGGTCGGAGGGGGAGCTGAAGAGGTGGGAATGGGGAGGCTACGCTGACCCCCGATTGACGCTTTTGCGGGCTATGGGTTCCTCATGGGGCTATAGGAGGTGCAAACTTGCTTCTCCCTTTTACCTCACAAGTGTTCTTTGTAACAAAGTGCTCTGCATACACTAAGCAGTTTATAAATACGATCAATTGAATAAATGAAAACTCTGGTCCAACCTAGCAGGTCTAGTGTGATGTCCACCCTCACCTCCAGCCAACCAATCTCTCCTCTTTGACCTACCAAATCTTAAACTCCAAATCTTACACTCTGCCTTCTGCTTCACCATCTCATCCCCAACTCTCTCCCCACAAACCCTGAATCACTTCCTTTTCTGTGTATCAGGCTATAAAATCTTCCTCTTTACTTACCCTGCTATTTCCAATACCATGTCTGCCACTTGCCTGCTGTGTGACCTTTCGCATAACTTTCTCTGTGCCTCAGATCCCTCATCTGTAAAATGGGGATTCACTACCTATTCTTCCTCCTACTTAAACTGTGAGTCCCATGAAGGACAGGAACTGCATCCAACCTGATTATCTTGTATCTACCATAGTGTTTTGTCACATAGTAAGCACCTAACAAATACCATAGTTATTATTATCATTATAATCATTATTTCTACCAACCCTGCCTCTCCCCTCACCTCGGTTTTACTCCCTTAGAAACAGAGACATTTGGCATTTGACCCACTTAGCTCTCGCATTTTTCCTCCTCCCTCCCCCACTTCCCCACATCTGGGGAAAAGTTTTAACTTGTTTGGGCAGACTTTCCCTTTGTCAACGCTACCTGTTGGCCCAGGCCAGTGTTCCCAAGGAGCTCTGGGTAAAAGATGAAATCTAAAAATAAATCCAGTCAGCTTATATAGCTCAGGCCACCTGGAGCCAGCTGGGTGCGGGGACTCCCCATGGCCGGGAGCATATTTGACCTCTCTGGCTGCTTCTGCACGGTCGCTTTTATCGCGCTAGTTTAAGGGTACAGTCCATCTTTACTCCTGCTGCATTTTCTTCCCTTCCCCAACCTAGTCCAGCGTCCTCAGGATCGACTTCCAGGGCCACCAACTTCAAGATTGGCAACTATGGGGCCTGCTAGACAAATGGAGAAAACTCTATGATACACATACCAGAACGACTTTATGACAGGAATTGGGATGTTCTGATAATAATAACTGTGGTATTTGTTAAGTGTTTACTATGTGCTGGGCACAGTACCAAGTGCTGGGGTGGATACAAGCAAATCGGGTAAGACACAGTTGGGCTCACAGTCTTAATCCCCATTTTACAGATGTGGTAACTGAGGCACACAGAAGTGAAATGACTTGCCCAAGGTCACACAGCAGAAGAGTGGTGGAGCCAGGAATAGAACCCATGACCTTCTCACTCCCAGGGCCATGTGCAATCTAGTGCTCCATGCTGCTTATCATATTAAGCGCTTGGGAGAGTACAATGGAACAATATAATAGACACATTCCCTGCTCTGACAAGCTTAACATCTAGAGGGGGAGACAGACATTAATGTAAATAAATTACAGATATTTAGGAGTTCAGATATTTAGGAGGATATTTATGGTGCTTTAGGATTGCAGTTCAAATGAATATGCAGTGCAGAAGGGTGGAGAAACGAGGTGCTTGACGCTTCTGCCTCTGGCCTGGAACGCCCGCCCTCTCCGTACCTGACAGATGATCACTCGCTCCACCTTCAAAATCTTATTAAAAGCACATCTCCTCCAAGAAGCCTCCCCTGACTAAGCTCTCATTTCTTCTTTTCCTACTCCTTTCTGTGTCGCCCTTCCACTTGAATTTGCACCCTTGATTCACCACTTCCTCAGTCCCACAGCATTTATGTACTAAATGGGACCCGAAGAAGGGGACAATGGTAGTTGGTCAGATGTAAAAGGGGAGGGATATGTGGGAAGGAGAAAGGGCAAGAACAAGTCATTGCATAGAGGGACTGCACAGTGCCCTCGCCCAGTGGGGAGTAGGGTCAGAGTCAGCCCGAGATCACACAAAAATCCCAAACACTCTGTGCTTCATCTTGGCTGCCTCTGACTCTGAATGCTGTCTAGGAAGCAATGGGCCTGGGAATTGGCTTTTTATAGCATTTTTCAAGCCCTGCAGATATAAATATCCTCTCCTTCTCTTTCCCCCTCATTCTGGAAGCAGCATGGCCAGCGGGAAGTAGTGTAGCCTCGTAGCCAGACCACAAGGGCTTGAGAGTCAGAGGATGTGGGTGCTAATCCTGGCTCCACCACTTGTCTGCTGTATGATCTTGGGCAAGTCACTTAACATCTCTGGGCCTCAGTTGCCTCATCTGTAAAATGGGCTTTAAGACTGTAAGCCCCACGTGGGACAGGGGCTATGTCCAACCTGATTACTCTGTATCTACCGCAATGCTTAGAACCATGCTTGGAACATAGGAAACACTTAACAAATACCTTTATTATTATTAGAACTTATTCAGTGCAGTTCATTCTACTGCAGGGCTCAGGACCCACATCAATCCAGTAGATTACTTGGACTGTGAGCCTTGAGTGGGACAACTATGTCCAATCTGATTATCGTGTATCTACCAGCACTCACTACAGTGTCTGATGTATAGCAAGTGCTTAACAAATATCACAATTATTAGACAGCATGGTGTAGTGGATAGAGCATGGGCCTGGGAGTCAGAAGGACCTCGGTTCTAATCCCGGGTCCTTCACTTCTCTGGGCCTTTGTTACCTCATCTGTAAAAGGGGGAATAAGACTGTGAGTCTTATGTAACACAGGGCCTGTGTCTGACCTGATCTGCTTGTATCCTCCCCAGAACTTAGGAGATATACAACAATCATCATCAATCATCATCTGGATCTGGTAGTCTCCCCTGGCACCCGCTGGAGGAAAAATAATAGACAAAGGTCGCCGGCCTCTGGGAAGGACCATCCCCATTCCTCTCCCAATAGGCCGGCTGCAGAAGAGCAGGGGAACACAAGCTGGGAAACAGAAAGAGAAAAAACACTTGTAACCTCCCACATGGCTCCTGGGTGGAGTTGAGGTGTGTGGAGAAATCCCCTACACTCAGTCCCTGCAAGGTGGACACAATTTCCTGTTTATCTCTTTGCCCAAAGCAGCTCTTCCCCTGTTGCCTGCTACCTCTCTGTCCCTCCCACTACCTGGGATTCTCTATGTTTTCATTTCAGTAAATAACTCAGCAGCTACTATATAATGAGCCACTCTATAATGGGGGACAACTCTCTCTCTCTCTCTCTCTCTATATATATATATATACGTATATCATTAGCATGGTCTCTTTCTCTTCTATATATATGTATGCATATCATCCAGCGCTCTCTCTCTCTATATATATACATATACATGTGTGTGTGTGTGTGTGTGTGTATGCACTCAGCTGATTTATAATTGGGTCTGATCAATTCTTTCCACAAGATAATACTCATTCAAAATGCATAGTTTAACTTGCCCAATTTGAGCAAGGTATTGCTAGATAAAACCTTCCCCAGAAAAGGTACAGATTTAGAAATCTGTCCTTCTGTGAGGAAAGTCTGATGCACCCAGCTAGATATCTAGGAAGCCAATCAGATAGCCCACAACCTGTCAGAACTTGTTTTGGTTTCTATCTGCCAGTCAGTCACCTAAAATGGCAGCCACTATTTACCCTCGCTGACTAGCGGGGACAGCATGCTTCAACTCTTCATATATAGCCACAGCATTTGTTATACCAAATGCCTGCCTTCAGAAGTCTACTTCGGTAACAATCAATCAATCAATTATATTAATAATGTTGGTATTTGTTAAACGCTTACTATGTGCACAGCACTGTTCTAAGCACTGGGGAAGATACAGGGTAATCAGGTTGTCCCACGTGAGGCTCACAGTTAATCCTCATTTTACAGATGAGGTAACTGAGGTCCAGAGAAGTGAAGTGACTTGCCCACAGTCACACAGCTGACAAGTGGCAGAGGCGGAACTCGAACCCACGACATCTGACTCCCAAGCCCGGGCTCTTGCCACAGAGCCACCCTGCTTCTCTATTCGCTGAGTACTCACTGTACACAGAGCACTGTAACTGATGGTATTTGTTAAGTGCTTTGTTAGGACTTACTGTTCTAAGTGCTAGGATAGATTCATCCTAATCAGGTTGGACACCATTCCTGTTCCACATGGGGTTCACAGTCTTAATCCCTATTTTCCAGATAAGGGAAATGAGGAACAGAGAAGCTAAGTGACTTGCCCAAGGTCACAAAGCAGATGAGTGGTGGAGCCGGGATTAGAAGCCAAGTCCTTCTGACTTCCAGGACCATACTCTATCCACTGTACTAACCTCAAGTGAGAGTACAATAGAACAGAGTCGGTAGATAAGGTTCCTTTCCACAACGAGTTTAGAGTCCAGAGACAGACAAGGCCTTTCCTCTGAATCCTAAAACATTATTTCCCTAATGGGGCTGACATTCATACAATAATAAAGATATCATTTTTCTCATTCAGACTGGGGCAGGTATTGCGTGCCATCACCGAAACTGTCAGTCCTGCAGAAGCTGCTCTTTATGATATATGAAGCTACAATTTCTATCCTCTAATTGACTTAATAAATGGTATACTCCTTTTTGTCATTTTTCTCAGGTAGAAAACACTGACTCATTCAAAAATGAAACAAAAATGACTCAGAATTTTCTGGTTTTGCCATTTGGATATTGCAGTGGTAAGTCACAAAGTTAGAAATCACGGGGGGGAAGGAGTGCATGAATAAGACTTCCTGGTGCTTCTATCAGCATCCCTAAAACCTTAGTTTCTTGTCCTGTATGTAAAGTTGTCTTACTAATAATAATGTTATTTGTTAAAGCCTTACTATGGGCCACGCACTGAACCAAGCACTGAGGTAGATACAGGATCAGGTCAGACACAGTCTGACACAGTTAATAATAATAATAATAATATTGGTATGTGTTAAGTGCTTACGTGTCCCAGGCACTTTACTAAGAGCTGGGGTAGATACAAGCAAACTGGGTTGGACATAGTCCTTGTCCCACATGAGGCTCCCAGTCTCAAGCCCCATTTCACAGATGAGGTAACTGAGGCCCAGAGAAGTGAAGTGATTTACCCAACGTCACACAGCAGACAGGTGGCAGAGCCAAGATTAGAACCCGGATCCTCTGACTACTAGGCCCATGCTCTTTCTACTAGACTATGCTGTTTCTCAATGTTCACAAATGCACAAATGTTAAAAACAAGCAAAATCTGAAAAGGGCAAATATAATTTTGCATTTGATCAATGGTATTTATTGAGCGCTTACCATGTACAGAGCACTGAACTAAGCACTTGGGAGCGTACATACTGTAATAACAATATAACAGACATATTCCCTGCCCATAATGATTTACAATCTTGAGGATGAGCTTACAGTCTAGAGGATCTAGGTTTGTGACCTATGGGTTTGTGATTGGAAAAAGGTAGTTAGTAGTAGTAGTAGTAGTAGTAGCAGCAATATATTTGCTAAACACTTAGTAAGTGCCAAGCACAGTTCAAAATACTGTTACAAGTTAATCAGGTCAGACACCCACCCCATCCCACTTGGGGCTCACAGTCTCAGTAGGAAGGAGAACAGGCATTGGATCCTCATTTTACAGATGAGAACACTTAGGCCCAGAGAAGATGTGACCTTACCCAAGGTCACTCAGCAGACAAGTGGCAGAGCTGGAATTAGAACCCAGATCCTCTGACTCCTAGGCCCGTGTTCTTTCCACTAGGCCTCACTGCTCCTCAGTAAATGAAACTGAGCTCTTGTGAGAAAGAGGAGGCAGGTTCTACACAGCTTTAGGACTGGATTCAAGACTGTTTTCGTACTGGGTTCTTTCAACATGATTTAAGGGTGACCAGCCTGCCCTGGCCTCCCGGGCAGCAGCTGCACATTTTGCAGGCTCACGCTGCTCCTCCAGGTTTCCCACTAAGTCTAAGCCAGGCACAGAGCTCCCTGTCCTTGGCTTGGGAAACGCAGGTGGGGCACCCCCAACTCATGGGAACTCAGATCGAGCTGGTTCTGTGATGCCCAGACTCACGAGGTGCAGCTGGGTAGGAGGTGACCAGCAGACGGTCCCTGTCTACAGTCTGCCCTGGAGGGGCCGCCTGGTCAATGGCATCTGTAACCGTTGGGGACTTCTTCACTCTGTTGGGCCACCTGGAATCTGGAACATCTCAATGCCACCCACACTTTCCGAGTCCAAGCTGCACCCCAACTCTGAGGGCAGTCTCCTAGCATTGCAGATCAATCATTCATTCATTCATTCAAAAGTATTTATTAAGCGCTTACTATGTGCAGAGCACTGTACTAAGCACTTGGAATGTACAAATTGGTAACAGATAGAGACAGTACCTGCCTTTGACAGGCTTACAGTCTAATCGGGGGAGACGGACAGACAAGAACAATGGCAATAAACAGAATCAAGGGGAAGAACATCTCATTAAAACAATAGCAAATTAATAGAATCAAGGTCAAGTACATCTCATTAACAAAATGAATGGGGTAATGAAGATATATGCAGCTGAACGGACGAGTACAGTGTTGAGGGGATGGGACGGAAGAGGGGGAGGAGCAGAGGGAAAGGGGGGAGAAGAGGGTTTAGCTGTGGAGAGGTGACGGGGGGGTAGAGGGAGCAGAGGGAAAAGGGGAGCTCAGTCTGGGAAGGCCTCTTGGAGGAGGTGAGCTATGATTTTCAGTCAATGATATTTATCGAATGTTTACAGCTTGCACTGCAGACATCCAGCACTCCATCACCTTGCCCCCTCCTACCTCACCTCGCTTCTCTCCTACAACCCACCTCACACACTTCACTCCTCTTGTGCTAACCTACCCATTGTGCCTCCATTTCACCTGTCTCATCGCCGACCTCTAGCCCACATCCTACCTCTGGCCTGGAACGCCCTCCCTCCTCAAATCTGCCAATTACTCTCCCCCACCTTCAAAGCCTTATTGAAGGTACATCTCCTCCAAAAGGCCTTCCCAGACAAAGCCCCACTTTTCCTCATCTCCCGCTCCCTTCCACATCTTTCCCCCTTTCCTGCCCCACAACACATGTTTATAGCTGTAATTTTATTTATTTACATTGATGTCTGTTTACTTATATTGATGTCTCTCTCCCCCCCGCCCTACACTGTGAGCTCATTGAGGGCAGGAAAGGTCTCCCTTCATTGCTCTATTGCAATTTCCCAAGCACTTAGTACAGTGTTCTGCATACAGTAAGCACTCAATAAATTCTGTGCAGGAAAAGCTCATCTTCAATCAATCCACAATATTTACTGAGCACTTACTCTGGGGAGACCAGTGCACTAGCACTTAGGAGAGTACAATGGAGTTAAAAGACACTATCCCTACCCTCACAAAGTTACCTCAGAGAGCAAGAGCAACTGGCTTTTGTTCTCTCCTTGGATTCTACCTCAGTGAGAATAATGATGATCTGGGAAACCAGTTTCCAACTCCAAATGACAGTACCCTTTCAAGGAGCAGCGGGGAGCATCGTGACCTAGTGGAAAGAGCACAAGCCTGGGAGTCAGAGGACCTGGGTTCTTATACTGATAATAATAATAATAACTGTGGCATTCATTAAATGCTTACTATGTGGCAAGGAGATATAAGGTCATCAGGACGGACATAGTTCCTGTCCCACATAGGGCTCCCAGTCTCAATCTCCATTTTACAGATGAGGTAACTGAGGCACACAGAAGTTAAGTGACTTGACCAAGGTCATACAGCAGACAAAGGGCAGAACCAGAATTAGAACCCAGGTCCTTCTGACTCCCAGGACCGTGCTCTATCCACTAGGCTATATATAACAGAGTTGGTAGGCACTATCCACTAGGCCATGCTGCTTCATAGGTCTGCCACACACCTGCTGTGTGACCTTGGGCAAATCACTTAACTTCACTGTTCCCTCATCTGCCACAATACCTGCTCTCTCTCTTACTCTGACGTGAGCCCCACATGGGACCTGACTAACCTTCTATCTACCCCAACGCTTAATACAGGGCTTGGCACATAGTAACTGCTTAACAAATAATAATAATAATAATACAATGATTATTAGTATTAGTATCACCGAAAACAGCCTTATTTTACGACGGCCCCGTCCCTTCCTACTTAGCTGGGATGTAATTGAGCTGCTGCTGCGGCTTTGGTAGAAAACACCCTTTCTAAAACAATTCTGAATGGCCCGCCAATGTTCCTCCCCACGTTGGAATTCCAGCTATGCCCATTGAAGATGCCCTGCCTCGAAATAACTCCTTCCTGCCACTGACACAGAGAAACTGTTAAAAATGGAACGGGGAACTCCAACAAGGTTTGGGATGTGTGAGACTGCTGGCGAGACTCTGAACGTTTTCCCTAGGATCAGACCGCTAATCCCTGAACGTTTTAGCACATCCTCCTCTCTCGCCTTTGCTCCCAGGCTTCAGATTTTCTGCAGAAATTAGCAATGCTTGCACAAGGTGACCTGGCATCCCCTTTGCCCTTGCACAAAGTCTCCAGTGTGAGTGCAATGCTTGACGGGGCCACTCTGAAATCTGGGCCGGCAGCTTGGCGGCAGAAGAGAAATGGCTGAACCACATTAAAAAAAAACAAAAGAAAGAAAAAACAAAACCCAAAAAAAAATCAATCCTGCCTTTAGGATAAATGAAGATCTGAGCTTTTAATCCTTGAAAGCCATGCTTTATTAAATGAAATATGATCGCTTTATTTTATTAATAATTATGGCATTTGTTTCAGCATTTACTATTCAGTCATTCATTCAATTGTATTTATTGAGTGCTTACTGTGTGCAGAACAGTGTACTAAGCACTTGGAAGGTACAATTCGGCAACAGATAGAGACAATCCCTACCCAACAACAGGCTCACAGTCTAGAGGAGGGAGACAGATAGCAAAACAAAACAAGTAGACAGGCAGCAATAGCATCAAAATAAATAGAATTAGAGATATATACACATCATACTATGTGCCAGGCGCTATACTAAGCGCTGGGGTGAATACAAGCAAATCGGGTTGGACACAGTCCCTGTCCCAAGTGGGGCTCAGAGTCTTAATCCCCATTTTGCAGAAGTAGTAACTGAGGCCCAGAGAAGTGAAGTGACTTGCCCAAGGTCACACAGCAGACAATTGGCAGAGCTAGGATTAGAACTCATGACTTTCTGACTCCCTGGCCCATGCTCTATCCACTACGCCAAGCTGCTTCTCATTTTCACTGATGACAGCCATAAATACACTGCACTCCCAAGCTCCCAGTACAGTGCTCTGCATACAGTGAGTGCTCAATAAATACCACTGATGATGATGAGCTTTGAATCTTTTGGCAACTTTCTCTATGAAAATCTATAGTCATGAATGTTGAATCTAGGAAATTGAGAATTTCAATCTCTAGGATATGGAGATATCTATTTGTATCTGTATTCATCTATCTTGGCAGATCTAAACAGATAAAGACAGAGATAGACACAGATAAACCCATTTGCAGCTGATGCCAATTTCCTAGCAGTGTGATCTATTCATTCATTCATTCAATAGTATTTATTGAGCGCTTACTATGTACAGAGCACTGTACTAAGCGCTTGGAATGTACAAATCGGTAACAGATGGAGACAGTCCCTGCCCTTTGACGGGCTTACAGTCTAATCAGGGGGCTAGCACAGAGCACTGGTCTGGAAGTCAGAGGTTCTAATCCCAGCTCTGCAATTTGCCTGCTATGTGATTTTGGACAAGTCACTTAACTTCTCTGGGCCTCAGTTTCCTCATCTGTATAATGAGGATTCAATACCTGTTCTTCCCTGTACGTAGGCTGTGAGCCCCATGTGGGACAGGAACTGTGGCCAACCTGATTATCTTGCATCAACCCCAGCATTTAGGACAGTGCTTGGTACATATTATTACCGACATCGCTATATGGGTATGTATATATGCTACACAAATTCTCAAATTGCAAGTCCTATCTACAAAATACTAAATGATCACAACTTGTGTGCTTGCTTGTTTACATCCTCACTGGGAGAAATGTCCTGAAACAGTACTGTTACAGCAGTAAAATAAATCTCTTGAGGGGCTGAGGTTTTCTTTAGGACGTCAGAATCACAGCAGATGGTTGTAAAAATGCAATGCAGGGCACCTAAAGATGAAACTGTACCTTCAAATTCTAATTAGTAATTCACTGGCTCACAAAACCCTTAACCTCTTTCATTTTCAAGAGGAAAACTCCTCATGCAGTAATTCTGCCTGAAGAACAAAAGTATGAGTCACTTGGCAGAGTGGGTGGGATGGGGGAGGGAGGGTGTAATTAGCTTTGAATGCCTGCACCACCTTAGCCTGCACTTTTTTTTTTATGATGTTTGTTAAACACTTCGGGTTGGGCACTCACTCTACTAAGGGCTGGGGGAGTTACCAACTAATCAGGTTGGGCACAGTCTATGTCCTTTGTGGGGCTCACAGTCCGAATCCCCATTTTACAGATGAGGTAACTGAGCCACAGAAGTTAAATGACTGACCCAAACTCACACAGCAGACATGTGGCAGAGTCAGGATTAGAACCCAGGTCCTTCTGACTCCCAGACCCATGCTCTGTCCACTAAATCATGCTGCTTCCTCCTTCCCGACTTACTCCCAAATATTTCTCTTCGATTGACTTGGGGTGTGGTTGTTTTTTTTTGTTTCATTTTTTAATGGTATTTTTTAAGTGCTTCCTATTTGCCAGCCAATGAACTAAATGCTAGATTAGATACAAGCTAATCAGGTTAGACACGGTCTACGTCCCACGTGGCAGAGCGGGGATTAGAAACCAGACCCAGGTCCTTCTCACTCCCACTTCTGTGGTTCTTGGTGGTGCCTTATGATTGGTATTACATACCAAACTTCATTTTGTTCAAACTTATGCAGGAGGGGAATGTAGCTGTTATATTGTTATAGTATACCCTCCCAAGTTAGAGAAGCAGCGTGGCTCAGTGGAAAGAGCACGGGCTTTGGAGTCAGAGGTCATGAGTTCGAATCCAGCTCTGCCACTTGTCAGCTGTGTGACTGTGGGCAAGTCACTTAACTTCTCTGTGCCTCAGTTACCTCATCTGTAAAATGGGGATTAAGACTGTGAGCCCCATGTGGGACAATCTGATTACCCTGTGTCTACCTCAGCGCTTAGAACAGTGCTCTGCACATAGAAAGCGCTTAACAAATACCAACATTATTAAGTGCTTAGTACAGTGTTCTGCACACAGTAAACACTCAATAAATATGATCGATTGATTGGAAATTGAGATTCAAGGCCTCACAGCTCAGTTTGCTTTAACAGACCCAACTCAGAAACTTGGCCTGAGACCTTTAGGACAGTTTATTTAAAGAGGAAGCTTCAATTTTCTAATCAGGTTTATCTTAAGGAACAGTGCTTGGAACATAATAAGTGGTTAACAAATACCATTATTATTATTATTATTACCGAAGGATGGAGCACCACTGCTGTGGAAAGGAGAGAGAATTAGACTGGAAGCTTGTTGTGAGCAGGGAATGTGTCTGTTGTATTGTTGTACCGTACTCTCCCAAACACTCAGTACAGTGCTCTGCACATAGTAAGCACTCAAGAAATATGATTGACTGACTGAAAGAGAAAAGGTCACTGAGGAGGTCGGGCCACAATGAGCAGGTGCCATTCTATCTAAGGGAATAATCCCAAAGGGAAACTCACCCGTGTGGGGCAGAGAGTCGAGAGCAGAGACTCAAGTTAGCGTGGCTCAGTGGAAAGAGCTTGGGCTTGGGACCCAAAGGTCATGGGTTCGAATCCCAGCTCTGCCACTTGTCAGCTGTGTGACTGTAGGCAAGTCACTTCACTTCTCTGGGCCTCAGTTACCTCATCTGTAAAATGGGGATGATGATTGTGAGCCTCATGTGGGACAACCTGATTACCTTGTATACCCCAGCACTTAGAACAGTGCTCTGCACATAGTAAGCGCTTAACAAATACCAACATTATTATTATTATTAAGTTTACCGTGTGCAAAGAGGCAATGATAAACCGCTTCCGCATTTTGACCCAGAAAACTCTGTGGATCCACTACCAGAACAATTACAGACGGAGAGCGGGCCGTTCTGGGAGAGATGTGTCCGTGGTGTCACTATGGGCGAGAAGCGACTCTACAGCATAAGACGAGACAAGTTCTCGTTACTGCTTCAGATGCAAGGAGAGAGGACAAAGTTACAATGGTTGGGCAAATCTGAGGTCCTGGCCAAGGAAGGAAAAACCCGTATGGCCAACTCTCCTAAGCATGACGGCTGCATTCCCACAAAACCCCAGGTCAAGGAAGTCCCCGGTTGTAGTGGCTGTCCTACTTCCAGTGGCTGATGGTGCCTTCCCACTCACATGGTGTTGCTTCCAACAATCTGCATCCAAACAAGCTGGTGCTATGGGATCAACCTTCCAGAATTCCCTAATGACATCCTAGCCGCAATGGGGAGTGAAAAAACAGTCCCTGTCCCATGTGGAGCTCGCATGGGGGAGTGAAAACCCGACTGAGGTAGGACTGGGAGCATTTTCTATTAACTAGGCAAGCTGATAAAAGAGACTGACTTTTGGTAAGGAATGCACATTTCCATATCGTGTACTTGCCACGAAGCCTGATTGGACGAGGCCGCCCTCTGCCTTTCTGTGTCCTCTGATGGGTGAGATGGCGCTCACGGGTAAATACAACAGATAGCAGTGTGCATAGTTTCTTACTGGTCCTGGAGGCTGCTTTGGATGCTAAGTTAGTTATAATAACAATGGTACTTGTTAAGCTCTTATTATGTGCCAAGCAGTCTTCTAAACTCTAGGGTAGATTCTCATTAGGTGGGACGCGGTCCCTGTCTCACATACGGCTCACACTCTTAATCCTCATTTTACAGATGAGGTAACTAAGGTCCAGAAAAGTGAAGTGACTTGCTCAAGGTCACACAGCAGACGTGACGGAGCTGGGATTAGAACCCAGGACCTTCTGACTCCCAGGCCCATACTTCTATCTACTAAGCCATGCTGCTTCTCAAGTTAGGGACCAAATTATTAGACTGTAACTCTTCTCGGGACCATAAACTCATTATGGGCAGGGAACTTGTCTACCACCTCTGTTGCATTGTATTCTCCCAAGCACTTAGTACACTCTGCATACAGTAAGCACTCAATAAATACCACTGTTTGATCAACTGATTTAAGCATCTACTATGTACCCAACAGTGAGGTAGAAACAAGATAATCAGCAGATCCTCTAGACTGAGCTGTTGAGCAGGGAGATGTATGCCGGCTCTGTTATATTGTACTCTCCCAAATGCTTAGTACAGTGTTCTGCACATAATAACTGCTCAATAAATACCATCAATGATGCTTAGTCACAGTTTCTGTCTCACATGGGACTGGCTCAAATTTGGGATCAATCAATCATATTTATTGACAACTTATTGGGTGCAGAGCAGTATCAAGAGAGAGGAGGAACATTAATCTTACTCCGATTTTACAGATGAAGAAACTGAGGTGAAGTGACTTTTTGAGGACACATCACTGGAGTTAGGTCTTCTAACTTCCAGGCCCATGCTCCTTCCACTAGGTACATTGTATCTGAGTGTGGTATTCCTCTCTTCTGCACTTCAGTTTATATCAGGGAAGCAGGCCCCCCAAAATTGCCAACCCCCTTCTTCCCGTGGCCACTCCGATACCAGACAAATTAAATCAATAGCCAACATGGAATGGAAAAGGAATTCAGATACATCAATCGATCAATGAGACTTACATAGTGCCTCTTGCAGATGGAACCCTGCACTAAACACTGGGAATCAATCAGTCACAGTTATTAAGCTCCTACCATATGCAGAGCCATGTACTAAACACTTGAGAGAGTACAATACAAGAGTTGGTAGACATATTCCCTGCCCACAAGGAGCATACAGACTACAGGGGGAAGAGGACAATATACACGATCTATTCCCTGCCATTAAAGAGCTTACACTCTAATTTGGTTCATCAGATTCCTTGACCAGTCAGGCTAATGGACCCCTGATTCATCTCTGCTATTCATACAATCAAAATGAATGATTTATTAACCAGTGTGGGGAAAAAAAAAACCCTGACCCACTGCACAAATGGTTCATTAAATTCTCATCTCGGGGGGAGGGGGAGGGATATGTGGGCAAGAGGGAAAGGTCAGAGAGGTAAAGAGAAGGGTTCACTCAACTTCACGTGATCAGTTTCATTAACTGGTTTCCTGAGTCATGTTCACCTTCCCAACCCTTCCCAAGGTTTTCCTCCATGACTAGCGCTCCCGCTCCGGGGAAAAGAGAGATCCCTCAGGATCAAACTCTCGGGCTTTCACCTCAGAACTGATTTGGGGATTCCCGCCATGCCCGCTCTCCAAGGCAGAGAGATCAAGTGTGGGGTCAGTGACGAGGAGGATGTCAGCAGTCAGTGAGCAACCTCTTCGCATTTCACGGTCCCACAGGTCTCAGAGCAGCTTTGTATAATGTCATTCCCAAAAGAGTTCGGCTCCCAGGCCGAATCCTAAGGTAAAAATAGACGTGGGAAACTTTACCCTTTTGTCGCCAATGAGATTTCATTAAAAGATAAAGCTGAGATATAACACCCTGCCCGGAGGGACAGAAAGGAGTGCTGCTTCCCAAACTTCTGGCAGAAGGATGATTTGGCTGGTAGGGATGCAAGGGGAACAAAATTTTAGTACCAGGTGTTGAGTGGCAAGAGGCCAGGTGCCTGGCATGTGCACACCTGCCCGTTACCCTACGCACAGACAGGGTCAGAGGTAGGCATGGACAAACCGGGCCTTAGGCTTCAAGAACAAAAACCACGCAGAGTCATTGGCATTTCCTTTGTGCCAAACACTATACTAACTTACTAAGTACTAGGGTAGACACAAAAGGTTGGACTCAGTCCCTATCCCACATTAGGCTTACAGTCTAAGTAGGAGAGAGAATAGGTGTTTAATCTGCATTTTTACAAATTAAAAAACTGAGGGACGGAGAAGTTAAGTGACTGGCCCGAGGTCATACAGCCCGCAAGTGATGGACCCGGGATTAGAATCCAGATCCTCTGACTCCCAGGCCCATGCTCCTTCCACTAGGCCATGCTGCTTCTCGCTTGTTAGACAAGAAAATTCCTGGGTTAGGGCAGGGAGGGGTTGTATGTGACAGAAGCAGGAAGACTATGAAGGTCCAACTGTGGTTATTCCAGATGATAATAATAATGATAATAATGGAATTTGTTAAGCACTTACTGTGTGCCAGGTACTGTACTAAGCACTGGGGTGAATACAAACGAATCAGGTTAGAATCGGCTTCCAATCTTAATCCCTGCTTTACAGATGAGGTAACTGAGGCAAAGAGAAGTTAAACGACTTGCCCAAGGTCATGCCGCAGACATGTGGCAGAGCTGGGATTAGAATCCATGACCTTCTGACTCCCAGGCCCATGCTAACTCCACTACGTCATGCTGCTTCTCTAATTGAAGGTGGCAGTTACCATCAGCTATCATTTCATTTTGGCAAATTGGGAAATATCGTGGCCTAGTGGAGAGGTCATGGATTTGGGAGTAAGAGGATCTGGATTTTAATCCCGGCTCTCCACTTGCCTACTGTGTGACCTCGGACATGTCACTTTACCTCTCTAAGCCTCAATTTCCTCACCTTGTAAAATGGGGATTCAATACCTGTTCTCCTTCCTACTTAGACGATAATCTCCACGTGGGCAGGGACTGTGTCCAACCTGAATACTTTGTATCTACTCCAACACTTAGAACAGTGGTACTTGCTAAGCACTTACTATATGCCAAGCACTGTACTAAGCACTGGAGTAGGGCTCACATTCTAAATAGGAGGGAGCACAGGTATTGAATCCCCATTTTGCATATGAGGAAACTGAAGCACGCAGAAGTGAAGTGACTTGCCCAAGGTTACACAGCAGGCAAGTGGTGAAGCTGGAACTAGAACCAGGGCCCCTGACACTCGGGCCTGTGCTCTCCCCATTAGGCCATACTGCTTCTCATATATGTGAGAAGCAAATACGCTTCAGGGAAGTAGCATGGATAGAGCACAGGTCTGAGAGTCAGAAGGTCTTGGGTTCTAATCCCAGCTCTGCCATTTGTCTGCTGTATGACCTTGGGCAAGTCACTTCACTTCTCTGTGCCTCAGTTCCCTCATCTGTAAAATGAGGATTGAGACTGTGAGCCCCACTGTGAGACAGGGACTGTGTCCAACCAGATTTTCTTGTATCCACCCCAGCGTTCAGTAC
Source organism: Ornithorhynchus anatinus (assembly GCF_004115215.2). NCBI lineage: Eukaryota > Metazoa > Chordata > Mammalia > Monotremata > Ornithorhynchidae > Ornithorhynchus > Ornithorhynchus anatinus. The sequence goes on along the minus strand of NC_041728.1, from coordinate 101,522,819 downwards.
AGTGTCTGGCACATAAGTGCTTAACAAATACCATAATAATAATTATTACACATGCCTGATACTTAATAAATACCACTGAAAAAAAGAGGTGCTCTACACCTCACTATACTCTGAAGGGGAGCTTATTTTACAGAGCCTAAGGGATTTGGGGATTCATCCAAAAGAAAGATGGGTGGGGTAAAAGGCCAATAGAATCATTTTGGGACTAGTTTCCTATCAGTAATGATTCACTTCCCACTTTAACAAATAGAGATTTTCAGAGTACTCAGGCATCCTCAATGAATGGCCGAGATTGGATTTTTAAACTGCTGGTCTCTAATCCCCTGACTTCCACTCTCTCTGCCAAGAAGGCTTGACTGGTTTAAATGAGCAGCAGGAGAGACCGCCATGGGTCTCTCAGTTGTAATCAGCTGCGATGGTGATTCCAAGATCTTCTGTCTCAAATCCCGGTGGCCCCTTTTGCTGAGTCAATCTATTCGAACCGCCTTCCCTTCCCCGTTCGGAGCAAACACGATTCTCTTCTGTAAAGCCCCGGTCCACATCACGGACAATGCCGTGCTACCCTGTTCTTGATTGGATTCTCCCTCCGGCTGAGGCGGTGGTAGCCAAGAAGTGTTCCAGGGGTGGAAAGAGGAGATGATGCTGCTTTGGTTGAGTAAGCCTGTGAGCTGGACCCGGATGAGTCACCCCCATGGTCTGACTTCACAGGGTGACACTCACCCAGCGTTCAAAAAAACCCAGTCACCCACTCGCCAGCCATTCGAATTAAACATTGGCAAATCTGTTTATGGCTCTGAAAGGCAAGAAGAGGAAAGGGAAAATGATCTTCTTCCTAAACCAAGAGTTAAGGCAGAGCACTTTGGCTCCGGGTGAATGAGGTTTGCTTACACGTAGATAATTCAAGGAGTGTCCCTGCTACACCACCCTTGGGGCTCAAAGCTCCGGTTGGGCAGAGAGGTGTCACCTCAATCTTTTGGGACTGAATTCTCCCCGGACTGAAGTCAGATACAATGTAAATCAGTCAGTAATAATAATAATTACGATACTTGTTAAGTGCTTACTACATGCCAACTATTCTAAGCTCTGGGGTAGATATGACATAATAATGTTGGTATTTGTTAAGCGCTTACTATGTGCAGAGAGCACTGTTCTAAGCGCTGGGGTAGATACAGGGTAATCAGGTTGTCCCACATGAGGCTCATAGTCTTAATCCCCATTTTAGAGATGAGGTAACTGAGGCACAGAGAAGTTAAGTGACTTGCCCAGTCACACAGCTAAGTGGCAGAGCTGGGTTTCAAACCCATGATCTCTGCACTTACAGATGAGGGAACTGAGGCACACAGGAGTGAAGGGACTTGCCCAAGGTCACACAAAAGAGAGAAGTAGCAGAGTCGGGGCTAGAACCCAGGCCTGTGTGCTATCCACTAGGCCACATGCCTTCTCCTTGAATGGATTGGCTGGCAGCCATACTCTCCTCTGGCAAATCAGGGAAAACTAACATTCCTCAGCATCATCATTCATTCAACTGTATTTATTGAGTGCTTACAGTGTGCAGAGCACTGTCATCAATACTGGAGAGCTCTCCCAGGGGCCCCTTAAACTTATCTGCTCTGGACACTCCAGGCTGGGGCTCGGTTCTCATCCTGATCTTCCTAATCTATGGGGAAAGGCATAGCTAGTATTCTCAGAGGAAGATTACGTAGGAAAATATCCTGATTTTTTTTGGAGGAGAATCCACTCCGAGGGTGGTTCTTGGCTTCCCTTAGTTACCATCCTCTTTTTTTACTAACAGAAATCATGTAGCCTAATGCAGAGAGCAGAGGCCTGGAAGTCAGAAGGACCTGGGTTCTAATCCCAGCTCTGCCACTTGTCTGCTGTGCGACTTTGGGCAAGTCACTTCACTTCTCTGAGCCTCAATAACCTCATCTGTAAAATGGGGATTAAGATTGTGAGCCCCATGTGGAACAGGGATTGTAACCAACCTGATTACCTTGTATCTAACCCAGTCTAGTGCCTGGCCCAAAGTAAGCGTTTAACAAATACCAGAGTTTTGATTATTATCCTCAAAACTGCATTCTTGAGACTGTAGTGCCAAATCCCTGTCGTACTGTGAGACTGCAGTTCTCTAATTTTCTGTCCCTCTACACTGTAAGCTCCTTGTGGACAGGGAACACGTCTACCAACTCTGTTATATTGTACTTCACCAAGTAGTGTGTGCAGGCCTCTGCACACAGTAAGCGCTTAATAAATACGACTGACTGATCTGCAATTACTTTTCTAAAAGCCCACAAAACAGCACTCAAGGTGTGAATGATATCTTCACTCGAAATAACACTTTAAATTTAGCCCGATGACCAATCTCCCTGCTCACTTTCATATTCTGAGACACATCCTGTCCTCCCACCCTGTCCATAATCCCCATTGACAGAGAAAGGAACCCCGTACCAGAAACGCAACAGGATATGCGCCCAGAATAATCGCCAGCGGAACCGGGTATGTTCACTGCAGTGTTCATTCAAGTTGTGCTTTTCTTGAGATGAAACAAAAGGAAAGAAAATTGGGTGTTTGAAGCAGAACTTTTCCGTGGGCCATCTCGGGTTTTCCCAAGTTCAAGGTGGTGTGGGGCAAGCCCCGGTGAAGTCCAGGCCCTCCCCTGTCTCACTTGATAATAATGATCCAGAGAGACTCAATTTAATAATAATAATGTTGGTATTTGTTAAGCGCTTACTATGTGCAGAGCACTGTTCTAAGCGCTGGGGGAGACACGGGGGAATCAGGTTGTCCCACATGGGGCTCACAGTCTTAATCCCCATTTTACAGATGGGGTAACTTAGGCCCAGAGAAGTTAAGTGACTTGCCCACAGTCACACAGCTGACAAGTGGCAGAGCTGGGATTCGAACTCATGACCTCTGACTCCAAAGCCCGAGCTCTTTCCACTTAGCCACGCTGCTTCTCAATTTACAGGACTGTGGGTAAAAATGGGCCAGAGGGAAGTGAGCAAATGCTTCTTCAATACCCCAGCCCCACAGCACTTATGGATAGAGAAGCAGCATGGCCTAATGGATAGAGCATGGGTCTGAGAGTCAGAAGGACCTGAGTTCTAATCTCAGCTCTGTCATATGTCTGCAAGTCACTTCACTGCTCTGTGCCTCAGTAATCTCATCTGTAAAATGGGAATTAAGACTCTGAGCCCTATGTGGGACAGTGAGGTGTCCAACCCGATTATCTTGTATCTACCTCGGTGCAAGTACAGTGCCTGGCACATAGTAAGCGCTAAACAAATACCACAATTATTATTATTGCTAATAATAATATCCTTATACTCTACTCTTTCCCGTACCTGCAATTTAATTTAATATCTAACTCCCTCTGTGGGCTTCAAGCTCCCTGTAGATAGAGATCGTATCTACCCACTCTGCTTTATTAGACCCTCCCAAATGCTTAGTAAAGGGCTCTGCACACAGTAAATACTCAATAAATACCATTGCTGGGTTGATCACAGAAACGTCTCCCTCAGGCAGCCTCCTTTCAATGTTCATCACCAGTCCTTTCCGATCGTGATGATTCAATGGCACATAATCACTCCCTCTTTCTTGTCCTCCAGAATGTGAGCTCGTTATGGGCAGGGACTGTGTCTGTTGTCGTACTGTATTCTCCCAAACGCTTAGTACAATGCTTTGCACACAGGAAGCGCTCAATAAATATGATTGAACAAATAAATAAATGAATGAATGGAGTCAGGCGGGCCCCCTCCTCTCCTGCAAGGTCCCTTCTTTCCTAAACCACTTGTCTTTAACTCTCTCTCGTTGGTCGGCCTAACTGAAAAAGCTCAGACCTGAGTCACAGATCCAACCTGTTTCTTGGGGTAAGCTCCCCTGTGGGAGGATCAGGGTGAGGATCGGGGGTGAGCAGAACAGGAAGACATCCTGAGAGCACAAAGGACCCAGGAGGGGGAAGAGGAGGGCGTAGAGATTAGTAAGAAAGAAACAGGATGAAGTCAGATCCAGGGGTGGAAATGGCCAAGCGGAAATGCAATGAGCAACATGAATTCTCTGCCTCAGGGCAGCTTGGGCTTGTCAGGGTGAAGAGAGGAAGGGGCATGAAAGCTGCCACTCTTCTCTGCAGAGAAGTTCTCCAGAACCAGCCATTTTCAGCTTGTGTGAGGACCACTGTGAATGAAAGCAAGTGCTCCCAGCTGCTCAGTGGCCCCAGCCTGCTGTCTGGATCCTCAGTTGTTGACCTCAGAACCCCTTGTGGAAGGGAAGGACCCTCACTCTGAGAGGGAAATAAACCAGAAAAGCTCACAAGTGGTGAGGCAAGAACCTTTGAAGAGCTTCAGCAATCACAACCAGAGAAAAATGATCACCACCCAAAATTAGAAGAGGAGCATATTTCTAAGGAGGGCTTTTCCTTCTTTCTTCCTGCAACAGTCCTGAGAAGCAGCACGACGTGGTGGATAGAGCACGGGCCCGGGAGTCCGTTCAAATCCCATCTCCCCTACTTGTCTGCTGTGTGATCTTGATCTGTATATTTATATATCTATAATTGTGTATATATCTATAATTCTATTAATCTATTTTGATACTATTGATGCCTGTGTACTTATTTTGTTTTGTTGTCTGTCTCCCCTTCTAGATTATGAGCCCGTTGTTGGGTAGGGATCGCCTCTGTTGCCAAACTGTACTTTCCAAGCGCTTAGTACAGTGCTCTGCACACAGTATGTGCTCAATAAATACGATTGAATAAATGAATGAATCTTGGGCAAGTCACTTCACTTCTCTATGCCTCGGTTACCTCATCCGTAAAATGGGGATTAAGACTGTGAGCCTCATGTGGGCCATGGATTGTTTCCAGCCTGATTAGTATGCATCTACCCCAGCACTTACTGCAGAGTCTAGCACATAATAAGTGCTTAATAAATACTATTTAAAAAAAACTGCCAAGTCACCATCCTCAGGGTTTTTCAGATGAGGTTGCCAAGAGCGATTGCAGGGCAGATCAGTTTACAAGAACAGGAACAGGAAGTCCTGATTCCCGAGGCTGCTAAATCTCAGGCCTCAGGGAATCAGCGAGTCTTATACTCTGGCATCAGTCTCCCTGTTCAGACAGGCTCTAGAGTATAAAAAGTACCAGAAGCCATCCTGTACAGGTCCTACCCTTCCCAGAATTCACCTTGGGGGAAGGCTTTCTCTATCTGATGTGCCTCAAGATTTTCCCAGATGAAATAAAGGCACAGATTCCCTTAACCCTTTCAGGGGATAAAGCTGAATTAATGGAAAACAAACAGGGGAGAAATCTGATTTAAAGTGATTTCTCTTACTCCCATTGTCCCCAGCCCCACAGCACTCATGTACATATCCTTATATTCCTCCATTTCCCCTATCTGTAAATTCTTTCATTCTCATCTCCCCATAGCCTGTAAGCTCCTCCAGGGAAGGAATTGTGCTTACCAACTCTATGTACTGTTCCTTCCCACTTAGTTCAGTGCCCTGCACACAGTGAGCACTCAACAAATACCACTGATTGATCTAATCCTAAAAGTCTGTGGCTTATTCAGAGAGAGATCTCACCCACATCCCAAATGTGCCACCTCAGAGTGGCAGAAGAACAACAGAACTTCTATTGTAGTCCCATACCTCTTAACACAAGGGTGGCAAATCTGTAAAATGGGGATGAAGATTGTGAGCCCACGTGGGACAACCCGATTACCTTGTATCTACCCCAGTGCTTAGAACAGCGCTTGCCACATAGTAAGGGCTTATCAAATACCAACATTATTATTATTAAATCAAAGTCTCATTTCTCCCAATCTCATATCCCCTCCCCTCAATGCCCCCATTTAATTGGTAGCTCCTGGCTGGCTCTGGGCCTCTGTGGATTCAGTCAACAATGCCTGCATGCTGTTGCTCACAAGATCAAGGTGTGTGGCAACAGGGGGTGGGATGAGCGGAGCACGGGATTGGGAGTCAGAGGCCATGGGTTCTAATCCCCGCTCCACCGCTTGTCAGCAGTGTGACCTTAGGCAAGTCACTTTACTTTTCTATGCCTCAGTTACTGCATCTGGAAAATGGGGATGAAGACTGTGAGCCCTGTGTGGGACAACCTGACTACCTTATATCTACCCTAGTGCCTAGAACAGTGCTTGGCACATAGTAAGTGCTCAATAAATATCAACATCATTATTATTATTATTATTCCAGGGGAAGGACTGGACTCTCCTCCATCCCCTCACCCTGTAGCTCTCACCCTGCTAGCCGACAGGAATATAATTCACCGATTAACCCTCTAGACTGTAAGTGCTCAGTACAGTGTTTTGCAAATGGTAAGCATTCCATAAATACGATTGAATGAATGAAGCGACCTCTGGACTATAAAACTCATTATGGGCAGGCAATGTCTCTATTTATTGTAGTATTGCACTCCCTCAAGTGCTTAGTTCAGTGTTCTGCACACAGTAAGCTCTTAATAATTATGAATGAATGAATGAATGAATGTACAGCAACCCCATCTTTACTTGGGAAGATGGGCAGGGTCCCTTTAACTGAAAGAACAGTTGTTCTTCTCTCTTGCACAAGTCCTCCAGGAGAGCACCTAATATAGCATTATAAATGCAATCGTTACTGCTATAACACTGGAATTGTATTCTTGAAGAATCATGAGAAGCAGCCTGGCCTAGTGGATGGAACACAGACCTGGGAGTCAGAAGGACCTGGGTTCTAATCCCGGCTCAGCCACGTGTCTGCTGTGTGACCTTGGGCAAGTCACTGATCTTCTCTGTGCCTCTGTTACCTCATCTGTAAAGTGGGGGTTAAGACCAGGAGCTCCATGTGGGACAGGGACGGTCCTATCTGATCATCCTGCATCAATCCCCGTACAGTGGGACTGTACTAAGTACAGTGTCTGGCACAGGGTAAGTGCTTAACAAATACCATAAACAAAAAAAATTATGAGAAAAACCACATAATTATATCCATCATCAAATCAATGGGTTTCTGGGTCGGGGCCTTGAAGACACCGCCATGATAGACAATTCTCAATATAAATTCCTGTATTACTGCTATGTTCACCATTAAAGGAGTGCTTTACACTTGGGCCATTCATTGGTATTTTACATATTAAACAATGGAAAACTGCAAAAACACAACCACTTAGACTGTGATCCAAATGCAAGACCGTGACTGTGTAATTCACTTGCATCTACCCCAGTGCTCAGAATAGTGATTTGTTTAATAAATTGTAAGCTCTTAACAAATACCATAAACCCCCCCTGCCCAGGGTTGTGTACAGTACCGTGAGGTAAGGCTGAGGCAGAGCTGGGAAACAGACCGGCTCCAGGCCTTGTCTGATGCCAAAGATTCAGTCCTCTCAGTGTAAAGTCATCTGTGAATTTTAAGCTAATTTTGAAGAAGTCAGATGGCTGCTCTTCATCGCTCAACAGATGACAACTGCAAATTCAAAATGATGGGCTTTAAAAGAAATGTCTTTTTAGTTCCATTGCCCTCTTATGGGGAGAATTTCATGACCCCTAAAGAAAACTGCATGTATCACAATTCGGGGCCGTGCTGATTAAAGTGTGTTTACTTTGAGCTGTGATATAAATAGAATTGTCCTTGATTCTTCAAGATGACCCTGAAAGGGAATTGTCCTCCACATGCCTGCAGCAGTTCTTTGCACATGAGAATACCACCCTTCAGACTGGGATAATGGCAAAGGGCTATTCCCCGTGACGGAAGTCTCCTGGATTTCTGGAAGGAACCCTGAAGCTAAAAGACCAGCATTGACGTCATCATCATCATCAATGGTATTTATTGAGCGTTTACTATGTGCAGAGCGCCGTACGAAGGGCTTCGGAGAGTACAGTACAATAGAGTTCTCCTACTAATAATGATTATGGTATCTGTGCTTACTACATGCCAGGCACTACAAGCCAGTCCACACAATTCGCTCCTCTAATGCCAATCTTCTTCCTGTACCTCGATCTCATCTATCTCGACACTGACCTCTCTCCCTCGTCCTGCCCTCTCTCCTCATATCCCACAGACAGTGATTCTCCCCAGTTTCAAAACCTTATTGAAGACACATCTCCTCCAAGAGGCTTTCCCTGACTTCCCTCCTTTCCTCTTCTCCCACTCTCTTCTGCATTGCCTTGACTTGTTCCCTTTATTCATCTCCATCGCTCTCCGCCTCACAGCACTCATGTACTTATCTGTCTTTGTGTTTATTTTTATTAATGTCTGCCTGTTCTTCTGGATTGTAAGTTCATTATGGGCAGGGAATGTGTCTGTTTTATTGTTGTGCCATACTCTCCCAAGCACTTAGTACACTGATCTTCACACAGTAAGCATTCAATAAATACAACTGATCGGCTAACACGTTTCCTGCTCTCAGTGAGCTTAACAGTCGCTTTCTGAAAGTAGTTCCTCAGAAGGACAGTCTTTAGGAACCTGCCTGGTCCATGATGCTCTAGCCAGGCCTCTATGACACTGTTGAACAGGCACTATATTCTCTGTTTGGGTGCTTGAACTTTACGATTCGTTCAATCGTATGTACTGAGTGCTTACTGCGTACAGAGCACTGTACTAAACTCTTGGGAGAGCACAATACAATATCACAGACGTATCTGAAGTGCTTACTATGTGCTGGGCACTCCCCTAAGCACTGGGGTGGATACGAGCAAATCGGGTTGGACACAGTCCCTAACCCACATGGGGCTCACAGTCCTCATCCCCAGTCAATTAATGGTAATTATTGAGCACTTACTGTGTGCAGAGCACTGTACTAAGGATACAACAATAGAATGGGTGGGCACAATCCTGCCCCTCAAGGAGCTTTCAGTCTAGAGTGGGAGACAGACATGAAAATCAATTACAGCTAAGTAACTAAGTATGGTAGGGCTTGCGGTAGGGTGAATAACAAGTACTTAAAGTGGACAGATCCAACTGCATAGGAAGGCCAGCCTGAACCCATCCTCTAATAATAATAATAATAATAATAATGATTATGGTATTTTTAAGCACTTACTATGTTCCAGGCACTGTACTAAGCACTGGGAGTGGATACAAGCAAATCCGGTTGGACACAGTCCCTGTCCCACAAGGGGCTCACGGTCTCAATCTCCATTTCACAGATGAGGTAACTGAGGCTGAGAGAAGCAAAGTGACTTGCTTAAGGTCACACAGAAGAGATGTAGCAGGGTATGTGGTGCTATATGTTATACCCACAGTGATTTCAGTGAGGGAAAAGCCTCCAGATTGGAGCTCAGAGCGGAGGCATCAGGCTTAAAATTCTGTCATTCGGGCTGTGTGCATTATAGGCATTCCTACCCAGTGGAGCTAGCTCCCTTAGCCGGTAGCTCTGCAGCAACCATGGAAAGCAGAGACCTTCTGATGGAGGAAAGGACGGGCAGAGGGGACACGCTCAGGAAGTGATGTCAAGAGTAGAGCAACAAATCCCTTGTGACCAGAAATTAACTCCCGCTATGTAGGAAGGACTATTATAGGAGCAACCTCCATGCCAAACAAGAAAAAGGCACACGCCCAAATTAGTTTCAGCAACTAAGGATGTGAGATCAATTAGTCTCTGTGAATTAACTCTAACAAAATAGGCTTCCAAAATAGTATTTTACATTCACCAGAGTGAACCCTTACTGCAGAAACAGAATACTGAGCATACTTTACCTTTCCGTAGGCTTTAAAGCACTCAATCACCTTGCCCCCTCCTATCTTACCTCCCTGATTTGCTATTATAACCCAGCCTGCCTACTTCGCTCCCCTAACCCCACCCTACCCACTGTACCTCCATCTCATCTATCTTGCCGCTAGACCCTTGCCCACAATCTGCCTCTGGCCTAGAGCTCTCTCCCTCTTCATATTCATTCATTCATTCAATTCCATCATATTTACTGAGCACTTACTGTGTGCAAAGCACGTACTAAGCGCTTGGGAGATACACTACAACAATAAAGAGACACATTCCTTGATGACAAAAGATGTTCACTCTTCCCACCTTTTAAGTCTTATTGAAGGTGCAGCTCCTCCAAGAGGCCTTCCCTAAGTCCGCATTTCTTCTTCTTCCTCGCCCTTCTGCGACACCCTTGGACCCTTTATTCACCCCTCCCTCAGTCCCACAGCACTTATGTACCTATCCGTAATTTATTTATATTACTGTCTCCCTGTCTAGACTGTAATCTCATTGTAGGTAAGAAATGTGTCTGTCAACCCTGCTGTACTGCACTCCCTTAAGTGCTTAGTACAGTGCTTGGCACAGAGGAAAACCTCACAAATGTAATTAATAAAATAGGGTAGTGGTCATTTTTAAGCCCTTATTATGTGCCAAGTATTGTGCTAAGCATTGAGGTAGAGATAAGACAATAGGATCCGAAACAGTCCCTGTCCCACAAGGGGCTCTAAGTAAGAGGGAAAACAAATATTGAATACTCATTTTACAGGTGAGGAAACTGAGGCACTGAGCAGTTAAGTGATTTGCCCAAAGTCACACAGCAGGCAAATACTCTAGGCAGAATTAGAACCCAGATCTTGTGACTCCCAAGCCCATGCACTTTCCGCTAAGTCACACTGCTTCTCCTAGACCACAGTGTTGGAGTTTACAGGGCTATAAATCTTTCCCAAATCAGGCCAGTCAAGTTGAAAAGTCTATCATCCCATCAGAGCTAAAGCCAAACTGGCAGAATATCTATATTGTTTGCTAACGGGCCGCAGCCAGAGTCTGTGGGCGCAGACAGTTTGCAGCATTCACGGTAGACAGGCTCTCTGTTTCGACAACCAGCTTCGGTAGGGCTGAAAAACAATAGGCCGTTCACATGGAACTCACATAGATCACCAGGCTGGATGGGCAGGGAACTAGGGCAAGCTCAAGAGGGTCTTGGCTCAGTGGAAAGAGCACAGGCTTAGGAGTCAGAGGTCATGGGTTCTAATCCCGACTCCACCACTTGACTGCTGTGTGAACCTGGGCCAGTCACTTAACTTCTCTGTGCCTCAATTATCTCATCTGTAAACTGGGGATTAAGACTGTGAGGCCCACGTGGGACAACCTGATTACCTTCGTGGCTCAGTGGAAAGAGCCTGGGCTTCAGAGTCAGAGGTCATGGGGTCGACTCCCGGCTCTGCCACTTGTCAGCTATGTGACTGTGGGCAAGTCACTTAACTTCTCTGTGCCTCATTTACCTCATCTGTAAAATGGGGAGTAACTGTGAGCCTCACATGGGACAGCCTGATTACGCTGTATCTACCCCAGCGCTGAGAACAGTGCTCTGCACATAGTAAGCATTTAACAAATACCAACATTATTATTATTATTATTGTATCTCCCCCAGCGCTTAGAACACTGTTTGGCACATAGTAAGCACTTAGCAAACACTGTGATTATTATTATAAAGATCCAGAGGGGGCCTACAGCATTCGGCAACAACACCCAGCCTCCCCTCCCTGACAAACCGACTCTCAGAAGGCACGTTTTCCTATTTGAAAGAAAGGCAGACTCTACTTCTTAAGAGAAAGAGCAAGCTGTTGGCCACCAGGAAAGCTTTGAAATGTCCCCCTCATCTCCCAAGTGTGGCCACTTCTAAGTGTGGGTCTATTCTCGGTGTATTCCCAAAATACTCGTTGGCACTCGGATTAAACCAGTTCCTTTGGCTTGGGTTTACAGCTGTTGCAAAGCACTCTGGGTGGCTCCTCTCGATACCCTTGAAACAACTGGTGGGAATCCGGCACCAGGCAGCGAACACAGCTGCTAAATCTCGTTGTCTAATTTTAGCAGGTTCCTCGTCTGCTGGTATCTCTCACACTTCCACTCTGCGCTTAAAATCAACACAGAGAAGACCGCCCTCGCTCGCCCAGTAAAAACCACATCAGCATAGGAAAAAAAATTAAAATTCACCCAGGCAGGAAGGCTCAGTCCTGCCATTAAAATAGCAGCCCACATTAAAGGCGAGAGGGCCACGGTAAAGGACGTTTTCGTTTCGACGGTCTGGGAGACAGAGGATGGAGCCTTCTCGGGAACCGTGTGACCCCAGAATTGGTTTAGGTCAAGCCTTTCTCCTGTTCAACAAGCTATCGGTCGATCAGATTTACTGAGCGCTTACTGTGTGCAGAGCACTGTACTAAGCACTTGGGAGAGTACAATAGCAGCGTGGCTCAGTGGAAAGAGTCCGGGCTTGGGAGTCAGAGTTCATGGGTTCGAATCCCAGCTCTGCCACTTGTCAGCTGTATGACTGTGGGCAAGTCACTTAACTTCTCTGTGCCTCAGTTCCCTCATCTGTAAAATGGGGATTAACTGTGAGCCTCACGTGGGACAACCTGATTACCCTGTATCTACCCCAGCACTTAGAACAGTGCTCTGCAAATAGTAAGCGCTTAACAAATACCAAAAAAAACCAAACAAAATTGGTAGACAGGTTGCCCACAGCGAGCTTAGAGTCTAGTTGGGGGGAGAAGCTAGAAGCCTCTAATCGCAGCTCTGCAACTTGTCTGCTTTGTGGACTCACTTCACTTCTCTGTGCCTTGGTTACCTCATCGGGAAAATGGGAATTGAGACTGTCAGCCCCACGTGGGACAGGGACTGTGTCCAACCCGAGTAGCTTGTATCCACCCCAGCGCTTAGTACAGTGCCTGACACATAGTAAGTGCTTAGCAAATACCATTTTTATTATTATTAACATTAATAATAATATCAACTCTTACCAGAGAATTACTTCACACCAGGGCAGACCAAATGCCTCTAGCTTCACTCTGTACAGACCTGTAGACTTGTCTAAGAAAGCAAATGACACTTGCTTTTGTAATTGGGCCAAAGCCTTTAGTAAATAGGCCCCGTGTGGCTATGTCTGTTTAATCAGTTGTGTCCCTGGGCCTGGTTTTTCCAACTTCATCTTGCTCCTAAAGCGTCACTTCGAAGCTGCGGCATTTCAGAATTATGTGAATATTTATTAGCCTATGGGAGCAACTAATTAAAATAGTGTTCTCTAGTGAAAAGAGTTGCTCTTTTCCCTGAATTAGTTTCAACAGTGTTTGCTGCTGGGAAGAGAACTTTAAGAATGTCTGGCTAAGCTTCCCCGTAATTGACTGATTCCATTGTTAGTATATGCTGTGGACTTAAAAAACATTAAACTAGTTATACAAATGGAAACAAAACACCCATTGAGTTCTATTGATAACTTAACCTTTAGCGTTTGGATGCAATCCCGATTCTGGAGAAAGAAGAAACGACGCTGAATGAACTATTATACAGGACAATGTTGTGGGAATTTATTTTGTGTGAAATTATATACAGTATGTATCGTCTAAGATTCATCTGGGTGACGGATGACGTTTTGCAGAATTTCGACTTGAAACATAAATATACAACTTTGACCCTTTCTGTACGGCGATCACCTTATCGAGTCAACGATTAAAAGCCATTTTCCTTTATAACAAAGAAACACGACAGATGGAGCTGAGATATAGGAACGGCGGAACAATGCAGAGAGTTAAATGGAAAATTGCAGTAGAGTCAAGTGATCCGCTCCAGGAGTTGGGTTGCTCCATTAAAAGCACAATGCACCTCGGCTGGTGTCGGAGAAATAGTTCTTTTTTTTTTTTGGTGGGTATGCCACCTGAGGCGCATTAACATTCACACCCTTCAGCTATCAAAACCCACCAATGATGTCACTGAAGCAGCAGCAAAGAAATGAGCTAGGAGAGTTTGTGTAGGGCCTTTTCCCAATCATTCATATTTATGGAGCGCTTACTATGTGCAGAGCACTATACTAAGCACTTGGGAGAGAATGCACATGATTTAGCAGCCACATTCACTGCCTGTAAAGAGCTTACAGTCAATTAGACTGTAAGCCCGTGGTTAGACTGTAAGCCTGTTAAAGGGCAGGGGCTGTCTCTGTCACCCATTTGTACATTCCAAGCGCTTAGTACAGTGCTCTGCATATAGTAAGCGCTCAATAAATACTTCTGAATGAACGAACCTCATTTTGAACTGAATGAAGGGGGGCTTCAAGACACTAATGCCAAAGGCAAGTACCATTTTTTTTTTTTTAATGGTATTTAAGCACTTATTATGTGCCGGGCAATGTACTAAGCATTGGGGTAGATACAAGCTAATTGTACTGTTGGACACAGTCTATGTCTCACATGGGGATCACAGTATTAATCCCCATTGTACAGATGAGGTAACTGAAGCATAGAGAAGCAAAGTCATTTCCCCAAGGTTACAGAGCAGATAAGCGACAGAGCCGGGAATAAAACCCAGGTCCCTCTGACCCCCAGGTCCGTGCTCTATCCACTAGGCCATGCTGCCCCTCAAATTCTGATTCTTTGCAAAGAAATTCCTTGCCGGGCCAAGCGAGCGGCGATCCCAGACGAGGACAGCCCGGGCCTCCTGGAAGCTCTGGTATCTGTTTCTACAAGCGCACAGAGCAGTTGGTCTAAGATTTTCCAATGACAGCCTTTCCTGCTGGGCTCACTCAGAATTTCCAACTGATAACATAAAGGCCTGTGCATAGTTAACGTGTCTACCAACTCAGCTGTACTGTACTCCCCAAGCGCTGCGTACAGCACTCCGCACACTCTAAGCAGTCAATAAATACCAATGACTGACTCACAGATTGTTCGCTACCGCTCGAAATCTAGAATGGTCCCCATGTTTATATTTATTGAGCATTTAGTATACCCAGAGCACTGTACTTAACACTTTGGAAATTACAACTCAATAGAGTTGGTAGAAATGATCACTGCCCACAAGGAGTTTACAGTCTCCAGGGAGAGGCAGACATTTAAATAGAGTACAGACAGGGGAAAGAGAAGAGTATAATAGGGAAAGAGAAGAGTATAATAATAGGAATAATTATGGAATCTGTTAAGCACTATGTTCCAGCCACTGTACTAAGAGCTAAAGTGTATACAAGCAAATCGGGTTGGACAAAGTCCCTGCCCCAACCCTCATTTTTACAGTCACAAATTCCCATTTTACAGATGAGGCACAGAGAAGAGAAGTGACTTACCCAAGGTCACACAGCAGACAAGTGGCAGAGCCGGGATTAGAACTCATGATCCCCTCTGGCTCCCAGGACTGTGCTCTATCCTCTAAACCATGCTGCTCTCTATATCTTTGGAGGGTCAGGCTTATAAACCCCAGTTTTCAGGTCAGGACATTAACTTCCGGAAAAGTAGCAGACTTCTAGGGTGTAGCTCCCTGACCATGAGGAGCAATTGCAATACAAATTGGATTTAAAGAGAGGACTGGGCCTTAAAAATGTATTTTCTCAGTTGTCATAGCCACAGACTGTTTCCTCTCAATGCACAACATTCCTGACTCTTTTGACTGAGATTATGCTTGCCACAACATCTTTAGCGACTTTCCCAAGACCTGCTTTTCACCAAGATTTCTCAAAAGGGAAGAGAAGGTCACCCCCGTGAGAGGCTCTCCTCACCACGGTGAAATGAATCCTGTCTCTGAGAGCAAGCCAGGAACTGTAATCAGTGACCTATTTTCCTCCGCCGGGAAGGAGAAAACAACTGCATGAATTTTGGGGGGGAACACGGAAGTCTGGGATCCCCAAGAGGGTTTCTAAGAGGGCAGGAAGCTCTGCTGATGCTGCACTATTTGCGGAGGAAGAATACACTGGCCCTAGTCCACAATAAGGCTGGTGATATTGGTTTACCCTAACCGCATACCTTGGGCCCTGGAAGAAATGCTTCCATTTCCCCGCTTGTGAGAGAGAATTGATTATAATAATAATTATAATGTTGGTATTTGTTAAGCGCTTACTATGTGCAGAGCACTGTTCTAAGCGCTGGGGTAGATACAGGGTAATCAGGTTGTCCCATGTGAGGCTCACAGTTAATCCCCATTTTACAGATGAGGTAACTCAGGCATAGAGAAGTTAAGCGACATGCCCACAGTCACACAGCTGACAAGTGGCAGAGCCGGGAGTCGAACTCATGACCTCTGACTCCGAAGCAAAGGCTCCTTCCACTGAGCCACGCTGCTTCCCCTTACATTATATTATATTATAGATTATATTGGCCTACCCTACATGGGCTTTGGAGGCTTTCCATTTTAGCCTTTGTAGAACCCCTCCGAGATGATAAAGAGTAAATCCCGAATGGGGTTAACGGGTGTTCTGAAACTCCATATGGTACTCCATATGGAGCAGCGTGGCTCAGTGGAAAGAGCCCGGGCTTTGGAGTCAGAGGTCATGAGTTCGAATCCCAGCTCTGCCACTTGTCAGCTGTGTGACTGTGGGCAAGTCACTTAACTTCTCTGTGCCTCAGTTACCTCATCTGTAAAATGGGGATTAAGAGTGTGAGCCCCACGTGGGACATCCTGATTCCCCTGTGTCTACCCCAGCGCTTAGAACAGTGCTCGGCACATAGTAAGCGCTTAACAAATACCAACATTATTATTATTATTATTATTACTCTCCCAAGTGCTAACTAATGTCTCTCCCCCTCTATACTGTAAACTCGTTGTGGGTAGGTAACACGTCTACCAACCCTATTGTACTCTCCCAAGCGCTTAGTACAGTGTTATGTACACAGTAAGTGCTCAATAAATATGACTGAGTGGCCGACCTCAAAAGAGCTATCCCCTTTAGTTGGTCTTGCTCCCTCCTCTCTCGGGGGGCCATTTTAAGCAGTGCCTTTACTCCATGACAGAAAGGTAGCTCCACGATGTAAGCGCTTAGTACAGTGCTCTGCACACAGTAAGCACTCAATAAATACGATTGAATGAATGATGGAGATCTTCCTCCATAAGCCCCGATTTAATACCTCTACTACCCTAGTACGTTTACAGGATGTCAGAGACGATGACCCGGTTACACCTCACTTGTGGGACAAGGGTGATTCAAGGGTGAATGGAGAAATCAAGACTGAACTCATAGGGGCAGAAGAGGGAGCCGCTTTGCATTTTAAGAACAGGAGAGGATTGGGGGTGGGGCAAAGCAGGAGACAGGAAAAGAAAAATATTATTTATATTAATATCTTTATCTCCTTCTAGACTCTAAGCTCAATGTGGGCAGGGAATTTTATATTGTTGTATTGTACTCTCCCTAGCGCTTAGTACAGTGCTCTGCACACAGGAAGTGTTCAATAAATATCATTAATTGATTAATTGAGGGGGAAAAGATAGAGGGAAGGGAAAGGGACACAGGTGGGAAAAAGGGGAGGATGGGAAGGGAAGAGTGGGGGTGGGATAGAGGAAGAGAAAAGAGTTGTGACCACCTTTTCCATCGACTGTTGTCACCAGCCAAGCTGCAGGGGCTCTGGTGGGGTATTTATGGAGCATTACTGTGTGCAGAGCACTGTACTAAGCCCTTGGGAGAGTACAATATAACAGAGTTGGTAGACATGTTCCCTGCCCACAATGGGCTTACAGTCTAGAGGGGGAGACAGGCATTAGTATAAATGAATAAATGACGGATATGTACATCAGTGCTGTGGGGATGAGGGTGGGGAGAATAAAGGGTGTGAATCCAAGTGTGAGGGTGGTGCAGCACCCACCCTTGTTTTGTCTTGTTCTGTTTCGCTTTGCTGTCTGTCTCCCCCGTTTAGACTGTGAGCCCGTTATTGGGTAGGGATTGTCTCTACCTGTTGCCGAATTGTACATTCCAAGCGCTTAGTACAGTGCTCTGCACATAGTAAGCACTCAATAAATACAATTGAATGAATGAATGAATGCAGCATGGAGCGGGTTGAGAGGAAATGCAGGTTTAGTTAGGAACTTCCTGGAGCTCAGAAGCCACTGACTTCATGTGGCCAATGCAACACCTCAACCCAGACTCCTGCCTCATCACAAAAAACACCTCGCCCCCATTCCCACCAATGCCCTGGCCATCTAGGGGTCCAGGGTGACATGAGCACACAACTCACTCACACCAGGCTCCAGCCCGTGGCTTAGGGAACCCCTGGGCCCAGAACCAGAACCCAGTAAGGATGACAGAAAACCCACAGGGCTGGGCCAGGGAAGCAGGTATGCCACGAGGGGCCAAAAAGTGAGGTGGAAATCTTGACTCCATTTCTGCGCCTAATTCAGCCCCAAGGGGAGGGGCAGAAACAGAAAGCAGGACTTAATGGACCTGGGAGCCAGAGGACCTGGGTTCTAATGCCGGCTCTGTCATTTATCTGCTGGTGTGACCTTGGGCAAGTCACTTCACTTCTCAGTCCTTCAGTTTCCTCCTCTGTGAAAAAGAGATTCGATACTTGTTCCCCTCCTAATTAGACTGTGAACCCCATGAGGAATAGGGACTGTGTCCGACCTGATTATCATGTATGCATTGAGACTGTGATATTTGTTTGATATTTGTTAGGTGTTTATTGTGTGCCAAGCACTGATAATGCTCACAGAATGACCATCTCATAATGGTCACCAGGAAGATCATAATAATAATAATGGTATTTGTTAAGCACTATGTGCCGAGCACTGTTCTAAGCACTGGGGTAGATACAAGGTAATCAGATTGTCCCACAGAGGGCTTACAGTCTTAATCCCCATTTTTCAGATGCGGTAACTGAGGCACAGAGAAGTTAAGTGGCTTGCCCAAGGTCACACAGCAGACAAGTGGTGGAGCCGGGATTAGAACCCACGACTTCTGACTTCCAAGCCCGTGCTCTTTCCACTAAACTGTGCTGCTTTTCTAAGATCATCAGTGCTCTACTTAGCTGGCTGGCCAGCATAACATTTCCTGGAGATTAACATTCTTCAGGCCAATCACAGTTGTGGAAGGGGGATGTTGAGGTATTAAAACTAAACAACCAGCAAGAAAACACCAATCCTAGGAGACTCTATTTCAAATTTCAAGTTAGCGGGGTATGGGGCATAGTGGCCATTTTAACAATGTGTCTACCAATTGTTATATTGTACTCTTCCAAGTATGTAATACAGTACTCTGCACACAGTAAGTGCTCAATAAATAAGATTGATTGATAGACTGATTGATTGATATGAGAACCTCACACCCTTCCACTAGGTAAACTTCAAGGAAAGCCACATGATGTAATATCAATTTTACTAGTCTGGGAGTTATCAGTCCTAGTTTCTGTTACATTTCTGCCAGTAGCCTGCTGTATGACCTTTGAAAACCATGTAACCTCTCTGTGTCTCAGAGGGAAAATGGGAGAAATAAAATTTGTCTCTCCCTCTTGGGGTTATTGTGCGGCTAAAATGAACAAGAAGTGAAAATGATTTAGGAAATTGAAAGTACTCCATAAATGAAGTCATTATTACATTTTCCTTCCTTATTTTTGTGGCAAAAGCACTTCTCTCCAGTTCCCAGCTGAGAAATAAAACAGAAAGGTAGCAGGCATTTCACTGGAGGATGGTTTTTTTAATCACTTTACCTGCACTTATTTGCATCTGAGAGAAAATGCCCATTTTAAACAAGATTTACTGAGGGAACTGTGAGAAGCAGTGTGGTCTTGAGTAAAGAGCATAGGCCAGGGAGTCAGAGGACTTGGGTTCTATTCCTGGCTATGCCACTTGTCTTCTGTGTGACCTTGGGCAAATCATTTAACATCTCTGTGCCTCAGTTTCCTCATCTGCAAAATGGTGATTCAAAACCTGTGCTCCGTCCTACTTAGAAGGTGAGCCTTTGGTGAGGTATGATTATCTTGTATCTACCCCAGCACTTAATACAGCTCCTCGGCACATAGTAAGCGCTTAACAAATACCACAGTTGTAAAATGAACCATAATCCAGGTGACCTTACAGAGGCCTTCACTTTAAACTGGTTCTCTTTATACCGAATTCTGACACATCCCTCAGGGCCGGTTTAGTTTTTGTCTGGACCTTAACTCCCTCATTTACTCTGTAAATAGGTTCACTTTTCACGGAGATCAAGCAAAGAACTCACCTACATTATCATTTTTCTCATAAAACAGCCTTGCAAACAAGTTCAAACGGTGTCCCATCACTGCTATTTTAACAGTCCACGAAGAGAGAAGCAGCATTCTTTACTACATTCCCTCACTTTCAGCAAAGGATTCAGGAGCTATTTCACTGTGGGCAGGGAACATGTTTGCTAACTCTATTGTACTGCACTCTCCCAACTGCCTAGTATCAGGGCTCTGTACAAAGTAAGCGCTCAATAAATACAGTACTCTGCACACAGTAAACGCTCAATAAATGCGATCGAATGAATACCATTGATTGATTGTTGTCTCAATCAGGGGGAGCAGGGGGAGTGGAGGGGAGCCCAAAAATGACTCCCCATAGGAGTCCAAAAATGAAAAACAAAATGGTCGGTTGCTTTATTTTCTGGGCATCTATAAAGTGGATTTGGGCTGATATTTACTTTTACATTTACTTTTACGGGGTGGGAGGAGGCATAAAGTAAACACGGATTGTCTCTCTTTGTTGCTGAACTGCACTTCCCAAGTGCTTAGTTCAGGGCTCTGCACACAGTAAGTGCTCAATAAATATGATTGAATTAATGAATGAACCTGAAATTCTCTGGAACAAGGAGAGAAAGCAGAACTTTTAACATCTAATCATGGTGTTTCCCCTGCAGTGGAAATAATGATTCATTTCAAAGGAATAGTCACCTAAAATGGTATTTGGGCTATATTTTATGCATTTGAATCAGGATCCAGGAAGAGACACTTGTCTATATTACAGCATGTTAGTTGGTTGTCCTAAGTTTTCTTCCTTCACCCTGCGCAGAACAATATTTATCTTCTTTAAGAGCAGGTTTGAAGATAAAAATCTCTGAGACTTGTCATTTCCAGATTAACACTACGAAATGGTCATGACCCCGAGTTTAATAAAGACTTTGCTATCCAAGTTTAGGAGGTCAAGGGGTGGGGTGGGGAGGTGCAGCAGGGTCAGTTAGCTCACGAGCTATTCCCAGCCCCATTATTCTAGTTTCCAAATGACAAACTGCTCCGTTCCCATAGGAGTTCCGACAGTACAAACAACCAGGCTACTCCCGAGAGTGCACAAAGTTGTCCTTTGACAATCTCAGATTTGGCTATGCATCCAGGAAATCCTGTCTGCCAGCCGCTGGTTGCAAACGGCTGGGAAGCATGGTCTTCGGCCATCAAAAACAGAAAGAAGGCAGGATCTGCTTAAAGGAATGGGTCATTGTCCAAGCAAAACTTCCAAAATAAAGAAACAGTGATCCCAGCTGGTAACTGACCTCAGCGGAGAAGAGGGAGCAGTCCTGCGATGAGGCCTGAATTGACCGTTTTAAACTGGGGACAGAAGCTATCATTATGGCGATTATTATAATTATGGTATTTATAAAGCACCCATTATGCAAAGCGCTAATAATCACAGGGACGTCAAGGCGCTAGAGGGCAGAGTTTGGGGGAGCACAAAGATTACGTAGTTGCTGAGAAGATACATTCAAAGCAATAGTCTGAGGCAGGTTAATACAGTGAAATTGGATTTTGCAGGCTCTCTGTTCCAAAATGAGGGGGTAACATGCTTGAAGAACCTCGTGATATGGGGAAATCATGTTCTAGAAGCTATAGACTAAATGGGAACAAAGATTTGAAAGTTAATGACTAACATTTTGGCTACAAATCCCTACATTATTTTCAGTTACTATTATTATTATTATTATTAATGGAGGTACTTGTTAGGCCCTTACTATGTGTCAAGCATTGTTCTAAGCATTGGAGTAGATCACGTTGGATACATATACATCATTAACAAGCATGCTGTACACCTTGCCCATTCATGGTTTATTTTGCTGTATTAAATTCTGGAAAATACTATACAATACAGTGCAGCGGGGACTGACAAAGAGGTGGGCAAGTGTTAGCGAGGATCGCGTCTTGAACGACGCCACACAGAAGAGCAAAACCATTACTTTCTATACCCAATCTGCTCAGTCACCTTGTGGGTCCTGTTATTCCAAAAAAAGATATATTGTGGAAAAAACATTTCCCAATTCTTCCCTCATGTTGTGTCCAAATGGTCTTATGAAAAGAAATGCGATAACAGGGCTGACTGGATTTCTCAGTATGATTGGGATCTAAAGTTTAACAGCCAGCAGATTAAGAACTCAATTCCAAACTCAAACCCTTGATCAAATGTACCACTTTCAAGAAATTCTTCTCAGCTCCTATTAAGGCTCCTAGAGGTCCAGAAAAACAGAAACAAAATAGCCTAATACATGACTAAAATTTGGCATGTTCCACTTTAAGTTGGGGAGAGACAGTGTGGCCTGAGGGAATCACTACAAATGGGAGAGGTAGGGGGCAGGGGTTGAGGAAGGGGCCTGGAGACCCAGACCTAAGGTTTTAGGGCCCATGGAAGCCAGGCGGGAGAGTACAGTGCTCTGCACATAGTAAGCACTCAATAAATACTATTGAATGAATGAATGAATGAATGAATGAATGAATAAATGTTCAGAAGAGGAGGGGAACTAGGCATGAGGGATCAATTCCTTGTGGTGCCGGCTTCTGGGGCCAGGAGGAGCTCCCGAGAAGGAATGGCCAGTGGGTGAGATATGGGGAAACTGCTTGTCACAGACTGTAAGCTCGTTGTGGGAAGGAAATGCCACTGTACTGTTGTGTTGTACTTTCCCGAGCGCTTAGTACAGTGCTCCACACACAGTAAGTGATCAATAAATAGGATCGAATGAATGCCTCCAGACTCAAACTAAGGTTACCTGGCGGGAGTCAGAGTTTCTCCGGAAGTAGAAACTCAATGTAAGCAGGTTGCAGCAACACTCTACTCCCAGTGAAGGGAAACTCAAGTCACGTCCTCTGATCTCTTCGGCCAGATCAGTCCCACCTATTGGACTCAACCCAGCTAGAGAGAGAGAATATGTCACTAGCTGATGTGACCTGTGAGAAACTCATGTGAAATCCTTTGGATTCCTCCACTGTTCTAATAATTTCTGAACCTCTAAATTCAGTTGAGCTACTGTTTCGATACATGGGCAAACCTCTTCAGTTTCCAGGCTGCTTCCTGAACAGAGCACTTGAATGGAGCACGGGCCTGGGAGTCAGAAGGACATGGGTTCTAATTCCGACTCTGCCACTGGTCTGCTGGGTGACCTACGGCAAGTCACTTCACTGGGCCTCAGTTACCTAAATTGGAGATTAAGACTGTGAGCCCTATGTGGCACAAGATGTATCCAACCTGATTAGCTTGTATCTTCCCCAGTGCTTAGAACAGTACTTGACATATAGTAAGCACTTAAATACCATCATTATTAATTGCTATTATTATTAGTGGAGGGCAGGAAAATGGGAAGTGGCTTCTGTCTACATCTGCTTGAATCAGCTTCCCTCGAGTTTGGTTATTGCTTCCTTGTGAGAGGAAAGCTACCCTCGCAGGAATTGCTTCATTCCATCTAACTAAATTCCCTTACAAATCTTACCAGTGTAAAGAACTGCAACTTTGAGTTGGAGTATGAAAACTCCAGCCAACATCAACCTAAACAACAAACTTTTCAAGAGAAACAAGTAAGAATTCCAAGCCTGGATACCCGACAATCCTTTTTTTTTTTCCCTCTCCAGAGTCGAAATGACCAAAATGTACAGCAAGAGATGCATGTGGTTTTTAAGACACACATTTTCTGACTGAAGAGCAAAATACACCTAGATATCTAGTATCATCGATCAGTCAGTCAAGCGGTGGTATTTTGCTGAGTGCTTATACTGTGTTACGCATATTAAGTGCTTGGGAAAATACATGCGAAGAAGGAGCATGGCTTTGTGGAAAGACCAGGGGCTTGAGAGTCAGATAACATGACTTCTAATCCTGGCTCCCTCACTTGCCTGTTGGGTGACCTAGGGCAAGCCACTTAACTTCTCTGTGCCTCAGTTATCTCATCTGTAAACTGGGGATTAAGACTGTGAGCCCCACAGTGGAAACCCGATTACCTTGTATCTACCCCAGTGCTTGGAAAAGTACTTGGCACATAGTAAGGACTTAACAAATACCATTATTATTATTACTATATAACAGAGTTGGTAGGTAGATGTGATCCCTATCCACAGGAAGCTTCCAGTCTAGCTGCCGTGAATATCATTTTCAAACTAGAAGAGAAGCTGAACTGCCCTTTGGCCCTGCCAACCTCATTCCCACTCTGTATGTGTGGTCAGCTGAAGTTGGTATTAGCATTTTAATTAATGTTTCACCTTCCTGGATTTCTACCCTGGAGTGGTTTACACAAAGAGCTCCAATTTTCATAATTAAATCATGAAACTAATGTAACCCAAAAGGATAACCAACCATCTCCAGCCATAGGGGTGAAACCTAAATGAAGAGTCTTAAAGTATGCTTCCCTCCAATAGCAATAATTAAAATCAGGGCAGAATCATAGAATTCTTCCAGGTAGTTTGATGAAATAATAGAAAGATGTCCAATCTTAAAAAGACTGCAAAGGATGTAGTATCTTCACAGAAATTCTAAAGAGAGGAGTGAAGGCATTATTGTCCCTCTTGACAGATGAGATTCAGAGGCTCAGAGAGGTTTAACAACTTGCCTGCAGGCACACAGTGAGTCGGTGGAAGAGCTGGGCTGGAATTCAGGTCCTGAACCTCCAGGCCCTGATTCTATTTTCTGTTGTTGTTGCTGTTGTTTGTTTATGGTAATTGTTAAGCACTTATATTATGGGTCAAGCACTGTTCTAAGTGCTGGAGTCCGTACAAGTTAATCAGGTGGGATAGTTTCTCTGTACCACATGGGGCTCACAGTCTTTATAGGAGGGAGAACAGGTATTTAATCCTCATTTTACAAATGAGGAAACTGAGGCACAGAAAAGTTAAGTGACTTGTCCAAGGTCACAGAGTAGACAACTAGCAAAGCTGAGACTAGAGCCCAGGTCCACTGACTCCCAGGCCCCACACTCTTTCCACTTGGCCATGCTACCTCCCTAATCTTTCCCCTGGATCTACTTTTGTAGATTATTTGGAAGTCTTCAAAAATCCCAACACAGGGCCACTCCATTTATTTTTTATTTAAGTGCTTACTATGTGTCAAGTACTGTTCTAAACCCTGGGGTAGGTACAAGGAAATCAGGTTGGACACAGTCCCTGACCTACATGGAGCTCACAGTCTAAGTCAGAGGAAAAAAGATCTAATTTCCATTTTACAGCTGAGGTAACTAAGGCACAGAGAAGTTGAGACTTGGACATGGTCACACAGTAGACATGTGGTGGAGCTGGGACTAGAACTCAAGTCCTCTGACTCCCAGGCCCATGTTCTTTGAACTAGACCATGCTGCTTCTCACTCCATTGCTCCATAATCTCCTCACTCTCCAATTTCCCCACCAATTCTCTAAAAAAAAGGTCACAGTATTATATTCAGGACAGTTTCTGGAGCTCACTTCTAGACCAGTGAAATCATAAGAGAAAATTGAGAGATTAGGCCTGAAATCAAGTTGGTAGGAGGCATAAAGAACCCTTTGTCAAACAGCTGTATGGACAAATGCAAATGAAGACAGGCTCCCCAAGGAATTCACCATCTAATTGAAGATTTATGATTAATTTTTGGCATAGGCAGCTCAGCAGCAAGGAAGATGGGGTCTATTAGAGAAAAAAAAAAAACCCTGTCAATTCAACCTGCTCTTTTTAGACAATCTGACTTTTTAGAGAAGTTTGCATAATTAGCAACTCTATGGGATCTGTATTCCCCCCCCCACCATTATTAGTCTCCTACATTCTTGACAGGTCTGTCTCCTCCATCAAACTAAAGCAATAGATTCCTTCATTCTTTAATACTTCTTTAATCATGAGGTGGGAGGGCAAAACTCATTCTGGGCCCTGGAGGCTGGGAACCACTGATGAAGTCAGAAGGGTGATTGTATTCGTGTTCAGTATTCTACACAGAAAGTATTATGCTACATCGTTTTCTTTGTTCGTGTACTTAGGAACGCAGAAGACAACTGACATTTTCTCCTAATAATCACTGGATTATGAGATAATGTCAATGAAATAAAATGTTGGCAAGGCAATATGGTTTCCTGCTGCATGAATACCATGCCGAGGTCTGCAACGTAATTGTTGGAGGAAGACGGAGAATTTTCCAAAGTAGAAGTCGTTAGAAAAGGGAAGTTGGAAAATCCAGGAGATGATGAGATTCTACTACAATATGGTTCATTTGATCAGAAGGAGCTCTGGGGCAGAAAGGTGCTGGTTCTGTTAATACTGTTCTTGTTAAATGTAAGCTCATCATGGGCAGGGAATATATCTACTTGGAGAAGCAGTTTGACCTAGTGGATAGAGCATGGTTCTGGAAGTCGGAAGGACCTGGGTACTAATTCTGCCTCTGTCACTTGTCTGCTGAGTGATCTTGGGGAAATCACTTCACTTCTCTGTGCTTCTGTAAACTCATCTGTAAAATGGGATTAAGACAGTGAGCCCATTACATGGAATGTGCCCAACCTGATTAATGCATATCTACCCCAGGTCTTAGTACAGTGCCTGGCGCCTAGTAAACACTTAACAAATATCACAATTCCTTACCTTACAAATATTTTAAGAGAAAAAAAACCTGTTGTATTGTCTTCGCCCAAGCACTTACTACAGTGCTTTGCATACAGTCAGCACTCAATAAATTCATTCATTTAATCATATTTATTTAGTGCTTACTGTGTGCAGAGCACTGTACTAAGCGTTTGGAATGTACAATTCGGCAACAGATAGAGACAATCCCTGCCCAACAACAGGCTCATAGTCTAAAAGGGGAGACAGCAAAATAAAACGAGTAGACAGCCATCAATATCATCAAAATAGATAAGCAGAATCATAGATATATACACAGCATTAATAAAATAGAGAAATAAATAATATATATAAATATATACAAGTACGGTGGGGAGGGGGAGGGGGTAGCGCAGAGGGAGGAAGTAGGGGCGATGGGGAAGGGAGGAGTGCGTTTGTTTGAATGGCTGATTTAAGATCTTGAGAATACTTTATTGATGAAGGAGAAACCCAGGTTCAAAACTCAGATGGGTATCAGGCATGCTAATCGGTCTTAGAAAAGGGATTGAATAGACACTTTAATACAACCCTAGCTCATAACCTAATACCCCTGAAGGTGATGGGAATGACCTCAAAGCACCTTTATAATCAGAAATCTCTTCCAGTAAAAAGAAATCACTCAAATGGTTTGTGAGACATTTCTAAAGCTCACAGTATTTTACACAATTTTAACCAGCCATGCATGAGACATCTTTCATGGATGAATGTCGGGTTAACACTGTTTTCTAACCAGTAGCAGCTTCTTAATGCCGGACGGGAGTTTCTATGGAATTTTCCACAACAGGCTTGCCGCGCAATGAAACACCAAAATCTGAAGCTAATCAGGATGCATAATTGGGTCGGTTATCTCGGGCAAGTGCAGGCCTGAATTTATTTTGTTCACTTCCCTCTCTGCTACCCACCAGATTACCTGAACCAACCTAGGCTCATAAAACCTGATCTTCAGAAACTCAGTGCTTGGATAAGTGGCTTTCTACAATAACACTTCCCCATAAGGGTGACCATATGTCCGGTTTTAGACCTGACAGTCTGGTTTCCAGTGGCTCTCTCCCCTGGTACCGATCCAGGACCAGACCTTTCTATTTATTTATTTTTATTCTTTTTGGCTCCAATTCTCTGTTCCAAGGTTCCTGTCCCTGGGTCTGAGGGCTGAGGCACCGTGCCCCACTTCTCAATGACTTGGGAAGGAGACACATGTAGGGAAACCTCTGGCCCGTTCCCTTACGACAAACCAGGGTCACCCCACACCTATGTATCCCAGGAGAGGGGACAACTGCTGGTGTCAGTCGCTGCTCCAAACTCTTCTTTAATGAATTAATCCATGGCATTTGAGTGCTTACTGCATTCAGAGCACTGTACTAAGCGCTTGAGAGAGTTTACTGGATGCCTAGCATGTGCAGAGCATGGTAACAAGCACTTTGGAAGAGCAGAAGCGTGGCCTAGTGCATAGAGCACAGGCCTGGGAGTCGAAAGGACCTAGGTTCTAATCCTGGCTCCACCACTTGGCTGCTCTGTGACCTTGGGCAAGTCACTCCACTACTTTGGGCCTCCGTTCCCTCAACTGTAAAATGGGGATTAAGACTGTGATCCCTATGTGGGACAGGAACTGTATCCTCTAGACCGAAAACTCGTTGCGGGCAGGGAATGTGTCTGTTTATTGTTGTACTCCCCCAAGTACTTAGGATAGTGCTCTGCACACAGAAAGTACTCAATAAATATAATTGAATGAATGAATGAATGGTCTCAGTACTGAAGCACAAAACAGTTCCTTGTGATGGCAAATTCTGCCAAGGCCAAAGTAATAATTGTAGCTTTTGTGGGCAGGGGATTATCAACTCTGTTATACTGTACTCTCCTGTGCTTTTAGTAGTGTTCTGAAAGTGCTCGACTAATGTCACTGATCGACTGATTCATGACCAAAACCTTATTTATTCTTCTTGAGGTCTCTCCACTGCTACCATTCTCTCACCTAGTATCGATATCTGCATTTTCTTCTATCATCATCTGCTCACTTCTCAATCCCTTCCTGCCCAACATATTCTTTAAAATGAAAGAAAAAATAGTATTAAGTGATTATTGTGTGCAGATCACTGTACTAAATGCTGGGTAAATATATGGTAATCTGGTCAGACACTGTTCTACCCCACATGCAGAAGGGAAAGAACATATCATTAAAAATCCATTTTGTCCTAGTTAATGTTTTAAGATTATCTCAATCCTATCAGGTGGAGAATATGTTATTGATTTACAGCAATGCCAACATATCAAATTCTTTACATGCAAAATGAAGTTCCATTTCTGAGAATGATTTGATGGATTGACTTTGGTCAAACAAAAATGCTCAATAGTATAAGTCGATCGTACGGTATAGTGCTAAGTGCTTAGTACAGAGCTCTGCACACAGTAAACGCTCAATAAATATGATTGAATGAATGATTGAATGATTTTAAGCTCCTGGAAGGCAAGGGTAATGACTTCTTGGAAAGACTGTAAGCTCTTTAGGGCAGGGATTGTGTCTACCAAGTCTATTGCATTGTACTCTCCCGAGTGTTTGGAAGCCATGGGGATAAGGGAGGGTTTTGGGTTTTTTTTAGGATAGGGAAGACATGGGCATCTTTGAAAGCAGTGGAGAGAAAAGAAAGGAGGGGGCGAGAGTTTTGATAAGGTGCAAAGGAATATCGCCAAGATCCGCCCTTTCCTCTCCACCCAAACGGCTACTTTACTGCTACAGGCTCTTGTTATATCCCGGCTAGACTACTGTGTCAGCCTTCTCTCTGATCTCCCTTCCTCCTCTCTCGTCCCACTCCGGTCTATTTTTCACTCCGCTGCCCGGCTCATCTTCCCGCAGAAACAATCTGGGCATGTCACTCCCCTTCTTAAACACCTCCAGTGGTTGCCTATCGACCTCCGCTCCAAACAAAAACTCCTCACTCTAGGCTTCGAGGCTGTCCATCACCTTGCCCCTTCCTACCTCTCCTCCCTTCTCTCTTTCTACCGCCCACCCTGCACGCTCCGCTCCTCTGCCGCCCACCTCCTCGCCGTCCCTCGGTCTCACCTATCCCGCCGTCGACCCCCGGGCCACGTCCTCCCGCGGTCCGGGAATGCCCTCCCTCCTCACCTCCGACAATCTAATTCTCTTCCCCTCTTCAAATCCCTACTTAAAACTCACCTCCTCCAAGAGGCCTTCCCAGACTGAGCTCCCCCCTTTTTCTCTCTGTTCCCTCTACTCCCCCTTCACCTCTCCGCAGCTAAACCCTCTTCTCCCCCGTTTCCCTCTCCTCCTCCCCGTCTCCCGTTCCACCCCCTCAGCACTGTACTCATCTGCTCGACTGTATATATCTTTATCACCCTATTTATTTTGTTTATTTTGTTTAATGAGATGTACATCACCCTGATTCTATTTAGTTGCCACTGTTTTTATGAGATGTTCTTCCCCTTGACTCTACTTATTGCCATTGTTCTTGTCTGCCTGTCTCCCCCGATTAGACTGTAAGCCTGTCAAACAGCAGGGATTGTCTCTATAGGTTGTCAACTTGTACATTCCAAGCGCTTAGTACAGTGCTCTGCACATAGTAAGCGCTCAATAAATAGTATTGAATGAATGAATGGGGTTGGATGAGCAGATGGAGGAGGTGGCTTTTGAGAGGAGGCAGGAGATCTCCTTTAGAGATACTGTTGGGAAGGATGGGAGAGTTGAAGAGGGAGCCGGAAGGGGGAGGAACTGAGGAGGGGCAGGGGTGCTTTTAGGGAGTTTACACCTGATGGTGTCAATTTTGTTAATAAAGTAACTGATCAGGTCACTGTGGGTAAGGGATGAGGGAGGCAGGGGGACGGGGCCTGAGGAGGCAGTTAAATGTCTGGAACAACTGGAGAGGGCAATGGGCATGGGTGTCCATAAGGGTGGAGAAATAGTTCTGCCAGGCAGAGAAGAGGGCATAGTTAAAGCATGCAAGGATAAATCTGAAGTGGACAAAGTCTGCCTGATATTTAGATTTCCACCAGTAGCACTTTGTGGCCCAAGCACAGGAGTAGGGAATTTAGGGATGGGACTGAGTTGAGGGGGCCCACGCAGGGTGAGGGGGATGAATGGTGGGGGCCCACATGTGGGGAGGGGGATAAGGGGTTGGTGCTGGGATTGGGGAGGGGGGTGGTGGCAAAAGGTGGGGGAAGAGTTGGGTGGTGGAGGGGGTGAGGAAGGTGAAGTAGGAGAAGAAGATTGGGATGAACTGACAGGAAGGGGTAGAAGGGATTGAAGGGTCATGGCGTGGTCAGGGAGGACAGCAATAACAACTGAATCTGGTGATACCCAGAGGAGATGGCAGAACTGTCCTTGGGCCACTGAGTGTGAAAAGGCCAATGATGAGGGGAGCCCTGGGGCAACAGTTGTATTGTCCCTGGGGAGTGGAAAATAAAGTGTCAGGGGAATGTGAGCTCCATGTCTGACCTGATTATCTTGTATTTACTCCAGTGTTAGTACAGCACTTGGCACACAGTAAGTACTTAATACAAAATAATCATAATAATCAGAAACATCACAACAAACTGGTCAAAGAATCAGATCCCCAAATCAGGGTTGGTCTAGTGGAAAGAGCATACGAGCCTGGGAGTCAGAGGACCTGAGTTCTAATCCTGACTTTGCCAACTGCTTGACCTTGGGCAAATCACTTAATTTCTCTGTTTAAGTTTTCTCAGATGCAAAATGAGGATGCCACACCTGTTCCCCCCCCTACTTAGGCTCTGAGTCCCATTGTGGGACAAGGACTGAGTCTGACTTCATCAATCTTTTATCTACCCCAGCACTTAGAAAAGTGCTTGACATACAGTAAGCATTTTAATATAATAATAATAACAACAGTAATGATCTCCAGATCCCCTTGCTAAGGAAAACACGGCTCCTCTTCCTGTGCTGGCTAGCAATGCAGCCCAGATAATACCTTTTTCCTGAATGCCCCAAAATGCCCTCATCAATCAGTGATATTTTTGAGAGCTTACAGAACACTGTTTTTAGTGCTTGGGCAGCGATAAGAGTTGGCTGCCCTCAAGGAGATTACCTCATGTCTGTTTCTAACTGTCCTGCCAAAAAAACACCTTCTCAAGAAAAACTGTCCTTCCAGGATGGGGGTGGTGGAAGGAGAGCGGGTGGAGGCAAGTTTAGGCTTGGGAGAAGGGTAAACTGGCAAGGTAAGAGAGAGGTCAAGGTATCAAGAGTTGAGATCTGTTTTGTGAATAACAGGATTTAGAGCTTAGGATAAAGGATATTCATCAGGGGAGGGACAAGTGTTTGATTTGCATTTGTTTCAAAGGCATTTTCAAGCATCCAGAATGTTGCTGAAGGAACTCCTATTAAAACCAGGAATATCTAGAATGCACATAATCACTTGTAGACCTTTCAGGTTAACTCTGATGTCAATTTTGTTTATCACAGTCTGGAGGGGGGCATGAAGGGGAAGAGAATGGAGGAAACCATTTCCTTCAAGATTTTCCCCTCCTAGAAAGTTGGAATTATATAAGTATTTCCTTCAGGAGACTGGGGTTCTAGTCTGGACTCTGGCTGGGTGACCAGTACTTATGTATATATGTATATATTTACAATTCAATTTATTTACATTGACACCTGTTTTACTTGAATTGATGTCTGTCTCCCCCCACAGACTGTGAATCCATTGTGGGCACTCTGCTGCTTATCAGCTGTGTGACTTTGGGTAAGTCACTTAACTTCTCTGTACCTCAGTTCCCTGTAAAATCTGTAAAATGGGATTAAGACTGTGAGCCCTACATGGGACAACCTGATCACCTTGTATTCTCCCAGGGCTTAGAACAGTGCTTTGCACATAGTAAGCACTTAACAAATACCATCATTATCATTATTTATTGCTGTACTGTACTTTCCAAGTGCTTATTACAGTGCTCTGCACACAGTAAATGCTCAATAAATACGATAATGAATGAATGAGAAGCAGTGTGGCCTAGTTGATAGAGCAAGGGCCTATGAGTCAGAAGGACCTGGGGTCTAATCCCAGCTCCACCACTTGTCTACTCCATGACCTTGGTCAAGTCACTTAACTTCTCTGTGCCTCAGTTACCTCATCTGTAAAATTCATTCAATAGTATTTATTGAGCATTTACTATGTGCAGAGCACTGTACTAAGCATTTGGAATGTACAAATCGACAACAGAGAGAGACTGTCCCTGCCCACTGATGGGTTTACAGTCTAATCGGGGGAGACAGAGGGACAAAAACAATAGCAATAAATACAATCAAGGGGATGTACATCTCATTAAAACAATAGCAATAAATAGAATCAAGGGGATGTACATCTCATTAACAAAATAAATAGGGTAATAAAAATATATACAAATGAGCGGATGAGCACAGTGCTGAGGGGAGGGGGAGAGGGGGAGGAGCAGAAGGAAAGGGGGGAAAAGGGGGCTTAGCTGAAGGGAGGTGAAGGGGGGTTAGAGAGGCAACAGAGGGAGCAGAGGGAAAAGGGGAAGCTCAGTATGGGAAGGCCTCTTGGAGGAGGTGAGCTCACAATAGGGCTTTGAAGAGGGGAAGAGAATTAGTTTGGCGGAGGTGAGGAGGGAGGGCATTCCAGGACAGCGGCAGGACGTGGGCCAGGGGTCGACGGCAGGGTCGACGGCAGGATAGGCGAGAACGGGGGATGGTGAGGAGGTGGGCGGCAGAGGAGCGGAGCCTACAGGGTGGGCAGTAGAAAGAGAGAAGGGAGGAGAGGTAGGAGGTGGCAAGGGGATGGACAGCCTTGAAGCCTGGAGTGAGAAGTTTTTGTTTCGTGCGGAGGTCGATAGGCAACCACTGGAGGTTTTTAAGAAGGGGAGTGACATGCCCAGAGCATTTCTGCAGGAAGATGAGCCGGGCAGCAGAGTGAAGAATAGACTGGAGCGGGGAGAGACAGGAGGAAGGGAGATCAGAGAGAAGGCTGACACAATAATCCAGCCGGGATATTACGAGAGCCTGTAGCAGTAAAGTAGCCGTTTGGGTGGAGAGAACAGGGCGGATCTCGGCGATATTATAAAGGTGAGACCTGCAGGTCTTGGTGATGGATTGGATGTGTGGGTTGAATGTTGAGATTAAGACTATGAGCCCACTTGGGACATGGACTGTGTCCAACCTGATTAGCTTTTACCTATCCCAGCACTTAGTACAGTGCCTGGAACATAGTAAGTGCTTGAATATTATATAAAAAGTCATTGAACCCCTCTGGGCCTCTGTAATTTGTAAAATGGCAATGAAATTCCTGTTCTCCCATCTTCAGACAATGCATCCCAAATGGGACAGGGATTGTATCTGGCCAGTTGTCTTATACCTACCCAGGGAACGTGTCCAACTCGGTCATAATGTACTCTTCCAAGTGCTTAGTACAGTGCTCTGCCACTGTAAACGCTCAATAAATGCTACTGATGATGGCCTGTCCCAGTGCTTTGAACAGCATTAGGCACATAGTAAGCATTTAATACCATCATTACATTGTAATAGTCTGCAGGGATAGAGGCCCGGGTCAGAAGTGTAGTTACCTGGATGTTGAGGGCAGGGAATGTGTCTATTGTTGTACTGTGCTCTCCCAAGCACTTAGTACAGTGCTTTGTACACAGTAAGCGTTCAATAACTATGATTGAATGAATGAATGAGTGAATGTGAACCCAGCTCTTCCAGAAACATCCCTGGGTTACTAACTTCTGGGAAAGTTGGTCACTGAAGGCCTCTGAAACCACATGCCAGTCCTACTTTCAGATCTCCTTCATTCACCAGAGTGTCCAGATGTAGTCAAATCACAACTAGCCCTACTAAAATCCCATCTCCTCCAAAAGGCCTTCCCTAACTAATCCTTCATTTCCCCTACACCCTCTCCTTTATCACCTATGCACTTGGATATAATAATAATAATAATATAATGATATTTAAGTGCCTACTATGTGCCAGACACTGTTCTAAACACTGGAGTGGATACAAGCAAATTGAGTTGGACACAGTCCCTGTCCCGCATAGGGTTCACAGACTTAATTCCCATTTTATGGATGAGGTAACTGAGGCACAGAGAAGTGAAGTGACTTGCCTAAGGTCACACAGCAGACAAGTGGCGGAGCTGGGATTAGAACCCATGACCTTCTGACTCCCAGGCCCATGCTCTATCAATAAGTATTCACCCACCCACAGTCCCACAGAATTTAGGTGCATATCTCTAGAGTGTAAGCTCATCTCTACACTGTAAGCTCATTATGGGCAAGGAACATATCTGCTAATTCTGTTGTACTTTCCCAGGCACTTAATAATAATAATGACGGTATTTGTTAAGTGCTTACTATGTGCCAGGCACTATTCTAAGCACTGGGGTAGATAGAAGGTAATCAGGTTGTCCCACGTGGGGCTCACAGTCTTCATCCCCATTTTACAGATGAGGTAACTGAGGCATAAAAGTTAAGTGACTTGCCCAAGGTCACACAGCTGACAAGTGGCAGAGCAGGAATTGGAACCCATGATCTCTGACTCCCAAGCCTGTGCTCTTTCCACTAAGCCCTGCTGCTTCTCTAGTACAGTGTACTGCATAGAGTAAGCTCTCTATAAATACCATTAATTGAGATCCATCTGTAATTTATTTTAATGTCTGCCTCCACTTCCCCCTCTAGATTGTAAGCTACTTGTGGGCGGGAATCGTGTCTACAAACTCTATTGTACTGTACCCTCCCAAGTGCTTAGTACAGTGACTCTGAACAGTATGAGCTAAATAAATATTATTGATTAATATTCCCCACACAAAGACCCTGATGCCAGCTCTAGAGGGTAAAGCCGGTCCTTTCAGACACATCCATCCTGGGGAGAGCTTGTGCCTAGCTGCCTATGCGTGGCTTCCTTGCCAGGGTGCCATGACAGGGCTCTATCTGGCCCAGCTCTTCTCTCCTTCCCCCCTCCCCTAGCCTCATCTGCAGTCCGGGAGGAGAGCACCAGGTGGATGTGGACATTCAAACTGCCCTCACAAATCAATCAGTGGGATTATTCAGAACTAGTGTGATTTGATGGAAAGTGCACAACCTGGGAGTAGGAGAACCTGGGTTCCAATTCCAGTTCTGTCAATTTGCCTATTTGATCGGACAAGTCACTTAACTTCTCTGTGCCCCAGCTGCCTCATCTGTAAAATGGAGATTTGAATACCTGTCATCCCTCTTGCTTGGACTGTGCCCCACCTGATGAACTTGTATCTACCACAGCATTTAGAACAGTGGTTGACACATAGTAAGTGCTTAACAAATGCTAGCATAAAAGAACATTATTCGATCATATTTATTGAGCGCTGTGTACAGAGCACTGTACTAAGCACTTGGGAGAGTACACTACAACAATAAGCAGACACATTCCCTGCCCACAACGATCTTACAGTCTAGATATTTGGGGGGAGAGACATGAAAATATATGACAGATATAAGTGCTATGTGGCTGGGAGGAGGGATGAATAAAGGGAGCAAGTCAGGGTGAGTGGAAGAAGAGGAAAAGGGGACTTAGGGAAGGCCTCTTGGAGGGGATGTGCTCCCAATAAAGCTTTGAAGGTGGGGAGAGTGAGTGCTTACTGTGTGCAGAACTCTGTGCTAAGTGCTCGGGAGGGCGATACCATTGGTAGATAGGAAGGCATGAGGGTGGGCAATAAAGATTAATGTGATGAATGTTTACAGAAGAACTTACAAAGCACTCTGAACCAAATAATGCTTTATCCTTGGACCTTCCTTATTTCGGGAAAGTGTTTTGTAGACATGCAAACCTGATGGGCCACGGATAAGAAAAAGAGGAGCCGCTGCCCACACCCTAGAGATACCTGATACACATTTACTTTCAAGCTGTTTGGCGCTTCTATAAACATTATTGTAACAGAGGGCGGCTGTTCCATTGTCATTTGGGGTGGTTGGGAGCATCCTGTTTTTCTAGGAAAATGAATCAGGCCTTTCTGTTTATCCAAGATAAAAAAGTCAGAGAACAATATTGGTCCGATAGAGGCCATCCTGACTGAAAAAGGAAATGTACATGAGTCAGTATCCTCAACAAGAGACATCCCTTCAGTGAAGCAAACCAAAAAGATTCAAAACTGTTCCAATATGAACACAGCAGGTCAACAGGCCAACGGGCTGATTTGTAGTCACTGAACCGGATATTTGGCTGCATTTTTCAGCTCCCCCCCCCAAAAAATCCACTCAGGAGCCTAAATTTTATTAGATCAATGCATTAGATCAACTCGACTTGCTGGGTGAATAGACTCAGTGCAGATCACAGGCAAAGAGGAAATCTGAGGTAATTCTTCTGGTATTTCTAAACCTCGTCAAAAGCAGTCTTTTCTGGGGGAAGCTGGACTATCTAGTTTTGGGTCTGTAGCACTAACATCCCATAGAATTCACTTTACTTGTAACAACGAAGCCCAAGAGTCTGTTCGGATGGTGTGGCTTCTAGAGCCACAGCCTTGAGCCTAAAGCACCCTTCAATAGAAGCTTTCTTTTTGCATTCAAGTTGCAGAAAGCATGAGGAAGGCTGATATTCATCTTCAGGGGCCCTCTGAAAGTTCTGAGCCAAGTGAACTTCTGGGGAAACGTTTCCATGCCCTGGGCTGCCAGCTTCTTCCCAGAAATGGAGAGGAGAAACAGGCTGTTTGTCTAGGGTGTAAACGTTCCCTAGAACTTTCAGTAATTCACAGTCCGGTCATATTGCTCTGCTTTCTGAATGAGCCATTAATGAACTACAACTGTGTCCACTATTCCCATTTCCTTAGTAAGCCTTGATGGTTGCAGTTTGAAGCTCTAAAGCTTTAACTTTTTTTAATCACTGTATTTGTTAAGCATCCACTATGTGCCAGGCACTATATTAGGCGCTGGTGTGGATACAAACTAATCAGATTAGACACCGTCTCTGTTCCACTTGGGGCTTACAGTCTCTATCCCTGTTTTACAGATGAGGTCACTAAGGCACAGAGAAGTGACGTGATCTGCCACAGATCACACAATAGACAAAAGGCGGAGCTGGGATTAGAACCTGTGACCTCTGACTCCCAAACCCACGCTCTTTCCACTAAGCCACGCTGCTTCACAAGCAACGACCACAAGTATTAAACACCCTCGGGGCCACAGTTCTGTTTTTAGGAGGGAGGGAAACACTGTAGGAACAGGCCCAGCTCTTGACCCTCAGAAGCCTACAATCTAATAGGGAGACAAGAAGAGTTAACATGGTATTTATTGAGCACTTACCATGTGTGCACTGAACACTTGGGAGAATATGACGCAAGTTGGTAGACATGATTTTTACCCACAAGGAGCTTACAGTCTAAATGAGGACTTTACAGTCTAGAGGATAGTCAATATGCAGA
The DNA here is from genome assembly GCF_004115215.2 of Ornithorhynchus anatinus. Classification (NCBI taxonomy): domain Eukaryota; kingdom Metazoa; phylum Chordata; class Mammalia; order Monotremata; family Ornithorhynchidae; genus Ornithorhynchus; species Ornithorhynchus anatinus. The sequence continues at coordinate 101,485,013 of NC_041728.1, read as the reverse complement.
GAAGCAGCGTGGCTCAGTGGAAAGAGCATGGGCTGGGGAGTCAGAGGTCATGGGTTCAAATCCCAGCTTCGCCGCTTGTCAGCTGTGTGACTTTGGGCAAGTCACTTCACTTCTCTTTGTCTCAGTTCCCTCATCTGTAAAATGGCCATTAACACTGTGAGCCCCACGTGGGACAATCTGATCACCTTGTATCCTCTCCAGCACTTAGAGTGCTTTCCACATAGTAAATGCTTAACAAATACCATCATTATTATTATGAACACACCATAATTATCAAAATGAACTGGGGGCGTGGGGAGTGGCAAAGGTCGGGGGTTGTGCTGCCTCGAGTGAGAATGAGTGGAGGTAAATTGGGGAAAGCTTCCAAGAGGAGATGGGCCTTGAGCTGCGTCTTTGAGAAGATGGGGGATGTGATCCAGCAGACAGGAATCAGAAGATGGTCCAATCGCCAGTTTGGGACAAGGGTAGGAAGTGGGAGGAAGAAAGTCAGACACAAATAGCTGCGAGATGGCAGAAATAGAGGGGACCAGCTGGGTCATAAGGAGAGAAGAGGGATGAGAGATTGGATGAGGACCACAGATGGAGAAGCAAAAGGTCGTGTGAAATGTCTTTCCGGACCACTTCCGTCCTAATCATTCATTCATTCAATCGTATTTATTGAGCGCTTACTGTGCACAGAGCACTGTACTAAGCTCTTGGAAAGTATAATTCAGCAACAGATAGAGACAATCCCTACTCAACAACAGGCTCACCGTCTAGAACTAGAGTTTTGTTGACAACAAAACAAGTACACAGCATCAATAGCATCAATATAAATAGAATTACAGATATTTAAACGTCATTAATAAAATAAATAGAATCATAAATATGTACATATATACACAAGTGCTGTGGGGTGGAGAGGGGTGGAGAGCAGAGGGATGGAGTCTGGGCGATGGGGAGGGGAGGAGGAGCAGAGAAAAAAGGGGCTCAGGCTGGGAAGTCCTCCTGAGGGAGGTGAGCTCTCAGTAGGGCTTTGAAGGGGGGAAGTGTGCTAGTCTGGTGGATGTGAGGAGGGAGGGCATTCCAGGCCAGAGGTAGAATGTGGGCCAGGAGTTGACGGCGGGACAGGCGGGACAGGCGAGAATGAGGCACAGTGAGGAGGTTAGCAGCGGCAGAGGAGCAGAGTGTTTGGGGTGAGCTGGAGAAGGAAAGAAGGGAGGTGAGGTAGCAGGGGGCAAGGGGATGGAGAGCTTTGAAGCCAATAGTGAGGAGTTTTTGCTTGATTAATCAAATATCCGGGCAACACCTCACACCCAAAGGACATTCTTTTTTTTATTACTGTTGTTATTATTATCATTGTCACTGTGATGTTTATTAAGCACTTACTGTATACTAAGCATTGCCCTGACCACTGGGGTAGACACAAGATCATCAGATCAGATCCAGGACATGATCATGTGACCCCTAGCCTGCCACTACTCTATCCTGGGAGAACTCCTGCCCACTGCAAGCTGGGGGGTCAGGTTGGGACCTCTGAGGAGCAGAGCACCTGTACATAGGAAGTGCACAGAGAAGCAGTGTGGCCTAGTGGATAGAACATGGACCTGGGAGTCAGAAGGATCTGGGTTCTAATCCCAGCTCTGCCACTTGTCTGCTGTGTGACCTTGAGCAAGCCACTTTACTACTCTGTGCCTCAATTCCCTTCATCTGTAAAATGGGAATTAAGACTGTGAGCCCAGTATGGGACATGGACTGTGCCCAACCTGATTAGCTTGTATCTACCTCAGCACTCAGTACGGTGCCCGCTGCAAAGTAAGCACTTAGCAAATACCATAAAAAAGGGCTAGTCATGCAGCCAGGGATGTGGAGAGAGAGGCCTAGGCAGGCCAGACCTGGGGCTATGTGACAGGCTGAGGTGGAAGAAAATGAAGAGAAGATGGATGAGGTAGAGGAGAAAGGAAGAGGACTGGTGGAAGTAGTAAGAAAAATAGGGGTGGGATCCACAACCACTCCCTAGTTCCCCAAGCAGGAGTGTGGTGGATGTCCAGGCCCTGGGGCCATAGCCTCAGCAGGAGAGCTGAGATAGGACAGAACACAGCACCAAACCTCAGTTTGCCAGATACTTCAAACAGTCAGATCTGAAAAACATTCAGCCTGCTTCCTAAACAAAGACATTCAGAGATAAACCAGCCACTAACCCTCTGTGTGGGCTAAGGGACTTTTATGTTTATTTAGCATCTCTCATGCAGGATTCAAGCTCCTTTGCTCCATTAGCCACATCTCTCTGGTAAATGACAGAAGCTGCTCCGGTATTGAGCCCATTTTACAGAAACAGGACATAGGGAGCTAAGTGATGTGACTGGATAAGTGGGAAGTCAGGGGCAGATCCAAGAACCATCTTTCTGCTTCCCACAGCCCATCTTCCACCACTCCCCTCTCAGAGGAACATCTAGAAAAAACATTTGAGAACTGCAACAAGCCAATTTTTGGGTGGGCAAGGAAGACTCTCTCTCAGCCTCTATTTCATGTGCTTCCAAAGCCCTGGAGATGTTTTACTACTACTACTACTACTACTAATAATAATAATAATATGGCATTTATTAAGCATGTACCAAGTACTTTACTAAGCCCTTTAGGTAGATCATCAGGCCAGACATGGTCCTTGTCCCACATGCAGCTCCCAGTCTAAGAGGGAGGGAGAACAGGATTTTAATCACCATTTTACAGATGAGGTAACTGAGATAAAAAGAAGTTAAATGACTTGCCCAAAGTCACACAGCAGACAAGTGAGACCTTGTATGATACTAAGCCATCAGGCCCCTGTCCACAACCGGAAATGGTGTCTTTTCCAGTGTCTCTACCACAGTCATCAGTGCATGGCCAGCAAAGCTTAGGCAAATTAAAAATGATATTGCTTCACACTAATTATTTAACTACAGTGCCGGTGGTGCAATTCTTGTTGACAATAGAGCAATAAACCTTGGCCTGGTCCAGAATTTGTTGCCCTGCCTCACTCCCAGTTCCCCTGCTCGCAGGACCTGGGTGCCATTTCTGCCCACCCCTCTCCCCCATCCTTCGATTCCCTTTAAAGCACTCAATCAGCTTTCTCCTTATTACCTGACCTCCCACCTCTCCCACTACAACCAAGTCCACCTGCTTCACTGCTCTAAAGCCAGCCTATTCACTCTGGCTTGCTTTCATCTCCTTCCTATGGAACTCCCTCCCACTTCACATCCAGCAGATCATTGCTCTCCCCCACTACAAAGTCCTTCTGAAATCACATCACTCCCAGGAAACCATCCCTGATTAATCTTTCACCTTCTCACTCTATACCTTCTACCTTTACTGCTTTTTCAACACTTCCACCTCACCTTTGCACTTGAGTCCTCATCCCCTAAGCACTTAGGTACTCTCCCCCACCCCCAATGTGGCATTTATGAACATATTTTTATACTCTATTACTTCCTCTGATCTATAATTATTTTAGTGCCTACCTCCCCCACTAGACTGTAAGCTCCTTAAAGGTAACGATCATGTCTACTATCTCTATTTTACCCTCCCCGTTGCTTAGTGTAGTTCTCTGCACACAGTAAGTGCTGAATAAATATTATTGATTGATTGAAGAAACCATCTGGGATCAGGCCACAACCAGATAGGGAAAGCATCTTAGTCAATCAATCAGTAATATTTATTCAGCATTTCCTGTGTGCCAAGAACTACACTAAGCACTTGGGAAAGTAAAATAGAGTTGGTAGACAGGATCCCTGCCCTCAAGCAGCTTACAGTCTAGAGAGGGGGACAGACATTAAAATGAATTACAGCTAGGGGGAACAAGCGAGTGTCAGGAGTGTAAGGCCTGTGGAGACGAGACTGTCCTGAGGCACTGATTTCACCTCTAGGGAGACAATCGCCTACTTCAGTTGAGAAAACGAAGCATTCCTGGTGGTGTGGGGAGTGGGGGTCTCAGATTAATTTGAGGGGCTGTGCTTCTCCATGAAGTCAGATTTCTAAACTCTAGTTTCTGTATTTCCTCAGAAGAGGCTCAGAGGAGTCAATGTTTCAGGAGGCAGAAGGGAGTAATGCGGACTCTCTTGAGGACCAGGTAGACTCACTGCCCAAGTCTGAATGGGGCTCCATCCAACTGTTCACCAAGGAAGGCTTAGTACAGTGCCTGGCATATAGTAAGCACTTAAATGACACTTTAAAAAAAATAAAGGCTGGGCTGCCCTTGGCCGATTGGATGGCGGGAAATTAAAGTAGCTTCCTGTGGACTTTCCCCTCAAAACTCAGCCCGGGGAAAGATCTAAGTGAAAATGTTAAATTTATTTTCAAAGTGTGGAAAAGCAGAAGTGCAGAAAAGCACTGTTACCTAGTGAAAGAGCCTGGGAGTCCGAGGACCTGGATTCTAATCCCACCTCTGCCACTTGGCTGCTGTGTAACCTTAGTCAAATCATTCATTCAATAGTATTTATTGAGCACTTACTATGTGCAGAGCACTGTACTAAGCGCTTGCAATGAACAAGTCGGCAACAGATAGAGACAGTCCCTGCCGTTTGACGGGCTTACAGTCTAAACTTCTCTGTGCCTCAATTCCTTCATCTGTAAAATGGGGATTAAGACAGACTCCCATGTGGGACATGGACTGTGTTCAACCAGATTAGCTTGTATTCAGTCATTCATTCAATCAAATTTACTGAGTGCTCACTCTGTGCAGAGCACCGTACTAAGCGCTTGGAATGTACAATTTGGCAACAGATCTACCGCAGTGCTTAGTACAGGGCCTAAGCACAAGGTAAGCACTTAAATTCCATAAAAAAAATTTAAAAATGAAACAACTTCAGTCTTCTCTTCTCCCCATCCACTCCAAGTCTGTCCCCAACCAGAGACAAAGGGGTAAAGGAACTGCTTTGGGGTAGTCTATCGATTCTTGGGACCCTGGCCTGATCTGGGGTGATCTCTGTGGTGAGGGAACCATTCTAATTAGTATTGCCTCCTCTACAGATCATGCTCCTCCCTCTGAGATAGCCCTGGGTCGATTACCAACTCACTATTTGGCCTGTTTTTGGGTGGAATGGGAGAGTTAGATGCTCAGCAAACAGTGAACCCCAACAAGATGGATCTAGGGAAAAGTGGCTGGATAGATGTGCAGAAGAACCCATTTAACAATTAATATAACTGTGGTATTTGTTAAGCACTTACTATGTGTCAAGCACTGTACTTAGTGCTGGGGTAGATACAAGATAATCAGGTTCCACAGGAAGCTCACAATCTGAATAGGAGGGGGAACAGGTATTGAATCATCATTTTGCAGATGAGGGAACTCGGGCACAGAGCCGGGAGAGTGACTTGCCCAAGGTCACACAGTAGACAAGTGGCAGAGTCAGGAGTAGAACCCACATCCGTCTGGACTCCCAGGCCCATTCTCTATCCACTGGGCCACACTGCTTCCCATAAAAGCAAACATCTTTGGGGCCTTGTGCTAAAGATGACGTTGAATTGTTTGAAATATTGGTTAAAAACCTATAGGCTTCCAAGCACCTTTACCAGAGCTCCTTCTTAAATTTTCAAACAGCACAGGACTCCTACAACTGCATTTCAGTGATCTTTTCTTAGAGGGCTATCATTTTAAAAGAAGTAGAAAGCCACGGCCTCCAACCAAATCTATCGATCAATGTTATTGAGTGCTTACTGTGTGCACAGCCCTATACTAAGCTCTTGGAAGAGCCTAATACAACACAGTTACTAGACATGATCCCTGCCCACAAGGAGGTTACAATCTAGAGAGGTTGATAGACTTTAAAATGAATCACAGATAGAAGAAATAGGAGAGTATAAGGATATGTACCAGAAGGAATGGTCTGGGGAGAGGATAAGAGGTAGTTAATAAGAATAATTGTGGTATTTGTTAAGTGCTTACTACGTGCCCAATACCGTACTAAACACTGGGATGTCTACAAACAAATCGGGGTGGACACAATCCCTGTTCCACATGGGGCTCACAGATCTTACATTTTACAGATGAGGTAACTGAGGCACAGAGAAATGAAGTGACTTGCTCAAGGTCACACAGCAGACAAGAGGTACAGCCAGGATTAGAACCCATGACCTTCTGACTCCCAAGCTTATGCTCTATCCACTACACCACACCGTTTCTCAATTGAAACTCAAAGCTTTGCAAGCGTTCCTCTGCGTGCTATGCCAAAATGCATTCTCAATCATATTTACTGAGCTCTTATTGTGTGCAGAGCTCTGTACTAAGCACTTGGGAGAGTATACTATAACAATTGGAAGAACCATTCCCCTGCCCACAACAAGCTTACAGCCCAGAGGGAGAGAGAGATATTAATATAAACACATATTTATTGCCATTATTCTTGTCTGACTCCCCCGATTAGACTGTAAGCCCATCAGAGGGCAGGGACTGTCTCTATCTGTTACCGATTTGTACATTCCAAGTGTTTAGTACAGTGCTCTGCACATAGTAAGCGCTCAATAAATACTATTGAATGAATGAATAAATGACAGATATGTAAATAAGGGGTCAAGGGAGGGGTGGAGAAAGGGTGCAAATCTCTTTTTTAAGCACCTGTCCTCCCCAACTGATATTGTGAGTCCACTGTGGGACCGGAACCTAATCTGAAATTTGTTTCCTTGGTATTCATCTCAGTACTTAATACACTGCTCGCCACAAAACAAAAGCTAAATAAACACCCTTACTCCTACTACAATACAGATGCCAGTGAACCCTACCCTCCCAGGGTCCCAAGCTGAAAGAGTCTTCCCTTCTCAGCACCGCCTGTTCAAAGCCGGTAGCCGAACATTAAACTCTCCACATTCTTCTACTCCTGTTTCAACATGGTATTGACCCTGCTCCAACCCTGGTACACAGTTTCCTCTCTTTAGCCCTTCAGAGATATTTGTTCTGGAGGGTCTTCAGCAATCATTCTTCACCTTTCCTTATCTTTACTTTGTCAACTTTCACTTACTGCTTTTTCTTCTGGCGGCACAGTGAAGGTCTCAAATCTCAAACAGAGGAGAGGGGAGGTTAAAGGCTCCTCTCAAAAATGTGCGTTCTTTTGTGCTCCTAGTTGGCCTAGGCATGGAGTATGTCAAACGTCTCATCTTCAAAAGAGCCCATAGGCAGGGAACTCTATGACCCAGCTCTGCAGGTTCTTCAAAACGGATGGTCACTCCGTCAATGGTGTTTTTTGGTCAACTGAGGGGAATCTCAGGGGTGAGTCCAGAGCAACTTTAGGGTTCTTCGATGGGCAGAGGCTGGGCCACTTGCCCCAAATCACTCCTGTGTGCCAGGTCGACTGGTTGACTGGACACCTTCCCTAAAAAGTGGCACCAAAGCAGTTTTGAGGACCCATAGGTTTTGTTTCTGCATCCACCCCAATGATAACAGCTGTATCTGGTGCTATGAGACCAGGAGAGGACAAAGGCCCAGTGCTATAGACTGGAGACACTGCCCAAGCCTCCTCTCCAACTTTGAATGACACCATAAAAACCCTGTCATCTCTGGAGCTGCTTTTCAGTCAGTCAACGGCACTGATTTGTTTGTTGGTTTTTTTAAGGTATTTGTTAAGCGCTTACTATGTGTCAAGCACTGTCTGAAGTATTAGGGTAGAAACAAGTTTATCAGGACGGACACGGTTACTGTCCTATCTGGGGCTCACAGTCTAGATTGGAAGGAGTATTTAAACCCCATTTTACTGATGAGGTACCTGAGGCACAGAAAAGTTAGATGACTTGTCCAAGGTCACACAGCAAGCATTTGGCAGAGTGGGATTAAACCCAGGGCCTCTGACTCCCAGGCCCATGTTCTTTCCACTAGGCCATGCTGCTTCTCATTCACTGAGTGATTACGCACTTGGGAGGGTCCATTACAATGAAGTTGGCAGGCATAATCCCCACCCATAAGGAGCTTACAATGTAGTGCTTCTTCAAGTGAACCTGCCATTCTCTGTAGTGAGTTAGGGAGTTCAAGAAATCCCATTAACTTTTTTAGGTCAGGTCATTAAGTGATTCCATAATTATAGCATTACGCGCTTTCTATGTGCCAAGTGCTGGGATAGATACAAGGACATGAGATTGTACACAATCTCTGTAGTAATAATAATAATGTTGGTATTTGTTAAGCGCTTACTATGTGCCGAGCACTGTTCTAAGCGCTGGGGTAGACACAGGGGAATCAGGTTGTCCCACGTGGGGCTCACAGTCTTAATCCTCATTTTACAGATGAGGGAACTGAGGCCCCGAGAAGTTAAGTGACTTGCCCAAAGTCACACAGCTGGCAAGTGGCAGAGCTGGAGTTCAAACCCAAGATCTCTGACTCCAAAGCCCGTGCTCTTTCCAGTGAGCCACGCTGCTTCTCTGTCCCCCGTGAGACTCTCAATCTGTTTTATAGCTGAGAAAACAGAGGCCCCAAGTGGTTAGGTGAATTGCTTTAGGTTTGTGTGCCAGCAAACTCAGACCGCCTTGATGTCCAAGCCCATGCCCTTTCCACCATATAATAATAATAAAAATAATAATAATAATGGTATTTGTTAAGCGCTTAACATGTGTCAAGCATTGTTCTAAGCGCTGGGGTAGATAAAAGGTAATCAGGTTGTCCCACGTGGGGCTCACAGTCTTAATCCCCATTTTACAGATGAGAGAACTAAGGTACAGAGAAGTGAAATGACTTGCCTAAAGTCATACAGCTGTTAGGTGGCAGAGCTGGAACTAGAACCCACGACCTCTGACTCCCAAGCCCGGGTTCTTTCCACTAAGCCATGCTGCTTCTCTATCATATTTTTGCTAATAAAATGCCATTATATGCCCTGAAAAAAAAAAAGAATCCTGCTAATGGGGCCTAATCCAGCTAGGAGAATCAAAACAGAATCAAAGCAGAATCAAACCTTCTGTTTCCTCACAAAGTTTGTCTAAAACAGCAGGAATGGGATTGGCCAATTTATCCTCCTACCCATAGGTCTTGTCTAATTTTAGAATAGAGGCTCCTTTAAGGCTGGGCCAGGTCTGCCTTGGAAGGGCGTACACGCTGAGGTCACAACCAGTGTTATTAATAGAAGTGGTGGTTGTAATGACCATAACAGTGTGAACAATAACAGCAGGCCCCAAGTGGGGGTTCATTAGCTGTTTGCCCAAGCACTTAGGAGATAAAAATTAATTAGGCCTGGTAATAACCCTCTGAGTATGAAGATGACGCTCCTGGAGAGCTTCCTCCCAAAAGGGTGAGCGTGACTGGACCGAGGAAGCCCAGTCTGGGGCCCTACTGGGCCACATACGGTGGCCTGGGACCTGCCCTGGACTATCTCGTGGGTAGTCAGTCAGTCAGTCAGTCAGTCGTATTTATTGAGCGCTTACTGTGTCCCTAGCACTGTACTAAATGCACGTGGCTCAGTGGAAAGAGCCCGGGCTTGGGAGTCAGAGGTCATGGGTTCGAATCCCAGCTCTGCCACTTGTTAGCTGTGTGACTGTGGGCAAGTCACTTCACTTCTCTGGGCCTCAGTTACCTCATCTGTAAAATAGGGATTAACTGTGAGCCTCACTTGGGACAACCTGATTACCCTGTATCTACCCCAGCTCTTAGAACAGTGCTCTGAACATAGTAAGCGCTTAACAAATACCAACGTTATTATTATTATTACAATAGAACAATGTGACAGACACATCCCCTGCTTACAAGCTAGGGTCTTTCTCACTCTGAGCTAGGCGAGAGCAGGTTGTCAACAAATTAGACCTGCTGCCTTGGACAGCAGACCACACGTGCGAATGGGTATGTGTGTGCAGGATGTGTGCATCAATCTATAATAATGTTGGTATTTAAGCACTTACTATATGCACAGCACTGTTCTAAGCGCTGGGGGAGATACAGAGTAATGAGGTTGTCCCACGTGAGGCTCACAGTCTTCATCCCCATTTGATAGATGAGGGAATTGAGGCACAGAGAAGTTAAGTGATTGCCCACAGTCCCACAGCTGACAAGTGGCAGAGCCAGGATTTGAACCTATGACCTCTGTCTCCTAAGCCCGGGCTCTTTCCACTGAGTCACGCTGCTTCTCTTGAATCGATGATATATGAGTGCTTACTGGGTGAAGAGCACTGTACTAAGTGCTTGGGCAAGTATACTAGAGTTGGTAGACACGATCCCTGCCTAAAAAGAGAGTTGTGTGTGTGAGTGTGCATGTATTTTCAAAGTCTACTGTATTCTGACTGACTAGATGTAGAGGGATCAATTCATAAACGGGTCACAGGGCCCCCTTGGAAAGTGGCAGTCATAACACACTCTTACCCTCCTTTTTCCCCATGATGGATGGGCAAGTGAGGAGCTCTACCTGGGAAGAGAGGAAGGAATTTACCAAGCCTCATTCTTGGCCCCGGGTCTCTGTTCTTATAAGAAAACTCAAGGCACCAGGAAAACTAATTTTAAGATGTGGCAGCTGCTCCCATATCTGCATCTAGTCCAGAGAAGGCCACCCAGCAGTCTGGATTCCCAAATGCTGAGAAGTCAGAGTAGAGTTTCTCCAACTGCAGATCAGCCTGACGTCCTGCACAGCGTTGGAGACAGACACCGACTAAAAGCCAGATGAAAGGGGAGGGCAGACTGTCCGTCCCACCCAGACCCTCCCTCAGCCGTCATGCCCTCCCTCCAGTCCTTTTCAATCAATCAAGCACTCAATAGTATTTACGGAGCACTTATTGGGTGCAGAACATGGTACCAAACACTTGAGTATAGGGGAAGAAGATAATGCAATCTCTGTCCTCATGGAGCTCAAAATCTAGCAAGGGGAGACAGGTGCAAGGCTTAATAATAATGTTGGTATTTGTTAAGTGCTTACTATGTGCAGAGCACTGTTCTAAGCGCTGGGGTAGATACAGGGTAATCAGGTTGTCCCATGTGAGGCTCACAGTCTTCATCCCCATTTTACAGATGAGGTCACTGAGGCACAGAGAAGTTAAGTGACTTGCCCACAGTCACACGGCTGACAAGTGGCAGAGCCGGGATTCAAACCCACGACCTCTGACTCCCAAGCCCGGGCTCTTTTCACTGAGCCACACTGCTTCTCTTGTGGATTATAGCAAGGGCCCGGGAGTCAAAAGGACTTGGGTTCTAATTCTGGCTCTGCCACTTGTCTACTGTGACCTTGAGCCAGCCACTTCACTTCTCTGTGCCTCAGTTACCTCATCTGTAAAATGAGGATTAAGACCGAGACACCCATGTGGAGCAGGGACTGTGTCCAACCCGATATGCTTGTATCTATCCTAGAATTTAGTACAGTGCCTGGCACATAGTAAGTGCTTAATACCACAATTATTACTATTAAATTACAGATAGGAGGAAGCAAGAGAGTATAACAATAATGTACAAAAGTGCTACGGGATTGGAAGTGCATAAGTGACAGGGAGGTGATGAAATGGCAATTGGAGATATAAGAAATTAAGCATGAAGGCCCTCGGAAGGAGAATGAGATTTCAGAAGATGCAGAGAGCAGTGGTCTGCAGGGCACATACATGAGGTACGAGGACTTAGGTGGGATGGAAGTGCTGAAAAGGCAGTAGGGGGAATATACGGTGAATTATTAGAAGTTAATCAGAGAAGGCTTACCTGGAAGAGTTGTGATTTCAGAGACCTGTTACCAAGCTACAGGGGAGGGGTGTATTAACATTACTGTTATGATGATATCTGTTAAGTGCTTATTATGTGTCAATGCTGTACTAAGCACTGGGATAGATGCAAGACATCCAATTTGGACACTGTCCCTGCCCCACATGGGGCTCACAGTTTAATTAAGAGGGAGTAGGATTGAATCTCCATTTTACAGATGAGGAAAATGAGGTACAGAGAAGAGCCACGGTGACTTAACCAAGATCAAATGGAAGACAAGTGGAAGAGCTGGGATTAGCTCAGGCCCGGGCTCTTTCCACTAGGCCACACTGTATTGGTGGAAAGGGTAATAAGGGAATCACAGGGGTCCTTGTTTGAGAAATACTAAGATAAATCCTTTCAGGCAGCCCTAAAATGAGGTCAGCTTCTCCCTTAGACCATAAGCTCCTCGGGGACAGGAATCTTGTCCATCAACTCTATTATACTGTATTTTCCCCAAGCTCATAGACTGCTCTGCACACAATACACACTTAATCAATGTCACTGATCGATGGAGAGATGAGTCTGTCTGTCACTGTGCACGCTCAGCAAGTCCCTAAGCATTGCTGGAGTCAGTCCTGAGTCACGGGATGCCACCTCCTGAATCACCAAGGGGCACCCCTTCTTTTAGTACCTGGTTTCCCAACCGTGCCTGGAGTTGGATCTAATGAGATCAACGTGATCACGGTTCAAGATGGCATTCACAGATGATGACAACCAATGACTGTTGCCGTGGTTACCTCTAATGGCTGCCCAGTCACTGTTTCCCCCACCACCCTCTGCTCTTCCCCCTTCCCCTCCCCTCAGCACTGTGCTCATTTGTATATATTATTTATTACCCTATTTATTTTGTTGATTAGGTGTATAGCTCCTTGATTCTATTTATCTTGATGTTGTCTTGCTTTTGTTTTGTTCTGTTTGGCTTTGCTGTCTCTCCTGTTTAGACTGTGAGCCCGTCATTGGGCAGGGATTATGTCTATCTGTTGCCGAATTATACATTCCAAGCACTTAGTACACTGGTCTGCACATAGTAAGCGCTTAATAAATACTATTGAATGAATGTTCCATGTGACAAATGGATTGCCAAGCTCAGGGCATATTAATCAAAGGGCCATGGACCTCCAAGCAATGAGGACAGGGATCATGTCTGCCAACTCTATTGTATTGCACTCTCCCAAAGGTTTAGTACAGTGCTCTGTACACAGTAAGGCTCAATAAACACCACTGATGGACATGACGTGGCAGCTCGTAATTGACCGAGGGTTCATTCGTAATGAAATGCTCAGCAAGAAATTCGATTATTGACGTGCCCTCATTTCTTAGAGAAGAAAAAAGGGAGGTCAAAGCACTTGAATTTGGGGATGGTACCAAACGACTGAAGGATCCCCACTCAGTTTTGTAAGGCCTACATGACATCAGAAAGGAAGTCTCATTAAAAAAACCCTCCAAAATCTTAATGATATCTATGACAAACTCGGCCGCCTCGGTTGTTTCCAGGTTGAAGTCTGTCAGCCAGCCCTGTTGATGAATTCCATGCTCAACCTCATGTAGAATCTGCCATTTTGGAGTCAGATGGACAAGGATCGGTACCTGGTGGTTAACCCAGGTACACGTTTCCCATTAAATGAAAGAAATGGACAAGCTACTCAGAGAGCTCCTCGGTGTCCTGGGAAGAGCTCACTCCCCCATGGGGCTGAAACCCAACCCTGGAGCTGGTAGTACCACACTCGGCTGGGAGAATCGGAAGGCGAAACGCGCCGCTTAGCTGAGGGACACACGACCGATAAACACACTGCTTGTAAACAGCAAAAAAGCTACCTTGGGTGTTCAAAACAGTCGAGAAGTGGAAAAATCTCATGAAGTTGTCCCTCCTGAGAGTAATCAGTGGCATTAAACAGCTCAAGCAAAGAAATATTATTTGTGTTTGATTTAGATTGACAATGGCTTTGGAGATTTCTGAATGCCAACGAATGTAAACCAATTGTAAAAAAAAGAAAAGAATATTTTTTGGCTGTCTTAAAGACCTTTTGCTGGTGCCACAGCTAAATTCAGAGGAAAGCAAATATGATAAAAAGTGCAGCTAAATAAACCCTTCATCGCGCCATCTGATTGCAAGTTTTTAAAAAAAAAAAAAATGTAACCTCTGCACAAGGTTGATCCGTTCTTGCACTCTTTGGCTGATTTCCTTGTATCTACCCCGGCGCTGCGTACAGCGCCTGTCACAGAGTTAGCACTTAACAAATACCACAATTATTATTCAGGAAACTGATGTATAAAAGCTATCAAACATCCAAAGGCTCACTTTTCAATGGTCTAGTCATTATGATTATCTCAGCAAGAGAACCAAGGGTGGAGATATTTTTCTCTCAAAGCATTCTAAGAAGAAAACTGAGAAAACACTGAGGGAAATTTCGGTGGCACGCTTCCATTAAGGAGTAAACTTTCCTGTGCTACTTTCCACAGATAATTTTTCAGCCAAAGTTCAAAAGCATTTTTCAAAGTCCTGGCCAGGACCATGTCATCAAATGTCCCACACTTCACAAAAGAAAAATTCGCTTTCCAGATGCATATTGGATGCCAGGTAAATACAATAATCAATGATCCCTGAGTGGAAAACATATCTTATCATGCAGTATTGCTGCTGAAAAAGATGCAATGAGAGATCCGTTATAAGAAGTGGACTAAAAGTCCTCCATTCAACCATTCTCTTAGAAATCCTTGAACGTGCAAACCAGAGGCATGCTAAACTCAGATTTTCCCACCTTAAATCTCTGGGGGCTCATTTATTTTTTATGGTATTTGTGTACTCTGTGACAGGAACTGTATTAAATATTGGGATAGATACATGATAATCAGATGGGACACAGTCTCTGTTCCAAATGGGGCTCACAGTTTTTCATCCCCAGATGAGGTAACTGAGGCACAAAGAAGTTAAGCTATTTGTCCAAGGTCACACAGCAAACTCATGGCCGAGCCCCAGGTCCTTCTGACTCCCAGGCCCAAGCTCTATCCACTAGGTCATGCTGCTTCTCTGTTCTCTAACTGGTGTAAACTGAATGAAATCAAGGATGTCCTGGAGCCTTCACAGTGGTAAATGCTGAGAAGCACAGCCTAATGGAAAAAGCACAGCCCTGGGAGTCGGAAGATCTGAATTCTAATCCCGACTCCACCTCTTGGCTGCTGCATAACTTTGGACAAGTCACTTCCCTTCTCAGGGCCTCATTTTCTTCATTTGTTAAATAGGGATTCGATACCTGTTCTCCCTCCTAAAGACTATGAACCCCAGGTGAGACAGGGCCTGTGCTGACCTGATTATCTTATATTTACTTTAGCAAATAAATAGTATCTTAGTATCTTAGGAATTGAAACAGTAGCACTATCATTAATTATTAGTATTATTACAGTCACTTCAACTCACTGACAACTTAAGTTTCTTTGGATTCACTTGGGTACCTCATCATTACCCAATGGGACAATCACCCAAGTAGAATCCTCAAATGGCAGTTGGGAAAAATAAATGCAAATTTTCAAATCACATTCCTCATTTTTAAAAATGCACTATCGAGTCTAACAATCAAGCTTCAATGAAGACCTGCAATGGCTTTCCTTGGGACAGTATTTTATGGGAGCAAAGGCCATTTGGTACTGGACAAGAAGACTGACCTTCAGAAATTTTCTTCAAATGAAGCCATTTAGGGTCAAACCTGGAAGCACCAGGCCTAGTGACCAGGGTAACCAAACTTGGGTGATCCATGTGCTGGTTTGAGTTTTGAAAGTAATTCCCTCCTCCCTGACTCCGTTCCCCCCTCCCCTCCCACAAACTGAAACATCCCAGCAAGTCTGGCTGGGAATCAGAAGGACCTAGGTTCTAATGCCAGCTCCACTACTTGGGTAAGTCACATAACTTCTTCGTGCCTCAGTTACCTAATCTGTAAAATGGGGATTAAAACTGTGAGCCCCATGTGCGACAAGGACTGTGTCCAACCCAATTTGCCTGTATTCATTCAATCATATTTATTAAACGCTTACTGTGTGCGAAGCACTGTATTAAGCACTTGGGAGAGTACAATATAACAACAGACACATTGCTGCCCACAACGAGCTCAGTCTATAGATCCACCCAGCACTTAGAACAGTGCCCGGCACACAGTAAAAGCTTAACAAAAGTCACATCATCATTATTATTATTATCTACAAGTCTGCCTCATTGGCCTTTTTGACAGACTTGAATTATTTGATCAAGATATCTTTTATTTGTATCACCTGCCAGGGCTGATCATTTCTCTGACAGCCCACCCACTTGGATTACTTGTCGAGGCAGAGCCTCAAAGAGTAAGTAGGCTTTCTGATGTGTTGTAATAATAATAATAATGTTGGTATTTGTTAAGTGCTTACTATGTGCCGAGCACTGTTCTAAGCGCTGGGGTAGACATAGGGGAATCAGGTTGTCCCACATGGGGCTCACAGTCTTAAGTTGTACTTTCCCAAGCGCTTAGTACAGTGTTCCACACATGGTAAGCACTCAATAAATGCCACTGATTGATTGACTGGTGAAGTGGAAGGTCAGAGCAGCCCTGAGCCCCATGCGGGCGGGCTTCAATCAGCAAGACCCCGAGCAGATCAGCAGCACTCTCTCTGTTTCCACAAACTCAACCTCTTCCTACCAACTGGACTTAATTGGGAGACAGACTTCGAGGGGAAAATCTTCTCACATTCACATGCTAAAGAGCCAGAAACCACTTTCCAGGTGGTTCCATACTCAAGGAGGGGGAGGGGCTTTAAATTGGCCACTACCCTTGCCCTGGGCAGACCCGAGACAGACAAGCTTCACACCAGATGGAAGATTCTGCTGCACATAATAATGATGATGGTATTTGTTAGGCACTTACTATGTGCCAAGTACTGTTCTAAATGCCGGAGGATACAAGCAAATCAGGTTGGATATAGTCCCTGGCCCACTTGGGACTTGCAGTCTCAATCCCCATTTTCCAAATGAGGTAACTGAAGCCCAAAGAAGTGAAGTGACTTGTCCAAGGTCCCAAAACAGACAAGTGGAGGAGTCAGAATTAAAACCCATCTGACTCCCAGGCTGGTGCTCCATCCACTACACCATGCTGCTTCTCTACATCATCGGGTGAGACACTGCCACCCACGTCCCGCGCAATTCTGCCAAGCAGTTGGGGAAGAACGCCCTGACAGCTGTGTGGGCAGACCCGATGTCGAAACGTCCCATGTAAAATGCAAAGGAGCATCCCAGAATAGCGTCCAAACA
Organism: Ornithorhynchus anatinus; assembly: GCF_004115215.2. Taxonomy (NCBI): domain Eukaryota; kingdom Metazoa; phylum Chordata; class Mammalia; order Monotremata; family Ornithorhynchidae; genus Ornithorhynchus; species Ornithorhynchus anatinus. The sequence continues at coordinate 101,468,109 of NC_041728.1, read as the reverse complement.
AGGCGTCGTCCACTCGGGAGGCCGAATGGCAGGAGACACACCGCCCACTGTGCCCCAGGGCCACCTGGCAGTGGCTTGGTCCAGTCTTGTTTACAGATGCCCTTCCTTCAAGTAGTCTGTTCTGGCCCTGGAAAGGGATCAGATCAGCAGGCTATATCTCCTTCAAGACCAAAAAACCCCTCTAGATCTGGTTTGCTTCAAGGGTTCTTTTGAAAGGTAAACCCTAACTCTAACCTTAAAATCACAAGAGAACAGCCTGGGCTCCTAAAGATTTTTTTTTTTTCCCGAAAGGAGAAAATAACTTCTTTTTACAAGAAGCAGCGTGGCCTAGTGGATAGATCATGGGCCTGGGAGTCAGAGTAGCTGGGTGCTAATCCAGCTCTGCCACTTGTCTGCTATGTGACCTTGGGCAAATCACTTCACTTCTCTGGGCCTCAGTTCCCTCATCTTTAAAATTGGGATTAAGACTGTGCCTCATATGGGACATGGACTGTGTCCAAACTGATTACTTTGTATCTATCCCAGTGCTTAGAACAGTGCCTGGCACATAGTAAGCACTTAACAAATACCATTAAAAGAAAAAGAAAATGCACTTAAGTACCTCAAACTCAATATTTCTAGAACTGAACTCTTCCCACCCAAACCCACTTCTACAATTTTGCACCTCTTTCAACATGACCACCCTCTTCCCTTCCTCAGAAGTCTACAACCTTGGGGTCATCCTTGCCAGTTTTTAGCTCTCACATCTATCTAGTCAGTTAGTTGCTAATTCCTGCTGTTTTAGAAACACCCATGCAGATGACAACAGCCAACTGAACAACCATTTCTAGTTTTCACCCAGATTCAGCTCACATTATTCACTGCATTCATGACAGGAGTCTGGGGTTTATAAAATGGATGCCCAGGAAGACAGGGTTAACCTATTCTTTCATTGTTTCTGGGTGGGGACCAATCGTCAGCAGCCTTCCCCAATCTGATGAGGGAAATGTCAGGCAGAACTGGAGAAAAATGGAGGACCAGTTTCACCGGAAACAAAAGATCCTTGTCCAGATCTCCCACGCCAAATCTGGTCATCTCATCATCTTGAAAATGTTGACCTTTTCACCACTCTCAGTGAATACTAAAGCTCCAGTTGAGGCCAGGGAGTGGGGGCGTTGAGGCAGCTGGAGGCAGGGTGGGGAAAGAAGTATCAAGACAACCCTGACTGGGCTCCTCTTACCTAGGAAAAGTAATTGTACTTATGAGACGCTTACTGTGTATGGAGCACTGAACTGGGCACCGGTGAAAATTACTCAGGCAGGAATTAGGCTTGGATCCTGACTCTTAAGGGGGTCTCAATCAAAGAATGAAAGAGGGAAGGAAGGGCTAGTAAGAGACACCTAAGAAAAGGTGAAAAGATGAAACATCAGACAGGGGTCAGTACATAAAGTAAAAATGAAGAGCACTGTGGCTAGAGAAGCAGAGGTTCAGTCTCCTCATGGCTCTGAGTCAGACAGTCACGGTCGCAGTTACCATGGCTTACTGGATAGAGCCCGGGCCTGAGAGTCAGAAGGACCTGGGTTCTGATCCTGACTCTGCCATGTGTCTGCTGTGGGACCTTGGACAAGTACCTCCACTTCTCTGTTATCTCATCTGCAAAATGAGGATTAAGACTATGAGCCCCATGTGGGACAGGGACTGTATTCAATCGGATTACCTTGTGTCTACCCCAGCGCTTAGAACAGTGCTTGGCACATAGTAACCACTTAAAAAGTACCATAAGTAGTATTATATTTTTCAGCGGCCTCCAAGACCTTCACACTACTCTGCTTGTTGCTGAGGCCTCAAGCTGTTGTTGCTCCTCTCCCTCCTTCCTGCCATGGTGGCGCAAGGCAGGTTGGGATTGGGGCCCCAGTATGAGGTAATAATAGTAATAATTATGGTATTTGTTAATCACTTACTATGTGCCAGGCACCATACTAAGCGGTGAGGTGGACAGAGCAAATCGGGTTGGACACAATCCCTTTCCCATGTGGGGCTCACAATCTCAATCCCCATTTTGCAGATGAGGTAACTGAGGCAAAGAGATGTGAAGTGACTTAGCCAAGGTCACAGAGCAGAGAACCCAGGACCTTTTGATTCCCAGGCCTGTGCTCTACCCATTTCGCCTTGCTGCTCAAGCCAGGTGACTGGGAGTTGCTGACCTTCTGTCTGGCCCTTCCCCTCTCAACCCTGCACATCACCTGGGGTGGGAACCAGGCTTGAATAGAAGGGCTTTTTTTATTCACTGCCCTTATGTCTATCCAAAATAAAAAGATCACATGTGCCTCTTTAAACAAAGTGCTGCTCCCAAATGTAGCAATGTGGCCCGGTTTCAATTCCAATCAGATGTGGATATTTTATTTCTAATTAGCACTATTAAACAGATCTACCCTTCACCAAGGTCTGCCAAGACAAGGCATATTTTTAAAGGAATTTCTTGGTGGAAAACAGGTTTTTTCCCTTCTCTACACGGGATGAACCCAGTAGTAGTTGCCAAACCCACTACAATGAAGATTGTGCAGTACAGGCGAGAGTCACGGTTTTGGAGGCATAATGGTAATGATTAAAAAAAAAACAGTAATTTGCTAAGCGCTTACTTTGCGTCAAGCACTGGGTCAGGTGTAAGATAATCAGGCCCCATGTGGGACTCACAGTCTTAGTAAGAGGGAGAACAGGTATTGAATTCCCATTTTGCAGATGAGGGAACTGAGATGCAAAAGTTAAGTGACACCCAAGATCACACAGGACGTAGGTGGCAGAGCTGGGATTTGAACCCAGGTCCTCTGAGGCCTATGCTCTTTCCACTAGGTCACGTTGCTTCCCGAGGCATTGTATCCTTACTCCCATCTCTTTGTAAATTCTAGGAATCCAGACCTCAGCAGGCCACCCCTGCTTGTAATTTCACTTTTGCACTCCCCCAAGTCCTGCCCCACTGTTTCTCAGGAGGCCTCAGAACAGTTCTGAAGACCAGGCAGGGTGACAGCATAACAATTTGGGGGGAATAAGTGGAGCACAACTTCTCCAAGCAAGAGCTGTCAATCAGGAGGACTCTCCGACCAATCAGCAGGTAGAAGGCATGGGAATACAATCTCAGGGCTTTGACATATCACTTTCTAATATTAATATCAACAGGAGGAGGAACTGCATTCACTGAGCACCTTCTTAGTGTCTGGCTAATAAGTCAGATAGTCTTAATATCATTAAACTACTCCTGGATTCCTGGTGTAAATGCCTAAGTCATTTCCTTTAGACTGTGAGCCCCAAAAGGGTCAGGGACTGTGTTCGCCCTGGTTGACTTGTATCTATCCCAGCATTTAGAACAGCACTTGACATTGAGTAAGTGCTTAACAAACACCATGATACAAACAATAATTATAACAATCTGCCATTATTAGCCTGGCCCGAAGGCCTGTTCCGGTAAAACGATATTTTATTTAAATTGATAGAAATTTCACCCTCCAGGCATCCAGTTATGTCAAAAAAAACCATAATGCAGGGCTTGGCCCAAGTTGCCCCCTGCAAATAGAAGATCTAAAAGGGGCATTAACAAAACTGGGAATCAGCTAAGGATAAAGAGCCATCTCTCCACAGAGCCCCTACTGATGAAGAGCTTACCCAATTCCAGGAAATGCATCAAATGAGGAGGCTAAGAGGGCTCGAGTCGCCAATTCGCCCCATGCTTTAACCCTCTGGGACGGGGTCCAGAACTTTCTCTTAGAAGCTCGTGGGGAAATCTGGCCCGAAGAGCCAGTTGCTCTTCGCAGTCATAAGGCCTGGAGTTTTCAAGTGTTTTCTGAAAGGTAATTGGTCACTCTAGGCTCCTTCCCTTTGGAATATTCCCCACTAACCCCCAGTTTCAGACCTCATGCCAGCCTTTGGCTGCAAAATCAACGGAAAAACCGGCCCTGGTCTAGTCTTCAGCTCTTTCTTGCTCTTCTGCTTTCTTGCTTTCTCTCCCAGCAGCAAGAAGAAGACAAAGACAAAAAGTATTTCGGGACATAGTGGGCATTTTAAAGGCTTTAGATCCGTGCTTAGAGAATTTTTAAAGAAATGGAATATTCTCTTCCATAACAGGAGTGAAGCAAGATCTAAACTGGCTAAATCTAAATTGGCAGATTATAGTCATTATTTACACTTAGAACTCATTTCACAGGGGTATTTTTCAAGTGAAAAAGAGTGGGGGAAACCAGGCATGAAGTCACATTTTAAATTTCCTCATGTAACTTTTCGCTATTTGAGCTGTTGGTTTGTTGACTTTTTTTTACAATTGATTCAGCTCGGATACTGAAATTTAAAGAGTCCTGTTGGAACTGTGTTTGTCCACAATATTCAAAGGAGTTAAATTATTTCCTGAAATAAGTAAAATTTCACAAGAATCCAGGAAAACGAAAAACTGTGATTACCCGCATTTGGATTGATGCTTTCAGGAAGGGTTTAACAGAAGGTAAAAATGGAATTGAGAGTTCAGTTTTCAGGAGGAAGGCTCTTTGCCACTCCCCTGACAGCTGAGGGGAATTTTCGGCCCCTTCCATCTCACTCACTGAAAGAAAGAAAAAAAAGAAGGGAACAAGGCTGAGGTCTTCTTCAGACCCTGCCCAATTTAGTCCTAAGTCTAGGGTACATCGAGTGACGCAGACAAAAGAATCAAAAGACACGAAACACAGCCGAATGGTAACTTTGTTTTTCTAGTATTCGTCCCTTGATTTTTCATTCCCTCTGATCTACAGCCCTCTACTTCTGCTTTTTATGCCACTGCAACGTCTCCACAAATCCCCGAGAAACTTCATTTGACGCCGAAATACGCAACTGTGGCGACAGATTCCAACGGGATCTATTATAATACACAGTAGCTATTTTGTGCTGGGTTGTCCCCCTTGGCCCTCCAGCCCCCTCAGACCTCCTTCCCACCCCCGCACACCGCCACACATATCCTTCTCAGTTAAGACCCACCCACATCTGCCTTGGGCGGGAGAAAAATCATAGGAAAAGTATACAAGCCCTAGAGTATAGTTTAATTCCTCAGAGATTTACATTATTGAAGAGTTCATAGCCCGAGCAGCAGCATTAGCATAACACTGGATAGGAACTTTTGACTTAACCGAATGCTAAAAATCACTCTCTCACTCTTTTTCTCTTCCCTCTACTCTCAGAAGACGAAAAAAAAAATTAATCAATGCCACAAGTCTGTATGTTTAAATTCAACCCACATGATATTTCCTTCTAGTTTAATTGCTTCCATACAATTTATATCTGCTAGTCACGCTAGACCCCAGAGTCTTAAATGTGCTCTTTTACAAAGAAGCTCTTGTCCTATAATAACCTCCATAATCAAAGTGAGGGAATTGTGGGTAAGGTCCAGCAGACTGAGTGAAACAAACAGGTTTTCAACTCCGTCCAAAGCATACTTCAGACAGGAAACGAATCAAAGCCTAACCACTCAGTCTTCCATCAGGATTTAAAGAGAAAACAGTGGAAAGCAGTACACGATAGACCGGGAAGTCTCTCCGACAAGTTTGAAATTCGACACATCTATCAATCCCGTTGTGCGCCGGATAGTCATTAGGGAACTCAGTTTTGAGACTCTTGCCATGCTCTGGACTTTTCCAATCAAGCTGTTTTGGGAAGCTTCATCATCATCAACAAAACAGATTCGCTTCAAAAACCGAAAAATTAAACCAATAACTTTTTCCCTGTTCCCGCGAAGCCAAACCAGTTTAGAAATGTATGAGTTCGTCCCGTAGTCACATCAGGCGAATATTTCCTGGCCCGGTCCCAAACGGATGGCTGATGATTCAGGGCGCCGTATGTTTCCTATTCTCCTGTGGACGTTTACTCAACTTTTCTAATGGGAGAAAACAAAGCTGCCCTGTCCATCCCGCTGTCCACGTGGCTGTACCTGCAGAGGAGGCCCTGAAGCCACAGGACTGTCCTTTCCTTGGATGCTCGTCCAACGAGGGTAAACACCCTTCCCCTTCCCAGGAACATTTCTGGTGCCATATCCACTTTCCTCCTTCCTTTACCACCTCCCGCCTCAGCCAGGATGGAGTAGTCTGCCCAGTCAGTCAGCCAGTCGATCACATTTATTGAGCATTTACTAACTGTACTAAGCGCTCGGGAGAATACGCTAGAACAGACACATTCCCAGCCCACAGAGAGCTTACAGTTTAGAGGGGGAGACAGATAATATAAATAAATTAATTACAGATATATGCATGAGTGCTGTGGGGCTGGGAGTTGGGCGGGTGAATAAAAGGAGCAAGTCAGGGTGACACAGTGGGAGAATAGAAAAGAGGGTTTAGTCAGGGAAGGCCTCTTGAAAGAGATGTGCCTTCAGTAAGGCTTTGCCCAGGAAGGCTGCATTCAAAGACACATTCTGCACCTCCACTCGGATTCCTAATTCATTCAGAGCTAACTTGTCCAACTCCAGTGATGCGAAGCCCCTCGCATCTTGCAAGCCCGATGATTCTCCACAGAATCCTCGGTCCCTTGCCTCTAAACCCCAGTTAGTGTTCAGAAATGAGTAGCTCTGCTGAGTGTAGCTTTGAAAGGGACCAGGGCAAGCCATTGGCAGACCTTCCCTAACTAAACCCCCCACCTTTCCTCTTCTCCCTCTCCCTTCTGCCTTGCCCTGACTTGCTCCCCTTATTCATCCCTCGTGCCCAGAGCCCTAGCCCTTAAGTCTATATTTGAAGTTTATTGGTTTATATTAACATCTGTCTCCTTCTATAGACTGTAAGCTTGTTGTGGGCAGGGAATGTGTCTGTTTACTGTTTTATCGTAGTCTCTCAAGCGCTTAGTACAGTGCTTTGAACACATTAAGCATTCAATAAATATGACTGACTGACAGTAGCTGGGGAGCCCTCAGCCCTCTTAGGGTGTTGGGAATGAAGCCAGTTTTCCCTTCACCACCAAAAGTTCAGTGCCCTCCAGGTCTATTTATCCCTTCATTTGTTTTGGAGGGGTGCCTTACTCATAAAGCATAATGGCAGATCATTTATTACACCGGATCAGGTTTGAAAATATTTATAGCCACAGAAGCTACATGGCTAGTCACTTTACACATCTGCGCCTTCAATTTGTGAATAAATCTGGTTCTAAAAGTATCCACTTAATGGTTTCATATTTACATTTGGGCAGGAAACCTTATATTTTAATGGAATTGGATGATTATTTATGATTCAGGTTTCCTTTTTATCTCTTTCGGCGTTATAACTGTGTTTTTTGTTTTACCCTTGGCAGACCTGGCTCGCGGTCTACAAAACAGACATTGTTTTAAAAGTCCATTTTTACTATGCGTCAGTAAATACGATCTGTCACTTCAGCTGCAGCCACGCTACCGGGAATCAGTTTACAACCCCTCTGCCCTAAGCTGGAACGCCACACTCTGCCTTTTCAACAGCTCTCCAACCGAGACTCAAAATAGATACCCATCCATCAACACAATGTCTAACAGGTCTCCAAAGGACCTTCTAAGAACTCAAGAAACTAGACTTGTCACTGAGTTTTTGCTCTAAGTCGTGCCTTGATGTTTTAATTAAATCTCGTGCAGGTAAGACTTTCTATGTGCCTGTAAAAGAAGCTTGAGAAATTGCCCTACACACCCAGCTGGGCCTCTGACTTGACTGGCTAATCTCAAAGTCTTGACTCCAAAGGATAGTTTTTAAACTGATTAACCAAGACTGTCCAGGCACCGAGTTAAATGAAAAGCAGTGTGGCAAGCCCAGCTCCCTTTACTGAGGCTAATAATTAAAAGCGCCTGTGTCACCCCATCACTCATTGGCCCCAACAGCAAGTATTTAAAAGCCAGAGTAACTGCATCTTTCAGAGCTTACCCCGAAAATCTCTCACCTTCTCCCGTGATACACCGAAGGGTCCTTAATGACCCTAGAATCTCCTTATGTGACGAGTGGCCGATAGAATCTAGGTTAATATTCACCAGGCACTCAATAAGTATTAAAATGTAGGCATTGGGCAAATACCCCAAACAATGGCTTTATTATGCACAGCCTCGGTCGTGGTTGCTGTACAGTACACGTTTCCAAAATTCCAGCTTTTCAAGGCCTTCACGTGTGCTCTTATCTCTCCCAAACCCAGAGACTGAATTTAAGTTTCGGGTCTACACACCAAATCAATACATTTAGACTTGATTTCTTGGGACCGTAGATAAGATAATGAGTTTATTCAGTACATGACTGAGAAAATCAAGTGACTCCATTTGATTTGGACTTAGCCTTTCATAAGAGAGGAAGGAGGTCCTTCCCCTTTGAGGTTTTTCAGATTCCTCAAGTGAAATATTTCTGAGCTCCAACTCATGAAACACTCTGCTCCTGGAACTTCTGAAACACCCAAACCCAGTTCAGAGGAGCAAAGCTCCTTGTCAGCAATCACTGCTTCTGATGGCCAGTTTCTGTGTGCCTAGTATTTCATATTTGAAATTGTTCATAAACAAAAAGTTCATAGCTTAAAACTATGGTAAGTTGTTGCAAAATCACCACCAAAGCTTCCTCCCACCACTTGTCCTAATATATTTTTTACCTTACAATTAAGCTGCATGTCTCGACGAGTCCTGAATATTAATTCATTCAATAGTGTTTATTGAGCGCTTACTGGGAGCAGAGTGTTGTACTAAGTGCTTGGGAAAGTACAACAATAAACAGTGACATTCCCTGCCCACTACGAGCTTATAGCCTGGGGCAGAGGGAGACAGACATCAATACAAATAAATACAATTACAGATATGTACGGAAGTACTGGGGGGCTGGGAGAGGGGGGAAGACCAAAGGGAGCAAGTCAGGGCCAAGCAGAAGGGAGTGGGAGATGAGGAAAAGTGGGACTTAGTCTGGAAAGGCCTCTTGGAGGAGAATTACGACCAAGGCATTACACTCTTTCTCTCCAGCATGATACTGAATGGTGTCCCTTAGATCCCAAAGCAAAACCTTTGAAAGTACAGGAAAGAGGTCCTGTTTTCAACTGCTGCTTCACATACGATGCTAGAGACTTTATACTGTGCCAAGACTGTTACAACTTGCCCTCAAAGGCAAATGGAACTTGCACATATCACACAAAGGATGTGGCTCTCTGATTGACATGCGTCATGCCAGAAGTAAAATCCAGTCAATCAACCAGTAGAATCTATTGGGGTCTTACTGCATGCAGAGCACTGTACTACACATTTGGGAAAGTCCAATGAGACAGAGATGGACAGATGCAATCCTTACCCACAAGGAGTTTACAGTCTACAGGGGGATACGGAGGTCAAAAGTAGATATGGGATAAGGGAAATAGTATCCACAAGAGAAACCAAGGGATGAAAGATAAACACGTACCTGAAACTAGTACCCTGTACTGAGCCCGTCATTGGGCAGGGATTGTCTCTATCTGTTGCCGAATTGTACACTCCAAGCACTTAGTACAGTGCTCTGCACACAGTAAGCGCTCAATAAATACTATTGAATGAATGTGCATCCATCTGAAACCTTCAGAGCCCAACCTGTGTTTGTTTTTTACCCCACAACTCTCTGCATTACACACCAAAATGAAAAATTGCTATTTCACAATCGAGAGTCCCCCACTGCTATCTTTAAGAAGGAGTGCAAAGTCACATCATTTGATTCAGAGGATAGTTTCCTCCCAGAGACTCTAAAACATCACAATCTATGGCAGAGCACAGACCATTTTTACATAAGCAAGTGAAGCACTCCCTTTGCACAGCCCACGGAGCATGGGCCTTTCGGGGAAGTCAGCGGATCTCAGTGAGGCCAAGGGGGCCACCGGACAACAGCAGTGACCACTCAGAGACATCAAATACCCAGGGGTACCAGGGCAGCAAGGGGCCTACCCAGTCTGAGAACCAGGCAGTGGTCAGGGCCCGACAATGAACAGGAAAACCGCCAACAGGGTATTATACCTCATCGGTAAGCATGCCAACAAATGTGTTTTTTTTCCCTAATCACCGTGTTTGGGTTTCAAAGCCCTCTGCTGGAAATGCTTGCGGGTCACTTTGTCACACGACAGAATACAAGTTGGTTTTATCTATGATTTCCAGACTCAAGGCATGCCAAAGTGATTTTCAAAAACAATGACTGCGGATTGGGGCTGAACAGGCCAAACACAAAAGTTCTGCCCTGAAAAACAGATCACACTCAGCCTTGGATGGCCGGATGTGTTTTGTTATTTTCCACAGAGGCGGCCTCAGACAGGACCAAAGGGGCTATCCCTGGCTCAATTGGGATCAACATTCGGGGATTCATTAATGTGCCCTTGGCTTCTTATACTGGGGGAATTCTCCCTGGATCTCATATGGTTTTAGGGTGGGCTTGATTGAGATCGCCCTCCCTCTTCATATACAACAGGCGATTCCTCTCCCCACCTTCAAAGCCTTCTCGAAGGCTTATCTCTTCCAAGAGGCCTTCCGTGACTAAGCTCTCATTTCTATTTCTCCCACTCCTTTCTGTGTCACCCTGATTTACTCCCTTCACTCCACTCTCAGCACTTATGTACATACCTGTACTTTACTTATATTAATGTCTGTCTCTCCCTCTAGACTGTAAGCTCACTGAGGGCAAGGAATGTGTCTGTTACATTGTACCTTCCCAAGCACTTAGTACAATACACTGTACATAGTAAGCGCTTAATAAATATGACTGACTGAGAGAAGGGCCAGGAGGAGCAGGGCAACCCAGGGGCAAATGGGACTTGAAAAAAACTGAATCTTGCTGGGAGCCGGGGGGAGAGGGGAGAGGGGTGCAGGAGGAGGATTAGGAGGAAGAGGAGAAGGTGCAAGGGGAAGAGGCTGGACTAAATTAGCCCCAGACTCCACCCAGCTCCTTTACACTTCTCCAGAGAAGCAGCATGGCTTAGTGGAAAGAGCAAAGGCTTGGGAATCAGAGGTCATGGGTTCTAATCCCAGATCCACCACTTGGCTGTGTGACTTTGGGCAAGTCACTTCACTGGGCCTCAGTTACCTCATCTGTAAAATATGGACTAAGACTGAGAGCCCCATGTGGGACAACCTGATTACCTGGTATCTATCCCAGCACTTAGAACAGTGCTTGGCATATAGTAAGCGCTTAACAAATATCATCATTATTATTATTATTATAATTAGAGATTCACCCTGAGGATGGATGTGGGGCTGTACACCCTGCCATTAAACACAACAGAATTGAAAGTGTGTGAAGCTTGCATTTCAGTATCAGAGGCGAGAGAGAGAAAGGGGAGGGAGGGAAGCACATGTGATTCATGTGGGACTGATTTCTCTTGGCAAAGAGTTAAGGGGTCAAAGGGAAGGGTGTGGTCATCCATCCTCAGAGGCCGAGGGGTCAGAGGGGCTTGGCTAAGATTCGAGACACTAACTGTAAACTAGCCCTGCAGGGAGGGCAGAATGAGGGCCGAATGTTGGACCTCTACTGTCCTCCCTGGTGGCGAAGGCATCGGAAAATGGGCAGCCCCTGGGGGCTTGGCTAGAAAAGGAAGACTTCTAGCCCGTGAGCCCTTTGTTGGGTAGAGATTGTCTCTGTTGCCAAATTGTACTTTCCAAGCACTTAGTACAGTGTTCTGCACATGGTAAGGGCTCAATAAATACGATTGAATGAATGAATCCATCTTTGAAGCTAATATCTAGTATCTCTATGCTAATCAGGATGGACGCAGCCCCTGTCCCACATGGGGCTCACAGTCTTAATCCCCATTTTACAGATGTGGAACTGAGGCCCAGAGAAGTGAAGCGACTCGCCCAAGGTCATGGAGCAGACAAGTGGCAGAGCTGAGATTAGAACCCCCAGGTCCTCTGACTCCAGCCACATGCTCTATCCACTAGGAAGGACACGCTGCTACTAAGAAGCTAATCAGGTTGGCCCCAGTCCACGTCCTACATGGGACTCATGGTCTTAATACTCATTCTACAGATAAGGAAACTGTAGCAGCAGACAAGTGGCAGAGCTGGGATTAGAACCCAGATCTGCTGAATCCCAGGCCCGGGCTCTTTCCACTAGGCCGAACTGTTTCTTCTGTGTCTGTCTCCCACCCTCACAGCTCCTCTTCCCCCCCAGGCCTCTTCCTCATGCCACTGCCCCCCACCCAGCCACTTCAGCATACACAGTCAAGGCCGAGACAGACCCAGGGTGGGGATGGGGCCGTTAGGGGTGCCTGCCCCTTTATTCGTTCATTCATTCGGTTGCATTTATCGAGCGCTTACCATGTGTGGTGCACTGTACTAAGCGCTTGGAAGAGTACAATACAACACAACCTTAGCTTTCAGGATCCTCATCCTCGAGCCAGGAGTGAAGCTGAACTGTCCCTGGCCCTGCCCACCTCTCTCCCACTGTGTAATAGGGCTGCTAAACATACCATCCCACAGAGGGCAGCCAGCCGGGGGCAACTGGCATCGGACAGCTCTGGGGAGATGAGAAGAGGTCAATGCGAATCTGGGGGGAAAAACTGGGTTCCTTACCCTCTCCTGACAGGCAACCGCTTACCTCCAGCAGGCTTATTAGATTCCTAACCCTTGATTAGACTTCTAGCTATCACGGCACCCTCTGTGATTTTAGAGCAGACACCCTGGGAAAGATAAGAGCCTTGAGCCAGCCCAGAAATGCATTCACTTGTCCAGTGTAAACACTGTTCTGGTTATATGGGAGCCACTATTCTCCAGGACTGAATGTACACCCTTGCATGCATATCCATACCCATAGCACGCACAAACACACACACACCCTCCAAGGAAACGACTCCCACTCTAGAGTTTGTTTGAAGTGTGCAGTCCTCAAAAAGGGTCCAACGAGGGTTTGCAGGGTTCTCCCAGCATACCTTCCAAATAGGCTAAAATGAGTCTGCCATTAGGTGCTGACCACAGCCGACTGACCACATCCAAGAATTGCCCTTGGTCACGAACCACAGGAAAAAGGCCCCCCTGCCCTCTTCCCATCTCCAGTTTTCCCCCCGAGGTAGCGACTGTGCCACCCCAGTTTCACGTCAGTGTGTCGGTTTGCTTTCTACCCCAACTCACATGGTTTGGTATTTAATTGGGTGGTCATATTCCTCCCATTCATCAACTGAAAACCCTCAGCAGGAAGTAATATACAGGGCTGGGGTTTCTGCAAGCCCCAGCTCGCTCTCTGTCAACAGAACTGAGAGAGATTGTTCATTGAAATCTCTATTCCGATTTGTATTTAATCATTCTCTGACATTATAATATAGATGTGAAGCAATGCAGGGGGCGATAAATGTAGGGGGTGTTTATCGCCCCCTCCCCCCAGGCCCCACCTTCACCCCCCCTTTCTGGATATTCCTCGACAAACCCGCTTCCCAACCCTTGGCGTCCTCGAAGTGTAGCGCCACCCATCCCATTTATGGAGGGGAAACTGAGGTGGGGAAGGTTGGCAATTCCCCACCCAGACAGACAGGAAGATTGTCTGCTTGGCTCTCCTTCCAGGCCCATATTTTGACCATGATGAAAAAGTTTCAAAGGAATGCAGGCCCGTGCTTTCTGTCGACTAGGAGTTCTTGGCAAGAAAAGTCGGATGGGGGCAGCGAGCCTGCAAGTCAATTCTCGTTTGTCTCCTCCTCCGCTATCTCCCTTCCATCTCCTGGGAGTTCCAAACTCCAGAGAGATACTGTACACACACACAGCAAAACAAGAACCCAGCAGCCACTGAGAGTTAATCCCCCAAAGCAGACAATTAAGCAACAGCTCTCTCAGTGGCCCTGTCTCTAAACATGGAGTCCCAGGTCACTCCTATCTAGAAAGTCCAAAAGAGGCAGCAGTCAAGGCAGGTTGGCCAGTCCATTCTGGGCCCCCTACTGTAAATGGAAACACTGCCCAGGCCCACAAACAGCTAGGGACGGAATCATGTGTCTGACCAGCCGCTCCAGCCACCACGGAGCCTGGGACCATATTGATTCATTCAATCGTATTTATTGAGATCTTACTGTGTGCAGAGTCCCGTACTAAGCGTTTGGGAAGTACAATTCAGCAGCAAATAGAGACAATCCCTGCCCGCAACGGGTTCACAGTTTAGAAGGGAGGAGACCGACATCAAAGCAAGTAAAGGGTCAGCTTTGGGTGCTTGAGAAGGATTTCAGGGGGATAGCTGGAATCAGTGCTGAGAAGGATGAGGGAGAGGATGTTTGGGGGCAGATAATTGGAAGTCTTCTACACTACAAGCTTTTTTTGGACAGGAATCGCATCTACCAACCCAGAGAAGCAGCATGACTCAGTGGAAAGAGCCCGGGCTTTGGAGTCAGAGGTCATGGGTTTGACTCCCGGCTCTGCCACTTGTCAGCTGTGTGACTGTGGGCAAGTCACTTCACTTCTCTGTGCCTCAGTTACTTCATCGGTAAAATGGGGATTAACTGTGAGCCTCACCTGGGACAACCTGATTACCCTGTATCTACCCCAGCACTTAGAACAGTGCTCTGCACATAGTAAGCGCTTAACAAATACCAACATTATTATTACTTTCATTCAATTCATTCAATCGTATTGAACACTTACTGTGTACAGAGGACTGTTCTTAGTGCTTGGAAGAGTACAATATAACAATAAGCAGATGGATTCCATGTCCACAACAAGCTTTTCCCCAAACGCTTAGTACAGTGCTCTGCACACAGAAAACACTCAGTAAATACCATTGATTGAAAGGGTCCACAACTTCCGCTCTGTGCCCATAAAGGTGGTGGGTTGCCTGTTCACAGGGGGAAGCAGCCACTGAAAATTAATCCCCCAAAGCAGACAACTAAGCAACAGCTCTCTCAGTGGCCCTGTCTCCAAACATGGAGTCCCAGGCCACTCACTCCTATCTAGAAAGTCCAAAAGAGGCAGCAGTCCAGGCAGGCTGGCCAGTCCATTCTGGGCACCCTACTGCAATAATGGAAACACTGCCCAGGCCCACAAACAGCTAGGGATGGAACCGTGTGTCTGTAAAGGAGGGCATGTCACCCCCAACTCCTCAAAACATTCCAGTGGTTGCCCATCCACCTCCATATCAAACAAACAGAACAAACAAAAATGCCTCACCATTGGCTTTAAAGCACTCCATCACCTTACCCGCCCCACCTCACCTCACTTCTCTCTTTCTACAACCCAGCATGCACACTTCACTCCTCTAGTGCTAACCTTCTCACTGTGCCTCCATTGTCGAGCTTAGGTCACGTCCTGCCTCTGGCCTGGAACACCCTCCCTCCTCAAATCTGACAATTACTCTCCCCACCTTCAAAGCCTTACTGAAGGCACATCTCCTCCAAAAGGCCTTCCCAGACTAAGCCCCACTTTTCCTCATCTCCCACTCCCTCTGCAACCCCGTGACTTGCTCCTTTTGCTCTTCCCCGCTCCCAGCCCCAGAGCACTTATGTACATACCAGTAACTTTATTTATTTGCATTGATGTCTGCCACCCCTCAGACTATAAGCTCGTGGGAAGGGAATGTCACTGTTTATTGTTGTATTGTACCTTCCCAAGAGCTTAGTACAGTGCTCTGCACACAGTGAGTGCTCTATAAATACGATTTAATGAGTGAATGAATGGAATTCAACATCTGTTTTCTCTCAGTAAATGCTAAATACAACTGATTGATAGGGACTGTGCTCAACCTGGTTATCTTTATCTACTCCAGCGCTTTGCATAATGCATGGCACACAGTAAGCACTTAAATACCAAAATACCACAATTATTATTATTGTTGTTGTTATTATACTAGGAGCCTAGAGCAGTGACCTTTTGACATTTGATCTTGGTTCATAATGGGATACCTGAAGGAGGAAGATCAAGATCTTCCTGAGATCAAGTTATCAATTTAGATCCTCTTCACCTAATTTCACCAAAAAAAAGGTCAAATCAAAAACGGTGGTGAATACCTCCTGCCTCTTCTCCATGGAAGCCCCACTCCATACCAAGGGGAGAGCAGAAAGCTACCCTAGTTTATAACATCTGAAACAGGAAAACACTTTATCTCCTGTTGTCTACTCAGTAAAACTGGTCTAGCTGGATGCATTTGAGGGCTGGGGAGGCCAAGATCTTGGGACAGCTTGCCCAAAGTAGCAAGAACTACTGCCTGGAGAGTCAGAAGTAGAATGTGTTTCCTCAAGCTGTCCAAGCAGCTCACTTAGTTCACCTAGCCCAGTCACCTCCCAAGGCTGAGAAAAGTACATCAGCATCCACGGTAGTGAGATTCTCTCTTAGCCAAAGCTAGAGAAGACATCTGTCAGTAAGTCAGTGGCATTTACTGAGTGCTTACTATGTGCAGAGCACTGTTCTAAGTGCTTGGGAGAGTCCAATACAACGGAGTTAGCAGACAGGTTTCCCGCCCACAACGAGTTTACAGTCTAGAGGACTGTCAACACAGGCTCGCTGAGGAACGTAAGAGGTCAGATCTATTGCCATTCAGGGTGAAACCAGTGGTCCACCCAGTCTGTTCAGCCCGGTGTCTGAACTAAATTCAGTCCATTTAGTCCAGAATTGGGCCCATCCACCCCTATATTTGGTTAGTTTCCTAAAAATCTCTGGGCTGCTCTGCAACCCTTGTCTGATTTAGGTGCCCTTCTGCCGCTTATGTTTTCAGCTGCCTTGCACACAAGCTAGCCCCTGCAAGTGCCGGAGCCAGGAAGGACAACTTGGGAGCTGTGCCTCTTCATGGGTTCCGGCAGCTTCAAGGGAATCCCCAGACCAGGTCTCACCTCTGCCCAATTTCCGGGCAGAGACTGCTGTAGAGCTCCTCGGTCAGGGCGGGGAACTCAAGATTGGTCAAACTGGGCCCTGACTTCCTTTGGTTCATCTGCAGGTGGGGCTTAAACCTCAGCCTGTGCACACAGGCTGGGCATGGCGGGCACAAGATGGGTCACTGATGCAGGAACTATACCAGTCCTGGAGTTAAGCCCCAACATTAATAATAATAATAATAATGTTGGTATTTGTTAAGCGCTTTCTATGTGCAGAGCACTGTTCTAAGCGCTGGGGTAGATACAGGGTAATCAGGTTGTCCCACGTCAGGCTCACAGTTAATCCCTATTTTACAGATGAGGGAATTGAGGCACAGAGAAGTGAAGTGACTTGCCCATAGTCACACAACTGACAAGTGGCAGAGCTGGGATTCGAACTCATGACCCCTGACTCCAAAGCCCGTGCTCTTTCCACTGAGCCACGCTGCTTCTCTAGTAACTGTGGTATTTGTTAAGCATTTACCATGTGCCAGACGCTGTTTTGAACAGTGGGGTAAATACAAGATAATCGGGTTGGACACAGTCCCTGTCCCACAAAAGGGCTCACAGTCTTAATCTCCATTTTACCCATGAGAAAATTGAGGCACAGGCAAGTGAAGTCACTTGCCCAACATCACACAACGGGCAAGTGGCAAAGCTGGGATTAGAACCCAGGTCCTTCTGACTTCCAGGCCCGTGCTCCACCTACTGGGCCACGCTGCTCCTCTGACCCATCTGGCTACAGTACCTGAGGATCAAATAACCCCACATTTCCGACAGACACCTCCACTAGGGGTGATGATGATAACGGTATTTGTTAAGTGCTTACTATGTGCCAAGCACTATTCTAAGAGCTAGGGTAGATATAAGATCATCAGGTTGACCCACGTAGTGCTCATAGTCTTAATCCCCATTTTACAGATGAGGTAACAGACATAGAGAAGTGAAGTGACTTGCCTAAAGTCAAAGAGCAGACAAGTGGCAGAGCCTGGATTAGAACCCATGACCTCTGACTCCCGAGCCCATGCTGTTGCCACTAATCCACGTTGCTTCTCACTGTAGAAGTGATCAGACCTTCTCTACAATGCCACCACTGCTGTTCGCTTGACTCCCCAACTAACAGCGACACATCTTTCTACACATACGTACATCCTGCCGTGTACTGTTTCCCAGAATGAAAACGATAACACACCCGAGACGCATTACAGTTACTATTCCTTGCTAAAGATATAGATCCAAAATACGGTGTATTTGAACACAACTGTTGGTGAAAATCAAGTGAATGCCAGTTCTGCAGCTGAGGTTCTAAAATTCATCATCAAACTTTAGAGGTTCGAGTGGCCTGGCAAACCTCAGATGATCCCTTTCCAGAGGCATGCTAAAGCATCCCCTAATTTCCACCGGACATGCAGGGGTTACGAAAAACAGTCCAGTGCACAACCTATCCCATGAATGAACCTGATTACACCATACGGCAAAATAAAATGACCCCCATGTCTGTTTCAGAGCAGTAACTAGGCCTTGTGCCAGTTCCCAAAATGACATTAAGTACTCTTCATCTGCATACGTTAAAGAAAGCTGCAGTCTGGAAAAAAAAAACCCTGAAAAGAGATTCTGCATTTTGGGATTTGGATTTTAAATTGTACGTCTTCTCCATTATGTGAGATTTCTCTCTCTGTCAAGAACCATCTATTCTGATTCAGGCAGTTTTCTCAGTAAGCACAGAAACGGCTGATTTGGGAACAGCTAAGTGTGTAATTTCTTGGCGCAGCAATGTTGAGCTAAGGCTGTTAGGAGTTAGAACTGATGGAGTTAAACTAAAGAAGAAGTTGTCCTTCAGTAGAACCTCCACTCTGCTCTTTGAAAACTTCAGTCATTTCCTCCCCAGAGCCTCCTTTTGTTTTTTTTTCCTCTGCTACTGTCTCTGCCTCCTCCGATACCACGGGCTCACAGTGGGCTCACCTGCAACGTTTTGGGTGATTACAAATAAGGGCAGCACCTCAATCACACCATTCCCCTCCAGCACCTGATCAGGTCTTTCTCAGCTGTTTAAATTTCAAGAATCTCCCATCCCGCTCTATCTACCCTATGAAAATCACTCTTCTCCATTAACTCCGATGAGGGAGGGGGAATGGCCAATGAACCTGTTTATAGATAACAATTTGCCAAGTTAACAAGAAAGATCACAATGCAAAGCGTGACCCAATTTCCACACAATTGCTTTGTCCACCCATAAACTATTTAACCATGTTAACCAGCTGTAACCGCCAATTACAACTCTTGAGCATTGTGTCCATGTACATGGCCGTCTACCTCCATTTCACTTTTCCAGGCAAGGAGTCTGCAGACTCCGGACCCTCGAACCCAGTTCCACCTGAGGAGGATTGGGCCCTGTTTCCACCCAACCTGCTTCCCTCCACCTTCTCCTTGTCTCGGTTTGTCCAGAGCCTGGGGTCACCAGCATCTCTGACCCTCAGATGCGCTCCCCTGGGTAGTGGCAGTTTGGGGCATGGTCCATCTTAATCCTATTTATTGAGCACTTACTGGGAAAGCACCACAGAACAAAAGTTGGTAGAAATTCCCTGGCCACAATGAGCTTACAGTTTAGAGGAGGGCTGGACTGCAAAGCCTGGAACCGGCTCGGGATGTCTCTGTCTCTCTCTATCTCTCCTTCTCCACCCTGCCGCCCAACATCAACCAGCCCAGAAACCTGGAAACAAACAAAAAAGGGGTCCTCCCTCCCCCGCCCCGCAAGCCTCCAGCCTCATTTTCTCCCCCTCTGAACTGTAAGCTAATTGAGGGCGGAGAACTTGTCTGCTGTTATATTGTACTCTCCCAAGTACTTAGTATAGTGCTCTGAACACGGTAAGTGCTCAAATACAATTGAATGAAAGTATCTACCAGGCTCTGTTGAATTGTACTCTCCCAAGCATTTAGTCCAGCGCTCCGTACACCGTAGGTGCTCAATAAACACAACTGACTCAGCTAAGCAGTCTCCCACTAGGTGCTGGGGGTGGTGAGGTAGACTGACCAGGGAGAGGTCCAGAGAAGCAGCGTGGCTTAGTAGAAAGAGCCAGGGCTTGGGAGTGAGGGGATGTGGTTTCTAATCCCAACTCTGCCACTTGTCTGCTGTGTGATCTTGGGCCAGCCACTTGACTTCTCTGTGCCTCAGTCCCCTCCTTTGGAAAATGGGGATAAAGACTGTGAGTTCCACGTGGGACAACCAAATGACCTTGTATCTACCCCAGCGCTTAAAACAGTGCTTGGCACATAGCAAGCGCTTAACAAATACCATCATTATTATTATCATTATTGATCGAGGATGGGGGATGGGACAGGGGTGGGAGGCTGAGGGGATTCACTTGAGGAAGTACCACTGTCCAGTGGCCATAAAGGTCATCTCCCACAAGCCCCACATGGGGGAAAACCTGGTATCTACCACTGCACTTACAACAGCGCTCGGCACCTAGTAACAAATACCTTCCTAAGGATCATAGTAACGCATACCGTCCTTATAATAATAATAATAAAAATGGTATCTGTTAAGCACTGACTATGTGCCGGGGGCCAACCTGGGTGTTGCCTAGTAACAAATACCACCCTAAGGATGATCATAGTAACAGACACCATCCTTATAATAATAATAATAATGGTATCTGTCAAGCGCTGACTATGTGCCGAGCACTGTTCTGATGATTATGGATGGGATTGCCCGGAGATGGGGGCCAAGGGAGTGGAAGGGTCGAGGCCTGGGGGGGACTCACTTGAGGAAATACCGTTGCCCGGTGGCCGAAAAGGTCATCCCCCACGAACCCCACGCGGGGGACGACCTGGTATCTACCCCAGCGTTTAGAACCTAGTAACAGATACCAATACCATCCTTATAATAATAATAATGGGAGTCGAAGGGGCAAGGCCGGGGGGACTCGTTTGAGGAAGTTCGCTGTCCGGTGGCCACAAAAGTCATCTCCCACGAGCCCCACGCGGGGGATGACCTAGTATCTACCCCAGCGCTTAGAACAGCGCTGGGCACCTAGTAACAAATGCCACCCTAAGGATGATTATAGTAACAGACACCATCCTCATAATAATAATAAAGGTATCTGTTAAGTGCTATGGGCCAAAAATGGTTCTGATCCTTATGGATCGGATTGGCCGGGGATGGGGGCCAAGGCAGTGGAAGGGACAGGCCGGGGATGGGGGAGACGGAGACTCGCTTGAGGAAGTACCGCTGCCCAGGGGCCGTAAAAATCATCTCCCACGAGCCCCACGCGAGGGACAACCTAGTATCTACCCCAGCGCTTAGAACAGCGCTCGGCACCTAGTAACCAATACCACCCTAAGCATGATTATAGTAACAGACGCCATCCTTATAATGATAATAATAAAGGTATCTGTTAAGCGTTGACTGTGTGCCCAGCACGGTTCCGATGCGTCCGGATGGGATTGGCCGGGGATGGGGGCCAAGGGAGTGGAAGGGACAGGCCGGGGATGGGGGGGACGGACTCACTTGAGGAAGTACCGCTGCCCGGTGGCCGTGAAGGTCATCTCCCAGCCGGGGGGCAGCGGCAGCTCGTCGGTGACATCGTAGGAGTGCTGTCGGAGGTGGGCGTGCTGCCTTGCGGGGCTGGAGGCGGGCCCGGCCCCGGGGCCCAGCTGCAGGGAGGCGGGCGACGAGTGCGAACGGACATGCTGGGCGGCCGCGGCCGGCCGCGGGGGGTGACCTCCCGACGAGTCCGTGCTCGACTGCCTCGAGTGCCAGCCCGAGTCCGGCTCCTTGAAGAAGGACTCGGGCAGGATCTTCTGCCTCCAGGAGCTGGGCTGGGGGTTCATCACCGAGTTGAAGAGGGCCTCCAGGTCCGTGTCCAGGTCCTGGGTCACATGGATCACTTGCTGACCCGGGGGCGGTGGGGCCGAATTCATCTTCCTGGGGGACCACACTCCCTCCTTCCACCCCCCCGGGGGAGAAGGAAAAATAAAAAACGTCCCCCCTCTGCAAAAAGTGGAGGGAGGAGCGGAGATCCCACCCCTCTGCTGCCCCTGCAACTCGGCCGGTGGGGGAAGGACTGGCCGGCCGGTCCCGGATGAAAGGGCACCCCCGGATTAAGCTGACCCCCCGGGCCTTTTTCCCCCCCTCCTCGGAGAGTCGGGGACGCCGGGGTCCCCCAGCCCCGGAGACGAGAAGGGGGGTCGCGGCGATCTCCGGCCGGGCGGGCACGGGCCGGACACCGGACCGGAGGCCCGGGCTAGTGGTGGCCGGCCGCGGGCGAGGACCGGCCGATCCCGGCCTTCAGGCTCGGCTCCGGCCCCGGTGGGCGACCCAAGGTAGTCCGGGGGCTTCCGAGCTGGAGGCCTCCCCGGCCTGCATGATCCAGGGAGAGGAGAAGGAGGAGGAGGAGGAGGAGAGGCCGAGGCTACTCCCAGACTGTCCCATAAACAAAGTTTAGGGAAAAACTCCAACCCCCAGGAGGGAGGAGGGGCCCGGAGTTGATGATGCCGAAACCCCTCCCCTCGCTCCTCCCTCGATAGCCACTTGGCTGGGAAAGAAGAGACCCTCCCTCCTCCTCCTCCTCCTCCCTCTCCTTCCCTACGGCCTCCTCCCCCAGGACCGGTCCTTGCCCTCCCGCCGGCCTGCATTCCTTTGCGTTTACCAGGGCCGGACCCGAGTGGAAGGTGGCCCAGCCTATTTTAAACCCGGGAGGGGGCTGAGGACCCCCGAACTGGACCAGAAGGGTTGAGGGGAGCGGGCAGCCTCGCCTCCTTGGAGCTGGCCGTCCGGCGGGGAATCATCCCCAAGCGGCCTGGTGGCAATAAACAAGAGCCGCCTGGGCCTCTGCTCTCGTCTCTCCATTCCTACCATATTTGGGGCGAGGGTCGGGGGAGGAATCTGGGCCCGAACCGACTAGACCCAGCCGGGCCCCAAGGCCAGCGAGCAAGGATAATTGCCCCTAATGATTTGGGGCCTAATTGTTTCCCCCTTTGCTTCCGTGGGGCCTGGCCGTCCGGGATTGGGAAGTGGCGGCTGGCTGTGGGAGACCAAAGGGGGGGATGCGCAGGGGTCAGTGGAGGAAGGGGAGAGTCGTGAAGCAAGTTTGGGCCTGGGCCCGGGGTGGTCAGGGGGCAGAGTGGGGCAGAGGGGTTGGGGAAAGGCCCTAGGAGGTGTCTGTGGGCAGAATGGAGCTGACCACTGACCCCTGGGGCTCTGGGAGGTTAGGGGGACTGGCTCGAGGTCGGGATGAGGCAGTCACTGGGATCAAAAAGCAGGCACACGCCCCTGGTTTGTGCCAAGGTGTGAGGTCTTACCATGACTGCCCCCCCCCCCCAGCCCAGGCCTGTGTAGACAGGGCGGGCTGTCCACAAGAGGGTTCAGAAAAGATCCAGAAGGGAAGAGTTGGGCCGTGGGCTCCCCTTAGGGGAAGGCCCTCTGCTGAATCGTGCTTTCGGTCCACGGGCTCCTCCCGGGACTTGGGTCTGGGTCTTCTGCCTGAGCTCCTCCCCCGTGGCAAGGATGTGTCCACAGGGGACGGAAGAGGGTCCACATCGAAGGGACCCGCCCACGGGGGTGGAGTGGGGGAGAAGGAGGACCAAAGGGAGCCTGAGCAAGATCTGCTAGATTAAAATCTGCCCCCCTCCCTCCTACCATCTTTGTCCTTTTCCGGGGGCTGAACCGAAGAACCTCCCCGGGTAGGTAGGGGCCAAACACTTCCTGCTAATTGGTGGAACGAGGCTGGGTCACTGCCCCGAAACAAGCTGCACTGGCTCAGCAAGTATGAGGTACCACGTGTCTCAGCCGACTGCTTCCCTGCGAGGAGCGGCGTTGTCACCTAAACTCTAGTGAGAGTCCCTCATCTGCAGGAACCCCTCCGCTTGGAGAAAGAAGGTTTGGAGAATCCTAGCGTGGAACCAGAGGCCAGTCCGCCCGGAAACGTTAAGAGTGGGATTTCCCACAGGAGATCATGATTTGGGGCGGTGAGGGGAGCAGGAGGGAAAGATTTGGACAGATTGGCTTGGTAGATGCCAAGTGTGACCTGACTATTCGGTAGCCAGAAGCTTCCCCGAAACCCAAGCAGGTTTGGATGAGTTTGAATGTTGCTGTTGTCCCCGGTATAGAATTGGGGTGGGTCAACCTCATGGAACTACAAGTCCCAGCAACCCAGGGATCAGAACATGTGTAGTAGTGCCCCCTGGAAGAGTTGCCCAGGCCCCATTTTGCACAAATTGGCCCTAAGGTGGATTCTGACATTAGGGTTCCAGAATTTACCTTATTAATAATAATAATGTTGCCATTTGTTAGGCGCTTACTGCGTGCCAAGCCCTGTTCTAAGCGCTGGGGTAGATACAAGGTAATCAGGTTGTCCCATTTGGGGCTCACAATCTTCATCCCCATTTGACAGATGAGGTAATTGAGGCACAGAGAAATTAAGTGACTTGCCCAAAATCACACAGCAGACAAGTGGTGGAGCTGGAATTAGAACCCATGACCTCTGACACCCAAGCCCAGGCTCTTGCCACTAAGCCACGCTGCTTCTCACCTTGAACAGGACAGACCAAAAGAGAAACAGGTCAGGTGGGGACAGTAAAAGTTGCCCCCCATGGGCCTTTTTGGCAGAAGGAGCGACAGAATTGGAATGGCCAACCTATGCTCCCAGGGCAAGAATATAATAGGGGAGATGAAAGTCCTTGGCTAGAGTTGAAACTTTTCAAACTGTGCACGGATGGACAGATGAATCTTCTGCCAGCTCCCTCCGAAGTAGCGTGGTCGAGGGGCACGGGACTCGGCACACCCACCCCTTGGTTCATTGGACTGTCCCTCAGCCAAATCTCATTGTTACCATTTGTAAAATTGGACCGTCCTATCTGCCCTTCAGCTAGCATCTGCGAGGTACTTTGGCTCCGACCATTGGAGGAAGACCAGGCGTTATCATTACTACCCATCTGTGTTGCCCAATGGTTAATATTATCATAATAATAATAATTGTGGTATCTAGGTGCCAAGCACTGTACTAAACAGTGGGATAGACACGAGATAAGTCCCACATAGGGCTCACGGACCAAGATGGAAGGAGAACATAACTGGAATATGTTGTGCCAGGCACATATGGGAGGAGGACAGAGTCGTGGCAGGGCCCCTGGCCAAGTGGTTTGACCATTTGGACACACTACTATTACCACAACTGTTCCTGGACAACCACCCAGTGACACATTTCCTCCTTGTGGTAAGGCCTTCTAGGTGTGGGACGTAGTTCTGTCAATCTCAGCGGACTTCTCTCCTGCGGAAGCTGTCTGGGTCCCTCTGGCTGCAAGATATCCCCAAAAGTCAAGTCCTCCTTGGAGCTGACCGGCCATGTTTACGCTGACCGTGGTTAAATGAGAGGTTAGAGAGAGGGGACACTCGGAGGGCTGTCTGAGTCACGCGACCAGTGGGGCGGAGAGCTCTGGGCCACGAGGCCTGCCCAGACTTGCAGAACCGGTGCTGGGGAGATTCCTTGAGGTCACTGCTACCAATCGGCAGCTGAACAGGAGCCCCGA
The DNA here is from genome assembly GCF_004115215.2 of Ornithorhynchus anatinus. Classification (NCBI taxonomy): domain Eukaryota; kingdom Metazoa; phylum Chordata; class Mammalia; order Monotremata; family Ornithorhynchidae; genus Ornithorhynchus; species Ornithorhynchus anatinus. Next base: position 101,442,867 of record NC_041728.1, on the reverse strand, counting down.
AGCATCGAACAGACCCGTATGCCTCCCAAGGTAGGAGAAAGTCCCCCCACCCCAGGTGGCTGAATAAAGTGAGAACATGGCTTCCGTTTGTACTCTTTCGTCCGCTGAGGACTCGGGAACCGACAGAAAATGGAATTAAACATCTTTGATTGGGCCAGTCGCGGATGCCACGTGGCTCCTTGGGCAGGGACTGCATCCCCAGTTTATAAATATTTAATCACATACTGTACATCTAGGCGACCTGCTATTGGTGGATGGTCGTGGCCGATCAGACCGACATGTGGCCCACAGTCCTTTCTGCCTTGCACATGGGTGGGTAGAGACCACCCCTTATTGTACTGTTGCATCTGTCATCCACAGTGCCTGCCGCTGTTTTTGTTTCCCCCTCCTGCGGTCGCAGTCTCAAAGATTTTGTTTTAAGTCACCCTATTTCGGGGTGCTACACAGCAGGTGGCTCTGTCTTCCTCAATGGCCCCCCCAAACCTCTGTAAATCCAGACAGTCTGAGAAAAGGAGCTAGAAATGGCCGAGGATGCCAAGCCCGTAAAAGTCTTGGGATATCTGAACCTTTGGACGACCACCTCCCAGCTAACCATTAGGCGAGTCCTAGGGTCCTAGAGGTGGGGGAGCTGGATGGAGCCTCATTTGAATGGTTCCCCACCTCTCCTCATCATTCCTCCCCGCCCTGCTTTTTATGGCTTTTTTTAAGTGCTTACTATGCCCAGGGTCACACAGAAATGGAGCCAGGATTAGAACCCAGGTCCTTCTGACTCCGAGGCCCGTGCTCTATCCACTAAGCCATTCTTCTTCCTGTCAGCTTCTTATTCCCCATAATTCATGTGAGTATTTGCACGTGCACACTCACACTTTTGTGTCCACAAATATCACCAGAGGCTTCTTCAAAAGGAAAAATAACCATCTACAGATACACAATCATCCTGTACATAGTAAGCACTCAATAAATACTATTGAATGAATGAAATGCACAGACATCCTCTGTTCCAGAGGTCTCCGTCTATCTGCAGCCCATCTCCTCTGCAGGCGGGCAAAGTCGGGGAGACTGTGGACACTGTGGAACCTGGCCCTGAGCTGTGACCCCTCCATTTAAAAGTTGCATTTCCCTTCCCCAGTTCTCCCTCCTCTGATTTTCTACTCTGAAGCACCTCACCTCTGCAAGCTATGCTGCTTGTTCTCCTGACGAGGCTCCCCTCGCCGCCCCTCAGGCCCCTCCTTGAGATGGCGGCACCCAGAGCCCCTGGTCCTCTCCCTGAAGTGGGCAAACCCCACAGTCACTGTCCTATTTCCCCTCCGCCCACCCCGCTCCTGGGGTCACGGGGGACAGCGACCTCCTGGCCAGGTGATGGAGCAAAGGGGGCTGCTCCAGCTTCCCCCTCCCTGTGGGCTGGTCTGGGGGCCTATTTGACATATTTTTTATTGAGATTTATTCCCTTCCACACACCCTTCCACCTTCTCTAGTTCATCATCTTTCTCCACTTTCAAAGCCCCTTAAAATCCCACCTCCTCCAACATATCTTCTCCAATTGATTCCCAATATCTTGTCTTATAAACCATCATATAAATTTGTAAACCCTTATAAACCAAAGCGGTAGGCATCTCTACCACTGACAAAGGTAGTTTATACCCATCGTTAGCACTCTGTATATATGTGGAGTCAATTGTACATTCAATTACTTAGAATGACTACTGTTTCATAAATGTTTATAGGCCTCACCCATTAGAGTGTAATCTCCTTGTGAGCAGAGAATGTGTCACTTCTTTGTGGCATACTTTACTATTAGTATTATTTCTACTACTATTACTAAAAGCAAATCTCTTCCAAGATGTCTTCGCTAACTAACCTCTAATTTTCTCATTCTATTTGCCCTCCCCTCTGCATTGCCTGGATCCTTAAGTACTTTGATACTCATTCCATCCCCACTGCACTTGAGTAGGTATCGTTATCTCTCCTACCTGCAGTTTATTTAACTGTCTGTCTCCCCAACTAGACTGGAAGCTCTCTGTGGGCAGAGATCATGTCTCCAAACGTTACTGTATTGTACTCTCCCAAGCACTTAGTAAAGTGTTCTGCACACAGTAAGTACTCAATAAGTCGCACTAATTGATCGTTTGATCAAGTCAGACAGTAGACGAAGACACAATCTCTGCCCACAAGAGTTTAACAATAATTGTGGTATTTGGTTAGCACTGACTATATGCCAAGCACTGTGCTAAATCCTGGGGTAGATACAAGAAAATCACATCCCACATGGCGTTCATAACCTAAGTATGAGAGAGGCAAGGTATTGTCTTCATTTTGCAGATGAGGGACTGAGGCACAGAGAAGTTAAATGACTTCCCCAAGGTCAAACAGCAGTAAGTGGCAGAGCTGGGATTAAAACCCAGATTCATGCTCTTTCCACTAAACCACACTGCATATTCATCAGGCATTTTTACAATCTTTACAGTCCTGTTTTCCCAGAGTTCAACAAAGTTTGCCATCCTGGAGGGAATGCGCTGACTGCAATAAGAACCCAGCTCCTCCCTCCTCATCAGCATCCAACAGTCCCTTTCCCCTCTCTTTCACTTCCCTCTCTTCTTCCCTCGCTCCCTCTCAGGGTTCTTGATGTGATATTGGTCACTTTGCACCTGACAGAGTTTGCATCACTCTATGAATGTGTTCATCTTTCAGTGTCAACCTGGAGAGGGTCACCCTCCATCAACTGCCTTTAAAAAGTAGAAGTAACTGACCGAATGACCACAGGATGGGCAAGGAGAGAGGTTCAGAGGACCATCTTGAAGGCAGGGATCGTGTCCTCCAACTCTATCCTATTGCATTCATTCATTCGATCTTATTTATCGATCTTACTGTGTTCAAAGCACTTGGGAGAATACAGTATAACAACAAACAGACATATTACTGCCCACAGTGAGCTCGCAGTCTAGAGGGGAAGACAATCATTAATATAAATAAATAGGTGAATAAATAAATAAAAGATATATACCTATGTGCTGTGGGGATGGGAGGGAGGATAAATGAAGGAGCAAGTAAGAGCGGTGCAGAAGGGAGTGGGAGAAGAGAAGAGGAGGGCTCAGTCAGGGAAGGCTTCTTGGAGATGTGCTTTCAATAAGGCTTTGAATTGGGGGTGAACAATTATCTGTTTGATACTCTCCCAAGTACCATAAGTGCTCAATAAATACCATTGTTTGATTAATTGATTAATCAGCATCTACCTTACCAGAAAGTTGGTGTCCAATAATAATAATAATGTTGGTATTTGTTAAGCACTTACTATGTGCAGAGCACTGTTCTGGGTTCTGAGCATAGCGCTGGGATAATACAGGGTAATCAGGTTGTCCCACATGAGGCTCAGAGTCTTAATCCCCATTTTACAAATGAGGTAACCGAGGCACAGAGAAGTTAAGTGACTTGCCCACAGTTGCACAGCTGACAAGTGGCAGAGCCGGGGTTCGAACCCATGACCTCTGACTCCCAAACCCGGGCTCTTTCCATTGAGCCAAGCTGCCTCTCTAATGGCAAGGCTTGTGGCTCAGGAAGTGTGAGGTAGATGACTAAAACCTCATCTCTTTGGTGATTTAAAACTTTTTGGTTAGTCCTATTTTTAAACACCTATTATGTGCTAAGTACTGTGGTAAGCACTGGAGGAGATAAAAGATAATCAGAGCAATACAGTCCCTGTCCCACCCACGGCTCACAGTCTAAGAAGTAAAAAAAGCAGGAATCCTATCCCCATTTTACAGATGAGGAAACTGGGCCTAGAGAAGTTTGTGATTTGCCCAAGGTCGCCCTGAGGGCCAGTGGCAGAGGTGGACGTAGAAACAAGGAGTGAAAGTAAGGTGGAATGGTCCAGGACGGTCCAACAAGTGCCAGTCCATTCATTCCATTTGAATGAGAAGCAGCAGTGGGCTAGTGGAAAGAGCACGGGCCTAGGAGTCAGAGCATCCGGGTTCCAATCCCGGCTCTGCCATTTGCCTGCTGTGTGACCTTGGGTAAGTCACTTAGAGAAGCAGCATGGCTTAGTGGAAAGAGCCCGGGCTTTGGAGTCAGAGGTCATGGGTTCGTATCCCAGCTCTGCCACTTGTCGGCTGTGTGACTGTGGGCAAGTCACTTCACTTCTCGGTGCCTCAGTTACCTCATCTGTAAAATGGGGATTAACTGTGAGCCTCATGTGGGACAACCTGATTACCCTGTATCTACCCCAGCGCTTAGAACAGTGCTCTGCACATAGTAAGCGCTTAACAAATACCAACATTATTATTACATTATTACTTCACTTCTCTGCACCTCAGTTTCCTCAGCTTTAAAATGGGGTTTCAGTACTTAGACTGTGAACCCCGTGTGGGACGGGGACTGTGTCCCACCTGATTACTTTGTGGCTATCCCAGCGCTTAAAAGAGTGCTTTAGTAAGGCCTTAACAAAAAGCCATCACAATAAAAAAGAGAATCATTTCCAAGTAGACGCTGAATTTTTTTAGCACAGATCTGAGCTGTCTGGACTGGGGACTTCCCAGTAGTGCAGAGCCCGGGCTGCCCACTCCTGCCCCCTCCTCACTGGCACATGTGCCATGCAACGGACATCTCCCCATCGCCATGTTGGTCCCTGACCATCCCTACCTGATTCTCACCTCTGACCCCTCTCTCACATCATGCCTCTGGCCCGGAACGCCTCCCTCCTCAAATCCGACAGACAATGACTCTCTCCCGACTTCAAAGACTTAGTGAAGGCACACCTCCTCCAAGAGGCCTTCCCTGACTAAGCCTTCCTTTCCTCTTCTCCCACTGCCTTCTGCATCACCCTGACTTACTCCCTTTATTCATCCCCCCTCCCAGCCCCACAGCACTTACATACTTATCTGTAGTTTATTTATATTAATGTCTGTCTTCCCCTCTAGACCGTAAGCTCGTTGTGGGCAGGGAATGCATCTGCTTATTGTTATAGTGTAATAATAATAATAATGTTGGTATTTGTTAAGCACTTACTATGTGCAGAGCACTGTTCTAAGCGCTGGGTAATCAGGTTGTCCCACATGAGGCTCACAGTCTTGATCCCCATTTTACAGATGAGGTAACTGAGGCACAGAGAAGTTGTGACTTGCCCACAGTCACATAGCTGACAAACAGCGGAGCCGGGATTCGAACCCATGACCTCTGACTCCCAAGCCCGTGCTCTTTCCACTGAGCCACGCTGCTTCTGCACTTAGTACAGTACTCTGCACACAGTAAGCATCGAATAAATACGATTGAATGAATGAGCCAGGTAGTGTGTGGTCTAGTGGATAGAGCAGGGGCCTGAGATTCAGAAGATCATAGATTCTAATCCCGGCTCCACCACGTCTGCTCTTTGACCTTGGGCAAGTCACTTCAGTTCTCTGGGCCTCAGTTACCTCATCCGTAAAAAGGGGATTAAGAGTGTAGGTCCTATGTGGGACAGGGACTGAGTCCAACCTGATTACCTTGTATCTACCCTAGTGCTTAGAACAGGGCTTAACAAATGCTATTATTCTTATTAAGTGTCCATGTGAATGAATGAATGAAGCCCAGCAGTAGCTCCCACTCTCTCAGCGGGCCGGCACATCTCCTCCCAGGGGGCGGGGTGGGGGGGGGGGGCACTCCGTGGCTAGGACGGGTGAAGCTGACACGTGCCGCTAACTCCGATCTTCCGGGCAGTGGGCTGCAGCCTCCAGCCTGACCCAGGATGTGTGAGCCAGCCTCCCCGGGCAGCAGAATGAGCGGAGACAGCTCTCGCTAGGCCACAGCCACTGCCGTCGTTGTCAAAGCCAGCAGCCGGGTCCCCTTCTACTACGAGTGATTTTCACTTTTACCCACCCAATAAAAGCTGGGCCTCCTGACTCTCTTTCTACCAGTCCGCCTTGCCTCCCCTTTCACTCTGGCCTGCCAGGCTCCCTCAACCTACTGTCACCGTATTGTACTCCCCCAAGCTCTCTGCACACAGTAAGCGCTCAATACAAACCTTTGACTGATGGATTGTCACCCCACTTCTCCACATCCCTCCAAAAACAGAGGTCTCGCCCTCCTGAGATGCACCGAGCAAGAGTTACCTCTGTCCTGCATGTCACCAAGGAGAGGCCCTGCCAATGACATAGGGAAAGTGGTGATGGTCATCATGAGAAATGGGACGATGTGAGAGACAGGTGAGAAGATGGCAGGCTGGGAAGAGAGGCCCGCAGGCGCGCTATTGACAGAGGAGAAGGTTGTGCTACAATAATCATATGTATTAAATGAATCCATCATCATCCTCAGCGGTATTTATCTGCGTCGCCCGGACTTGCTCCCTTTATTCATCCCCCGCTCCCAGCCCCACTTGTACATACCTGTCATCAATTTATTTATAGCAACATCTTTCTCCTCCTCTAGTCTGTAAGTTAGTTTGAGGCAGGGAATGTGTCTGTTATACTGTACCCTCCCAAGCACTTAGTACAGCGCACACAGTAAGCACTCAGTAAATACGATTGAGTGACTGACTACTGAGTCATATTACTATACGCAGCGCACTGTACTAAGCACTTGGGAAAGCTTAATGCAACAGAGTTGGTAGACACGTTCTCTGCTCGCAGTGAGCCTCTGCGAGACAAAACAGTTGTAATAGGTACAAAATATATTCAGTCAGACACAGCTTTGGGGTTCACAATCCAAGGGGTAGGGTGAGTGGATATCACCCCCATTTTACATTTTCTCCCCCTCCTGGCTATAAGCTTTTTGCAGACAGGGAATATGTCCACCAACTCTGTATTATTGTACTCTCCTAAGCATTTAGTAGAGTATATTGTATTTTCCTAAGTGCTTAGTACAGTGCTCTGCACAGAGTAATTGCTCAATAAGTACAATCGACTGACTGCTCTGCAGTCAGTAAGAGCTCAAAAAATACCATCGATTGATTGAAATGAGCAAAACGGAGACCAAGAGAGGTTAGTTGATTGTCTAAAACAGATTAGATTGGGATTAGAATAATAATAATAATTGGGTTTGTTAAGCTTTTACTCTAAGCCAAGCACTGTATCAAATACAAGAAAATCAGGTTGGACACAGTCCCTGTCCATCAAGGGGCTCGCAGACTAAGCGCGTGGGAAGACGCGTATTGAATCCCCATTTTACAGATGAGGAAACTGACACCTAGGGCAGTTACGAGCCTTGCCCAAGGTCTCATAGCAGGAAAGAGGCAGGTCAGGATTAGAATAGATCCACTAGGCTACGTGGCTTCTTAAAACTCAGGCCTCTGGACACCCAGTTCACTAAGCCAAACTGCTCAAAGAGGCAGTATGAGAAAAGCACTGCCTTCCACCAGGACTAAGCAGATACCACAAAGCTTCACCCCAAGGTTCTGGGAATGCTGGCCAGAAAAGGTGGAACTCCCCTGGAACAATTAGGATAGCTTCTACAACAGGGCCTGGGGGCTTATTCGATATGTCTCCCTCTTGCTCCTATTTTCCCAGCCCAGTTCTATGCCCAGTACGGGGAAAAATGAGGCCAGATTGCTCCATTATGGACAAATTCGAGTATAGCGTCCAGTGTACTTGCTCTAGGCTTTGGGCTTCAAGCTTTAGCCACTCCCCTCACCGCTCTGCAAGCGGAAGGTGTCGTACCATTGTCAGGTAAGATTCCAATTCAGGACCTTGTCCCGGGCCCAGATGAACTTTTTTGCTGCCCTTGTGGCCCTGAGCCCTCTTGGAAGAACACATACTATGCTGTGATGGGAGAGGGCATCCTCAGCTTTCTCTCTGGTCAAAATAGCTCCCAGAGTCCCTGTAGGAGAATAGTCGAACGATCGTAATTATTGAGCACTTACTGAGTGCAGAGCACTGTACTAAGCACTTGGGAGAGTACGATACACCAGAATTGGTAGATGCATTCCCTGCCCACAGAGTTTACAGTCTAGAGGGGGAGAACTCGTGGTGTGATAGGGGAAGGAGCGTGGCTCAGTGGAAAGAGCCTGGGCTTCGGAGTCAGAGGTCATGGGTTCGACTCCCAGCTCTGCCACATGTCAGCTGTGTGACTGTGGACAAGTTACTTAACTTCTCTGTGCCTCAGTTACCTCATCTGTAAAATGGGGATTAACTGTGAGCCTCATGTGGGACGACCTGATTACCCTCTATCTCCCCCAGCGCTTAGAACAGTGCTCTGCACATAGGAAGCACTTAACAAATACCAACATTATTATTATAATGTATATTGGAACCCCATTTTGGGCTCTTCCTGTTTCCCCAGAACCCTGTTCCCGCAAATTCCGACTTATGTTCACCCCCTCTAGGTTGTCTCTTTGCCTCTAATAACCTATATGGAGTGCATAGGACTGTTTTTTCAACTCATAATACAGGAACTGATTGCAGACAGAAATGTTCAGGAGGTGAAGTGGAGGCTGTATCCTTGAAAGCGGTGTGGTCCAGTGGAAAGAGCACAGGCCTGGGAGTCATAAGACCTGCATTCTAATCCCAGCTCTGCCACTAGTCTGCTGTGTAACCTTGGACAAATCACTGAACTTGTCTTTGCTTCAGTTTCCTCATATGTAAAATGGGGATTAAAATTTACTCCCACTACCTACTTAGTTGGTGACCCCCATGTGGGACAGGGACTGCGTCTAACCTGAATATCTTGTATCTACAGTGCCTCAGCGCTTAAAACAGTGTCTGGCACATAGTAAGCACTTAAAAAATACCATCATTATTATTATTACCCCAGTACTTAGCATAATGCTTGAAACATAGTAAGCGTTTAACAACAAATACCATAATTATTATTCTAGTCGAAATCCCCCAGATTGGATAGAGCACAGGTCTGGGAGTCAGAAGGTCATGGGCTGTAATCCCTGCTCCTTCACTTGTCTATCATGTGACCTTGGGCACATTACTACACTTCTCTGTGCCTCAGTTACCTCATCTGTAAAATGGGGATTGAGACTGTGAGCCCCGCATGGGACAGGGACTTTTTTCAACTTGATTTGCTTGTATCCACCCCAGCACTTAGTACAGTGCCTGGCATATAGTATTGTTGGTATTTGTTAAGCACTTATATGTTCAGAGCACTGTTCTAAGCGCTGGGGTAGATACAAGGTAATCAGGTTGTCCCAGGTGGGATTCACGGTTTTAATCCCCCTTTTACAGATGAGGGAACCGAGGCACAGAGAAGTGAAGTGACTTGCCCAAGGTCACATAGCTGACAAGTGGCAGAGTCGGGATTAGAACCCACAACGTCTGACTCCCAAACCCGCGGCCTTTCCAGTAAGCCATGCTGCTTCTCTCTGTAAGCGCTTAACAAATAACATCATCATCATCATCACTTCTATTGGTGTGCTAGACTCAGTGAGCGGCAAGAGTGACTTTAGATGGACAGAAGGGAGAATTTTCTAGTGGGAAGGATGAAAACTCTGCAAAGAGTTACCAAGGAAGGTGATAGAATCTCTCTCCTCATTTGGACTTTATGTCTCACTGGGCTCCAGTGTGTCATCTTGCCCAGAAGAAGGAAATTGGACCCACTGATCTCTTTCACCTGAGGATCTTTTTTCTCCTAAGATTTGGTGATTAGAAATGGTTTCATACAGGCCTCGGGGCCCCTCAGGGACTGCTGAACTTCCCCTTCTGACTGGAAAGCCCTCTCCTAAGCTTGGAAAACCCTGCCCCGCTCCTTCAAAAACTTCCTGCCTCCTCCTGGAGACCTTCCCTAATCAATCCACTTCCATCCTGGTCTTGTCATGCCATCAGCCTCCTTGTGTTTCTTAATCCGGTACTTCTATAATTGGCTACTCACTTGTGTTTTTATCATTCATTCATTCATTCATTCATTCATTCAATCAATCTTATTTATTGAGCACTTACTGTGTGCAGAGCACTGTACTAAGTGCTTGGAATGTACAATTCTGCAACAGATAGAAACAATCCCTGCCCTTCAACAGACTCACAGTCTAAAAGGGGGAGACAGACAGCAAAACAAAACAAGTAGTCAAGTATCAATACCATCCAAATAGATAAATAGTATCATAGATATACACACATCATTAATAAAATAGAGTAATAAATAACATATACAAATATACACAAGTGCTGAGGGGAGGGGAAGAGGGTAGAGCAGAGGGAGGGAGTAAGGGTGATGGGGAGGGGAGGAGGGACAGAGGGAAAGGGAGGCCTCAGTCTGGGAAGGCCTCCAGGAGGAGGTGAGCTCTCAGTAGGGCTTTAAAGAGGGGAAGAGAGATAGTTTGGCGGATGTGAGAAGGGAGGGCATTCCAGGACAGTGGTAGGAGGTCGGCCAGGGGTCATCGGCGTGTCAGGCAAGAACGAGGCCCAGTGAGGAGGTGAGTGGCGGCAGAGGAGTGGAGCGTGCGGGCTGGGCTGGAGAAGGAGACAAGGAAGGTGAGGTAGCAGGGGGCAAGGGGATGGAGAGCTTTGAAGCCAAGAGTAAGGAATTTTTATCCATTCCCGTTCTTTACTTCGTATATAGTGTAGATTTAGCTATTTGTATCCACAAGCTGCCCCCATTGGATTAGAAGCAGTGTGGCTTAGTGGAGGAGCAGTGTGGCCTAGTGGACAGAGCACAGGCTTGGGAGTCAGAAGGACCTGGGTTCTAGTATCGGCTCCACCGCATGTCTGCTGGATGACCTTGGGCAATCATCTCACTCTAGACTTCAAGGCTGTCCATCACCTTACCCCTCACCTCTCCTCCCTTCTCTCTTTCCACTGCCCACCCCGCACGCTCCGCTCCTCTGGCGCCCACCTCCTCACCGTCCCCCCTTCTCGCCTATCCCGCCGTCGACCCCCGGGCCACGTCCTCCCGCGGTCCCGGAACGCCCTCCCTCCTCACCTCCGCCAAACTGATTCTCTTTCCCTCTTCGAAACCCTACTTAAAGCTCACCTCCTCCAAGAGGCCTTCCCAGACTGAGCTCCCCTTTTCCCTCTGCTCCCTCTACCCCCACACCTCTTCACCTCTCCGCAGCTAAGCCCTCTTTTCCCCCTTTCCCTCTGCTCCTCCCCCTCCCCCTTCCCATCCCCTCAGCACTGTACTCGTCCGCTCAACTGTATATATTTTCATTACCCTATTTATTTTGTTAATGAGATGTACATTGCCACGGTTCTATTTATTTGCTATTGTTTTAATGAGATGTTCATCCCCTCGATTCTATTTATTGCTATTGTTCTTGTCTGTCCGTCTCCCCCGATTAGACCGTAAGCCCGTCAAAGGGCAGGGACTGTCTCTATCTGTTACCGATTTGTCCATTCCATGTGCTTAGTACAGTGCTCTGCACATCGTAAGCACTCAATAAATACTATTGAATGAATGAATGAATTTCACTTCTCTGGGCTTCAGTCACTTTATCTGTAAAATGGGGATTAAGATCATGACCCCCATGTGGGAAAAGGACTTTGTCCAACCCGATTAGCATTTATCTACCTCAGTGCTTTGAACAATGCTTGGCACATAGTAAGCATAACCTTCTCACTGTACCTCAGTCTTATCTACCTCACAGCTAACCCCTTGCAGCCCTCCGCCTCTGGCCCAGAACTCCCTCCCTCCTCAAATCACTCTCGCCAACTTCAAAGGCTTATCCAAAGCATATCTCCTGCAAGTCACCTTCCCTGAAGAAGCCCTCCTTCTCTCTTCTCCCACTGCCTTCTACATAGCCCTGACTTGCTGCCTTTATTCTTCCTCCCTCCCAATCCCATAGTACTTATGTACATATCTGTCATTTATTTATTTATATTAATATCTGTCTCCCCTTCTAGACTGTAAGCTCATTGTGGGCAGGGAATGTATCTGCTTTTTGTTATATTGTACCCTCCCAAGTGCTTAGTACATTGCTCTGCACACAGTAAACACTCAATAAGTACAATTGAATGAATGAATAGGTATTATTATTCTTATTATTAAGTTTGTTGAAGATAAGAATTTCATCTTATAGTGTGATCACCCAAGCACCTAAAACAGTGTTCTGCTTGGAGTGGACTTTCCGTCCAGCACACTGAGCGCATTAGCCTGCATTAGCCTCCTCCTCCCTGCGCTCCCAACCTCCAGCATCTCCCCTCCCCGCTTCTCTGCCTAGATCATCTTCTGGAAGCATCGCTTGGCCCACATCTCTCCTCTCCTCCAAGCCCTCCTCTGACTCCCTGCATCTCTCTGCATTAAACAAAACCTCTTCACATTCAGCTTCAAGGCTGACCACCATCAGGCCCCACCGTACCTATCTGCTTCCTGCTTCAGCTCTTCCCCAACTCAGTCTTTTTTTCTTCCCAAACCAACCCTGCCTCTGCCCATCACTCTACGCTGAACCCTCCTCCGTCTCCTTGATCACACCGATCCCCCAGCTTGGACCCTTGCCTTCCCCACATAAGACAGATCACAGCTCTCCCCACATTCATTCATTCATTCATTCATTCATTCATTCATTCATTCGTATTTATTGAGCCTTGTGTGCAGAACACTCTACTAAGTGTTTGGAATGGACAACTTGGCAACGGATAGAGACAAGGTCCCACCTTCTCCAACAGGCTTTCCCTGATTTATTTCCCCACACCCTGAGTCCTCTCATCCTTTCAGCCAGCTCTAGCCTTTGTGAACATTTACCCACTCTCTAGAGCTCAGGTACCTATGGGTAATCAATTCTGCATTTTGATGTCATATTTTGGATGCTTCTTTCTCCAATTAGAATGCAACCTTCTCATGTGTCACTCCTTTATTCCGTACTTTCTAAGCTCTTAGCACAGTGCGTCACGCCAAGTGGCTCCTCGATATATACTGCTTCTAATAATAATAATCGTGGTATTTATGGGTGCTTACTATATGCCAGGCACTGTAGTGAGCACTACAGTGGATCCAAGCAAATCGTGTTGGATGCCATCCCTGTTTCCTAAAGGGGCTCACAGTTCTGATCCCCATTTTACAGACAAGATAACAGAGGTCCAGAGAAGTGAAGCCACTTGCCTAACATCACACAGCACTACTACTCCAACTCATTACAGTTTGCTGCTCAGAGTAGGTGCTCTGTTTAGTCCTCTGCACACAGCAAGCACTCCATTCCACGTTCTGTACAAACTAATTGCATAGCTATCTGCTCAGGAGAGAGGAACCATCTACAAACATATAGCAAGGACAGCAACTTCCAAAGATGGTGATCTCCCTGGAACAAAATGGCAGACTTCTGGTCGTCGCTATCCACCCCCCAAACACAAGCTTGTTTCTGAAGTTTTGATTCTCCTACAAATAAGGATGAGGAGTCTCTAGAGAACCCAAAAGGAGAGAATCTATTTTTCCCTTACCTGTTATTTATTTTAATGGGTGTCTCTCCTTTGTTATACGCTCTTTGTGGGCAGTAAGTACCAGCTCTCTTGTATTGCACTCCCCCAAAAGCTTAGTACAGTGCTCTGCACACAGTGAGTGCCCAATAAATATCATTGATTGACCGCTCAATCGATGGTGGTGAGAGGAAATGGCTTCAAACTAGAACATAAAGATTAGAGCCTCTCCAGCAGCTGTCTCCACTGCTGGTTGTTGCTCGCTGACTCGGTCCCTGCTGTGTAAATTGGGGAGGCAGATCCAGAGATGAGCCCATGTGCATTTCCTGGGGATTAAACATGATAATAGGTTGGGGAAAGAAAATGATACTCTGCTCTTGTGTAATCCCTGGGATCTGGAATTATAATAGAAATAATACTTTGTACTTTCAGCCAAGTGTGGCAGCGTATTTAACAAATGTTTAACCCGTGAATCCTCAAAAGCCTCATGGAAAGGAAGACAGGAAGGAAGTCCGCTCACCTGCATGATTCAGATGACAAATCCCAGGTCAAGAGAAGTCAGTCACACCTTGAAGGAATGGCCCAGTTCCTGCCTCCCTCAGCCCGGCTTGCGTTTTGCCGGTCTTCAGAAGGGAGGGCAAATGGGGTGGGGAAATGAAAGATTAGTTGAGGAAGGTCTCTTGGAAAAGATGTGATTTTAGTAGGGCTTTGACGTTGGGGAGAGTGATGGCATGTTGATTTGAAGCAGGAGGAAGTTCCAGATCAGAGGGAGGAAAAATGGACAAAGGGTCAGCAGCAAGATAGAGATCGAGGTCTTGTTTCGTCTTGTGCCGTCGAGTCATCTCGGACCCATAGCGACACCAAGGACACATCTCTCCCAGAATGCCCCGCTCTCCGTCTGCAATCTTTCCGGTAGTGGATTCAGAGAGTTTCTTGGTCAAAATCCAGAAGTGGTTTACCACTGCCTCCTTCCACGCAGTCAACTCGAGTCTCTGCCCTCGACTCTCTCCCCTACCGCTGCTGCCTAAAATGGGTGAGTTTTGACTTGTAGCAGATTGCTTTCCACTCGCTAACCACTGCCCCAGCTAGGAATGGAATGAGTAGGCCTCTGCTTGACTCCCTCCCGTAGCCGAGACTTGTAGAGTACTGGAAACTCTCCAGTTGCGACCCTGAGAGGGAAAGAGATGAGGGTAGCAATGAGATATTTGGCGTGTCCACTGGAAAAAGTCTCTCCGGGATAACTCCGGGCAGTCTGGGACAGAACCGGTGACTTTCCCATGGGTCCCAACAACATCATCCATTTGGTCTTTGGGGTTTGCATTTCCTTTTCGGGTTTCAGGGGTAGGTGCTGGTCTATGGACGCGAACAAAAATGGCCTCGGAAATCCTACAGATAGGAGTACCGAGGCAGGAAGACGCCCAGGTGACAATCGCAGAAGGATCACCTTCCTATCCCTGTCCCTGCACATAACTCCGAGAGTGCACAGCAGCATTGACAAAAACGTTACTTCAGCTGGAAGGGGAAGGGAGAAAGACAGAGAAAGGCAGAGGGAGGCAGAGCGATAGAGAAGCAGCATGACCTAATGAATAGAACTGGGACCTGAGAGTCAGAAGGATGTGTGTTCTAATCCCGGCTCTGCCACCTTTCTGTTGCATGACCATGGGCAAGTCACTTCACCTCTCTGTGCCTCAGTTCCCTCATCTGTAAAATGGAGATTAAGACAGTGAGCCCAATGTGGGACAGGGACTCTGTCCAGCCTGATGATCTTGTATCTATCCCAGCGCTCAGAACAGTGCTTTGCACATAACAACATTACTATTATTGTAAAGAAGGTGAACCCTAAGCCAAGGCGCTCTCAGTCAGCTCTGCCCCTCCTCCTGCTTTACCTCACTAATCTCCCATTACTACCCAGCCTTAAACATCTCACTAACACTTCAAACTGGTCTGTCTCATTGCTGACCTTTTGCCCACATCCTCTCTCTGGCCTGGAACTCCCTCCCCTTTCATAGCTGACAGTCTATTACTCTCCCTGCCTTCAAAGTCCTACTAGAGAAGCAGCAGTGATGTAATGGATAGAGCAAGGGCCTGGGAGTCAAAAGGTGACAGGTTCTAATCTCAGTTTTGCCACTTGTCTGCTGGGTATCCTTGGGTAAGTCACTTGACTTCTTTGGGCCTCAGTTGCCTCATCTGAAAAACGGGGTTTGAGACCGTGAGCCCCACTTGGGACAGGAACTGTATCTGACCCAATTTGTTTGTATCCACCCCCAGCGCTTAGTACAGTGTCTTGCAAGTGGTAAGCGCTTAACAAATACCATAATAACGATTATAATTATTATTATTAAGAATTAAATAATTTCCCTTCCAAGCAGCCTTCCTTGATTTCCCCACCCTATTCGTCCTTCTCTGTCACCTACGCACTTGGGCCTAGATCTTTAAGCACTTGGATAGTTAATGGATTCGCCAGCCCCACAGCACTTAGATACATATCCTTTCACTCGACTGTTTCCTTTATCCGTAATTTATCATCATGTCTTTCTCTCCCCGCCGCTGCCCCCCAAAGATTCCCCTTGTGGGCAGGGATCACGTCGAGCAACTCAACTGTAGTGTACTTTTCCAAGTGTTTAGTACAGTGCTCTGCACACAATAAATACATGATTTGTTTATTTATCTATTTGTGTACATTAATGTCTGTCTCCCTCTCTAGACTGTCAGGTCGTTGTGGGCAGGAAATGTGTCTGTTTGTTCTTGTATTGTATTCTTTCGAGCACTTAGTACAGTGCTTTGCACAGAGTAAGTGCTCAGTAAATATGATTGAATGAATGAATAAGTGTTCAATAAATAGCACTAATTGATTGAGAGCCTTTTCCTTCCTCTTCCTCCCCCCTCCTCTCTCCCTTTCCTATGTCCCCTTCCTTTTCTCTACTCTTCCTCCCTGCCCCTCTTCATTTCTTTTCTTTTCTTTCCCCCTCTTTTCCTCCAAGACCTGCAGGCTCACCGCTGTGCCTCCAAATTTACCCTCATGCCTAAATTGGAAGCCTGGACTCTCCCAAGTGCTTAGTATATGCTGACTAGCAGTGTGCTTAGTGGAAAGAGCACGGGCTTGAGAGTCAAAGGATGTGGGTTCTAATCCCAGCTCCCTCTCTTGTCTGCTGTGTGACCTTGGGCAAGTGACTTAACTTCTCTGTGCCTCAGTTACCTCTGGGGATTGAGACTATGAGCCCCACGTGGGACAACCTGATTCGCTTGTATTTAGCCCAGTGGTTCGAATAGTGCTTGGCACATAGTAAGTGCTTAATAAATACCATAATTATTAATCATTATTATTATTATTACCGTGCTCTGCACATAATAAGTGCTCAATAAATATGACCGACTGGCTGGCCAGCTGGTCTTCTGGTCACTTTGGAACAAAAGGCCAGACTGGTGGGCCCAGGGCTCTGAGTTCCAGCTGCTGGGAGTGGGAAAAGGTGACCGCTCTCCTCACTTCTGGAAAGGATGAGCCTGCCTCCAAACATCCAGATGCTCTGCTCCACAGTCCAGCCTCTGTCCTCAGGAGCGGTGTTTGTTAAGTGCTTATTAGGTGCTAAATTCTGAGATCCCTATGATTACAACCAGATCAGACACACTCCCTTTTCCAGTCAAACTAGGAGGGAGAACAGGTATCGGATCCCCATTTTACAGATGGGGAAACTGAAGCAGAGAGAAGTTAAGTGGTTTGCCCAAGGTCACACAGCAGGCAGGTGGCAGAGCTGGGATTGGAATTCAGAGCTTCAAACTCCCAGGCTCGAGTCCTTTCCAGTAGTGCACACTGGAGTACACTTGAGCATGTTCTCAGCTTAAATGCAAGACCTGACCGAGAAAGGCCCCAGTTTAGCTGCGGCCATAAGTGGGCATCACCTGTGTCGTTTGTCAGAAACAACTGTCCCCTGCACCCTTATTATAAAACACCAGCCTCTGCCCTAGTCTCTGCTCAGGAGTAGAGGGCAAGCAAGAGCGGGGATTCCCTCAGCCAGAGTCTCTGTGATCCTGGTAGATCCAGGACCCTGGGGAATCCAGGGCCCATGGGGACCCGGGGGCAGTGGGGGATCCAGGGGCCGTGGGGGATCCAGAGGCTGCTGGGGTCTAGGGGCTGTGGGGATCATTCCCCACCACCCACTGATGGCCCGGGCTTGCTTCCTTCCACTTTCTGAGAAGCAGCATGGCTTAGTGGAAAGAGACCGGGTTTGGGAGTCAGAGGACGTGGGTGCTAATCCTGAGTCCGCCACTTGTCTGCTGTGACCTTGGGCAAGTCACTACACTTTTCTGTGCCTCAGTTCCCTCATCTGTAAAATGGGGATTAAGACAGTGAGCCCCACGTGGGACAACCTGCTCACCTTGTATCTACCCCAGCCCTTAGAACTGTGTTTGGCACATGGAAAGTGCTTAACAAAAACCATAATTATTACTATTATTATTTAGAACACTGCTAGGAAGGGGCAGCTCTTCACCAAGGACCATTGCCTAGAGCCAAGGGGGCTGCAGGTGCTCGAAGACCTCAACCCCAGTGTCCCCACCCCCACTCTTTTTTACATACTTGTACTGCTGCTGTGTTTGTTGAGTTTAAACTTCCCCTAATTGCTGTTTAAGATTGATTCTTTCCTTCTTTGTGTAATCCCCCAATTTACACAAGGAGCCCCTTGTCTGTTCATTGTATATCTTATATTACCCCAGTGTTTAGTATCTAGTGTTTAATAAATTCAGCTCACAATGAGAGGTAGATTAGAAAGTCCTCCTGCAGGACTAATAATGGTCCAGGTGGTTCTTTCCAACCTAATGTTATCTTTCTTTTTTTTCTTTTTCCATCCACAGCTCTATTTGAAACTCCATCATGGCCCTGGTTTATTTTATCCATTAATACCCTTGTATTTACTGAGTACTTACTGTGTGCAGAGCACTGTACTGACAGCTTGAAAGAGTACAGTATAACAACAAGCAGACATATTCGCAGCCCGCAATGAGCTTACGGTCTAGAGGGGAAGGCAGACATTAATATACATAAATAAATGACAGATATGGACATAAGAGCTGTGGGACTGGGAGGGGGGATGAATAAGAGGAACACGTCAGGGCCAAACAGAATGGAGTGAGAGAAGAGGATGGGGGGGTATAGCCAGGGAAGGCCTCTTGGAGGAGATGTGCCTTCAATAAACCTGTGAAGGAGGAGAGAGTGATTTTCTGTCAGATATGAGGAGAGAGGATGTTCCAGGTCAGAGGAAGGAGGTAGGAGAGGTACACTGAGAAGGTTTTCAGCAGAGTGGTTACCAAATGCAGCATAGCATAGGGGTTAGAGCCCGGGCCTGGAAGTCAGAAGGTCATGGGCTCTACTCCCAGTTCTGCAGCTTGCCTGATGTGTGACCTTGGGCTTCACTTCACTTCCCTGGACCTCAGTTACCTCATCTGTAAAATGAGGAATGAGAGCCCCACGTGGGACAGGGACTGCATCCCACCCGATTTACTGGTTTTCACCCTAGTGCTTAGTATAGTACCTAGCACATAGTAAGCACCAAACAAATAGCACAATTATTACTGTTTTTGTTGTTATTATTACTATTAATAATAAAAATGGAGCCACTAGTGCCACCTGAAGTCGTGGCATGCCTTACCAGAAGCAGCTGCCATGGAGCTCGGCTTCCCTTGGACTCAGATGTGTCCGAAATCAGGGTAGCTGGTCCCTCCATGGGCTGCCACGGGGTCACGCCGAGAACTAGCTCATCAGCCACAGGGAGACAGGTTTGTTTTCCCTCCTGACCATGTGCACTTGCTGGGGTTTCTCCATGGGGTTGTATCCACCACCCTGACCCCTTCCCGGGAAGGCAATAAGTGTGGTTTATGTTAGGTTTATTATAACGATGGTATTTGTTAAGCTCTTACTATCTGCCCAACAGTGTTCTAAGCTCTGGGCTAGATAGGTTAGCAAGTTGTCCCACGTGGGGCTCACAGTCTTGATCCCCATTTTACAGATGAGGGAACTGAGTTCCAGAGAAGTGAAGGGACTTGCCCAAAGTCACACAGCTGACAAGGGGCGGATCTGGGATTATTATGTGCCAAACAGCACACTAAGCCCTGGGGAAGATACGATACAATCAGCTACAGTGCCTGTCTCATATGGAGCTCACAGTCTAATAATAATAATAATAGTAATAATAATGATGAATGTATTTGATAAATGTGGCTTCCTTTGTGCCAAGACCGTTTTTAAGCGCTGGGGTGATACAAGGTAATCAGGTTGTCCCACATGGGGCTCACAGTCTTAATCCCCATTTTACAGATGAGGTAACTGAGGCACAGAGAAGTTAAGCAGCTTGCCCAAGGCCACACAGCAGAAAAGCAGGAATTAGAACTCATGTCCTCTGATTCCCAAGCCTGGACTCCTTCCACTAAACCATGCTGCTTCTCTAAGCGGAAACAGGTGTTCAATATCCATTTTACAGATGAGGAAACTGAGGCAGAGACATGAAGTGACTTTCCCAAGGTCAAACTGCAGCAAGTGGCAAAGCTGGGATTAGAACCCAGTTCTATGGACTCCCACCAGACTAGGTACACGGGGCTCCCTCCTCTGCCACTCCAAGAAGAGATATAATATTTTAAAGGCACCCACAGCCACCCCAGCCTCCCGGAGAAGTGTATAAGCCTGAAACACCAGCACCATGCATCCCCAGTGTTTGGAAGCCTCTAGATGATGATGATGATGATGGTATTTGTTAAGCACTTACTGTGTGCCAAGCATTCATTCATTCATTCATTCAATAGCATTTATTGAGCACTTACTATGTGCAGAGCACTGTACTAAGCGCTTGGAATGTCCAATTTGGCAACGGAGATAATCCCTGCCCAATGACGGGCTCACAGTCTAAACGGGGAGCCCGTCATTGGGCAGGGATTGTCTCTATCTGTTGCTAAGCACTGGGGTAGATACAAGGTAATCGGGTTGTCCCACGTGAGGCTCACAGTCTTAATCCCCATTTTACAGACGAGGAATTGAGGCACAGAGAAGTGAAGTGACTTGCCCAAAGTCACACAGCTGACAAGTGACGGAGGAGCCAGGATAAGAAGCCACGACCTCTGACTCCCCAGCCCTGGCTCTTTCCACTGAGCGACGCTGCTTCTCGAAACACTGGCTGCTCCAGGCAAGGCCAGAGATTGGTCCAACAACCGCACAACCAGAGGGTGGAGAAAAGGCCCTAGCCTAGACTTGGTCTTGGTATGACTGTATAACAGATGGCTGCCTCATGGGTTATATTTTAACCCATTTTAACCTTAGCGCAGTGCTTTGCACACAGTAAGTGCTTAATAAATGTGATTGAATGAATGAATTGAATGTTCAGGGACAGCCTGTAACAAATTATTTGTAAGTCTTTGGGAAAATATAAATTCAATTGAATGAATGAATGAATGAATCTAGCTGACAGTCTGCCTCTTCCACGTTTTCCCTGGACTTTTCCTAGCATTAGCGTCTTCTCCAGAGATTTAGTCCTCCTGATTATGTGTTCAAAATACATTAATCTAGTCGAGTCATTTGGCCTTCCAAGGACCACTAAGAAAATTTATATGGTAAATCCCACCTGCTCTGCCCTCTCCCCATATATTGCCCTCTGCTTTTCCTAGTGGCTTTCCTGTCCTGCTGTTCCCCCAACTCAGTCTCCTCCTCTTCCATTTCTCCACCCCACAGTCCAGTCTTTCAATATGGAACTTTGTTGATAGCAACAGCTACTACTTCCAGTATCCTCTCAAGGACACACCTGGAGAGTTTCCAGTCCTCTACCAGTCTCGGCTATGGGAGGGAGAGTCAAGCAGAGGCCCGTCCATTCCATTCCTGGCTTGGGCAGTGGCTAGCGAGCGGAAGGCAATCTGTTACGAGTCAAAACTCATCCGTGCCGGGCAGCAGCGGCACAGGAGAGAGTCGAGGGCGGAGACTTCGAGTTTACTGCCCGGAAGGAGGCAATGGTAAACTACTTCCGTATTTTTATCAAGAAAACTCTATTGATCCACTACCAGAACGATTACAGATGGAGAGCGGGACGCTCTGGGAGAGATGTGTTCATGGTATCACTAGGGGATGGAAATGACTCGACGGCATAAGACGAGACAAGACTACTTCCAGAGAGGCTAGTTCCACTGCATTTCTCCATCCCTCCCTGCCCCAGGTCCAACCACAGTCCCTACCATCTTGCCTCAGCCCAGTCCCAGACTCCATCTGACTCCTTGTGGGACAGGAACTGTGTCCAATCAGATTAATGGTGCTTGACCCACAGTAATAATAATGATGATAATAATAATAATGATAATAATGTTGGTATTTGTTAAGCGCTTACTATGTGCAGAGCACTGTTCTAAGTGCTGGGGGAGATACAGGGTAATCAGGTTGTCCCACGTAAGGCTCACAGCTAATCCCCATTTTACAGATGAGGTAACGGAGGCCCAGAGAAGTGAAGTGACCTGCCCACAGTCACACAGCTGACAAGTGGCAGAGCCGGGAGTCGAACCCATGACCTCTGACTCCGAAGCCCAGGCTCTTTCCACCGAGCTACGCTGCTTCCCCACTGTGCTTCCCCACAGTAAGCACTTCAAATTATCATTATGTTACTGTTCTATTATATTATTATTATATTACAGCTGTGTGACTGTAGGCAAGTCACTTAACTTCTCTGTGCCTCAGTTACCTCATCTGTAAAATGGGGATTAACTGTGAGCCTCACGTGGGACAACCTGATGACCCTGTATCTACCCCAGTGCTTAGAACAGTGCTCTGCACATAGTAAGCGCTTAACAAATGCCAACATTATCATTATTATTAATAATAATAATAATCAGCTAGACACAGTCTACTCTGGCTCAGTTTCAGACCCCATCTCCCAACTGAACCCCATGCCCCTGCTCAGTTTCCCAGCCCCAACCCAGCCCCAACCCAGCCCCAACCTCAGCCCCGGCTCCGACCCATCCCAAGCCCACCCCAGGCCTTTTCCTTGCCCCCATCCCAGCCCCAGCCCAGCCCCTGCCCCAGCCTCCACCTCCCAGCTTCAGCCCCATCCCGAGAGGGAGAAGGAAGAAGTGGGCCGTGATAGCATGGGCAGCCGTGCCCAAGGTGACAGCAGTACCCCCAAACCTCCCTGATCTGATCCTGAATTCATTCCCAGTCCACTGGCGATGGGGAGTTGGGGGGGCTTCAGTGGACTTGCAGGTTTTGCCGCTCTGGTCATGAATGTGGTGAGTGGAGCTCCGTGGGGACAACAGCGAGAAGGATCTGGAGGGGGTGGAAGTCAGGAAGCCTCGGCAGGGGAGGTGGTTATGGAGCTTGGTGGGGGCAGCGGTGGAGGCGGGGGGGTTGGCCCGGGTGTCCCAGTAAGTTGCGACAGCGGAGCCCCAAAGGGGGGGTGAACGTTGCCGAGCGGCGATTGGACGTGAGGCCGGGGGTGGCACCGATGCTGCCGATGGCCTGAAGCAGCGAGTGCCCGGCATATCTCTGATCAGGCGTATCGTGGGATGTTGGGAAGTTGGGCCGAGCCTGATCGAGTCTATTGATTCAGTCCATCGTCTCTGGCTGCTATTGCTATCGGGGAGCTTCAAGTTGTGACCTTTCCCCCTGCGGGCTTACGGGGAGGAGCGTAACCCAGACCCTGTGATCGGTGCCCCCCGTCCACCCCTAAAGGAGCCATGTGGACATGGGGCTGGAGGTGGGGTCGCTGACAGGGATGCCAGCCCCTCCACGACCCAGCCCCGGCCAACCCATCAGCCTCCATTTGGCATCTCTCACCGGGGTTCCTGGGACCAGTCCCCCTCAGCGGCTGGAGGCTTGGGTCTCCTGTCAGGGCATGCCCAAGCAGGGCCTCAGCGAGGACCCGGAGAGCCCTCTCTCTCCACTCTCCTTGCTTTGCTCCCCACCTCTACCTCCCAACAAACCTATCTTGTAAGCCACCTGAGTTAAATTCACTGCTGCTTAAGGGAGAGGCCAGGGTGAACTCAAGGAGAATCCCCTCTCCTGGCTGGTCCCTTGAGGTGAGTCAAATTAAACTTGAATCCTGCCACCCAAACCCAACCTCTTTTCCCTCTCTGCTTCATCCTGAGCTTCTGAGCAGTGGGGGCTGCCAAATATTCCCCTGAGCGGTGGGGATCTCAGCACAGTCTCCTGAACAGTGGGGACCTCCACATAGTCTCCTGAGCGGTGGAGACCTCCACATAGTCTCCTGAGCAGTGGAGCCACCACATATTCTTCTGAGCAGTAGGGGCCTTTGCATAGTCTTCTGAGCAATGGGGGCTTCCACATATTCTCCTGAGCAGTGGGGGCCTCCACATATCCTCCTGAGCAATGGGGACCGCCACATATTCTCCTGGGCAGTGGGGGCCGCCACATATACGGAGTAAACCGAGGGGAAACTTGAGCCTCTCAGCCCATCTGGCCCCCACATGCCGTTTACATTTACCGCGACACGGAAGGGACGGCACAATCCACACGCGTTTCACCCGCAGAGCGGATCAGGCCGCTCGCGGCAAGGGGAGAACCAAAGCCGTAGAAACCCAGCGAGCCGTCCGGCCCCCCGGACATCTACTCGAGAACCTCCGTGCTGAGGGTGCGATCGGGGAAAGGGCCGGGCTTTCGGAGAAGCGAGACAGAGGGGCTTGGATGCGGCTTGAGATTTTAAAGGGGATTAATGGGTCAGAATGACCCACTCTGGGATCATTTCGGCCCTGCCTGGAAGCTCTCTGGTCTAGTCAGGGGGATGAGTAGGGTTGCCTGGGGCCATTCTGCAGGATAGCGGGAGTCCAGAGGGCCCCAGGTACCACCGTCCCCCAACCCCCATACTCCTACCCCATCTGAAGCCCCTTTCCTCTGCCCCAGCCTGTTATACCCAAGGAGTGAAAGAGGAAGAGCTGGTGGCAGAAGGAGCTGCAGAGACAGTGGGGCAGGAGAATAATAATAATAGTAATACTGGTATTTGTTAAGTGTTATGTGCCCAACAAAGCACTAAGTATTAAGCACTGGGGTAGATACAAGATAATCAGGTCCTTCATGGGGCTCGCAGTCTAAGTAGGAGGAAGAACAGGTTTTGAATCTCCATTTTACAGTTGAGGAAACTGAGGTTCAGAGAACTGAAATGACTTGGCCAAGGTCACACAGCAGGTAAGTGGCAGAGCCGGAATTAGAACTCAGGTCTGGTGACTCCCAGACCCGTGCTCTTTCTACTAGGCCATGCTGCTTCTCAACGGAATCAAAAGATATCTCTAGAGTTCCCATGACCACCTCCTGCGCTCCGCAAACTCCTCCCCAACCCTGCCCACATCCCTACTAATTCAATGCTCTCCCTCCCCCCTCAACATCTCCAACTTGAAAGTAATAATAACATTAATACTGGCATTTGTTAAGCACTTATTACTTGTTAAGCACTGAGGTAGATACAAGATGATCAGGTCAGACACAGTCTCTGTCCCACATGGGGCTCACAATATTAATAGGAGGAAGAATAGGAATTGAATCCCCATTTTATTGATGAGGAAACTGAGGCTCAAAGAACTTAACGTCACACAGCAGGCAAGGGGCAGAACCCGGGTCTCCTGATGCCTAAACCTGTGCTTTTTCGACTAAGTCAAGCCGTTTAATGTGGGCTGTTCTCTACCCCTCCGTCCCCATCCTCCAATGTACTCTCAACTCCACCTCCCAGGGGCAACGGGTCACACGTACCTCACCCTTGGTACACAAGACCCCAGCCCCAGCCCCTGTGAAGATGTGTGCAAGCCTCCCATCCTCGAGACAAAGAACCAGAGTGTTTACAGAGCAGCAGGAATACTTGGAGAGAAAATATCCCCATTCCAAAATACACATCTGGGACCACATGCCGAATAGCCCAAAACAACCCAGGGCCATTCTCTGACTCAGAGAAAGTCAGAAAAATAGAGGAAAATTAACAGTGCCGGATTGTATTTTTATTTAATATCTTTTATCCACAGATCCCCAGTCATCTGAAGTCTTCTCTGAACACATCTAAATGATTTAAATGACACGGAAACAAAGCTGTACTTCTTTTGGTGCTACCGACTGCAGGAGGATAGAGAATAAATGAGGCAATCTAAATTTCACATTTTGAAGGGTTTTTTGTTTTTCCCAGGAAAAAAAGAACCCCAAAATACCGATTTAAGATCTAGGATGACAGCTGAGTTTTTGGGAAATAAAATGTCAAAGGCCCAGCCACTGGAAACCTGAGAAGGTTTGAAAAGAGGAAATTCAGAGAACAGTCACAATATGTAACACATATCAATTGGATTAATAACTTTATTGCATGAGCGGTGGAATTAATTCCTCCCACCCTCCGTGGGCTGCCCGGGAGGGGGGGATGGAGAAGGTGGCCTGGCAGCCATTTTTGTTTATAAAAGACTTGCATGCAAAGTTTTTCCATATTAACATGCCCATTGTTTGGCATAGGTGCATGCAGTAACTTTAGCCTTTTGCAGATGTTTCCTGCCGTTAGCATCCAAGATGTGTTAGCCATCTGTCTGGAAAACTCTAAGAACACTCTTTGCACTCAGAGTGAATGGGGGACTCTGTGTGTGCGTGTGTGTGCGTTCACAAACATTTATTTCCCGAGGCAGGGGCAGCGTCAATGGATACTCGAGATCCGGATTGGGCAGTGGAAGAGGATATATCAATATCTGATCCCATCGGACATCAGTCCCTGTCCCTCATAGGGCTCACAGTCTTAATCCCTATCTTACAGATGAGGTAACTGAGGCACAGAGAAGTGAAGCGACTTGCCCAAGGCCCTACAATGGACAAGTGGAGAAGCCTGGATTAGTACCCATGACTTTCTCACGTGGGACAACTTGATTACCCTGTAAATCTACCCCAGGGTTTAGAACAGTGCTCTGCACATAGTAAGCGCTTAACAGATACCAACATCATTATTATTATTATTTCTGACTCCCAGGCCCGTGCTCTTTCCACTACACCATGCTGCTTCCCAATAATGAGAAGAATAGAAGTATTTATGAAGTGCTAGGAAAGAATACATTGGTGGGAATCAGGCACAGCCCCCACCTCCAGGGGACTCACAATCTAAGAAGAAGAAGAAGAATAGTAACTGTCATATTTGTTAATGTTGGTATTTTTTAAGCGCTTACTATGTGCCAAGCACTGTTCTAAGCGCTGGGGGAGACACAGGGTAATCAGGTCGTCCCACGTGAGGCTCACAGTTAATCCCCATTTTACAGATGAGGTAACTGAGGCACAGAGAAGTTAAGTGACTTGCCCACAGTCACACAGCTGACAAGTGGCAGAGCCGGGAGTCGAACCCATGACCTCTGACTCCGAAGCCCAGGCTCTTTCCACTAAGCCACGCTGCAGCACTTAATATGTGCCAGGCACAAATCGGGTTGGAAGGGACTGGCTACAGACACATAAAAAAAGGTGAAACAATAAAACCCCCAAAACGACAAAAGGGAAGAACAATTAAAGGAAAAAAAAGCAAGCAATAGGATGCTGTGGCTAGAGGTGCAGAGAGGGGAGGGGGGTATTGAAGTCCTCAGGGTCTGATAGGGACCAGGAAAATGGGGAACAGGGGGAAAAGGGTGTGCTCATCACAGCCACTGGATGGGACAGAAGTAGCGGAGCCTAGTGGATAGATCATGAGTCCTGGTAAGCCCTGTGTGGGTAAGGATTATCTCTCTTTATTGCTGAATTGTACTTTCCAAGCGCTTAATATGGTGCTCTGCACACAGTAAGCACTCAATAAATAATAATAATAATAATGTTGGTATTTGTTAGGTGCTTACTATGTGCAGAGCACTGTTCTAAGCACTGGGGTAGACCCAAGGGAATCAGGTTGTCCCACATGGGGCTCACAGTCTTAATCCCCATTTTACAGATGAGGTCACTGAGGCACAGGGAAGTTAAGTGACTTGCCCAAAGTCACATAGCTGACAAGTGGCAGAGCCAGGATTCAAACCCATGATCTCTGACTCCAAAGCCCATGCTCTTTCCACTGAGCCACGCTGTTTCTCTAATGATTGAATGAATGAATGATGACTCAGAAGGACCTGGGTTCTAATCCTAGCTCTGCCACTTGTCTGCTATGTGACCCTAGGCAAGTCTCTTCACTTCTCCGGGCTTCAGGTGGAGAAGCAGCATGGCTCAGTGAAATGGCCCAGGCATGGGAGTCAGAGGTCATGGGTTCTAATCCCAGCTCTGCTGCTTGTCAACTGGCTGACTTTGGACAAGTCACTTAACTTCTCTGTGCCTCAGTTATCTCATTTGTAAAATGGGGATTAAGACTGTGAGCCCCACTTGGGACAACCTGATCACCTTGTATACCCTCAGCACTTAGAACAGTGCTTTGCACATAGTAAGCTCTTAACAAATACCATCATTATTATTATTACCTCATCTCGAAAATGGGGATTGAGACTGTGAGCTCCACGTGGGACAGGGACTGAGTCCAACCTAATTTGCTTGTGTCCACCCCAGTGCTCAGTTCAGTGCCTGGCAGACAGTAAGCACTTCACAAATACCATTAATATTATTGTCATTATTATTATTATTGTCAGGGTGGTCATTTATCCGGTTTTATACGGAAAGTCCAGTGTTCAGCTGGTCTGTTTCTATTCCCCCCGACGCAGCTCTGGGTACCTCTATGAACAGAATTGTTGGTTTAAACTCAGAACACCCAGTCACCCAACACCTCGGCTCCTGCCACCATAGCAAGGGTCCCCTCGTTGGCAGGGAACTGGGGTGGGAGCACAATGACCCTGGAGCAAAGAGGGGCTTCCAGGATCCCATTGGAGGCCAGCTCTCAGTTCTGCTTATTTCCACAAAAAGGGTTCCACATGAGATCATTAGGTCCTGCATCACACCAGCATCTCTCTCACACACACACTCTCTCTCCAGCACTTGTCTGTTTCCACTAGGTCAGCAAATAATAATAATAATTATGGTATTTGTTAAGTGCTTATTATGTGCCAAGCACTGGGGGGGAGATACACGGTAATCAGCTTGTCCCACATGGGACTCACAGTCTTAATCCTCATTCTTCAGAGGAGGTAACTGAGGCCCAGAGAAGTTAAGTGGCTTACCCAAGGTCACACAGCAAGTGGAGGAGGAGGGATTAGAACTCACATCCTCTGACTCCCAAGCCCGTGCTCTATCCATTACACCATGCTTCTACCCCAGTATAAGTGGTGCCTAATTCTGGCTCTGCCCTTTGTCTTCTGTGTGATCTTGAGCAAGTCGTTAATTTCTCTGTGCTTGTTTCCTCATCTGTAAAATGGGGACCTGTTTTCTCTGCCACTTTAGACTGTGAACTCCATTTGGGACAGAGAACGTGTCTGACCTGATTAATTTTGAAACCGACCCAGCACTTAGTACAGTGTTGGGCACATAGTAAGCGCTTAACAAATAGCACAGTTATTAATACCCTGGCATTCCTATGCTTACTAAGGCATCCATCTCCCGGATGTCAGAATAAGACCTAACACCCTAAGGTCACTTTTCAGTCCAGGGCTACTGTCGCCTCTCCCTGACCTCTCCTTCACCTCAGCCCTGACATCCTAAGAGTGGAGTCTTGTGGCTTCCGCCATGCTCACGCCACGATGCCAGTGAGCCACGTCACCTGGAAGCCAATGGGAGAGATCACCACCTGCAAATGGTCAACTCTACGGTATTTCCAGTGACAACGTATGGATCCGTAAGCTGGACGGTGAAAATACAGGATAGAAAGAACATCGATTCTTTTGAAATGTGGTGATGGAGAAGGTTTTTGCGAATACCATGGAATGCCTGAAAGACAAACAAATGGATTGTGGAGCAAATTAAACCAAAGTGGTCTTTGGAAGGTCAAATGACTTGACTTAGATTAACATATTTTGGACACATAATCAGAAGGACTAATTATCTGGAGAAGATACTAAATGCTAGGAAAAGTCCAGGGAAAACTTGGAAGAGGCACACCAGCAGCCAGGTGGATAGAGACCATAACAATGGTAATGGAAGAACCGTTAGAAAGATTATGGCAGAGAATAGGACATTCTGGAGAGAGTATATCCAGGGAGTCTCTATGAATTGTAAATGACTCCATGACACATAATAATAATAATAATAATAATAACAGAAACCCGGGGGACCTGGGCTAGCTCCTTTGAGTGACACTTGTCCTAGACCACAGACACCCCAAGTATGGAGGCCACATGTCCCAGAGTCAATGGGTGAGTTTGCCAACAGAAACCCCGAGGGACCTGGGCTTACCCCTTCTGGTAACACTTGTTCTAGACCGAGGGCACCCCACTATGGCCTGCCAGACAGGTAAGTGCAGTCTGTCTCCTGTCTTAATCCAGCCCTCCAAACAGTAAGCTTGACCTCACGATCCCCAGGAAATCAGCTCCTGGTGCTGTTGTTTCCAAGGACTTCTTCTGGAAGGGGATGAGTGAGGGGAGGGGCATAATCAACCAATTGATCGATCATACTTATTGAGTACTGTGTTCAGAGCACTGCACTGAGCACTTGGGAGAGTACAACATAACAATATAACAGACACATTTCCTGCCCACAACGACTTGCAGTCTAGAGGGGGAGACAGACATTAAAGCAGCATGGCTCAGTGAAAAGAGCCCGGGCTTGGGAGTCCGAGGTCATGGGTTTGAATCCCGGCTCTGCCACTTGTCAGCTGTGTGACTGTAGGCTTAACTTCTCTGTGCCTCAGGTATCCCATCTGTAAAATGGGGATTAAGACCGTGAGCCGCACGTGGGACAACCTAATTACCCTGTATCTCCCCCAGCGCTTAGAACAGTGCTCTGCACATAGTAAGCACTTAACAAATACCAACATTATTATTATTACAAGCAATTAAATTACGGATATGTACATAAGACCTGTGGGACTGTGGGTGGGAGGGTGGTGAATAAAGGAAGCCAATGCAGAAGAGAGTGGGAAAAGAGGAAATGAAGGCTTAGTCAGAGAAGACCTCTTGGAGGAGATATGCCTTTAATAAGGCTTTGAAAGTGGGGAGATTAATTGTCTGCCGATATGAAAAGGGAGGACCTCCCAGGCCATAGGCAGAATGTGGGTGAGGGGTTGGAGGTGAGATAGAAAAACATCAAAGTACAGTGATTAGATTGGCAGTTGAGGAGTGAAGTGTACAGGCTGGGTTTAGTAGGAAGGCAATGAGGTGAGGTAAGAGGGGGCAATGTGATTGAGTGCTTTAAAGCCAATGGTAAAGAGTTTCTGTTTGATGCGAAGGTGGATAGGCAACCACTGGAGGCTCTTGAGGAGTGGGGAAACAAGGACGGGACCTTTTGTGGAAAAATGATCCCGGTAGCAGAGTGTAGTACGTATTGGAGTGGGGAGAGACAGAAGGGAGGGAGGTCCGTAAGAAGGCTAATACAGTAATCAAGGTGGGATAAGATAAGTAGCGTAGCTCAGTGGAAAGAGCCTGGACTTGGGAGTCAGAGGTCATAGGTTCGAATCCCAGCTCTGCCACTTGTCAGCTGTGTGACTGTGGGCAAGTCACTTAATAATGTTGGTATTTGTTAAGCGCTTACTTGGTGCAGAGCACTGTTCTAAGAGCTGGGGTAGATACAGGGTATCAGGTTGTCCCACGTGAGGCTCACAGTCTTCATCCCCATTTTACAGATGAGGGAACTGAGGCCCAGGGAAGTGAAATGACTTGCCCACAGTCACACAGCTGATAAGCGTTGGATCTGGGGTTCAAACCCATGACCTGTGACTCCCAAGCTTGTGCTTCTCTGTACCTCAGTTCCCTCATCTGCAAAATGGGGATTAAGGCTGTGAGCCTCACAGGGGACAACCTGATTACCCTGTATCTACCCCAGCGCTCAGAACAGTGCTCTGCACATAGTAAGCACTTATCAGATACCAACATTATTATTATTATTATTATAAATGTTTGGATTAGCATGATAGCAGCTTGGATGGAGAGGAAAGAGTGGATTTTAGTGATGTTGTGGAGGTTGAACTAACAGAATTTAGTAATAGTATGAATATGTGCATTGGATGAGAGAGAGGAGTTAAGGTTAAGATACAATTTGAAAGACAGTATTGACTTTACTGACAGTAGTTCTGTTCTTTAATTCTCTCTCTTTTAATCTCCCTTTGTAGAGGACATGGGGCTCTCTGCCCAGCTTTTCATACTTTTTTAAAACAGTCACCCCTTCCCTTCTTCCCTCCTTAAAAGCCATCTTCAACTGTTTGCTCTTCAGTGGCTTTTCTCCCTCTGCTTTCAAACATGATTACGTCTCCTTTATCCTTAAAAAAAAATCCCTTGACCCCACAGCTCCTTCCAGTTATTGCCCCATCTCCCTCCTACCATTTCTCTCCAAACTTCTTGAGAGAGTTGTTTATACCCACTATCTCCACTTCCTTCCCTCCAATTTTCTCCTAGATCCTCTCCAATCTGGCTTCCATCCTCTTCACTCCAAGGAAGTTTCTCTCTCTAAAGGAACCAGTGACCTTCTTCTCACCAAATTTGACTGCCTCTACTCTATCTTAATTCTCCTAGACTGCTCAGCCACCTTCAATACTGTAGATCACCCTTTTCTCCTTGAAACTTTATCAAACCTTGGATTCACTGCCACTGTCTTCTCTTGGCTCTCATTCTATCTCTCTGACCGCTCCTTCTCAGTCTCTCTTGCTGGCTCCTCCTCTGGCTCCCACCCTTTAACAGTGGGAGTCCTTCAAGGCTCAGTTTTGATCCTCTTCTAATTCTCCCTCTACACCCTCTCCCTTGGAGAACTCCAATGGCTCCTATGGCTTCAATTACTGTATTTATTTAGATGATTCCCCTCTACCTCTCCAGCCCTGACTTCTCTCCTTCCCTGCCGTCTTGCACCTACCTGGATGTCTTCCTTACATCTCAAATTAAACATGTCCAAAACCGAACTCCTTATCTTTCCATCCATACTCTGTCCTCCTACCGCCTTTCTCGTCACCATAGACAACACCACTAACTTCCCTATATCACCAGCCCATAGCTTGGTGATGTCCTCGACTCATCTCTTTCAATCCACTCACATATTCAATCTGTACCCAAATCCTGTCATTTCTACCTTCACAACATTGCTAAAATCCACCCTTTCCTCTCCATCCAAACTGCTACCTTGCTGATCCAAGCACTTATCCTATCCTGCCTTGACTCCTGCATCTGCCTCCTTGCTGACCTTCGGGCCTCCTGTCTGCCCCCATTCCAGTCATTCTGCTGCTCAGATCATTTATCAACAAAAACGTTCAGTCCATGTCTCCCCTTTCCTTAAGAACCTCCAGTGACTGCCCATCAACCTCCCCATCAAACAGAAACTCCTTACCATTGGCTTTAAAGCTCTCAGTCGGCTCACCCCATCCTATTTCGCTTCACTGATCTACTACAGCCCAACCTGCACGCTCAACTCCTCTAGAGCCAGCTTTCTCACTGTGCCGCCACCTCATCTACCTCTCCACTGACCCCTTTCCCACATCCTCCCCCTAGCCTGGAAGGTCCTCCCGCTCCATATATGCCAGACCACCACTCTCTCTGCCTTCATAGTATTACTAAGATCACATCTACTGTGACCTACTGAGAGCTCACCTCCTCCAAGAGGCCTTCCCAGACTGAGCGTCCTCTTTTCCCTCTGCTCCCTCTCTGCCCCCCCCTCCGCCTTCTGCTCCCTCCCCCTTCCCCCCTTCACCTCCCCTCAGGTAAGTCCCCTTTCCCTCTGCTCCTCCCCCTCTCCCTTCCCCTCCTCTCAGCACTGTGCTCATTTGTATATATTTTTATTAGCCTATTTATTTTGTTAATGAGGTGTACATCACCTTCATTCTATTTATCGTGATTATGTTGTCTTGTTTTTGTCCCTCTGTCTCCTCCGATTAGACTGTGAGCCCGTCATGGGGCAGGGATTGTCTCTATCTGTTGCTGAATTGTACATTCCAAGCGCTTAGTACAGTGCTCTGCACATAGTAAGTGCTCAATAAATACTATTGAATGAATGAATCTCCTCCAAGAGGCCATCCCCCATTAAATCCTCTTTTCCTCAGCTCGCTTTCCCTTCTGTGTCATCTGTGCACTTGGATCCATGACCTAAGGACATTTGATATTCACACAACCTCCAACCCCACAGCACTTATGTACATATCTTTAAATTATATATGGTACATTATACACTACTTATTTATTCATATAAATGTCTGCCTCCCACTTTTTACTGTAAGCTCATTCATTATGGGCAGGGAATATGTCTCCTAATTCTGTTGCATTTTACTCTCCCAAGCATTTAGTACAGTGCTCTGGACATAGTAAGCGCTCAGTACATACTATTGAATGAATGAAAAATACCCTCGATTGGTTGAACCAGCTATATCTGGGGAAATGAGGACTAGTGATAATAATTTGAGGCATTTGTTAAGTGCTCACAAAGAGTCAAACACGGAAGTCGATACAAGATAGTCTGGTCAGACAGTTCCTGTCCCATTTGAGACCTTCCTTACAAATGGGAGGGAGAACAGATATTGATTCCCTATTTTACAGATGTGGAGACTGAAGCACAAAGAAGATAGGTGACTTGCCCAGGTCACACGGGGGGGTAGTGGCAGAACTGAGATTAGAACCCAGGTCTTCCGACTCCCATTCCCATGTTCTCCCCCCTAGACCACACTACTTCTCTAGGGGAAAGTCCTCGAGTTTGGAATCCAGAGATTTGGAGTCTAGTTCCAAGTCTGCAACTGGGTGACGTCAGCCAAGCAGCTTTACCCCTGTAGACCTCAGTTTCCTTCTGCAAAATGGAGACCATACCTGCTCACAGGGCTGTTGTGAAGATGGAAGGACAAAACTGGCATGAAAATGTTTTGGAAAAATGAAGGCCCTGTTCTAATTCATTTTTTGGTGGGGTTGGAGGGCCGGGGGCGGATTTGTTAAGTGCTTACTATATTCCAGACACTTTGCTAAGTGCTGGAGTAGATACAAGCTAATCAGGTTGGACACAGTTCATGTCCCACGTGGGGATCTGAGTCTTAATCCCCATTTTATGGATGAGGTATCTGAGGCACAGAGAAGTGAAGTGATTTGACCAAGGTCCCACAGAGGATAAGTTGTGGAGCCAGGATTAGAACCCAGATCCTTCTGACTCTCGGGCCTGTGCTCTATCCACTAGAGCACACTGCTTCTCAGGGTCCAGGCTCTTCCTGAGGGGTAAACTGAGGTAGTCCCAGTGATCACTGCTCCCCTCTGAGCTCAGCAGTGGCAAACCTCAGGCCGTGGGGACACACTGCGCTGGGTACTCCCTAACCAAGCCTTTTCTGACGGGAGCCCAGCATCATCCTGGAGGAGGGGCAAGATGCCCTTTGGAGTGGCATCTGGGCCACTTAGAGGGTTGTCTTGGGGCATGGCTGCACCCCAGCTGTGGGGGCGAGGGTGGCGGAGGGGCAGAGTGGGCGGGAAGATTCTTTACTTGTTGCCGAATTGTACTTTCCAAGCACTTAGTACAGTGCTCTGCACACAGAAAGCGCTCAACCAACATGACTGGGCGAATGAATGAATTCTGCCACCAGCACGGGGACTCGCCCTCATCATGTCTTTCAAAAGGGAGGTAATGACAGGAGGATTTGTCACTACTATTACGGTGACCTTGTGGCTGGTGAGCCCATCGCGGCAATTACTGTGTCATAATTACCTGACTTCTGGCTAACTCACCAGTAACCCAGGGGTTGGGTTTCCTTTTCTCACTCTGCCTAGGAACACACCTCACACACACAGACACACTCTGCCCCCACCCCCCTCCCCGAGAGGATTAAGCCCGCGTGCAGTCTGGCCCAGGAGATTCTTAGGCAATCTGGAAATTAAGGCAGTAGTTGTGTCCTGAAACCAATCGGTCAAACCCTGTTATAGATGACTTCCCTCTCACCTTCTGAGTCATAACAGTAAGAGTATTTATGAAGCATTTACTGCGTGCCAAGCGCTACGCTAAGCTCTGGGAAATAACTCATGCCTGGGAAAAAGACACGCTTCCTGGCTATCAGGGAGCTCACAGTCTAAAAATAGGGTGGGAAAGAGGGGACTGGTGACAGATGCTTAAGGAGAGGTGAAGCGCTATAATGCTAAGATGACATAAAGAAAAGAACAAATATGTAAAATAAAATCCAAGATCATGGGTCATCATTCATTCATTCAATAGTATTTATTGAGCGCTTACTATATGCAGAGCACTGTACTAAGCGCTTGTACAATTCGGCAACAGATAGAGACAATCCCTGCCCAATAACAAGCTCACAGTCTAAATGGGGGAGACAGACGGCAAAGCAAAACAGAACAAAACAAAACAAGCAGTCCAGTGCAGACATCATCAAGATAAGTAGAATCATAGAGATAAACACATCATTAACAAAATAAATAAGGTAATAAATAATATATACAAGTATGCACAGTGCTGAGGGGAGGGGAAGGGGGAAGAACAGAGGGTGGGAGAAGGGGGAATGGGGAGGGGAGGAGGAGCAAAGGGAAAGGGGGGGGCTCAGTCTGGGAAGGCCTCTTGGAGGAGGTGAGCTCTCAGTAGGGCTTCAAAGAGGGGAAGAGAGTTAGTTTGGCGGAGGTGAGGAGGGAGGGCGTTCCAGGACCGCTGGAGGACGTGGCCCAGGGGTCGACGGCGGGATAGGCGAGAATGGGGGACGGTGAGGAGTGGGCGGCAGAGGAGCGGAGCGTGCGGGGTGGACGGTAGAAAGACAGAAGGGAGGTGAGGTAGGAGGGGGCAAGGGGATGGACAGCTTCGAAGCCGAGAGTGAGGAATTTGTGTTTTGTGCGAAGGTTGATAGGCAACCACTGGAGGTTTTTGAGGAGGGGAGTGACAGGCCCAGAGCATTTCTGTAGGAAGATGATCCGGGCAGTGGAATGAAGAATAGACTGGAGTGGGGAGAGACAGGAAGGAGGAAGGGAGATCAGAGAGGAAGCTAACACCCAGGGAAGCTAACACCCAGGCCAGTGACATTCACAGTTCAAATCCATATTACAAAAACCCTCCCCCTCCTAATAATAATAATGATGGTACCTAAGTGCTTGCTATGTTCAAACACTGTTCCAAGTGATGGGGCAGATACAGGCTAATAAGATTGGTTACAGTCCCTGTCCACATGGGGCTCACATTTTACAGACGAGGTAACTGAGGCACAGAGAAATGAAGTCACTTGCCCAAGGTCACAAAGCAGAGAAATGACAGAGCCGGGGTTAGAACCCAGGTCCTTCTGACTCCCAGGCCCATGCTCTATCCAGTAGGCCATCCGATGTGAACTCCTCACAAAGGGATGCGGATATGTGGCAACTGTCTCGTGGCTAGAGGAGCAGAATTCCGAGCTCCTTGAGACTCTGAGTACATGGTCACTACCGCAGCCACAGGGACCCATATGGCTGCAGCTGCCATACTCTTTCCGAGAGTTTATAATAATAATAATAATGTTGGTATTTGTTAAGCGCTTACTATGTGCAGAGCACTGTTCTAAGCACTGGGGTAGATACAGGGTGATCAGGTTGTCCCACGTGGGGCTCACAGTTTTAGCCCCCATTTTACAGATGAGGTAACTGAGACACAGAGAAGTTAAGTGACTTGCCCAAAGTCACACAGCTGACAAGTGGCAGAGTCAGGATTCGAACCCATGACCTCTGACTCCCCAGCCTGTGCTCTTTCCACTGAGCCACGCTGCTTCTTAGCAATTATACTAATAATAGTATTTGTTCAGCACTTAC
Organism: Ornithorhynchus anatinus; assembly: GCF_004115215.2. Lineage (NCBI taxonomy): Eukaryota > Metazoa > Chordata > Mammalia > Monotremata > Ornithorhynchidae > Ornithorhynchus > Ornithorhynchus anatinus. Next base: position 101,405,884 of record NC_041728.1, on the reverse strand, counting down.
TACGTGCCAGACACTGTATTAAGCACTGGGATACAAGCAAATCGGGTTGGACCCATTCCCTGACCCACACAGGGCTCACAACCTCGATCCCCATTTTACAGATGAGGTAACTGAGGCAAAGACAAATGAAAAGACTTGCCTAAGGTCTTTTGGATAAATGGCAGAGCTGGGATTAGAACTCATGATTTCTGACTCCCAGGCTCGGGCTCTATCCACTAGGCCAGGCTGCTCCCCACGTTTATGGAGGCAGCCCCAGGCTGAGCCTGCTTTTCTCTGTCCGGCTGAGATGGTGCGGGACAGGTCGGGATGGAGGGTCCTCGGTGACGGGGGGAGACCTGGTGTGGGATCCCGGGGAGGTGGTGGAGGAGGACACTGAGGGCCCCGGGGGGTCATGATTGGAAGGTGGCTGGTTCTCCGTAGATTTGCATGGCGGTGGTGGAGAGAGAGGAGGAAAGGCTGAGGGGTAGCAGAGGGGCTGCTGAAATCAGCAGCTCAAACCCTCACAGCCCAATGTGCACAGGATATTTTGGGAGCAGGAGCTCTGAGAGTGCTGGTGGAGAGGCAGCAGTTACCAGTTATTTCATTCGGCCGCCTGGGAGAGAGGCAACTTTATTATTATTATTATTGGTATTTGTTAAGTGTTTACTATGTGCCAGGCACTGTACTTAACCCTGGGGTAGATACAAACAAATCGGGTTGGACACAGTCCCAGTCCCAAAGGGGCTCACAGTCTCTATCCCCATTTTATAGATGAGGTAAATGAAGCCCAGGGAAGAGAACTGACTGGCCCAAGGTCACACAGCAGACAAGTCGGGGAGCCAGGATTAGAACTCATGACTTTCTGACTCCCAGGCCCATGCTCTATGCCCTATGCCATGCTTCATTACTTCTTTCCCATATCAAGAGAAGATTTTGGAGGAAGACCAATGACTTGGGACAGACCGCAAACTGCTGACTGGAAGGAATTGCCGATATAGCTAGGAAGCTCAGAGTCTTGGGAGAGGTCTAGTATTTCTAGAAAGGAACCCCAGGAGAAACCCGGAGACAGGATATACAGCAAAACTATGAAATTTAAGTTCCCACAATTCAGAAATGAATATATTTCCCCCTGTAAAGAATGAAAAAATATTCATCAAGAATTACCCGATTATCATCATAAAAAAAAATGATGGTATTTGTTAAGCATTTACTATGTGCCAAGCACTGTTCTAAGCGCTGGGGTAGATACAAGGTAAACAGGTTGTCCCACATGGGGCTCACAGTGTTAATCCCCATTTTACAGATGAGCTGAGGCACAGAGAAGTTGTGACTTGCCCAAAGTCACACAACTGACAAGTGGCGGAGCCGGGATTAGAACCCATCACCTCTGACTCCCAAGCCCGGGCTCTTCCCACTAAGCCATGCTGCTTCTCATCAGAGATATGTATTGAAGGCTTATTGTGTGCAGAGCATTCATTCATTCAGTCATTCAATCCTATTTTATTGAGTGCTTACTGTGTGCAGAGCACTGTACTAAGCGCTTGGAAAGTACAATTCGGCAACAGATAGAGACAATCCCTACCCAACAACGGGCTCACAGTCTAGAAGAGGGGACAGCAAAACAAAAAAAGTAGACAGGCATCAATAGCATCAAAATAAATAGAATTATAGATATATAATCATGAATAAAATAAGTAGAATGATAAATATGTACATATATACACAAGTGCTCTGGGGCGGGGAGGGGGATAGAGCGGAGGGAGGGAGTAGGGGAGATGGGGAGGGGAGGAGGAGCGGAGGAAAAGGGAGGCTCAGTCTGGGAAGGCCTCCCGGAGGAGGTGAGCTCTCAGCAGGGCTCTGAAGAGGGGAGGTGAGCTAGTTTGGCTGATGTGAGGAGGGAGGGCATTCCAGGACAGAGGGCATTTCGGGCCAGAGCACAGTACTAAGCGCTTGGGAGAGTGTACTACAACAGACTTGATAGACTCATTCCCTGCCCATGAGGAGCTCACAGTCTAGAGGGGCTTCCGTGGTCAAATAGAGCATAATTCTCCAAAAGCCTCGGCAATCGTCTTGAAGGGAAAAACCGCTTCATCAGCTTTTACAGTACTCTCCCAAGTTCCCAGGATAGTGTGCAGATCCAACTAGGTGTTCAATAAATCCTGATGACGACTGTGACGTCGATGACAGTGACTATGACGGAGATGACGATGATGTGCAAATGATTTGTAAGAAGAAATAGAAGGGCACTTTTGGTGAGTACAGAAGGGCTTTGTAATTTCGGGAACTCAGTCACCCAGTTTTTCCAACCCCACCCACACCATAGGGATTGTATCCCAAAGCAAGGCAGGGATGACGAAAGCCATTTGTCAGCACGGAAATTGAAGACGAAGCAAATCTGTCACCCTAAGCAGGTTTCTGACCCTTTTCATTTCCCAGATAATGTCAAAAAATGCAGCGTCACCCCATGGAGGGAGTTCTGGTGGACACACGGGCTCATAATTTCAACTGCTAATGGAAATTTCCAACTTGGGGAGCAGGACATGGCTTCTCTCAGCTTCTTCCCGGTCCTTTTCCTAGGTTCCTTAATTACTAGAAAATAGAACCAGACTGGAAGGAAAGAGAGAAACGCACCCATATGCCTGGGATTTGGTTTGTGAGAAGGGAACCAAAGCAAAACTCTGAGAAAATACTTCAGTCACCTCTGTTTCTCGTCGTGGGTGGGGAATTGTCTGCTTATTGTTATATCGTACTCCCCCAAGCACTTAGTACAGTGCTCTGCACACAGTGAGTGCTCAAAAAATACGAGTGAATGAACAGGTCAGAGGTGAAAGTCAAATATGAAGCAGCAGAGCCTAGTGGATCTGAGCCTAGTGGATCAGAGCACAGACGAGGGAGTCTGAAGGTTATGGGTTCTAATCTCAGCTCCGCCACTTGTCTGTTGGGTCACCTTGGGCAAGTCACTTCACTGTTCTGGGCCTCAGTTACCTCATCTGTAAAATGGGATTCAGACTGTGAGCTCCATGTGGGACAGGGACTGTGTTCCACCCGATTTGCTTGTATATTACCAGGACTTAGTACAGTCCCTGGCCCATAGTAAGTGCTTAACAAAAACTGTTATTATTATAATTACCATCATTATTATTATTAAATGCATTCAAGAGTCACTTGGGCCTGCAGTCATCTTTCCCTGGGAAATCTTAAGGGCTTTATATCCTGAGGTCTTCCTGATCTTTGAAAATGACAGGGAACCACGATGGCAGACTTCCAGGAAAAGGAATCCTTTGGGATCCTCTGAGGAAAGGGCACAAAGAGGCTGTGTATTACTCACTCTCAAGTCCTAGCTTAGCCTGTTAGGGACTCCGGTCTGGATTTTCCCAAGAGGCTCCCTTGCTCCTCACTAATTTAGCATTCAGTCTCCAGAGCCATATGAACCATTCATCAGCCAGACGGCTATGGCAGCTTTATCTTCAAATTCTCTCCAGGCCTGTGCTTTCAGGAAGCACACAGTGTCTGCTTATGGATGTATTGTACTCCCCAAGCGCTTAGTACAGTGCTCTGCACACAGTAAGCGCTCAATAAATGATCGAATGAATGAACAGAAGTAGAAAAGAGATAGAAAAGGACAACCAACATTATCCTTAAACTCTCTCCAGGCCTTCGCTTTCATGAAGCATACAGCAGAAACGGAAAAGGAACAGAGAAGGACAACCAAGATGGTCCTTAGAGAAGTGTGGCCCACTGGAAAAAGTACGGGCCTGGGAGTCAGAAAACCTGGGGTCTATCCTGGCTCTGCCACTTGTCTGCTGTGTGATGTTGTACTTAGCTTCTCTGTGCCTCAGTTTCCAGATCTGTAAAAAATGGGGAATTAAATTCTACTCCCTTTTACCTAGATTGTGAGCCCCATGTGGGATAGAGACTGTGTCCAAAATGATAACCGTGTATCTATCCCAGTGCTTAGAGCAGTGTTTGGCATGTATTAAGTGCTTAATAAATACCATAATTATCATCCTTAAACTCTCTCCAGGCCTCTGCTCTCGGGAAGCACACAGCAGAAGTGGAGAAGGAAGAGGAAAGGACAATCTATTAGCAATCAGTGGTATTCACTGAGGGCTTCTTATGTGCAGAGCACTGTACTAAACTCTTGGGAGAGTACAACAGAATTAGCAGGCATGTTTCCTGCCCATGACGAGTTTATAGACATCCAAGATGATGATGACAATGATAATAATAATAATGATAATTGTTAAGCATTTACTATGGGCCAAGCACTGAAGCCCTAGTGTAGATAGAAACCAGGTCATCAGGTCAGACACTATCCCTGCCTCACACAGGGCTCAAAGTTTAATGAGGAGGGAGTATGGGCATTTAATCCCCATTTTACAGATGAGGAAAATGAGGTCCTGAGAATTAAGTGACTTCCCCAAGGTCACCCAGCAGGCAAATGGTGGAGCCTGGATTAGAACCCAGGGCTGCAGACTCCCACATCCGTGCTCTTCCTACTAGGCCACTAGGTCAGGGGGATGGAACAGCTTCCTTATGAGGAAAGGGTCGGGATGCTGTAGATTGGAAAAACTCAGCTGGGTGGGGACATGATTGAAGGTTACAAAACCATGAAGGGCGTAGTCAGGGTAAACATGTGGCTGTTCCCCACATCACCCTGAGGAGGGGACACAGATTGAGGTCTGAAGGCTGGAGATTGAAAGCAATCAAAAGCAAACACTTCTTCACGCAGTGAAGAGACAGAGAAGGAGCCGTCAGAAAGACAGGAGAGTCCCAGGAGACTACTATCATGTTGGCAAAACCCAGAAGCAGCATGGACTAGTGGGAAGAGCTCGGGCCTGGGGGGTTCTAATCCTGGCTCTGCCACATGTTTGCTGTGTGATCTTGGGCAAGTCACTTCACTTCTCTGGGCCTCAATTACCTGTAAAACCTCAATTACCTGTAAAATGAGGATTAAGACTGTGAGCCCCATGTGAGTCCCCTGTGAGAAACAGCATGGCTTAGTGACAAGAGACCGGGCTTGGGAGTCAGATTCTCCCAAGATTCTCATGTCAGGTTCTAATCCAGGCTCTGCCACTTGTCAGCTGGGTGACGTTGGGCAAGTCACTTAACTTCTCTGTGCCTCAGTTACCGCATCTCTAAAATAGGGATTAAGGCTGTGAGCCCCACCTGGGACAACCTGATAACCTTGAATTTCCCTCCACCGCTTAGAACAGCACTTGCCACATAGTGAGTGCTTAAGATACACTATTATTATTATTATTGTTATGTGGAACAGAGCCTGTGTCCAACCTGATTACCTTGTATCTACCCCAGAGCTTAGAACAGTGCTCGGCACATAGTATGTGCTTAACAAATACCCCAATTGTTATTATTATTATTGTAGTGTCCCAAAGGGGATAGGCCTGACTGACGAGGTCCAAAGAAGCTGAGAAGCTGAAGAGGGTGAAGAAAGGTAGACCCCATTGGACTTGGCTACAAGGAGTTGTGGGTGACTTTAGAGAATGCCATCCCAGTGGAGTGAACAGGCCAAAGACCTGACTATAGTGGGCCAAGAAGAGAATTGGTGGAGAGGATAATAATAATGATGATTATGGTATTTGTTAAGCACTTACTTTGTGTCAGGCACTGTACTAAGCGCTGGGGTGGGTATGCGCAAATTGAGTTGGATACGGTCCCTGTCCCATGTGGGGCTCAGAGTTTCAATCCCCATTTTACAGATGAGGTAACTGAGGCCCAGAAAAGTGAAGTGACTTGCCCACGGTCCCACAGCAGACAAACTGTGGAGCTGGATTTAGAACCCGAGATTGGAACCCACCATTAGAAGCCGGGATGTAAAGGTTGTGAGGTTCGATAACCCTCATGAAGGAGACTAGACTGAAAAGGTGGGTGGGAGATGGGGCAAGGGCTTGGAGGGGCTTTAGTGGCACAAGAGGATGTGTAAAGAATGGCCACCTCCCATCAGCTTGGGCCTGGCTGATTCCTGAACCTACCTGGACTGGCTATTTCACATCTCCGTGCTTGTGTCCACCTGACCTAAGCTGAGGGCGATACCGCCCGCTGTTTGGGGATACATAAAATGACTCCATGTGAGCCCTTTGATAATGTACTGAGTAAGCTTCGAGCGCTCATGATATTATATCATTTTCATAAAAGTTGGGTCAGCATTTCCCAAATGACTCTTTTTTCAACAGGGGTAATGACTTTGAGAAGCATGGTGGCTTAGTGGCAAGAGCCAGGGTTTGGGAGTCAGAGGTCTTGGGTTCTAATCCCGGTTCTGCCACTTATCAGCTGTGTGACTTTGGGCTAGTCACTTCACTTCTCTGGGCCTCAGTTACCTCATCTGTAAAATGGGGATTAAGACCGTGAGCCCCACGTGGGACAACCTGATTATGTTGTATCTACCTCAGCGCTTAGAACAGTGCTTGGCACATAGTAAGTGCTTAACAAATACCATTTTTATTATTATTTGGCAGTAAAATTGAATTTTTGAATGAAACTTGGAAAAAACTAGACTGTAAGCGAGGGAATGTGTCTGTTTATTATTACGTTTTACTCTCCCAAGCACTTTGTACAATGCTCTACACACAGTAAGTGGTCAATAAATACAACTGAATGACTGACATGAGTCACCTTGAAGGAACTGTTTCTGAAAAGGGGTGGGTTCCCCAAACTGAACTGGGACAGGAAAGGTGGAGTGGAGTCTCAAACTTTCTAAATGCAGCCTCCACCTTCTGGCAGACTGCTGGGCCCCTCGGCCTCCACCTTCGACTTAGTCACAGAGGTTGGAGAGACCCAGCTCCAGGAGACTGTAAACATCCTCTAGGCTGTAATAATAATAATAATAATAATGTTGGTATTTGTTAAGCGCTTACTACGTGCAGAGCACTGTTCTAAGTGCTGGGGTAGATACAGGGTAATCAGGTTGTTCCACGTGAGGCTCACAGTTAATCTCCATTTTACAGATGAGGTAACTGAGGCCCAGAGAAGTGAAGTGACTCACCCGCAGTCACACAGCTGACAAGTGGCAGAGCTGGGATTCGAACTCATGACCTCTGACTCCCAAGCCCGGGCTCTTTCCCCTGAGCCATGCTGTAAGCTCATTGTGGGCAGGGAATGTGTCTGTTTATTCTTACCTTCTACTCTTCCAACCGCTCAGTACAATGCTCTGCACAGAGTAAGCACTTCAATAAATGCAATCGAATGAATTGAGTAAATTAATGAATGAATGAGACTCAAGCTCAGGCTTCTTCAATCAATCAGTCACTCAGTCATTGGCATATACTGAGCGCTTACTGTGGGCAGAGCACTGTATGCGAAAGTACAAAAAAAAAGAGCTAGCAGACAAGATCGCTGCCCACAAGAAGCTTACGGTTTATTTCTTCTTCTGATCTCTCTCCCTCCCTCCGGGTTCGCGTCTCCTCCTGCTTTCAGGACGTCTCCACCTGGGTGTCCGCCCGCCACCTAAAACTCAACATGTCCAAGACGGAGCTCCTTATCTTCCCTCCCAAACCCTGTCCTCTCCCTGACTTTCCAGTCACTATGGGCGGTACGACCATCCTTCCCATCTCACAGGCCCTCAACCTTGGTGTCATCCTTGACTCCGCTCTCTCATTCACCCCACACATCCAATCCGTCACCAAAACCTGCCGGTCTCACCTTCACAACATCGCCAAGATCTGCCCTTTCCTCCCCATCTAAACTGCTACCATGTTAGTACAATTTCTCATCCTATCCCGACTGGATTACTGCATCAGCCTCCCCACTTCACTCCATACTTCACTCTGCTGCCTGGATTATCCTTCTACAAAAACGTGCAGGGCACATCAACCCACTCCTCAAAAATCTCCAGTGGTTACCTATCAGCCTCCACATCAAACAAAAACTCCAACTTTGGATTCGAAGCTCTCCATTACCTTGACCCTTTTTACCTCACCTCCCTTCTCTCCTTCTACATTCCAGCCCACACACTCCGCTCCTCTACCGCCGCTAACCTCCTCACTGGGCCTCGCTCTCCCCTGTCCCGCCGTCGACCCCTGGCCCACTTCCTTCCTCTTTTCTGGAATGCCCTTCCTCCTCACATCTGCCAAGCAAATATACTTTCCCCCTTCAAAGCCCTACTGAAGGGTCACCTCCTCCAAGAGGCCTTCCCAGACTAAGCCCCCCTTTTCCTCAGCTCCCCCTCCCTTCTGCGTTACCTCGGCTCGCTCCCTTTGCTCTCCCTCCCTGTTCCCGGCACTTACGTATATATGTATGTATCTATAATTTTATTTATTTACATTGGTGCCTGTTTATTTGTTTTGATGTCTGTCTCGCCGCTTCTAGACTGTAAGCCCAGTGTGGGCAGAGATTGTCTCTCTTTATTGCTGAACTGTACTTTCCAAGTGCTTAGTACAGTGCTCTGCACACAGTAAACATTCAATGAACAGATGGGGAGATAGACATTAAAATAAATTACAGATAGAGAAAATGGGGCCTCACTTTCTCTTTCCCAGGCCTCCATCGGCCAGTCCACCCCATGGCAGCTGGGGCTCAGCTGGGTATGTGTACTTGGTTCAAGCAGCATCGCCTAGTGGCAAGAACTCAGCTTGGGAGTCGGAGGGCATGGGTTCTAATCCCGGCTCTGCCACTTGTCTGCTGTGTGACCTTGGGCAAGTCACTTAACTTCTCTGTGCCTCAGTGACCTTATCTGTAATATAGGGATTAAACCTGTGAGCCCCACATGGGACAACCTAATCACTCTGTATCTACCCCAGTGCTTAGAACAGTGGTTGGCACATAGTAAGTGCTTAATACCATAATAATAATTATTATTATCATGCATGGTGGACCCAGGAGCTGCTGGGACTGCTACTGGGGGCTAATGCAGAGACCCCCCGTGGCAGCAGTGCCCTGGAAGGAAGACTCTGGCCCCTCTGGGCTGGCGAGGGCTTTGGCCCTGGCTGAGCCTCAGTTATTCATTCAATCATATTTATTGAGTTCAGATTGTGTGCAGAGCACTGTACTGAGCACTTAGATAATTGGGTTGGACACAGTCCCTGTCCCACATGAGGTTCACAGTCTTAATCCCCATTTGACAGATGAGGCAACTGAGGCCCAGAGAAGTGAAGTGACAAAGTCACACAGCTGACGTGTTGGGGAGCCAGAATTAGAATCCACATCCTCTGACCCAGACATTTTGGCTCTCCTGAGAAACTGCCTTGGGTCTCCAGAAGAAGTCAACAAAAACTAGAGCCGCCCCTGGGGAACTGGGATGTCCTTTGGCCCTATTCTGCTCTCCAGCCAGGGCACAGTTGGTTCTTTTACTCTTTGAACATCTTGCATTTTCAACTTCTACCCTAAAGGTGAATGAATCCCCAGGCTAGGATGGACCCAGTAAAATGTTTCAGTCTCACCAACATCACTCAGACACTTTCTCAGATCAGTTTAAACCAGTTGGGGAAACATGTAACTAAAACCCAACAGCCATCGTAGATGTGTCTTTAGACCACTGTGGCTTCGATTTTTAAAAAATGAGCATTGCTTGTTTTTGCAGTCGGCTTAACTCTGATTTAAATGGATTTTTCAGACAAATTTTCGGTGTAACGGGATCCAGTGAAATGAGAAGCGATTTCAGAGAGAGAGCCTTCTGACGGAGGGATTCTTTTGGATGGGTACCTTTCTTTTCTTGTCAAAAGCCTATTTATTTGGAAATCAAATTGGACGAGCCAAGAGCTGAGACCTATTTATCCTGGAAAGCCAAATTGGAGAGGATTTGTTCTGTACCAGTTAAATCCCCAAAGTCCAGTAAAAACTGTACAGAACCCCCTTCTCTTTCACCCTACTACTGAATAGAAGCAGTGTGGCTTAGTGGAAAGGGCGTGGATGTGGGTTCTAATCCCAGCTCTGCCACTTACCTGCTGTGTGACCGGGGGCAAATAGCTTAATTTCTCTGTGCTTCATTTTCCTCAACTGTAAAATGGGCATAAAATACCTGCTTTCCCTCTCTAACAGAGCTCAGAGTCTGTGTCCAATCTGCTTAGGTTGTAGCAACCTCAGTGCTTAGTACAGTGCTTGACACATAGTAAGCACTTAACAAATACCACTATTATTATTATTATTATGAGCAAAGAGAGACTCGTGAAATTAAGAAGAATGTAGTTAGAATTCAAAAAGGAAATTAAGTTGAAGTCAAACTTTTCCCCAGCATGATTCCACAGAGTAAGCAAGCTTTCATGGACAAGAGAAGTTCTGATCCAAATTCACATTCCAACATACGAGGATGTGGTCTAAGGACACCTCCCAGGCAAAAATAATAATAATTGCAGTATTTGTTAAGCACTTACTATTAGCCAGGCACTGTACTAAGCACTGAGTAGTCCCTGTCTTATATGGGGCTCACAATCTAAGTGGGAGGGAGAACAGGTAGTTTATCCCTAATTTACAAATGAGGTAACTGAGTCACAGAGTAATTAAATGTCTTGTCCAAGGTCACACAGTAGGCACATGACAAAGCTGGGATTAGAACCCAGTTCCTCTGCCTCCCAGGCTCATGCTCTCTCTACTAGGCTGCACTGCTTCCAAGGAATTTCCAAGAAAGATCACCCCTCCCAACCTTTCCAAATTTTTCTAAGGGACTTATAACAGCAAATTTCACACTAACAAGCAACACAGGACTTCACCTTATTTTCTTCCTTGGCCATACCTGCCTAGAGAGGATTTCCTAAAAAAATAATTTCCCCAAGAGAAATCCAAATCTGCGCTATGCAAAACTCATCCTGATTAAGTCCTCATTTCCCTGACTCCCTCTCCCTTCTGCATCATCTTTGTCCTTGAGTCTTTACCCTTTGGGCATTCAGTATTCCCCCCACCCTCAATCTCACTGCACTTACATACTTATCCCTAAATAATTCATTTATATTAATGTCCATCTCCCCTTCTAGACTGTAAGCTTTTTGTGGGCAGGGAATGTGTCTACCAACTCTGTTGTTGTGTACTCTCCCAGGCGTTTAGTACAGTGCTCTGCACACAGTAAATGTTCAATAAAAACACTTATTGATGGATTGACACAAAGCTAAACGGTAGTGGTGGCAATTCCCCGGCCCCCACAGCACATGTGTATATATGTACACACTTATTATTCTATTTATTTTATTAATGATGTGTATATATCTATAATTCTATTTATTTATATTGATGCTATTGATGCCTGTTTACTTGCTTTGATGTCTGTCTTCCCCCTCCTAGACTGTGAGCCTGTTGTTGCATAGGGATTGTCTCTATTTGTTGCTGAATAGTACTTTCCGAGCAGTTAGTACAGTGCTTTGCACAAATAAGCGCTCAATAAATACGAGTGAATGAATGAGTGAATTCCTTCAATGGTATTTTTGAGCGTTTACCATGTGCAGAGCAGCCTACTAAGCATTTAGTGGAGTGTAATCTACCCATGCAGACAGGATTACTGTTTTGGACTCGTTTCATCGCTGTGCTAAATGACAGCTTGGTTGATATGCTTTTCCAGTCACCAAGGCCATCCATCTCACATCCCCTACCACCAAAGGGAGTCCTAGGGATTCATTCATTTATTCAATTATATTTATCAAGCACTTACTATGTGCTGAGCACTGTACTAACCGCTTGAAAAGTACAATTCAGCAACAAGGAGATACATTCCCCGCCCACAAAGAGACAATCCCCGCCCACAACGGACTCAGAGTCTAGAAGGGGGAGACAGCCATCCAAACAAGTAAAGAGGCATCAATAGCATCAGTATAAATAAACAGAATTAGAGTTATATATACCCATTTGAACAATTAAGGCACTACTCAGAACCATCAGTCAGTCAGTCAGTCAATCGTACTTGTTCATTCATTCATTCAATAGTATTTATTGAGCGCTTACTATGTGCAGAGCACTGTACTAAGCGCTTGGGATGTACAAATCGGTAACAGATAGAGACAGTCCCTGCACTTTGATTGGCTTACAGTCTAATCAGGGGAGACAGACAAAAACAATAGCAATAAATAGAATCAATTATTGAGCGCTTAGTGTGTGTAGACCGCTGTACTAAGCACTTGGGAGAGTACAACAATAAACAGATGCATTCCCTGCCCACAGCGAGCTTATTCTTCCTGAAACAATCCTTAGCAAAAATACCTTGTCTGCTTCAACCTCTGCTTTTGAGCTCTACTGGGTTCTACTGTAACAGAAAGTATCAGTAAAAAAATCCATACTCTGCTTGCTGGCTAGTGTGTGCAATATTAGAGTCATTAAGGAAAGCAGATTCTAGACATTTTCCTGCATCCGTTGTCCAGTTTCCCAGTGAAGACAGTGCACTTGGATCTGTGCCCCTTGGGCACTTGGAATTCACTCCACTCTCACTCCCACAGCATGTATATCCGGAATTTATTCATTGATATTAATGTATGGCTCCCCCCTCCAGGCTGTAAGCTTGTTGTGGGCAGGGAACATGTCTACCAACTCTGTTGCACTGTACTCTCCCAAGCACTTAGTAGTGCTCTGAACACTCTAAGTGCTCAATAAATACCAATAACTGAGTGACCGGTTGAAGACACAGCCACGTTCGTCAGGAGGTAAGGTGGTTTATTGGGAAAAGGATGGGGCTAGGGGTCAGTAGTCCTGAATTTGAGCCCAGCTCCACCACTAGCCTTTGTGAAGCCTGTGTACGTCTCTGGACCTATTTTCTCATAACTGTCTCTCCCTGCCTTACAGAGAGAGATACTGAGGAAAAAAAGAACTAATTGATGTGAAAAAGCATTTTGAAAAAAGAAGAGCACCTTACCAACTTAAGGTTTTTACCGTAGAATATTTGCATCTCCTGCGTTGTGGGTTCTCATGGCCTGATTTATCCCTCATGGCTTGATCCTCTAGTTTTCCCTCACAAGGCCTCGGTATGTTGTCAGAAAATTTCCAGACATGTCCAAAGAAGCCATCATTTAAAGAGTTCTAAGGGAGTGCTGCCCCACAATTAAATATTCCATCTGTGGTAGAAAAATGAAACGGCTTGCTTCCTCAAAGGTTTGCTGGAGGAAGCAGGCTGGTGAGAGAGAACTCATGTGTGTGTGTGTGTGTGGGTGTGTGTGCTCGCTTTGAGTGAAAGCCATCAAGAGGAATAATATCCCTTCTGCCGTCCCAGGAACATCTGGGAAGATGTTGGAAAACCGTCTCTGAAGGGCAAGAGCAGCTCCTTTTAGTCTTCCGCTCAGCAAAAGCCAGATAGCAAGAAGTGGTTTGGGGGCTAGCCCACACCACTAACCGCCTTTCCCACCCCGAGACGTCTATTTCCTTCAGAGCGACGGGCTCCCTGACACTCTGCTGACCGTATAACTGTCTGAAATGCTTGTATCTGGGAATAACGTCACCCGGAGCCCAGAGGGCCGGTTTAGAAACCACGGTCTTCCTGGGGAGAATCACCGGGGCGGGATTTGGGTCGTTGCCGACGCCGGATTGGACCCTTTCAACTGAGATCACCTGGGTTATGCTTGAGAGGGCACCTCCTGGAGAGATTTCCTACTTGGGCCACATGCCTTCTGCCCCTTACAGTGATTCTGATCAGACAGGATATCTCGGGAGGGTTTTTCTACCCCGGGAATCTCAGAAGTGACCGATGTGGCCCTATGGTAGAATCACCCCACCTGGAAAGAGTTGGCGGGTATTGCGCTAACCATTGCTCCCTTCTAGCTCGACTGCTCCAGCAGCCTTGGTGAACTCCCCTGGCACCTCCTGCCCAAAGTACATACACCCTCCCCAGTGGCAGAGGTAAACCTACAGGCTTTCAGAGCAACTCATCCATTCTGGGCTCTTTGCAAGGGGACTGGGACTGAAAGAATTTTCCTCTCTCCGCTACGGGCCCGCGAACAGAGAGTCGTGTGTTACCGAAGTAAACCTCCCTCTGTGAGTCGCATGGCTTTCCTCTCTAACGTTGTCAGTGACCACAGAACGGTTCTTATTTTTAGTGGCAGGCATGTTGGAGCTGGAAACCCAGAACTGAAAGACGAGAGGGAAAAACAGTCCGTCTACTGCAAAAGTATGAGTTGGGTTGGGCCGGCAGACGTTAACGACTGCATTGTTTCGAGCAGTCTGGGAGTCGAGAGAAAGTCCCAAATGTTCGTGAAAGGCTGGATTCCGGATAGTTATAGTGCGGTTAGGAGAGGGATATGATACTAATCTCATTTTCTATGAGGCTGGTTTCGTCCCAGAGTTTGCTCTTGTGATGAATGTCAAGGGCAACGTGCCCAGGATAACTCTTGAATGAGGAGAAAAATAACGCCTGCAGCCTCTGGGAGATTAACATTGCCCCTTCTTTTTCACCTATTACCCCTTCTTTTCAGACTGACTACACATTCATCCATTCATTCATTCTGAGGAGAATGTTTCTGTTATCAAGGGTTAAACCCTCTGCCAAGCACATGTCCCAACCCTTCATGGAGAAGACTTTCCCGTCAGCTTTCTGAATATCTACACCCTGTAGGGTTCCATTTGGTCACCTGTATGGACACTTTTTAGCATCCGTACCCAGCCCGGGTCCACCAAGGTCTACTGGCCTGACTCAATCCACCTTTAGGTCTCCCGGTGGTGGTGTTATGACGTCTTAGGTTGAGCCTCTTGATTTTTAAAGTTTCTCCCTGGGAGGGATCAATCAGCACTATTCTATTTTTTGTTTAGTTCACTCGTGGCAGGGAACGTGTCTACCAACTCTGTAACTCTATTGTATTGTACTCTGACAAATGCTTAATGCAGTTCTCTGCACACATTAAGCGCTCCATGAATACCATTCATCGATTAATTTTTTTAAAATGATATTTAAGTGATTACAGCATACTAGATATTGTACTAAGGCCTGGATTAATAGACTGAAGAGACCAGGAAGTGAGTAATTTTAGTGAGTAATAACTGCTGCTCTATAGCCACACCTTGCCCACAATGTTGCTGTTAATGCCCAAAGTGAAGCAGCATGGCCTACTGGAAAGAGCATGGGTCTGGGATTCAGAGGATCTAGGACCTAAACCCAGCTCCATCTCTTGGCTCGTATGAGACCTTGCGCAAGTCATTTAAACCCTCAATCACTCGTATTTATTGAGAACTTACTGTGTGCATAGCACTGTATAAAGCCCTTAGAAGAGTACCATTTAATGGAGCTGGGAGACACGTTCCCTCCCCACAACAAGATTATTTCCCTGTGTCTCCATCTCTCCATCTATATAATGAGAAGCAGCGTGGCTCTGCGGAAAGAGCACGGGCTTGGGAGTCAGAGGTCGTGGGTTGTCATGGGTTCTAATCCTGACTCTGCCGCTTGTCAGCTGTGTGACTTTGGGTAAGTCACTTCACTTCTCTGGCCTCAGTTGCCTCATTTGTAAAATGGAGATGAATACTGGGAGTCTCACGTGGGACAACCTGATCATCTTGTATCCCCGCCCAGCCCTTTGCACATAGTAAGCACTTAACAAATACCAATATTATTTATTTATTAATGGGGAGTAATACCATCTTCCCTCCTACTTGTGAGCCCCATGTGGGACAGGGACTGTGTTTGATCTGCAAAAATTTTATCTACTACAGCTCTCTGTGCAAGGATTGGCGAATAGTGCATGCTGAACAAATACCCCAATTCCTATCATGGTGATTATTATTAGATCCGGTAAATTGCAGGGATGCAGGTCTCTGACTCCAATGTAAGACACCCAAAAGACTTCAGGAAAAATGATAATTTGGGGGAAGCAAAAGGGAAGAAAAAGGAAATGGGAACCAGAGTAGAAGACAGGTTTGAAGTGAGGGTTCACGAATGAGAAGAACACTAATTCCATGACCCCAGGAAGTCTTAGAATCTGGTAGGATGTGTGGAAAAAGGCAGAAGGAGGAGAAAGGAAAAAAATCTAGGCTAGAGTATAAGGTAAATAAAGAGAGCTTTTAAGGCTTGCATTTGCATATGACTCTTTTTGGAATGGTCTTTCAGCCCCTTCTGCCTCAGCGGGGCAAAGCAATATAATGTGCATCGAGCAAATTCCCCGTGACCAGCCATTCTTTCTCCAGTATCTGAGAATCGCCTCCCCGTTGCCGCTGAAATATGCCAGTACCAACTCTAAAAATATCTGACACTGCACAAATTGGAGGTGAAAAAATAATCCCAAGCAGAGAGGAGACTCATCTTGATGTCTTTTTTTTAAAAAAAAAACCAAAACCCTATTCTTGTCATACTTTAAAAGAACTCCAGTTTGTAAATGCTGAAAAAACCCTTTCTCTTTCCTTGGAGGAAAAGTGGGAAGCCAACGGAGGTACCTTTCAGAACTCCCTGGGAAAGTGGATTCATTTACCGCAGTGAAGCTCAAAGGCCACCGGTAGGGTCTCTTCCTCATTCCCCAAATTTCTCTCAGGTCGTCTTTAGGTTTCTAGTTAACCAGAGAGGCCTTTTTGTTTCGTAAACTAAGCACATTCCTTCTTAACCACAGGCATCCACTTCTCATTGGATTTATGACAAGCGGGAAGGTGGCATGAGGGCAGAGGAGCAGAGCATTTGTTTTTCCCATCGCACCCCTCGTTACTTAATAATAGTAATAACAATGATGGCATTTGTTAAGCACATACTATGTGCAAAGCACTCTTCTAAGAGCTGGGGAGGATACAAGGTGATCAGGTTGTCCCACGTGGAGCTCACAGTCTTAATGCCCATTTTACAGTTGAGGTAACTGAGGCAGAAAGAAGTGAAGCGACTTGCCCAAAGTCACACAGCTGACAAGCGGCGGAGCCGGGATTTGAACCCATGACCTCTGACTCCCCAGCCCGTGCTCTTTCCACACTGCTTCTCAGGAACACCCCCCTCTATCGTCAACAACAGCTGAATGATATCAGTGGACCTTCTTAATGTCCTGTCTGCCCCATGGGGTTCCATTCGGCATTTCCAAGGCCCTCTTTCGCGTCTCTTTGGGAAGCAGTGTGGCCAAGTGGAAAGAGCACAGGAATGGGAGTCAGGGGACCTGGGTTCTAATCCTGACTCCGCCACATCAATCAATGGTACTTATTGAGCGTTTACTGTGTGTCTAGCACTTGGGAGAGTGCAAAACGACAGAGGTGGTAGACACGTTCGGTGGCTAGAGGGGGAGAGAGACATTAAAATTAATTACAGATACGCAAAATGGGCCATATAACCACATGCCTGCTAGGTGACTTTGGGCAAGTCGCTTGACTTTTCTGGGCCTCAGTTTCCCCATCTGTAAACAGGGTAAAACACCTGTTTTCCATCCTCTTTAAACTGAGAGCCACATGAAACAGGTACTGTGTCTGGCCGGATTATCCTGAATTAACCCCACCACTTGGGGCTTACCCTGAATTAACCCCACCGCTTCCTAGGTACTTACTATGTTCCTGGCACTGTACTAAGCGCTGGTGTGGATACAAGCAAATCGGGTTGGACACAGCCCACGTCCCACGTGGCGCTCACAGTCTCGATATCCATTTTACAGATGCGGTGACTGAGGCCCAGAAAAGTGTAGTGACTTGACCATGGTCACACCACAGACAATCGGCAGAGCCAGGATTAGAACTCTTGACCTTAATAAAAATAATAACGATGGTATTTATTAAGTGCTCTCTATGTGCCAAGCACTGTTCTAAGTGGTGGAGTAGATAAAAGGTACTCAGGTTATCCCACATGGGGCTCACAATCTTAATCCCCACTTTACAGATGAGGTCACTGAGGCCCAGAGAAGTGAAGTGACTCGCCCCAAATCACACAGCTGATAACTGGCAGAGCCGGGATGAGAACCCACGACCTCCGACTCTCAAGTCCGGGCTCTATCCACTACACCATGCTGCTTCAAACTGATCAAACACCTTCTCATCCTGAGGCCTGAACCTCGATCACCACTCTTCCTAGACTGTTTGCTCGAATTCCTTACCAACCCTTCCGTCCCTTGATGCTAAAGTCCACACCCTCAACACCACCCTTGGCCTGACTGTCTAGACTGTAAACTCGTCCTCTAGACGGCAAACTCATTATGGGCAGGGAACGTGTCTGCCAACTCCGTTCCACTGTACAGTCCTCTGCATACAGTAATCACTCAATAAATACGACTGATTGATTGATTAATTGATCCGTCTGTCCTTCCGTCGCTCTCTCATCACCAACCTCCTCTCCTCCCTCCCCCGGCCTGGATCACCACCTCCATAGTCCGTGCCCTCCCCTCTCGCTGCTGCACAGATGAGAATTCCTGGGAGAAGATCTAGGTACCCGGCAGACTCCCGCCACTAACTTCACTCCGACCCGCTACAATTCAGCCCTCTCCTCTACTCAACATTCATTCTACTTCGCCCCCATCGACTCCCATGCCCAAACTGCCACCAATTACTCCAAATCTTTAACATTTCCCTTAAGCTCTCACTACTCTACCACTCCTTCTCATTTTCCTTTTCTTTTCCAGCCACTTTGCAAAACGATTCTCCAGAAGTCTTCCGACTAAAGCCTGGGAACTAGGGAGGGCTGGGAAGGGCAGGAAGGAGCGGGGGTTACTTACCCAGGAAATCCACAGAGGCAAAAAAATACAAGCAGAGGTAGTACTTTCCACCAGGCTGAGTGGAGACCAAGGTGGGATTATTAGACTCGGGCTTTTTCATTTATGATATTGAAATTGGGGTCATTTTGCTGTATCACCCCTGAATAAGACCAAAATAAATCATCTGACAGGTGATCCAAGAAAGATATGTATTAAACACCATCCTATCAATTCTACCTTCACGACATCTCTAGAATTCACCCATTCCTCTCTATCCAAACTACTACGGTGCCGATCCAAGCAATTACCATATTCCACCTTGACGACTGTGTTTGCCGCCTTGCCGACTACCCCGTGTCCCGTCTCTCCCCGTCTACTCCATACTACTACCCAGATCGTTTTCTTAAAAAAATGTTGAGGTGACATCTTCCCCTTCCCCCAAACCCTAGTGGTTCTCCACCCACGGTCTTGGTAGACACATTCCCTTCCCACGAGGAGCTGACGGTCTAAAGGGGGAGAGAGTCGTTACTATAGATTATAGATATGTAGAAAAGTGATGTGGGGCTGAGAGTGAGATGAATAAAGGGTAAATATCTAAATGCAAGGGTGATGCAGAATGCAGTGAGTGTAGAGGAAATGAGGGCTTCATCAGGGAAAGCCTCTTGGAGGAGTTGAGACTTTAATAAGGCTTTGAAGGTGGTCAGGGGGACAATAATAATAATAATAATGTTGGTATTTGTTAAGCGCTTACTAGGTGCCGAGCACTGTTCTAAGCTGGGGTAGACACAGGGGAATCAGGTTGTCCCACGTGGGGCTCACAGTCTTAATCCCCATTTTACAGATGAGGTAACTGAGGCACCGAGAAGTGAAGTGATTTGCCCAAAGTCACACAGCTGCCAAGTGGCCGAGCCGGGATTCGAACCCATGACCTCTGACTCCAAAGCCCGTGCTCTTTCCACTGAGCCACGCTGAAGGGGGAGGGAGTTTCAGGCCGGAGGCAGAATGTGGGTGAGGGGTCGGCGGGGAGATGGACGAGATCAAAATCCAGTGAGTAAATTGGCATTAGAGAGGCAAAGTGAGCGTGGTAGGTCATAGAAGGAAATCTGCAAGGTAAGATAGGAGGGGACAAGGTGATTAAGCGTTTTAAAGCCGATGGGAACGAGTTTCTGTTTGATGTGGAGGTGGATGGGCAACCACCGGAGGTTCTTGAGGAGTGGGGAGATGTGGAGTAAATGTCGTTTTAGAAAAGCGATCTGGGCAACAGAGTGAAGTATGGACTGGAGAGACAGTGAGATGCATAAAATGATGAATGAATTATGAAGAATGATGATGCTTCAAATGATGAGTGAATAAATTATGTCTGTTGGAGAGACATCCAAATAGAGGAGGAAATGCGAGGCTGCAGAGAAGGAGAGAGATCAGAGCTGGAGATGTAGATTTGGGAGTCGTCTACATGGAGATGGTAGTTGAAGCCATGGGAGCGAATGAGTTTTCCAAGGGAGTGGGTGCAGAAAGAAGGAGAAGAGAAGGGGACCCAGGACTGAGCCCTGGGGGACTCCCACAGTGAGGGGGTGGGAGGCAGAGGAGGAACCTGCGAAAGATATTGAGAAGAAGCAACCAGAGAGATAGGAGGAGAACCTGAAGAGGACAGTGTCGGTTAAACTAAGGGTAGATAATAGATAATAGGAAGATAGAGAAGCAGCATGGCTCAGTGGAAAGACACCAGGCTGAGGAGTCAGAGATCATGGGTTCAAATGCCGGCTCTGCTGCTTGTCATTTGTGTGACTTTGGGCAAGTCACTTCACTTCTCTGTGCCTCAGTGACCTTATCTGTAAAAGGGCATTAAGACTGTGAGCCCCATGTGGGACAACCTGATCACCCTGTATCCTCCCTGGCGCTTAGAACAGTGCTTTGCACATTGTAAGGGCTTAACAAATGCCATCATTATTATTACAATGTTTCCAGGAGAAAGAAATGGTACACAGTGTCCAAGGCAATTGAGAGGTTGTGATTTAGGATGGAGTAGAAGCTGTTGGATTTGGCAAGAAGGAAATCATTGGTGACTTTAGACAGGGCAGTTTCCATGGAAATCACCTAATATACTACAACTCAGCCCATGTACGCCTCTCCTCTAGTGCCAACCTACTCACTCTACCTTCGATCTCGTCTATCACGCTCCTGACTACCTGGTCACATCTTGCCTGGAACTCCCTTCCCCCTTCATATCTGACAGACCACTTCTCATTCCCCCCTTCCCAAACCAAGTCCTCATTTCCCCCATTTGCACCCCTTTCTGGGTCACCCATACACATCATCATCATCATCATCATCAGTGGTATTTATTGAGCACTTACTGTTTGTCGAGCACTTTACTAAGAGCTTGGGAGAGTATGATACAGAGTTGGTAGACGCATTCTTCGCCAACATAAGCTTACAGCCTAGAGAAGATGGGACATAGACATAATTTATAAAATGTAATTTATAAATATGTACATACGTGGTGCTGAGAATCAGCACGGCTTAGTGGAAAGAGCACGGGCTTTAGAGTCATTCATTCAATACTCATTCAATAGTATTTATTGAGCGCTTACTATGTGCAGAGCATTGTACTAAGCGCTTGGGATGAACAAGACAGCAACAGATAGAGACAGTCCCTGCCGTTTGATGGGCTTACAGTCTAATCGGGGGAGATGGACAGACGAGAACGATGGCAATGAATAGAGTCAAGGGGAAGAACATCTCGTAAAAACAATGGCAACTAAATAGAATCAAGGCGATGTACAATTCATTAACAAAATAAATAGGGTAACGGAAATATATACAGTTGAGCGGACGAGTACAGTGCTGTGGGGATGGGAAGGGAGAGGTGGAGGAGCAGAAGGAAAAGGGGAAAAAGAGGGTTTAGCTGCGGAGAGGTAAAGGGGGAGTAGAGGGAGAAGAGGAGCTCAGTCTGGGAAGGCCTCTTGGAGGAGGTGAGTTTTAAGTAGGGTTTTGAAGAGGGGAAGAGAATCAGTTTGGCGGAGGTGAGGAGGGAGGGCGTTCCGGGACTGCGGGAGGACGTGGCCCGGGGGTCGACGGTGGGATGGGCGAGACCGAGGGACGGCGAGGAGGTGGGCGGCGGAGGAGCGGAGCGTGTGGGGTGGGCGGTAGAAAGAGAGAAGGGAGGAGAGGTAGGAAGGGGCAAGGTGATGGAGAGCCTCGAAGCCTAGAGTGAGGAGTTTTTGTTTGGAGGGGAGGTTGATAGGCAACCACTGGAGTTGTTTAAGAAGGGGAGTGACATGCCCAGATCATTTCTGCGGGAAGATGAGCCGGGCAGCGGAGTGAAGAATAGACCGGAGCGGGGCGAGAGAGGAGGAAGGGAGGTCAGAGAGAAGGCCGACACGGTAGTCTAGCTGGGATATAACGAGAGCCCGTAGCAGTAAGGTAGCCATTTGGGTGGAGAGAAAAGGGCGGATCTTGGCGATATTGTAGAGGTGAAACCGGCAGGTCTTGGTAACGGATAGGACGTGTAGGGTGAACGAGAGAGACGAGTCAAGGATGACACCGAGATCGCGGGCCCGAGAGACGGGAAGGATGGTCGTGCCATCCACGGTGATAGAGAAGTCTGGGAGAGGACTGGGTTTGGGAGGGAAGATGAGGAGCTCAGTCTTGCAGATGAGTCAGATGTCATGGGTTCTAATCTTGGCTCCGCCACTTGTCAGCTGTGTGACTTTGGGCAAGTCACTTAACCTCTCTGTGCTTCAGTAACCTCGTCTATAAAATGGAGATTAAGACTGTGAGCCTCACTTGGAACAACCTGCAACCTTGTATTTCCCCCAGCCCTTAGAACAGTGCTCAGCACATAGTAAGCACTTAACAAATACCATCATTATTATTATTAAATACCCAAAGGTTAAGATTCATGTGCATAGATGACTCATAAGGGAAAGGGAGCTAGGGAAAAGAAGGCTAAATTAAGGAAGGCTTCTTGAAGGAGATGTGACCTGTATAAGGCTTTGAAGGTGTGGATAGTGGTGGTCTGGAGAATATGGATGGGGTGGGAGTTCCAGGCCAGAGGGAGGATGTGGAAAAGGGGTCATGGTCAGTGGGAAGATAGATGAGATTGGGCACAGAAATTAAGCTGGCGCTAAAGGAGCAAAGTATACAGGTTGGGCTCCAGTAGGAGACCAGTGAGGTAAGGTAGGATGGGGCAAGCTGATTGCGTGCTTTAATAATAAGAATATTGGTATTTGTTAAGCGCTTACTATGTGCCGAGCACTGTTCTGAGCGCTGGGGTAGATACAGGGTAATCAGGTTGTCCCACGTGGGGCTCAGTGGGGTTCACACACTTTTAATCCCCATTTTACAGATGAGGTAACTGAGGCACCGAGAAGTTAAGTGACTTGCCCAAAGTCACACAGCTGACAGGTGGCGGAGCCGGGATTAGAACCCAGAACCTCTGACTCCTAAGTCCGTGCTCTGTCCACTTTGCCACGATGCTTCTCTAAAGCGGACGGTAAGGAGTTTCTGTTTGATGCGGAGATGGATGGGCTTTCACCCACCCTCATGCCCTACCCCGCCCTTCCCCTATCTGTAATTTATTCCAATGTCTGTCTAGCCCTGTAGACCGTAAACTCCTTGTGGGCAGGAATCGTATCTTGCTTAATTCAGGGCTTTGCACACAGTCAGTGCTCAATACATACCGCTGATTATTTAGGACCCACTGAGGGTTTTGTGAAGTCTCTAGTGACCATAGCCAAACCAGAGTCCCGCACAAGACAACGACCAAAGTCATGAGTCAATCAATATGACAACTTCGAAAGGACCACAACAGAAGATATCAAAGTCCAGGTCCATGAGGTAATATTTAATGTCCCCGATGTTTAAAACTGCAAGTGTCCAGTGGATGACCCGGTTACCGGAAGTGCTTTAGCCACACAGCTGCCTGTAAGATTTGCTTAAAGAAAAATTTAAGTCTAAAAATCCCTCCCAATTAACACCCCCTAGCTTCCCTCTAATTCCAGGTAAACCTTGAGCTGAAAGAAGGGTTTTACGTGGAAATGTCTTTCGGCTGCATCTCGGGAGAGCAGGCGGTCTCAGCAAAGAAAGGGCCGAAAGAATCGCCTTCACCTCTCTGCACCTCTCAGAGTCGTGAGGGAGGAAGGGGAGGAGTTTTCTCACTACGGTCAGAGGAGTCAGTCACCTTCCAGGATGTCTCTGTCGCTTCTGACCCGGTGGGGAGGACTAGTGTCCCTGCTCCCATTATGCGCAACGCTCGGGTCTGTCCTGAGGCCTGGCTGTCTAACACAAGGGCCTCCGACTTCGTAGAGAATGACACCAAGATGGAAGGCGTGCCACCCAGAGAACAAGGTCCTCATGTAAGCTCTTGAGGGCAGGGAGTGTTTATTGCTATATTGTACTCTCCTCAGCGCTTAGTACAGTGCTCTGCACAGAGTAAGCATTCAAAAATACAATTCAATGAATGAACGAATGAAAAACGACCCTGCCCCGCAAGGGAGTGAGGCTGCTTCATTTGTGGAAATAAGTGTGGCATTTGTTAAGCCCTTACTGTGTGCCAGGCATTGTACTAAGCGCTGGGGTGGATACAAGCCAATTGGGTTGGACACAGTCCCTGTCCCACATAGGGCTCACAGTCTCGATCCCCATTTTCCAGATGAGGTAACTGAGGCCCAGAGAAGTGAAGTGACTTGCCCAAGATGACACAGCGGACAAGAGATGATGATGATGGTATTTGTTAAGCGCTATGTGCAAAGCACTGTTCTAAGCGCTGGGGAGGATACAAGGTGATCAGGTTGTCCTACGTGAGGCTCACAGTCTTCATCCCCATTTTACAGATGGGTTAATTGAGGTCCAGAGAAGTTAAGTGACCTGCCCAAAGTCATACAGCTGAGTGTCTGAGCTGCGATTTGAACCCATGACCTCTGACTCCCAAGCCCAGGCTGTTTCCACTGAGCCACGTTCCTTCTCTTGACGGAGCCGGGATTAGAACTCATGACTTTCTGACTCCCAGGCCCGTGCTCTATCCGCTACGCCATGCTGCTTCTCACCGGGAAATTCAGGAGTAAGACCAGCTTTGACCAGGCTGCTTAATTTGAACATTCTGAATAACAACAGTGGAACTTGTAAAGCGCTGACTACGTACCGTACCGAGAACTGTGGTATTTTCAAGATCACCAGGTTGGATGTAGTCCCTGGCCCACTGGGATTCGCAGTCTAAGTAGGAGTGAGAACAGATATAGAGAAGCAGCGTGGCTCAGTGGAAAGAGCCCGGGCTTGGGAGTCAGAGGTCATGGGTTCGAATCCTGGCTCCGCCACCTGTCAGCTGTGTGACTGTGGGCAAGTCGCTTCACTTCTCTGGGCCTCAGTGACCTCATCTGTAAAATGGGGATTAACTGTGAGCCTCACGTGGGACATCCTGATTACCCTGTATCTACCCCAGTGCTTAGAACAGTGCTGGGCACATAGTAAGCGCTTAACAAATACCAATATTATTACTATTATATTGAATCCTCATTTTATAGGTGAGGGAACTGAAGCACAGAGAAGTGAAGCGACTTACCCAAGATCACACAGCAGGCAAGTGGCAGAACTGGTACTAATTAGAGCCCCGGTCTTCTGACTCCCAGGTCTACGCTCTTTCCACTAGGCCAAGATGCTTCACTCAGTCCCTTACGCATTGGTGAGAAACTTATAATCGATTTCTTTCTTTTTTCAAAAAAGAAAAAAAGGCAGTCGGTTGAATTAACTTGATCTGAATTACTGTCAATGTGACTTTTTATTTCCATATTTGATACATCAGCTCAGAAGGAAAAGCAAAAGAGAACGTGGTCAATTAACAAGTTAAAGGTGTGCCTGCTGTACCAAGAGGCAGCGATAAACATACACGGAACAGACGAACAACTCTCGACCGTTTTTAGGCAACGGCTCGTCAGACGGACAACTCTCGACCGCTTTTAGGCAACGGCTCGTTAGGCGGTCCACACTCAAAACACACGTCAGGTCCTACGACGTCGATCGGAGAGCTAGGAGGCTCACGCCGAGAGGAACCTCGCTCGACCTGGCGATCGGGGGCACCGAACATCGCTAGCTGGCTAAGCCCCCTTCGTCAACGATCGGGGCGGGGGGCCCGCAGACCTCGCTAAAATGTCATTTGATGTGGCGGACGATTCTCCGGCAGTGGTTGGTCTTCATCTCCCCCAGTGCCCGTTCCAGTTGCTGAATCAAGTGGAGCAGCGTGGCCGGGTCTGTCTGCAGCACTTGGGTCCTCTGGTCCCCATCCTGGCTGAGGTGAAGCTTCACCGTCACCGCCGGTTTGATCTGCTGCCTCAGACTTCTGCTCGCCAGCTGCTTATTTCAGTCGAAGGGACGATCAGAGACATACGCGCGATGGGATCGATGCCAAAAAAACCCACAGGTTTTGTTTCTTTTTTTAAAAGTGTTCATTTGAAAATGGAGCTCTTCATAATCAGAGTGGTTGACGCTAATCGACTACTACCGGAATGACCGGCTGTTAGGTTCTCACTGTGATAAAGCTATTTCGAATAAAAATGGGCATATTAATGCCTTTGTCCTCTAGACTGTGAGCTCGTTGTGATAAAGCTGGTCCAAGAAAAATGGGCATCTTAATACCTTCGTCCTCTAGACTGAGCTCGTTGTGGGCAGGGACTTTCACCGTATATCGTTGTATTGTACTTTCCCGAGCGCTTAGTACAGTGCTCTGCACACAGTAAGCGCTTAATAAATATGACTGAGTGAATGAATGAACACCTTAAAGTCTCCTGAAGCAGTAAGTATTGATCCCAAGTGACACATTGCTATTGGGTAATAAGATTAGCTGCAACATTAATTCCTTTAACCTCAAGTTATCATGGTGAATTAAAAACCAATCCTATTTATTGAGCGCTTACTCTGTGCAGAGCACTGCCCTAAGCACTTGGGAAAGTACAATATAATACAGTCGGTAGACACGTTCCCTGACCACCACGAGCTTACGAGTCTAGAGGGTATTAAACGCAAGAACCACCCCAAAATAATAATAATTATAGCATTTGTTACGCGTTTACTATGTGCCAGGCACTGTACTAAGTGTTGGGGTGGATACAAGCACAAAAACTAATCGGGTCTAAAGAATCAGGCAATTTAAAGGTAACTTCTTTTGCCCTACATTTGGATTTCCATCCTTTATTCACCCCTCTTTCATCCTCACAGTAATAAAAATAATAATAATGGTGGTATTCACTAAGTGCTTATAAATAATAATAATAATAATAATAATAATAATGATAGTATTTGTTAAGTGCTTACTATGTGCCAAGCACTGTTCTAAGCACTGGGGGGATACAAGGTGATCAGGTTGTCCCACGTGAGGCTTACAGTTTTAATCCCCATTTTACAGATGAGGTAACTGAGGAACACAGAAGTTAAGTGACTTGCCCAAAGTCACACAGCTGACAAGTGGCAGAGCCGGGATTAGAACCCATGACCTCTGAATCCCAAGCCCAGGCTCTTTCCACTGAGCCACGCTACTATGTGCCAAGCACTCTTCTAAGTACTGGGGTAGATACAGGGTCATCAGATTGTCCCACATGGGGCTCACAGTCTTCATCCCCATTTTACAGAGGAGGGAACTGAGGCTCAGAGAAGTTGAGTGGCTTGCCCAACGTCACCCAGCAGACAAGTGGAGGAACGGGGATTAGAACCCATGACCTCTGACTCCCAAACCCGGGCTCTTTCCCCTAAGCCACGCTGCTTCTATAGTACTAAGTATATAATATATAATAATTTATTTATTTACATTAATGTCTGTCTCCCCCGTCGGTCTGTGAGCTCGTTGTGGGCAGGGAACCTGTCTACCAACTCGGTAATATTGTCCTCTCCCAAACACTTAGTACAGTGCTCTGCACACAGCGCGTGCTCAATAAATACAACCGACTGATCCTTTTCCTTTCAGCTTCTATGTATCTAATATGCTCTATGTGTCTAATTCTGCACTCCCTCCTCAACCTCATCACATTTCACAAACTCCCGCAATCTGCAAGAGCCCATTTGAGCAGACACTGAACAATGGAGCCGCCTGGAACCCAGAACCCCGATAATTAGCGGTGGCTGAAATTAGGGTTCTTGCCCTCTGGTGATCTTTTTATCACGCTGAACCAGAATCGTGTGGAAGGTTCGGGCTTTGAAAAGAATCCCCAGAATAGGGTCCTTTATGGATTTAGATCTCAAACTCCAGAAGTATTTTTAAAACAATGGCCCAGATCCCATGGTGGAGTAAGTGAATGGGGTATTTAGGGGACGAACTGACATTCTGAGGTCACTAAGAACCCTTCCTTAAAGAACGATTCTAGCACCATCATTGGTATTTATTGAGTGCTTACTGTGTGCAGAGCACTGTATTAAGCGCTTGGGAGTCAGCAGTGCAATAAGGACTCAGAATGTCCATATGGACAGAGATAATAATAATAATAATGTTATATGTTAAGAGCTTACTATGTTGATCTTGAACTTACTATGTTGTAGAGAAGCAGCATGGCTCACTGGAAAGAGCACGGGCTTTGGAGTCAGAGGTCATGGGTTCGAACCCCGGCTCTACCACTTGTCAGCTGTGTGACTTTGGGCAAGTCACTTAACTTCTCGGTGCCTCAGTTACCTCATCTGTAAAATGGGGATTAAGACTGTGAGCCCCACGTGGGACAACCTGATTCCCCTGTGTCTACCCCAGCGCTTAGAACAGTGCTCGGCACATAGTAAGCGCTTAACAAATACCAACATTATTATTGATCATGATGGTATTTGTTAAGCGCTTACTACGTTAACAATGATGGGGTTTGTTAAGCGCTTACTATGTGCCGAGCACTGTTCTAAGCGCTGGAATAATAATTATGGTATTTGTTAAGCGCTTAACTACGTGCCAGGCACTGAAGCAGCGTGGCTCAGTGGAAAGAGCCCGGGCTTTGGAGTCAGAGGTCATGGGTTCGAACTCCGGCTCTGCCACTTGTCAGCTGTGTGACTGTGGGCAAGTTACTTATCTTCTCTGGGCCTCAGTTCCCTCATCTGTCAAATGGGGATGAAGACTGTGAGCCTCACGTGGGACAACCTGATTACCCTGTATCTACCCCAGCGCTTAGAACAGTGCTCGGCACATAGTAAGCGCCTAACAAATACCAACATGATTATTATTATTATTATGACTAAGCACTGTGGTGTAGACAACAGATTGGGTTGGACACAGTCCCTGCCCCACGTAGGGCTCACTGCCTCCACCCCCATTTTCCAGCTGAGGTAAGGGAGGCCCAGAGGAGCGAGGTGACTTGCCCAACATCACACAGCAGACAAGTGCTGGAGCCGGGATTGGAACCCACGACCTTCTGACTCCCAGACCCGTGCTCCATCGGCTACGCCTCGCTGCTTCTCGGTAGGAAGCGGGGTTGGACGCAGTCCCTGTCCTACAGAGACCTGTCTCAAGTTCCCATTTTCCAGAGGAGGTAACTGAGGCGCAGAGAACTAACGTGATTGAGCGGACGAGTGGCAGAGCCGGGATTAGAATCCAGGTCCTTCTGACTCCCAGGCGTTTGTCCTTTCCGTTAGGTCCCGATGCTTCGCATTTGGCCAAACGGTCAGGGCCTTCCAGCCGCAGGTATATGGGTTGGTAGGCACAAATGGATTGTTCATCCTCAGTGGGTTGTTTATCCCGAGGGAAATTGTGACTCCCTTTTGCCCAATGGCCTTTTTGGGAACAACCGAGGCAGCTAGCTAGCCGAGTCGCTTTAGACACAGCCCTACGTGGAGACAAAGGGGCGACAGGCCCTGTCCCACAAGGGGCTCACAGTCTAAGCGGAAGGGAGAACGGGGATTGAATCCCCACTTTACAGATGAGGAAACGGAGGCGGACGATGTAGCTACAGTCCCCTGGCTGCCTGTGATGCTGCTTACGCGTGGCTCAAGAGGGAACGGTGCATTATTCACACCCGGAAAGAGGGAGCTCCTTCTCGCACCTCGGTGGACCCGGGGGGGGGGGGGGGGGGGGGGGGGGGGGGGAGAGAGGGGGGAGTGTCTCAGGAGAACTTCACAGAGGGAAGGTCCACAGAGCCACGGATTATAGGGCCTGATTAGGCTGACGGTCGGGAAGGTGGCAGGGAATGTGTCTGTTTAGCGTTTAGACCAGTGCCCTTCACACCGTAACCGCTCAATAGAGACGACTGAATGAATGAATGAATGAATGGATGAGCCAAATCGGCTGGAGTCATCCCCCGTGCCCTGATTGGAAAGACCCCGTGGGCACGATGCTCTGCCAAGCTGCCCGAGGTCGAGCTCCAGCAGAGCCCCGGGCCAGGCACCCGGCGGGGGGGGGGGGGCAGCGTCTCTGAACCGCGCCCTGGATGGCAAAATTTTACGGGAAAAAAATACTTCGAAATTTGAATCTGGGCCCAAAGGACTTGTCAGAAGTCAGGCGTCGGAATAAAGGTAACCCGTTTTTAATCGTAAGGTTACTAGTGATTAGCCCAGCCGGGGAACAAAAACGCGAGCTCCAGAGCACTTACATATATATCCGTAATTTCTTTATATTAGTGTCTGTCTCTCCCTCTAGACGGTAAGCTTGCTGTGGGCAGGGAATGTGTCCGTTATACTGTTACACTGTACTCTCCCAAGTGCTTAGTACAGAGTTCCGCACAAGGGGAACCAGCATGACGTAATGGATAGGGCATGGGCCTGGGAGTCAGTGGGTCATGGGTTCTAATCGCGCTCCGCCACGTGTCAGCCGCGTGGCCTCGGGCAAGTCATTTCTCTGTGCCTCAGTTTCCTCCTCTGTAAAACGGGGATTAAGATTGTGAGTCTCATGCAGGACAGGGACTGTGTCCAACTCGGCTTGCTGGGATCCACCCCTGCATTTATTAATGGTGCCCGGCACACAGCAAGCACTTAATAAATACCACAATTCCTATAATCATCATTAGCAGTAGTAAGCGCTCCATAAATACAACTGACTGAAAATACGACCGTCTTAAAATGATGGGTTTTAAGGAAGAGAAATATATAGGGTGTGAGACCTTAAAAGTAAGCAGACTAAAGGTCCGATTTTCTAGTGCACAGCCGTCATACCTGGACATCTAGCCTCCACTCGAGGTTGTGGTAACTGGGGAGGTCGGGCGCCAGCTCCTTCAACAGGATTCTGATCTCTTTTCTGTGGTCCAGGTAGAGCTGAAGCAACAACTTGTTCAGTTCTTCGCTGAACCCCAAAACCAGCACGGAGTCGTGGAAATCCAGTTCAGAAATCTAGGAGAGAACGGAAAGAGCGCTGGGCAACGGGGCCGAGCTTCCGCGCGGAGACGGAGCGGGGCAGGCGGCGGCAGAGGACGAGCTGCTCTCTTCCCCTAGCGCAGAGCGCTTAGAACAGTGCTTGGCACCTAGTAAACGCTTAACAAATACCACGATTATTTTTAATAATAATAATAATAATGTTGGTATTTGTTAAGCGCTTACTATGTGCAGAGCACTGTTCTAAGCGCTGGGGTAGACACAGGGGAATCGGGTTGTCCCACGTGGGGCTCACAGTCTTAATCCCCATTTTACAGATGAGGGAACTGAGGCACAGAGAAGTTAAGTGACTTGCCCACAGTCACACAGCTGACAAGTGGCAGAGCTGGGATTCGAACTCATGAGCCCTGACTCCAAAGCCCGTGCTCTTTTCCACTGCGCCACGCTGCTTCTCAGCCCATCTCAGTGATCTCCAGGGTGGGAAGGGGAAGGAAATGTGGCAGCAGGAGGTCGGGCTGCTCTCTCCTCTGCAGCTCCAAAGCCCCGCCACCCCAGCCAAGTCCCCAGACCATCGGCCAGGGAAGCGGCGTGGCCCGGCGGCTAGAGCCCGGGCCTGGGAGTCAGAAGGACCCGGGTTCTAATCCCCCCCTCTGCCACTCGTCGGATGCGTGACTCTGGGCAAATCGCTTCACTTCCCGGTGCCTCAGTTTCCACATCTGTAAAATGGGGATTAAGACGGCGAACCTCCTGTGGGGCCAGGGCTGCTATACCGCACTCTTCCAAGTGCTCAGTACAGCGCTCTGCACACATTAAGCGCTTAATAAATACAATTAAATGTACGAATGATTAGGCTGTATCTACCCCAGCGTGTACAGCGGTGCTCACCTTGCAAGTACTTAATAATTAACACTTGATAATAGCATTTGTTAAGTGCTCGCTATGTGCCAGGCACTGAACTAAGCGCCGGGGTGGATACCGGCTAATTGAGTCGGACACAGTCCCTGCGCCACGTGGGGCTCACCGTCTCCAACCCCATTTTACAGATGAGGGAACTGAGGCACAGAGAAGTGAAATATCTTGCCCAAGTCACAGAGTAGACAAGTGGCAGAGCGGAGATTAGAACCCACGACCTTCTGACTCCCAGGCCTGTGCTCTACCCACTACACCATATTAATAATAATAATGATGGCATTCGTTAAGCGCCCACTATGTGCAAAGCACCGTGCTAAGCGCCGGAGAGGACACACGGCGATCAGGTCGTCCCAGGTGGGGCTCACGGTCTTCATTCCCATTTTCCGGATGGGGTCACTGAGGCACAGAGAAGTGAAGTGACTTGCCCCAAGTCACACAGCTGACAAGCGGCGGAGCCGGGATTTGAACCCACGACTTCTGACTCCCAAGCCCGGGCTCCTTCCACTGAGCCACGCTATATTAGCTCGCGGCAGCCCCTTCTCCGGTACCGCGCAGGACGGACTAAGTGACGGCCACAAGGTCAGCACAGGGCTCGGAACCTTGGGAAGCCGGGAGAAGCGGCGTGGCCTAATGGAAAGAGCGGGGGCCTGGGAGTCCGAGGACCTGTGTTCTAATCCCGCGCCGCCACTTGCCTGCCGTGTGACCTCGGGCAGGCCACTGCACTTCTCCACGCCTCGGTTTCCTCACCTGTCCAAGTGGGAATCCAGTACCTGTTCTCCCTCCCGCTTAGACTGCGAGCCCCACTGGGGCAGGGACTGCCTCCAACCTGATTAGCTTGTACCTGCCCCGGCGCTCAGCACACCGTAAGCGCTCGACAAATGCCATCGCTATTATTATAGCCTCTCCCAGCTCTGCAGAGCCCTGTGTGCGAGAAGCCCGGCTGGGGCAAGGTAGGAACGGAGTCACACGTGGCGTGGAACCCCTCAAGTCCTCCTTCGGCCCACGGCCCCGGTGCGGCCTTCCCCAGCTCGGAAGAGGTCAGGCCTTGAGCCACCATTACCTTTCAAACGCGGAGGAGGCCGGGAATGCTTCCCCGGAGCAGAGGAGAGACGGAGGACTTGCTCCTCTAACTTCTGGACTGCGAGCGACCCTCTACCCCGTCAGCTCCTTCTAGACTCTGAGCTCGTTGTGGGCAGGAATGTGTCTGTCGTTGTTAAATCGCGCTCTCCCAAACGCGCAGTACACACAGTAAGCGCTCGATAAATACGATCGAATGCCCTGACGCTGTCATCCTGGCCAGCTGCCCCGGTTGCTTCCAATCCACTGGTACCTGTGGTTGTCTTTGTCTATTTTCATGGACTGTGAGTTCGACACGGGACAGGGAAAGTGGCTTTTATGTTCCTATCTACGCCAGTGCATTGTGAGCATTTAATAAACACTCTAACCAACTAAGCGAATCCGCCTGGGTGGGCCGACCAGCCGCTGCGGTCACAGAAGCGCTTCTCATTTGAAGCTGAGAAGCGAAAAATCGTAACTGGCCAAAATAAGTGAACTTTTAAAATGAGAAAACAAAACCCGCCTTCATCTTCGTCATAATAGTATTCACGAAAAGTATGACTTCGAGTTTCAAGTCCCGTGAAAGAGTTCGTTTATGGGATACTCTCTAATGGATTAAAGGAAAGATCGCTTTTTAGTAAAGAAACCTTCTTTTTAATGGTATTCGTTAAGCGCTTACTATGTTCCGCGCACTGAACTAAACACTGGGCTGAGTTGGACACAGTTTGTATCGCACATGGGGCTCACAGTCTTAATCCCCATTTTCCAGATGAGGTAAGTGAGGCACAGGGAAGTGAAGGGACTGGCCCAAGGTCACCCAGCAGACAAGTGACTGAGCAGGATTAGGACGCAGGTCCTTCAACTCTCAGGCCCGGGCTCTTTCTCCACTAGGCCACGCTGCTTCGTTTTTCTCTGGGCCTCAGTTAACCTCATCTGGAAAATGGGGATTAAGACTGTGAGCCCCGCATGGGACCTGATGACCCTGTATCTCCCCCAGCGCTCAGAACGGTGCTCGGCACATAGGAAGCGCTTAACAAATACCAACTCATTATTTTCCCAAACAAATGACAAATCCTACTCCAAATCTCAAAAATTATCACCCGAGACAGGAACGCACGTGGGAAAGAAAACACTTACCTCAGCTCCACAATATTGATGCAAACATTCTCCTACTCTACTATTTCCCCTAACCCTAATCGACTCCGACTTGGGCAAGTCGCTGTAAAATGGGGATTCAGACTGTGAGCCCCACGTGGCACAGGGCACTGTGTCCAACCTGATTTGCTTGTATTTCTAGATGTAATAGAGTCTTATAGGTCATATTTTTCTTGAATA
The DNA here is from genome assembly GCF_004115215.2 of Ornithorhynchus anatinus. NCBI lineage: Eukaryota > Metazoa > Chordata > Mammalia > Monotremata > Ornithorhynchidae > Ornithorhynchus > Ornithorhynchus anatinus. Next base: position 101,371,862 of record NC_041728.1, on the reverse strand, counting down.
CTATTAATAATAATTGTGGTATGTGTTAAGCGCTTACTATGTGCAGAGCACTGTTCTAAGCGCTGGGGCAGATACAGGGTGATCAGTTAGTCCCACGTGAGGCTCACAGGTAATCCCCATTTTCCAGATGAGGTAACTGAGGCCCAGAGAAGTGAAGTGACTTGCCCACAGTCACACAGCTGACAAGTGGCAGAGCCGGGAGTCGAACCCATGACCTGTGACTCCCAAGCCCAGGCTCTTTTCACTGAGCCACATTCCAACATCTAGACTGTAATCTCGTCGGGGGCAGAGAATGAGCGTTTTAATAATATTCATTCATTCATTCAATAGTATTTATTGAGCGCTTACTATGTGCAGAGCACTGTACTAAGCGCTTGGGATGAACAAGTCGGCAACAGATAGAGACAGTCCCTGCCGTTTGACGGGCTTACAGTCTAATCGGGGGAGACGGACAGACAAGAACGATGGCACTAAACAGCGTCAAGGGGAAGAACATCTCGTAAAAACAATGGCAACTAAATAGAATCGAGGCGATGTACAATTCATTAACAAAATAAATAGGGTAACGAAAATATATACAGTCGAGCGGACGAGTACAGTGCTGTGGGGATGGGAAGGGAGAGGTGGAGGAGCAGAGGGAAAAGGGGAAAATGAGGCTTTAGCTGCGGAGAGGTAAAGGGGGGATGGCAGAGGGAGTAGAGGGGGAAGAGGAGCTCAGTCTGGGAACGCCTCTTGGAGGAGGTGATTTTTAAGTAAGGTTTTGAAGAGGGAAAGAGAATCAGTTTGGCGGAGGTGAGGAGGGAGGGCGTTCCAGGACCGCGGGAGGACGTGACCCAGGGGTCGACGGCGGGATAGGCAAGACCGAGGGACGGCGAGGAGGTGGGCGGCAGAGGAGCGGAGCGTGCGGGGTGGGCGGTAGAAAGAGAGAAGGGAGGAGAGGTAGGAAGGGGCAAGGTGATGGAGAGCCTTGAAGCCTAGAGTGAGGAGTTTTTGTTTGGAGCGGAGGTCGATAGGCAACCACTGGAGTTGTTTAAGAAGGGGAGTGACATGCCCAGATCGTTTCTGCAGGAAGATGAGCCGGGCAGCGGAGTGAAGAATAGACCGGAGCGGGGCGAGAGAGGAGGAAGGGAGGTCAGAGAGAAGGCTGACACAGTAGTCTAGCCGGGATATAACGAGAGCCCGTAATAGTAAGGTAGCCGTTTGGGTGGAGAGGAAAGGGCGGATCTTGGCGATGTTGGTATTGGTGAAGCGCTTACTATGTGCCGAGCACTGTTCTAAGCGCTGGGGGAGATACAGGGCAATCAGGTTGTCCCACGTGAGGCTCACAGTTATTCCCCATTTTACAGATGAGGTAGCTGAGGCACAGAGAAGTGAAGTGATTTGCCCAAGGTCAGACAGCAGACAAGCGGAGGAGTCGGGATTAGAACCCATGACCTCCGACACCCAAGCCCGTGCCCTTTCCACTGAGCCACGCTGCTTCTGTTTTATTGTTGTGTTGTTCTCTCCCAAGTGCCCGGCACAGTCTTCTGCACACAGTAAGCACTCAGTAAATCAATTTATTGATCGATCTACCCCGGCCCTTAGTACAGGGCCTGGCCCAGTAAACGCTTAACAGGTACCGTTTAGAAAAACAAACTGGGGGAGCTGGGATTAAAACCCAGGCCTCCTGCCTCCCGGCCCGGTCCCCTTTTCACTAGGCCACAGGGCAGGCTGAAGGTGAAATAGAGGCAACAGGCCGATTTCACCGCCCAAACCCGATCACCCCTAACGGAGGAACTCGGCACGTGCTTTTCCCGCGCACATTTGGCACCGAAAATATTCCATAAAACCAGCTCACGCCATACGGACCAGCTCTGACAGCCGACAGGAATATTTTAGACCGTTTTCCTTTGGCATTTCTGAAAGCTAACGGGGAATCGACCTGGACGAGCCTCACCATAAGCTTGGAACTCTCAGTGAGAAGATACGTCAGTCCTTCCACCCCATGCTGAACCGTGTCACTGCTCACGTTGAGTTTTCCTGAAAGAAAGTGAAAGAGCAATTTGCACGCCACCAGTCTCACGCGCGGTCACCGGCGATCTTGTTAAACAACCTGGTTTTGCTTTTCTCTGTGAACGCACCTAATACCTCCCGCCGCAGTGGTTTTGCCATAAAGTTCCCAAGGGAATGTCAGGTCCCAAGCCCCAAAATGTTGGTTTTTTGTTAAGCGCTTACTATGTGCCGAGCACCGTTCTAAGCGCTGGGGGAGATACAGGGTAATCAGGTTGTCCCACGTGAGGCTCACAGTCTTACTCCCCATTTGACAGATGAGGGAACTGAGGCCCAGAGAAGTGAAGTGACTGGCCCACAGTCACCCAGCTGACAAGTGGCAGAGCCGGGAGTCGAACCCGTGACCTCTGACTCCGAAGCCCGGGCTCTTTCCACTGAGCCACCCCGCTTCCCCCAACGAACACTTGGGTCGTTTACGGCGCCTTACAGAATCGGTGAGCCACATTACCACCCTTAGTTGTGACTGCGATGCAGGAGGATCCGGTTTCTAATCCCGCCACTCATCTGCTGCGTGAATTTGGGCGAGCCACTTCACTTCTCTGGGCCTCAGTTACCTCGGGGGATTAAGACCGTGAGCTCCATGAGACGCGGATTATGTCCAACCTGATTTGCTTGCCTCTACCCCGCTGCTAAGCACAGTGCCTCGCATTTGTTTATGCTTAACAAATAGCATAAAGAATAAAAACCCGGGATAGGTAGAGAAGCAGCGGGGCTCAATGGCAAGAGGGGTGGAGCTAGAGGGACGACGGGAAGAATAACTGCAATATTTGTTTTGCACTTGCTATGTGCCAGGCACTCTTCTAAGCACTGGGTTGGGTGGAGGCAAACGGGGACGGGACAAGTCCTCGTCCCCCGTGGGGCTCGCACGCTCCAGCCCCATTTTCCAGATGAGGTGACCGCGGTCCCGGAGCAGTGAAGTGACTTGCCCAAGGTGGCCCAGCTGACAAGTGGGGGAGGCGGGATTAGAACCCACGACCTTCCGACTCCCGGGCTTGGGCTCTATCCACTGGGCCACAGTGTTTTTCCCCAGTGAGGGGAGGGGAGAAGGGGACTGGAAGGGGGGCAGAAGAGGGTGGGGCTGTGAGACAGGAAGGGGTGGGGCTAGAGGGACACAATAATAATGTTGGTATAATTAATAATGTTAATAATAATAACGCTGGTATTTGTTAAGCGTGTACTATGCGCAGAGCAGTGTTCTAAGCGCTGGGTAGAAACAGGATCATCAGGTTGTCCCACGGGAGGCTCACAGTCTTCACCCCCATTTTACAGATGAGGGAACTGAGGCCCAGAGAAGTGGAGTGACTGGCCCACAGTCACACAGCCGACAAGCGACAGAGGCGGGATTCGAACCCATGACCTCTGACTCCCAAGCCCGGGCTCTTTCCACTGAGCCACGCCGCTTCTCTTAAGCACCGACTATGTGCCAAGGACTGTTCTAAGCGCTGGGGAGGCTCCAAGGTCATCAGGTCGCCCCCCGGGGGGCTCACGTTCTCAACCTCCATTTTCCAGATGGGGGAACGGAAGGACAGAGAAGTGAAGCGACTCGCCCAAAGACACCCAGCAGGCAGGTGGCGGAGGCGGCTTTAGAACCCGCGACCTCCGACTCCTGAGCCCGAGCGTGGCTCGGTGGGAAGAGCCCGGGCTCGGGAGTCGGAGGTCGGGGGTTCGAATCCCAGCTCTGCCACCTGTCAGCTGGGTGACTGTGGGAAGGTCACTTCACTTCTCTGGGCCTCAGTGACCTCACCTGGAAAATGGGGATAAAGACTGTGAGCCTCACACGGAACGACCTGATGACCCCCATATCTCCCCCAGCGCTTAGCACAGTGCTCTGCACCTAGTAAGCGCTTAACAAATGCCAACATTATTAGAGAAGCCGCGTGGCTCAGTGGAAAGAGCACGGGCTTTGGAGTCCGAGGTCACGGGTTCGAGTCCCGGCTCGGCCACTTGTCAGCTGGGTGACTGTGGGCAAGCCACTTCACTTCTCGGTGCCTCAGTTCTCTCATCCGTAAAATACCGTAAGCCCGTCAAACGGCGGGGACCGTCTCTATCGGTTGCCGACTTGTTCATCCCAAGCGCTTAGTACGGTGCTCTGCACATAGTAAGCGCTCAATAAATACTATTGAATGAATGAATGAATGAATAAAATGGGGATGAAGACTGTGAGCCCCACGGGGGACCACCTGATTCCCCCGGGGTCCCCCCCAGCGCTTAGAACAGTGCTCGGCACATAGTGAGCGCTTAACAAATACCAACGTGATTATCATTATTATGAGGAGGAGGATTATGAGGAGGGGGTGGGGCTGGAGGGGAGGGAGGAGAGAAGCAGCGTGGCGCAGTGGAAAGAGCACGGGCTTTGGAGTCAGGGCTCGTGAGTTCGAATCCCAGCTCTGCCGCTTGTCGGCTGTGTGACTGTGGGCAAGTCACTTCACTTCTCGGTGCCTCAGTTCCCTCAACTGTCAAATGGGGATGAAGACTGTGAGCCCCACGTGGGACAACCTGATTCCCCTGTGTCTACCCCGGCGCTTAGAACAGTGCTCTGCACATAGTAAGCGCTTAACAAATACCACAATTATTATTATTATAGAGGGACGGTGGCTGGATGGGGGGGGGGGGCTACAGGGAAGGGGGGTGGGGGTGGGAGGGAAGGAAGCCTGGTTAGAGGAGGGGCGGGGCTAGAGGGAAGGGGCGTGGCCAGATGGGAGGGTGGAGCTAGGGAGGGGGCGGGGTCAAGGGTAAGGGGCGTGGCCAGAGGGGGAGGGGACAGGGGAGGGGGCGGGGCCAGAGGGGAGGGTGGAGCTAGGGAGGGGTGGGGTCAAGGGTAAGGGGCGTGGCCAGAGGGGGAGGGGCCAGAGGGAGGGGGCGGGGCCAGAGGGGAGGGTGGAGCTAGGGAGGGCGGGGTCAAGGGTAAGGGGACGTGACCAGAGGGGGAGGGGCCAGAGGGAAGGGGCGGGGCCAGAGGAAGGGTGGAGCTAGAGAGGGGTGGGGCCAGGGGAAGGGGCGGGGCCAGAGGGAAAGGGGCGGGGCCAGAGGGGAATTGGGCGGGGTTACCGGGGGCGGGGCTGGAAGAAAGGGGCGGGGCCAGGGGAAGGGCGGAGCTAGGTGGGGCGGGGCTCGGGGAGGGGCTACAGGAGGGGTGTGGCTAGAGGGAAGGGGAGTGGCCAGAGGGGTGGTTGGAGGGGCGGGACCTGAGGGAAGGGCCTGCAGGGGGCGTGGTCAGGAGGGAGGGGCGGGGCTACGGGAGGGGCGTGTCTGGAGGAAAGGGGCGTGGTTAGAGGGGGAGGAGCCAGAGGAGAAGGGCGGGGCTAGAGAGGGGGGCTGCAGGGGGTGTGGCTAGAGGAGGTGTGGCTGGGGGGAGGGGCCGGAGGGGGAGGGTGGAGCTCAAGGGGGGGCCCACGGGGGGAGGGGCGTGGCCAGGGAAGAGGGGTGGGGGCGAGAGAGGGGCGGGGCTAGAGGGGGCCTGATTAGAGAGGGGGCGGAGCTTCTGAGGGGTGGCCAGAGCAGAGGAACGTGGGTGGTGGGCGTGGCTAGGGAAGGGCGTGGCTAAAGACGAAGGGGGCGTGGCCGGGGAAGAGGGAGGGTCTCCATGAGAAGGGCGTGGCCAGAGGTTGTGAGGTTGCCGGGGAAGGGGCCAGAGGGGACGGGTGGGGAGGGAGGGGGCGGGGCTAAAGGGGGCGGGGCGAAGGGGCGGGGATAGATTCGAGGGTTGGAGTTTCTGGGGCGTGGTCAGGGAAGGGGTGGGGCCGAGGGGGGCGTGGTCAGGGGGAAGGGGCTGAGCTTCTGGGGCGTGGCTAAGGGAGAGGGGCGGGGCCAGACGGGGGCGGGGCGAGAGGGGGGAGCGTGTCTTAGGGGGCGTGGCTACACGAGAGGGGCGGGTTTAAAGGGGAGGGGCGCCGCTAAATGGGGCGTGGCTTGAAGGAAGGGGCGGGGCTGGCGCGTGGTCAGGGAAGGGGCGGGGCCCGAGGAGATGGGCGGGGCTGAGGGCGGAATAGCTAGAGGGGGGGCGGGGTCGTGGGGGGCGGTTAAAGAGGAGGGGCGGGGCTAGAGGGAAGGAGCGGGGTCAGGGGAAGGGGCGTGGCCAGATGAGAGGGGCGGGGCTGAAGGGGGCGGGGCTAAGGAGGGGCGGCGTTTGGGGGCGTGGCTAGAGGAGGGGGCGGGACCGGGGGCGTGGCTAAAGAGGAGGATTGTGGCTAGAGGGGAGGGGCGGCGCCTCGGGGGGCGTGGCCCCGCGGAAGGGGCGGGGCTAGAGGGGCGTGGCGAGCGAGAAGGGGCGGGTGGGGGAGGGAGCGTCGGGGCCGGCGCGGCGGCGGCGGCCCGCACTTACTGGCGGCCCCGTCGTAGACCTTGGGGTTGGCGCCCTTCCGCAGGAACTCCACGGCGATGCGGCCGAACTCGGCCACCACTGCAACGACAGGCGGCCCCGCTCAGACCCCCGCGCTTCCCGCCGCCCTCCCCCCCCCCCCCCCCCCCCGCGCCCCTCCCCCCCCCCGGGGCTGACCCGCGCCGGCCACCCGCGGCAGGAAGGCCAGGTGCTCCTTCTGCTCCTCCGACGGTACCAGCAGCATCGTCCCCCGCACTTCCGCCCGCCTCTGACGCCACTTCCGCCCGGCCGTCGCCCTCACTTCCGCCCGCTTCTGACGCCACTTCCGCCCGCTTCCCCCCGGTGTCCCCGCCGGAAGGGACCCCCCCCCGCCGCTCACCCCCGCGCTCGGGTTCCGCCCGCCACCGCTCCCCCCCCCCCCCCCCCCCCCCCCCCCCCCCCCCCCACGTCCCGCTCGGGGCCCCGCGCTCTGCTGAAGGATGACGATATTATTCCATTACATTTAGTAATGTGATCGGGAATAACGGTCCTTTGTGAAGCCCGCACTCTGTGCCAGGCACTGGGCTAGTCGGTATAACCAGGAATGGTACTTCTTCATAAGAATAATCATGTTGGGACTTCCTAATAATCATATTGTTGGTATTTGTTAAGCGCTTACTAGGTGCAGAGCACCGGGCTAAGCGCTTGAGAGACTACAATACTACTACTCATATTGTTGGTATTTGTTAAGCGCTTACTAGGTGCAGAGCACTGGGCTAAGCGCTGGGGTAGACAAAGGGGAATCAGGTTGTCCCATGTGGGGCTCACAGTTAATCCCCATTTTACAGATGAGGGAACTGAGGCCCAGAGAAGTGAAGTGACTTGCCTACGGTCACACAGCTGCCAAGTGGTCGAGCCGGGATTCAAACCCATGACCTCTGACTCCAAAGCCCGGAACAATGGCAATAAATAATAATAATAATAATAATAATGTTGGTATTTGTTAAGCGCTTACTATGTGCAGAGCACTGTTCTAAGCGCTGGGATAAACACAGGGGAATCAGGTTGTCCCACGTGGGGCTCACAGTCTTCATCCCCATTTTACAGATGAGGGAACTGAGGCACAGAGAAGTTAAGTGACTTGCCCACAGTCACACAGCTGACAAGTGGCAGAGCTGGGATTCGAACTCATGAGCCCTGACTCCAAAGCCCGTGCTCTTTCCACTGCGCCACGCTGCTTCTCGTCTCATTAAAACAACAGACAATAGCAAATAAATAGAATCAAGGCGATGTACATCTCATTAACAAAATAAAATAAATATTTCTTAAGCCCTCACTGTGTGCCAGACACTGGGGTAGATGGTATTATAACCATAACGGTACTGCTTAAGCCCTCACTGTGTGCCGGGCACCGTCCTGAGCCCTGGGGTGATCGGTATAAATAACAATAATGGTCCTTTGTGAAGCCCCCGCTGTGTGCCAGGCACTGGGGTAGTTGGTATTATAACCACAGTGGTACTGCTTCAGCCCTCACTGTGTGCCAGACACTGTCCTAAACCCTGGGGTGATTGGCATAAATAACGATAATGGTCCTTTGTGAAGCCCCCGCTACGTGCCAGACACTGGGGTAGTTGGTATTATAACCATAATGGTACTGCTTCAGCCCTAGACACTGTCCTAAGCCCTGGGGAGATTGGTCTCAATAACGATAATGTTCCTTTGTGCAGGACTCACTATGTGCCGGGCACTGGGGTAGCCGGTATCATAACCATAATGGTATTGCTTAAGCCCTCACTGTGTGCCGGACTCTGTGCTGAGCCCTGGGGCGATTGGTCTAAACAACGATAATGGTCCTTTGTGAAGCCCTCACGATGTGCCGGACACTGGGGTAGTTGGTATAATAACCATAAGGGTACTTGCTAAGCCCTCACTCTGTGCCAGGCACTGTCCTAAGCCCTGGTTTTGATGGTACAGTAACAATGATGGTATTGGTTAAGCAAGGCCTCACTCTGAGCCAGGCACTGTCCTAAGCCCTGGGGTGGAGGGTCTAATAACAATAATGGTCCTTTGTGAAGCCCTCACTTCCTAAGCGCCGGGGTAGACGATAGAATAACAATAATGGTACTCGGTTAAGCGCCTACTATGAGCCGGGCACTCTACGGTGCCCTGGGGTAGACGGTACAATAACAATAATGGTCCTCTGTGAAGCCCTCGCTGTGTGCCAGGCACCGGGAGAGTTGGTATAATAACCATAATGGCGCTTCTTAAGCCCTCACTATGAACCGGACGCTGTCCTAAGCCCTGGGGCGATTGATATATGTTTCGGAACAGCCTTCTGAGCATAGCGGCTCTGGATCTAAATGACTCTGTTTCTGTCTCAGGAAGGCCCCCATTTCAGGTGGGATGTATACCGCATCCGCAGATTCCGGGGGACGGGAGATTGCTTCTTATCCAAAACAGATGAGGCCTGCCAGAAGAGTCTCTTTCGTCACTGAAGGAAACGCAGTTGTCCGAGTTCTTTGTGATTGGCTACTTCTCCTGTACGTTGTAAATAAAGGCGCCGCCAAACTGGAGAGGGGGACCCCCGTGTCACTCGTACCTCTCCGGAGGTGAACGGGCCCTCGGTCATAGTCCTCCCTTTTTTCTGATCTATTCAGCCCTGTCCCCGAGTGTTCCTTTCCCTTGCGTGCGGCACCCGCTCGGGTTCGAATCCTCTCTGCTTTCTTAGTCCCATTCTCTTTGCGAGTACAGTAACAATAATGGTACTTGTTAAGCCCTCACTGTGAGCCAGGCACTGTCCTAAGCCCTGGGGTAATTGGTCTAATAACAAGAATGGTCCTTTGTGAAGCCCTCACTATGTGCCAGGCACTGGGGTGGTTGGTTTAATGACAATAATGGTACTTGTTAAGCCCTCACTATGTGCCAGGCACTGGGGTGGTTGGTTTAATGACAATAATGGTACTTGTTAAGCCCTCACTATGTGCCAGGCACTGTCCTAAGCCCTGGGGTGATTGGTTTAAATAACAATAATGGTCCTTTGTGAAACCCCAACTATGTGCCAGGCACTGGCCTAAGCCTTGGTTTTGATGGTACAATAACAATGATGGTATGGGTTAAGCAAGGCCTTACTATGAGCCAGGCACTCTACGAAGCCCTGGGGTGGAGGGTATAACAACAATAATGGGATCTGCTAAGCCCTTACTATGTGCCAGGCACTCTGCTAAGTAATAATGTTGGTATTTGTCAAGCGCTTACTATGTGCAGAGTTCTAAGCGCCGGGGTAGGCACGAGGGAATCAGGTTGTCCCGCGTGGCGCTCACGGTCTTAATCCCCATTTTACAGATGAGGGAACTGAGGCACAGAGAAGTGAAGTGACGTGCCCACAGTCACCCAGCTGACAAGTGGCGGAGCCGGGATTCGAACCCGTGGCCCGTGACTCCCAAGCCCGTGCTCTTTCCACTGAGCCACGCTGCTGGTTTTGGTAGTACAATAACGATAATGGACTTTGTCAAGCGCTTACTATGAGCCGGGCACTGTCCTAAACCCTGGGGATAGATGGAATAATAGGAATAATGGTCTTTATTAAGCGCTTACTATGTGCTAGGCACTCTACTAAGCCCTGAGGTGGATGGTATAATAATAATGGTCTTCGTTAAGCCCTCACTATGCGCCAGGCACTCTACTAAGCCCCGGGGTAATAATAATGTTGGTATTTGTTAAGTGCTTACTATGTGCCGGGCACTGTTCTAAGCACTGGGGTAGACACAGCGGAATCAGGATGTCCCACGTGGGGCTCACAGTCTTAATCCCCATTTTACAGATGAGGGAACTGAGGCCCAGAGAAGTGAAGTGACTTGCCCACAGTCACACAGCTGGCAAGTGGCAGAGCTGGGATTTGAACTCATGACCTCTGACTCCAAAGCCCGGGCTCTTTCCACTGAGCCACGCTGCTTCTCTAGGTGGTAGATGGGGTAGATGGTATAATAACAATAATGGCATTTGTTAAGCGCTTACTATGTGCCAGGCCCTGTACTAAGCCCTGGGGTAGTTGGAATAATAGCAATGATGGTCTCCGTTAAGCCCTCGCCATTGGAATAATAACGATGGCGGTCTCCGTTAAGCCCTCGCCATTGGAATAATAACGATGGCGGTCTCCGTTAAGCCCTCGCTATTGGAATAATAACGATGACGGTCTCCGTTAAGCCCTCGCTATGTGCCGGACACTCTACTAAGCCCTGGGTTTGATGGTGCGATAACAGTAACGGTGTTTGTTAAGTCCTTACTCTGTGCCCGGCACCGTCCTAAGCCCTGGGGTAGAGGGTACGATAACAGTAATGGCAATTGTTAGGCACTTGCCATGTGCCACTCACTCTACTATGGTTCGGTGGAAAGAGCCCGGGCTTGCGAGTCAGAGGTCGCGGGTTCGAATCCCGGCTCTGCCACTAGTCAGCTGGGTGACTGTGGACAAGTCACTTCTCTGGGCCTCAGTTACCACATCTGGAAAATGGGGATAAAGACTGTGAGCCTCACGTGGGACAACCTGATGACCCTGTAAATCTCCCCCAGCGCTTAGAACAGTGCTCTGCACGTAGTAGGTGCTTAACAAATACCAACGTTATGATGATTATTATTCCTAAGCAATGGGGTGGATGGTATAATAACAATAATGGGATTTATTAAGCCCTCACTATGTGCCAGGCATTCCACTAAGCCTTGGAGTAGATGGCATAATAACAATAATGACATTTGTTAAGCGCTTACTCTGTGCCAGGCACTCCGTTAAGCCTTGGGGTAGATGGCATAATAACAATAATGACATTTGTTAAGCGCTTACTATGCGCCAGGCACTGCGCTAACTGCTGGAGTCGATAATGTACATATCTGTAATTCATTTATTTATATTATCGTCCATCTCCCCTGCTAGACTGTAAGCTCACTGTGGGAAGGGAATGCGCCTGTTGTACAGAGAAGCAGCGTGGCTCAGTGGAAAGTGCACGGGCTTGGGAGTCAGGACTCATGAGTTCGAATCCCAGCTCTGCCACTTGTCAGCTGGGTGACTGTGGGCAAGTCACTTCACTTCTCTGTGCCTCAGTTCTCTCATCTGTAAAATGGGGATGAAGAGTGTGAGCCCCACGTGGGACAACCTGATTCCCCTGTGTCTACCCCAGCGCTTAGAACAGTGCTCGGCACATAGTAAGCACTTAACAAATACCAACATTATTATTATTGCGAGACTGTACTCCCCCAAGCGCTTAGTACGCTGCTCTGGACACAGTAAGCGCTCAATAAATATGACTGATGGAGGATAGGTACGGAATTCTCATTTTGAAGATGAGAGAATTGAGGTGCGGAGAGGTTAAGTGTGGGCAGGGATCATCTCTGTTGCTGAATTGTCCATTCCAAGCTCTTAGTACAGTGCTCTGTACACAGTAAGCGCTCGATAAATACGAATGAAAGAATGAATGACTAATACTAATGGTATTTGTTAAGGGTTAATAGATTCCAGGTACTGTACTAAGTCCTGGGGTAGATAATGATGATAGTAATGATATCTGTTAAGTGCTTACTATGTGCCAGGCACTGTACTAACTGTTGGAGCAGGTAAAAATAATAATAATTATGGCATTTGTTTAAGCACTTACTCTGCGCCAGGCACTATACTAATTGCTGGGGTAAATAATAATAATAATGATATTAAGCACTTACCTTATGCCAGACACTGTACTACTTGCTGGGGTAGATAATAATAATCATCATTATTATTATGGTATTTGTTAAGCACTTAAAGTGTGCCTGGCACTGTACTAATTGCTGGGATAGATAATAATAATAATATTAAGCACTTACCTTGTGCCAGACACTGTACCAATTGCTGGGGTAGATAATAATAATCATTATTATGGTATTTGTTAAGCATTTAAAATGTGCCTGGCGCTGTACTAATTGCTGGGGTAGATAATAATAATGATAGTAATAGTAGTGTTTGTGAAGTGCTTACTTTGTGCCTGGCACTATTCTAATTGCCGGGGTAGACAAGAATAACAAAAAAAGCTATGGTATGTGTTAAGTGCTTACTATGTGCCAGGCACTATACTGATATCAGGGGTGGATTAAAATAATAATTATGGTGTTTGTTAAGCACTTACTATAATAATAATGTTGGTATTTGACATTTGTTAAGCGCTATGTGTAGAGCACTGTTCTAAGCACTGGGGGAGATACAGGGTCATCAGGTTGTCCCCCGTGAGGCTCACAGTTAATCCCCATTTTACAGATGAGGGAACTGAGGCCCAGAGAAGTGAAGTGACTTGGCCACAGTCACACAGCTGACAAGTGGCAGAGCCGGGAGCCGAACCCCATGTGAGCCCCACGTGGGACAGGGACCGTGTCCAACCCGATTAGCTTGAATCTACACCGGCGCTTAAAACAGTAACTGGTACATAGTAAGTGCTTAACAGATGCCATTAAAAAAACTGGCTGTGCACACAGTATGCACTCAATAAATACCATTGATTGATAATAATAATAACGGTGGTATTTGTTAAGCGCTTACTAGGTGCAAAGCACTGTTGTAAGCGCCGGGGGATACAAGGTGATCAGGTTGTCCCACGTGGGGCTCACAGTCTTAATCCCCATTTTACAGAGGAGGTAACTGAGGCACAGAGAAGTTAAGTGACCTGCCCAAAGTCACACAGCTGGCAAGCGGCGGAATGGATTGACTGCTCTGCATACAGTAGGCGCTCTCGTCTTCTGCTGTCGAGTCGTGTCCGACCCGTAGCCACTCCGTGGATGCAGCTCTCCCAGAAGGCCCCACTGTCCGTCCGCAATCGTTCCGGTAGTGGATCCAGAGAGTTTTCATGGTCAAAATAGGGAAGCGGTTTACCATTGCCGCCTTCCACACAGTCAACTCGAGTCTCCGCCCTCGACTCTCTCCCGTGCCGCCGCTGCCCGGCACGGGTGAGTTTTGACCTGTATGGATGGCCTGCCGCTCGCCAGCCGCTGCCCGAGCTAGGAATGGAACGGACGGGCCTCCGCTTGACTCTCCCTCCCGTAGCCGAGACTGGTAGAGGACTGGACACTCTCCGGGTGCCGCCCTGAGAGGGGGAGTCTGCACTCAGTACTTACCGTTGATTGTTCCCGTGAGAAAACTCGTTTGGATTTAGAATATTTCAGTGGACGACACAGCACCGAGCACCTGATGAGTGGCGAGAGTCAGACGTGAAGGCCTCTGGGAGCCGGTCCTGAATTTCTCCAAGACGTTGATCCTGCCTTATTAGCCCAATCCCCATCCAGGAAAAAACTAGAGTTTCCTTTAAGATTATACCTTTTAAAAATCAGCCTAATTTGGGAATTAAAGTGATGTTAAGCACTTACTATATGACGAGCCCTTTGGTCAGTCAATCATATTTACTGAGCGTTCGTTCAGTCGCATTTATTGAGCACTTACTATGGGCAGAGCACTGTGCTAAGCACTTGGAATGTCCAATTCAGCAACAGATAGAGACAATCCCTGCCCAATGACGGGCTCACAGTCTAAACGAGCACTGTGCTAAGCGCTTGGGAGAGTACAGTATAACAGTATAGCAGACATATTCCCCGCCCATAATGATCTTACAGTCTAGAGGGAGAGACAGGCATTAATATAAGCAAGCGCTGGGGTAGATACAAGTAAATCAGGTCAGACATGGCTGGTGTCTTTCAGGGGCACATAGTTTTAGTAGGAGAGAGACCAGGTATTTAATCCCCATTTTACAGATGAGGAAACTGAGGCCCAGAGAAGGTAAGTGACTCGCCCGAGATCACCCCCCAGGCAAGTGGTGAAGCTGGAGTTAGAATCCAGCTCTTTTGACTCCCAGGTTTCAAAGAACCTTTGAAAGTTCCTTCACTTCAGCACCATTCAGCCTAACCAAGGGACAAGACCCAGAGAAATCCACGATGCATTCACCACCCCCACACAGGAGAATCTGAAATTGGCATTAAAGGAAGGGAGAATCGGTAGCCGCAATTTAAAAAAAATCATTAAATAAACCTCGTGCTGAAACGCAGCCACGAAATCAGGAATAATAATAATAATGAGGGTATTTGTTAAGCGCTTAACTATGTGTCAGGCACTGTACTAAGCGCTGGGCTGGATAGGAGCAAATCAGGTTGGACACAGTCCCTGTCCCGTGTGGGGCTCACAGTCTCTATCCCCATTTTCCAGATGAGGGCACTGAGGCCCCGAGAAGTGAAGTGACTTGCCCAAGGTCACACTGCAGACAAGTGGCCAAGCCGGGATTAGAACCCATGACCTTCTGACTCCCAGGCCCGTGTCCTAGCCACTACCCCGTGCTGCTTCTCAGTTAATCCCTTTAAATCAAGTCCGGAGCGCTCTACGCACGGAGAGGAGAGGGTTTTAAAACAAATCCCTTAGGGATTAAGATTTTAGAACAAATTAGCAGATTTCTTTGTGTCTGTGTAAAAGGCAGTAAGATCGAGAGCGTCTGGTGTTTTTTCTTAAATGAACTTTAAAGACATTCATTCATTCAATGATATTTATTGAGCGCTTACTGTGGGCAGATCACTGAGCGCTTGGAATGTACAATTCGGCGACAGATAGAGACGATCCCTGCCCAACGATGGGCTCACAGTCTAAAAGACAAGGTACTGATTTGTCTGTAAAAGAGCCCAGCTAGAGCTCGAGTTGCAGGGCAGGAATTTTTCCGATTCACAGATGGGCGCTTCCCCCAGCCGAAAGAGGCCCCCTCGGAGTGTTTACTCTGGGGGGAAAAATACATCTATTAGAGTCTCATCTCGCTCAGCGGGGGCACGTGGCCGAATCACGTTGCATTGAAATACAATCTATTTTATGTCCCCCCACAAAGCACGCATGGGCAGGAAGGTGTAATAGCTTTAAAGAAATATTTTTATTAAAAATATCATATCGTCCAAACGATACATTAGCGTTGATGGGTTTTTCTGTTGTTCAAATATCCTAATCCTATGGAAATATTGAATTTTCTAGGCTTAATGGCGCCCTTGGGGAGCTTTTACTTTGAACACACGAATTCTGCATTTATATAAACACCCTTAGAGGGAAGAAGACGTTTTCAAAATTGTATCACGGGTCTAATTATTTTCAAAACATAGATTTGCGCTCAGAGAACATTTCACGATAACACATGAAATGCTGAATTTCAAGTATCGGTGGGTCAGTACCATCAACGAGCAAAAACGACTGCCATCTCGTCCCTAGACTGTAAACTCGTTGTGGGCAGGGAACGTGTCTGCCGACTCCGTCGTACTCTCCCGAGCGCTTGGTACAGTGTTCTACCCATAGTAAGCGTTCAATAATGACTATGATGATGGCTGATTACAGGATTGGAAATCCACAGAAAGCGTCTCCTCCTACTTTACAAAGTTTGCCTGCTAGGAATATGCACTTTAGTTGGTGATGTCTGAAGCCTGAACGAGCTCATCTGCACTTTCACTCACTATTCTGCACCCTCTGGAAACTAATTTTGGGCGAGTTCAAATAATTCTGCTGAGACATTAACTTAGAGCAAGGGTTTTCTGAAAGAAAATGTTTCAGTTTAAAAAAAAAAATCTGAATTGCAGGTGCTAGGACATGGAGCCAAGTCCAACGGGGGTTATCTCGCCTTCTCAAAGCTCAGGTCCCAGCGGATTTTGATTTATAGTCAGGCTTCTTCCAGCAGTGGGGTTGGAAACGCTCCTCTTGGCTAGAATTCTTGCTATGGCCAACTGCTGCAGCCATCCTTTCTTCTTAAACGCACTGAAAATAAAACAACACCCTCAGGTCTTTTCTCCCAAACATAAGAGATGATATTACCCGATGGGACTCCAGTCTTATTATCCGAAGAAATTGCAGGTGGGGAAATCTGACTCAGGAGATAATCTTCAGGCCCTTCTAAGTTTGGATTTAGGGAGGGAGGAAATGGGAGGAAGATGAAGGCAGGGATACAGAGAGATACCGAGAGGCAGAGGGAGGGAGGGAGGCCCAGAGAAGTAATAGTAATAATAATTTGGTATTTGTTAAGCGCTTACCATGTGCCAAGCAGTGTTCTAAGCGCTGGGTAGATACAAGGTAATCAGGTTGTCCCATGTAGGGCTCACAGTTTTAATCCCCATTTTTCCAGATGAGGTAACTGAGGCACAGAGAAGTGAAGTGACTTGCCCACAGTCACACAGCTGATAAGTGGCAGAGTCGGGATTAATAATGTTGGTATTTGTTAAGCGCTTACTATGTGCAGAGCACTGTTCTAAGCGCTGGGGTAGACACAGGGGAGTCAGGTTGTCCCACGTGGGGCTCACAGTCTTAATCCCCATTTTACAGATGAGGGAACTGAGGCACAGAGAAGTGAAGTGACTTGCCCAAAGTCACACAGCTGACAAGCGGCAGAGCCGGGATTAGAACCCACGACCTCTGACTCCCAAGTCCGTGCTTTTTCCACTGAGTCACGCTGCTTTTCTCCAAGAAAGGCAGAGGGAGGCAGAAGGAATCAGGGAGGCAGAGAGAGTCAGGAAGGCAGAGTCAAGAAGGTAGAGCGAGTCGGAAAGAGTCGGGGGTGACAAGGAGACAGACAGGGAGGAAGAGGGAGGAAGGAGGCAAGCCCTGTGGGCTGAGAGAGCCTGACAGAAAACATTCACTCTCAGCTGAGGTTGGAATTAAGGGAAACACCTAAATGCACTGTATTTTGCCTTCGGTTGCTGATTTTAGCAGCTCTTCAGGTTAAATGACTTTACAACCTGAGGTTGCAGGTCAAATATTCATTTATTCATTCATTCAGTCAGTCGTATCTGTTGAGCTATTGAGTGCTCACTGTGTGCCGACATTGTAATAAGTGCTTGGGAGAGGACGATTCAACGACAATCGTAGTCCCGGCCCACAGTGAGCTTACAGTCCAGAGGAGGGGAGGAAGACATAAATATAAAAAATAAATGGCATATGTTCTCAAGTGCTGTGGGGCTGAGAGTGGGGAAGAATAAAGGCAGCTAGTCAAGGTGACTCAGAAGGGAGTGGGAGAAGAGGAAAGGGCGGCTTAGGGAAGGCCTCCGGGAAGAGGTGTGCCTTCAATAATACTTTGAAGCAGGAGAGAGTAACTGTCTGTCGCATGTAAGAAGGGAGGGCGCTCCAGGCCAGAGGCAGGACGTGGGCAAGGGGTCGGCGGCAAGGTAGATGAGATCGAGGCACAGTGAGAAGGTTAGCATTTAGAGCATTAAATAAAAAACCATCCGAAGAAACTGAGTTTTTTCTCTTTTTAAGGATCGATTGCCTCGCTGGCATTCACCCAGCATTTACCATGGGGCGTCGTGGCTCAGAGTTTCCAAAGCTACGTTAGGGATTTGAGCTCAATCCCAAAAGTCACTTGAACGCCCACAAAGTTGTAGAATACACTCCTAGTTCTATAATAATAATGTTGGTATTTGTTAAGCGCTTACTATGCAGAGCACTGTTCTAAGCGCTGGGGTAGATACAGGGTAATCAGTTGGTCCCACAGGAGGCTTACAGTCTTAATCCCCATTTTACAGATGAGGTAACAGAGGCCCAGAGAAGTGAAGTGACTTGCCCACAGTCACACAGCTGCCAAGTGGCAGAGCCGGGATTAGAACCCATGACCTCTGACTCCCAAGCCCGGGCTCTTTCCACTGAGCCACGCTGCTTCTCTAATGTAGGAGCTGTTTCTTGAAGAACCTGGGGTTGGGGGAAAATAACTTTATAGTGATGGTCGATTCAACAGGATGTAGCGAGTTCGAAGATTGGCAGTTTCGGATACAAATTCTTACACTGTTATATCCACCAGTAGCAGAATGTTTTCTACCCTTGTCCCCCATTGTTCTTTTACTGTATTTCTACACTCTAAAGTTGCTCAAAACACTAGGTACTGTAGGGTAGCACTCCATAAAGCTGAGGCAGAGGCTTCCGGCTGATTCACCATCACTCCCTCGCCAATATCAGACACGCTGTACACGACTGTTGTGTATCACATCGCACCTTGACCGTTATCAGGCACAGGCAGACAACCATTGTTCCACTGAAGGTAACTGGCACCGCCAACCTATGGATTAGATTATACGCAGAACAGATCTGTGTAGTGGGGAAAAAAAACACCCTAATTCTTCTGTTTTGTGTCCATATCATGTAATGAGAACGAGTGTTAAAACAGAATGGACTGTAAATGATCGTCGAAACCTCATAAATCACGCACCTCGATGGACGGTCTGTAATTATTAGCCGAGGGCATCTGCAGCAGAAACTAAGCCCCCATTCCCTCTCCCCCCATTCCATTCTACGTCACCCTCACACATGAATTTGCTCCCTTTATTCACTCCTCCCTCAGCCCCACAGCACTTAATAATAATAATTATAGTATTTGTTAAGCGCTTACTATGTGCCAAGCACTGTTCTAAGCGCTGGGGTAGATTCAAGGTAATGAGGTTGTCCCTCATGGGGCTCACACTTTTAATCCCCATTTTGCAGATGAGGTAACTGAGGCACAGAGAAGTTAAGTGACTTGCCCAAGGGCACACAGTGGACAAGTGGCAGAGCCGGGATTAGAACCCATGTGCTCTGACTCCCAAAGCCAGGCTCTCGTACCTAGCTGTAATTTATTTATTTATATTAATGTCCGCCTTCCCCTCTATAAACTCATTATGGGCAGGGGTCTTGTCTACCAACTCTGCTATATTATTATATTGTACTCTCCCAAGCACAGTGCTGGGCACACAGTAAACGCTCAAGAAATACCATTGATCGATTGATTGAAATCTGCTTCTATCCCTTCCCCCCCCCTCCCCTCGCTAAGGGGTTTCATTGCTTGGGTTTGTTTTTTTAAGGCTTCTTTTATGCATCGGGCATTTAGAAGTTCTCTAAGAGGCCTAATTTCTACCTGCCCGGGCTACGTGCAGTATACTCTGTTGTATTTTCCAAAGCACTTAGTACATTGCACGGCATATAGTAAGTGCTCGCTAAATATCATTAATTGATTGATTAATTCATTGATTTAAAGGGCCTTATCGTGGGTCCTTCCATAAAAAACAACTCAAATCACTATTGCCTCTCAATGGCAACCATTTTTCAGCTAGGCGAGGTATAAAGGCACCTCAACTTTACCCTTCGGAGGTCAGAACCACCAATTTCAACAGATGAGGTCGATTCTAAGATATCATTTACTTATTGTTGTTTCAGTAATTATAAAATGCCTGAGAAGATTGAGAGGCTTAAAACAATTTTAAACCTAATTCTTTTCTTTTCTTCTCTCTGTGAAATAAGGGTGATGCAGCGGGGCCTAGTGGATAAAGCATGGGTCAGGAAGCTAGAGGACCTGGGTTCTAATCCCAGCTCTGCCGCTTGCCTACTCTGTTGACCTCAGGTAAGTCACTGAACTTCTCTTTGTTTCAGTTCTCTCAGTTACAAACAACGGGGATTCAATACCCGCTCTCCTTCCTACTTAGACTGTGAGCCACGTAGGGTACAGGAACTGTTTCCGGCCAGATTTATTTATAAATATCTAACGCTTAGAACCATGCTTGACGTGTAGTAAGTGCTTAAAAAATGCCATAAAAAAGAGAAATATACTTGGAAATCCCCTTTTGAATTTTAAACGCTTCATTCAATCGCATTTATTCAGGGCTTACTATGTGCAGAGCACTGTACTAAGCGCTCGGAATGTACAATTCGGCAACGGATAGAGACAATGCCTGCCCAACAACGGGCTCACAGTCGAGGAGCAGCGTGGCTCAGTGGAAAGAGCCCGGGCTTTGGAGTCAGAGGTCATGAGTTCGAATCCCAGCTCTGCCACTTGTCAGCTGTGTGACTGTGGGCAAGTCACTTCACTTCTCGGTGCCTCAGTTACCTCATCTGTAAAATGGGGATTAAGACTGTGAGCCCCACGTGGGACATCCTGATTCCCCTGTGTCTACCCCAGCGCTTAGAACAGTGCTCTGCACGTAGTAAGTGCTTAACAAATACCAACATTATTAATTTTGTTCTGCTCCATCTATAGCTCTGCTCCATTCAGTCTAGATTTCCTAACTTCAAAATGTACTGTGACAGAGTTTGTCATTCAATCAAGCTCTTCCTTCCCTTTTCATCTTCCAAGCTGTCTCATGTCTTTGAGGTTCTTGGTCCTTTCCTCTCTTGTGAAAACACACTGAAGGGAAAGCCGATGTCGGTTGATTGTGAAAAACTGAAGGGATTTCCTTCTTTTTCCTTTTGTGTCACAGAGATCAAATGGGATCAGTGGACCAGAATATTTTTTTTTTTTATTATTGGTATTTGCCTCTCCGCAGCTAAACCCTCTTTTTCCCCTTTTCCCTCTGCTCCTCCACCTCTCCCTTCCCATCCCCACAGCACTGTACTCGTCCGCTCGACTGTATATATTTTCATTACCCTATTTATTTTGTTAATGAATTGTACATCGCCTCGATTCTATTTAGTTGCCATCGGTTTTTACGAGATGTTCTTCCCCTCGACTCTATTTAGTGCCATCGTTCTCGTCTGTCCGTCTCCCCCGATTAGACCGTAAGCCCGTCAAACGGCAGGGACTGTCTCTATCTGTTGCCGACTTGTTCATCCCAAGCGCTTAGTACAGTGCTCTGCACATAGTAAGCGCTCAATAAATACTATTGAATGAATGAATGAATGAATGAATATTTGTCAAGTCACTTTTCTACAGAAAATTTCTGGACACATCACACTGCTCCTCTAAAAACTCCAGTGGTTGCCCATCCACCTCTCTATCAGACAAAAACTCCTCTCCATTGGCTTGCCCCTCTACCTCATCTCGCCTCTCCCCTTTTACATCCCAGCCCACACACTCCGCTCCTCTGGTGCTAACCTTCTCACTGTGCTTCCAACTCGCCTGTCTCCCTGCCGACTCCTGGCCCACATCCTGCCCCTGGCCTGAAACACCCGTCCTCCTCTAATCCGACAGACGATTCCTCTCCCCCACTTCAAAGCCTTATTGAAGGCACATCTCCTCCAAGAGGCCTTCCCTGACTAAGCCCCACTTTTCCTCATCTCCCACTCCCTTCTGCGTTTCCCTGACTTGCTCCCTTTGCTATTTCCCCCTCCCAGCCCCGAAGTACTTACGTACATATCTGTCATTTTATTTCTCCCTTTGCTCTTCCCCACTCCCAGCCCCAAAGCACTGAAGTCCATATCTGTCATTTTATTTATTTGTATTGCTGTCTCCCCCACTCTGAGCTCTTTGCGGGCAGGGAATGTCACCACTGATTGTTGTATTGTCCTTTCCCCAGAGTACAGTGCTCTGCACACAGTAAGCACTACCGAATGAATGAATGAATACTATGTGCCAGGCACTCTATTAGGTGCTGTGGTAGATACAAGATAACTGGACACGGTCCATGTCCCACAGTCTTATTCCCCATTTTACAGATGAAGTAACTGAGGTACAGAGAAGTTAAGTGACTTTGCACAAGGTCACCCAACAGATAAGTGACAGAGCGAGGATTAGAACCTGAGTCCTTCGGATGCCCAGGCCCATGCTCTCCCTCTGTTTCTCAAGCTTCCATATGTCAGGGCAGGGCAGAGAGGAAACTAGTTTAGGCAGAGAGATTGATGTAGTCAGGACAGCTCCATCTGCTGCTTGTCCTCTAGACCGTAATCTTGTCGAAGAGAGGGAACATGTTATATTGTACTCTCCCAAGCGCTTAGTACAGTGATTTGCACACAGAATACATCAATTTCATCAATTGAATGAACGAATGAATATCTATCGTCTGTTATGTGACACTCTCCTATGTGCTTAGTACAGAGCTCCACACACAGTACTCGATAAATATGATCGATTGATTGACGTGCCCTCTCTTGATGTAACGGTGGGAGAGTACTCGATAAATATGATCGATTGATTGATGTGCCCTCTCTTGATATAACTGTGGAGCCGCCGGCTTTGATTTCCTCAAACTCACAGGACAACAGAAGTGCTTGAGGATTGGAAGAGGGCAAATGTTTTGTCCGGCTTTAAAGAGGGAAAAGGAAGAACCTGATAAATGGAGACCAACCATCATCACTTCACGGCTCCGTGCCTCAGTTCCTTCATCTGTAAAATGGGGATGAAGACTGTGAGCCCCACGTGGGACAACCTGATTACCTTGTATCTATGCTAGTGCTTAGAATAGTGCTAGTATGTAGTAAATGCTTAATGAATATTATTATTACCATTATTATTATAATATCATTATTATTATTAGAGAAGCAGCATGGCTCAGTGGAAAGAGCCTGGGCTTGGGAGTTAGAGGTAATAGGTTTAAATGCCACCTCTGCCACTTGTCCGCTGTGTGGCTGTGGGCAAGTCACTTAACTTCTCTGTGGCTCAGTTCCCTCATCTGTAAAATGGGGATTAACTGCGAGCCTCACGCGGGACAACCTGATTACTCTGTATCTACCCCAGCGCTTAGAACAGTGCTCGGCACATAGTAAGCGCTTAACAAATACCAACATTATTATTATTAACATTATTATTTAATTGGAAATGCATCATTTGCCCTGGGGACCTAGGAATTCTTTTTTTATCATTAAAGCTTAGCTGAGAATGTAGCTAATGAAGGCAATGGGGAGTGGCCTTGTCACAGACAGAAGAAAGGAGAGCTGTGTATGGTAGACGAGTCTGTCCTCTCCCCGGGAGCGGCTCGACATCGGCCTCCTGGGTCCCGCAGCTGCCCGCTACTGATACTGACTCCCTGGTCTGTGTTCCGTCCATTCGGCCAAGTATTGATAATAATAATGTTGGTATTTGGTAAGCACTTACTATGTGCAGAGCACTGTTCTAAGCGCTGGGGGTAGATAACAGGGTAATCAGGTTGTCCCACGTGAGGCTCGCAGTCTTAATGCCCATTTGCCAGATGAGGTCACTGAGGCACAGAGAGGTTAAGTGACTTGCCCACAGTCGCACGGCTGAGAAGTGGCAGAGCCGGGATTCAAACCCATGACCTCTGACTCCCAAGCCCGGGCTCTTTCCACTGAGCCACGCTGCTTCCCTAGAAAATAAAGTATCGAGGTCGATGCAGGTCATGCTGACATTCGAACTCACTACCCCTGCTTTACAAGACAATTAGTCTAACCCCTGTGCGGGACACTGTATTAGTGCTTGGAAGACTACAACACAAAAATATAACAGACACATTCCCTGCCCACGCTTAAATAGGCTCTGGAACTAGGCTCCTGTGGGATCCTGCCCGATTTTATGTTGCTAAAATACTGCCAGTACAAAAAACAGGGACCTTTTTTTTTATAAAACAGTGTTTGTTGGGTCCTTGCTAGGTGCCAGGCACTGTACTAAGCTCTGGGATAGAGACAAGGTTGGGCACAGTCCATGTACCACAGTATCCCCTTTTTACAGACGAGGTGACGGGCCCAGAGAAGTGAAGTGACTTGCCCAAGGTCACACGGCAGGCATTATCCGCCTTGGAAGGGGATCTGACAAGAGGAGAGAGAGTAGATATTTACCATGAAAATGTCGTCTTGTTTTTGTTTTGTTCTGTTTTGCTCTGTCATCTGTCTCCCCCGATTAGACTGTGAGCCCGTCATTGGGCAGGGACTGTCTCTTTCTGTTGCCCAACTGTACAGTCCAAGCGCTTAGTACAGTGCTCTGCACATAGTAAGCGCTCACTAAATGCTATTGAATGAATGAATGACTGAATGGATACTGGCAAGACCACCCTCCCTCTTCAACTCGGATAGAAGTTCGCCCTCCCTCCGCTTCAGAGCCTTATTGAAGGCCCATCTCCTCCAAGAGGCCTTCCGTGACTAGGCCCTCATTTCCTCTTCCCCACTCCCTCTGCATCGCCCTGGAACTTGGATATGCTCCTTTTAGTCACCCCTCCCTCCGCTCCACAGCACTTATACGCACGTCCTTAATTTATTTATTCCTATTACTGTCTCTCACCCCCTCTAGACGGTGAGCTCGTCGTGGGCAGAAATGTGTCTATCGACTCCGTTGTATTGTACTCTCCCAAGTGCTTAGTACGGTGCTCTGCATACAGTAAGTGCTCGAAAAGTCCCATTGATTGATGGATTCAGACGGTAAGTGAGGAAAGCAGCCACCTCAGGGCGCAACCCCGGTGGAGGGGCACTGGGTGGTCGGAGCTGTGGGCGGTGGGTAAAAATTTTCAAGGACCCACCCCAAGCCATAATCAGTGCCTAGGTCAACAGGGACCGGAGAGGGGAACACAGTGGTTCTGGAGCATGAACGAGAAGCAGCGTGGCTTAGCGGAAAGAGCCCGGGTTTGGGAGTCAGAGGTCGTGGGTTCGAATTCCCGCTCTGCTACTTGTCAGCTGGGTGACTTTGGGCAAATCACTTAACTTCTCTGAGCCTCAGTTACCTCATCTGGAGAATGGGGATGAAGACTGTGAGCCCCACGTGGGACAACCTGATTACCCTGTATCTCCCCCAGTGTTTAGAACAGTGCTTGGCACATAGTAAGTGCTTAACAAATACCATCATCATCATCATCAACAACAGGGATCAAGATTCATTCGATCGTATTCATTGAGCACTTACTGTGTGCAGAGCACTGTACTAAGTGCTTAAAAATAATGGTATTTGTTAAGCGCTGCCTGAGTGCCAAGCACTGTGCTGAGCGCTGGGGTAGATAGAAGGTAATCACGTTGTCCCACGTGGGGCTTGCAGTCTTCATCCCCATTTGACAGATGAGGTCACTGAGGCACAGAAAAGTGAAGTGACTTGTCCAAATTCACACAACTGATAAGCGGTGGAGCCGGGATTAGAACCTATGATCTCTGACTCCCAAGCCTGGGCTCTTGCCACTGAGCCATGTTACTTCTCCTCAAGATCCCTCTGGAGGATCTCTCAGGACTTGGGGATTTGGCCGGACTAGTGAATGACGGCATTTCATCAAAGAAGCAACATGGCTGAGTGGATAGAACACAGCCCTGGGAGTCAGAAGATTATGGGTTCTAATCCCGACTCCGTCACAAGTCTGCTGTGCGATCTTGCGCAAGATGCTTCACTTCTTTGGGCCTCAGTTGCCCCCTCTGTAAAATGGGGATTAAGAGTGTGAGCCCTATGTGGGACAGGGACTCACTACCCCGTATCTACCCCAGTGCTTAGAACGGTGCTTGGCACTTAGTAAGTGCTTAACAAGTATCATAATTATTATTATTATTATTATTACGGGACATGGGTTCTCATTCTAGCTCTGTCACTGGGCTGCTGTCACTTGTCACTTCACTTCTCTGTGCCTCAGTTCCCTCTACTGTAAAATGGGGATTCAGTACTTGTCCTCCCTCCTATTTAGACTGTGAGCGCGATGTGGGAGCTGATTACCTTGTATCTACCCGTGTTTAGTACAGTGCTTGGCACATAGTAAAATGTGCCAAATTATAAAATTATAAATTATAATTTTAAAATATATAAAATTATAATTATAATTATAAATTATAAAATTCTCGTTATATCCCGGCTAGACTACTGTGTCAGCCTTCTCTCTGACCTCCCTTCCTCCTCTCTCGCCCCGCTCCGGTCTATTCTTCACTCCGCTGCCCGGCTCATCTTCCCGCAGAAACGATCTGGGCATGTCACTCCCCTTCTTAAACAACTCCAGTGGTTGCCTATCGACCTCCGCTCCAAACAAAAACTCCTCACTCTAGGCTTCGAGGCTCTCCGTCACCTTGCCCCTTCCTACCTCTCCTCCCTTCTCTCTTTCTACCGCCCACCCCGCACGCTCCGCTCCTCCGCCGCCCACCTCCTCGCCGTCCCTCGGTCTCGCCTGTCCCGCCGTCGACCCCCGGGCCGCGTCCTCCCGCGGTCCCGGAACGCCCTCCCTCCTCACCTCCGCCAAACTGATTCTCTTTCCCTCTTCAAAACCTTACTTAAAAATCACCTCCTCCAAGAGGCCTTCCCAGACTGAGCTCCTCTTCCCCCTCTACTCCCTCTGCCATCCCCCCTTTACCTCTCCGCAGCTAAAGCCTCATTTTCCCCTTTTCCCTCTGCTCCTCCACCTCTCCCTTCCCATCCCCACAGCACTGTACTCGTCCGCTCGACTGTATATATTTTCGTTACCCTATTTATTTTGTTAATGAATTGTACATCGCCTCGATTCTATTTAGTTGCCATTGTTTTTACGAGATGTTCTTCCCCTTGACGCTGTTTAGTGCCATTGTTCTTGTCTGTCCGTCTCCCCCGATTAGACCGTAAGCCCGTCAAACGGCAGGGACTGTCTCTATCTGTTGCCGACTTGTTCATCCCAAGCGCTTAGTACAGTGCTCTGCACATAGTAAGCGCTCAATAAATACTATTGAATGAATGAATGAATGAATAGTAAGCACTAAACACTTACTATTATAAAACACTCTTATTTTTCATTCATTCATTAAATCAATAGTATTTGTTGAGCACTTACTATATGCAGAGCACTGTGCTAAGCGCTTGGAATGTACAATTCGGCCACAGATAGAGACAGTCCCTGCCCATTGACGGGCTCACAGTCTAATCGGGGGAGACGGACAGACAAAAACAATAGCGATAAATAGAATCGAGGGGATGCACATCTCATTAAAACAATAGCAATAAATAGAATCAAGGTGATGTACATCTCATTAACAAAATAAATAGGGTGATAGGGTAATATTCGTTATCCTGGGCACTCATGCTCTATCACATATGATGTCATTATGAGATGTGGCGAAGATCTGCAAGGTAACATCAAAGTATTGACGTCACAGGGGACGAGGCAACAGGAGAACAGGGAAGCTGGGCCTATATATTGGGTAGTCCATACCCGTATCTTGTAGACATCCAATACCAAGGTTATTCCTCCCATTTCTTCCAAGACGAAGGTCTCATCATTTCCACTTCCCCCACTCCCTTTCCCTAGCACTTGGATTTGCACAGTTTATTCATCTCACCCAAGAGCCCCTCAGCATTTATTTACATATCCATGATTTATTTATTGCTATTAATGCCTAGCTCCTCCTCTAAGACCGGAAGCTCCTTGTGGGGAGGGAACCTGTCTACCGACTCTGTTAGGCTGTACTCTCCCAAGTGTCTAGTACGGTGCTCTGCGCTCTATAGATACCACTGATCGACTCAGAGGGTTGATCGCGGACAGCACGTCCTAGAGTAAGAAATACAAAGGGGTCCCACGGCCTCAGCTCTAGAGACCCGCCTCTCCCACACACTCACAGCGACTATAAGCTCGTTGTGGGTAGGGGATGTGTCTGTTTGTTATTGTGTTGTGCTCTCCCAAGCATTTCGTACCATGCTCTGCACACAGCACTCAATAAATACGATTGAACGAATGAATGAAATAATAATAATAATAATGTTGGTATTTGTTAAGCACTTACTATGTGCAGAGCACTGTTCTAAGCGCTGGGGTAGACACAGGGGAATCAGGTTGTCCCACATGGGGCTCACAGTCTTAATCCCCATTTTACAGATGAGGGAACTGAGGCCCAGAGAAGTGAAGTGACTTGCCCACAGTCACACAGCTGACAAGTGGCAGAGCCGGGATTCGAACCCATGACATCTGACTCCAAAGCCCGGGGTCTTTCCACTGAGCCACGCTGCTTCGCCTTACCTCGCAACAGCTAAGCAGTAGATGGCATTCTCTCTTGGCGTCTTCCCACTGTGTTCAGAGAAGGATTTGAGGGAGGAACTCAGGAAAAGAGCAGCGTTGCGGGAGGCAGAGTATAAAGGAGCCTGGGAATATCCAGTTGTTGAAACTGGGGGAAGAGGAACGCTTTCGAAGCTCATATTCTCGATCCCGTTGGTGAAATCTGCCTTTTTTTTCTTACTCCTCGCCTGACCTCTTTGTAGTTCGGGCATCTTGGGGCCCTTTTCAACTGGAGGCAGTCGGAGGGTTTCCTCGCGAGGGTCCCGCCGGGAAGCCCCCCAGGGCTTCCCCACCCTGCGACTTTGGGTTTGCCCGAGGATTCTCGGCAGTTCGGAAGCCTGTAGGCCGACGGGGCTCACGGCCTTCTGCTTCCCTCTGGAGGTCATTCTAGGCTCGGTGAAACCGTCCACCAAGACGACGTCCCCAACTCGTGCCCTGAAGACGCGCGATCCGCTAGGCCGCTTCCAAGTCAGGATGCGACTCTGTGCCCCGAGAAGCCATCGTTTCAGTCGGATGTAGATTCTCATGGGGACGGAAATTTTCGAAAACGAAACCACGGACCACATCTTGGCCACCAGGTACAACACGCAGTCCTTCCGCTTGTTTTTGATGGCTAGGGCGAGCGGAATCTGACCCTCTGCATTTCGACACTCCAGGCAGAGCACGCTGCGGTTGACAAACGTTTTAAGTATCAGCAGTTGGCCTTTTTCGGCAGCCGCGTGGACGGGGCACTTAATGACATCCGGGTGATGGGTTTCGTGACACCATTCTCGATAGGGGTGAACGCCGACCGCCTCGTCAGGCCTCGCCCCCTGCTTCAGGAGCCATTCGGTAAGTTCGACGTGCCCGTAAAATGCGGCAATGTAAAGCGCTACCCTCTTCTGATAACTGCGTGAAGGAAATGGGGGGAGAAGAACATGAATTCGTCAAACCGACACGGTACGTGGCACCGATTATTAGCAAAACACACTCTCTTAAATTGAACTCACTCGGCCAAACCCAAACTACCCCCGTGAAAATAACCTGGCGCCTGATTTTCCCTCTACCCCTCTCAGGGTCGCAACCTGGAGAGTTTCCAGTTCTCTACCAGTCTCGACTTCGGGAGGGAGAGTCAAGCAGAGGCCTGTCCATTCCATTCCTAGCTTGGCCAGTGGCTAGCGAGCAGAAGGCAATCTGCTACGAGTCAAAACTCAACCTTGCTGGGCAGCAGCGGCACGGTAGAGAGTCAAGGGCAGAGACTCAAGTTTACTGCGCGGGAGGTGGCAATGGTAAACCCCTTCTGTATTTTTACCAAGAAAACTCTCTGGATCCACTACCGGAATGATTGCAGATGGAGAGCGGGGCCTCCTGGGGGAGATGTGTCCATGGTGTGGCTACGGGTCGGCAACGACTCGACGGCATAATGCAAAACAAATTTTCCCTCTGCGCAATATCACTTCCAACAGCGGTGTGCTGTTTAACTGTTCAAGCGAATGCTGTATGGTGTATAACCTTGTGTGTCTATAAAAATATATTCACATAATATGTACGTTCATCCATTTTTCATATTCAAAGTTAATGGTATTTGTCGTGTGATCTTAGTTGCCCATCTGCTCTATGACCATGGGCAAGTTAGCTTTTCTGTGCCTCAGTGTCCTCAGCTGTAAAATGGGGATCAAATCCTACTTCCTCTTACTTAGACTGAGCGCCCCATGTGGAACAGAGACTGTGTCCAACCTGATTATCCTGCATCTTCCCCAGTGCTTGGCACATATTAATAACAGTAATGTTGGTATTTGTTAAGTGCCTACTATGTGCCGAGCACTGTTCTAAGCACTGGGATAGATACAGGGTCATCAGGTTGTCCCACGTGAGGCTCACAGTCATAATTCCCATTTTACAGATGAGGTAACAGGCACCGAAAAGTTAAGTGACTTGCCCAAAGTCACACAGCTGACAGGTGGTGGAGCCAAATGTTTAACAAGTTGTGGCTAAAAAGATGTACTGTACACAACAGAAACTGCATCTCACAAGTTAACGCAAGGAAAATTGTTCTTTGTTACATGACATGTGGGTCCCTTACATATTTTTCCTTTTATTCATTCATTCAGTCAGTGTCAGTCAGTCAGTCATATTTATTGAGTGCTTACTGTGTGCAAAGCACTGTACTAAGCACTTGGGAGAGTACAATATAACAACAAACAGACATTCCTGCCCACAACAAGCCTCACTGTCTAGAGGGAGAGACTGGTATTAATATAAATAAATCAATAAATTACAGATATATACATAATCCCTTGACTCTGCTCTCTCATTCATTGAAGCAGCGTGGCTCAGTGGAAAGAGCACGGGCTTTGGAGTCAGGGCTCATGAGTTCGAATCCCAGCTCTGCCACTTGGCTGTGTGACTGTGGGCAAGTCACTTAACTTCTCTGTGCCTCAGTTCCCTCATCTGTAAAATGGGGATTAAGACTGTGAGCCCCACGTGGGACAACCTGATTCCCCTATGTCTACCCCAGCGCTTAGAACAGTGCTCGGCACATAGTAAGCGCTTAACAAATACCAACATTATTATTCCCCTGTGTCTACCCCAGTGCTTAGAACAGTGCTCGGCACATAGTAAGCGCTTAATAAATACCAACATTATTATAATCTTCTGGTATTCTCGCTTTTTTCTCGGACAAAATCGACACTCCACAACAGAGCCTTAGGGATTTTGTTGGATCCATGCTGCTTAATTCATGCTTTCCTTAGCGTGATGGACTGTATTTCTTCTTCAAGGAAGAGAAGGGCAAACGTTTAGCTTTATATTGGTGGAAAGATATGAAAGGCAGACCTATGTGCAACATTGAACATTTCAGAGATTTGGAAAGGCTTAAAGAGTAGATAAAATAAGATTCCTTCCTTTCTCCCTCACTTCTGGTCAGGAATATGTTTCTCACCTTCCTCTCTTCACACCTTCCAGAGAAGCGGCGTGGCTCAGTGGAAAGAGCCCGGCCTTGGGAGTCAGAGGTCATGGGTTCGAATCCCGCATCTGGCACTTGTCTGCTGTGTGACCTTGGGCAAGTCACTTAACTTCTCTGGGCCTCACTTCCCTCATCTGTAAAATGGGGATTAAAACTGAGCCCCACGGGGGACAATCTGATTTCTTTGTATCTCCCCCAGCGCTTAGAACAGTGCTCGGCACATAGTAAGCGCTTAACAAATACCAACATTATTATTATTATTATTCCAATACCAGTACCAGATCAGAATCCCTGTGAAATAACCTTGATATAAATGCTCATACAAAAGAAAACCTTCACTTTTATGTTCCTCGAAATAATTACTTTGTAATTCTGCTGAATTTGAGAATGGTCACTCTCGAAAAGTCATAGCTTGTTTTTATATTTATTTATTTTCATCTCCAAAGCAAAATAATCAAATAATTGCCAAAGCAAATTAAAGGTGTTCTGAACATCAGGAGAGGCAGGCCTGGGAGTCAGAAGGTCAGGGTTCTAATCCCTGCTCTGCCACTTGTCTGCTGTGTGACCTTGGGCAAGTCACTTCACTTCTCTTTGCTTCAGTGACCTCATCTGTAAAATGGGGATTGGGACCGGGAGCCTATGTGGGACAGAGGTTGTGTCCAATCCGATTTGCTTGAATCCACCCCAGTGCTTAGAACAGTGTCTGGCACATAGTAAGTGCTTAAACACTATTAGTAGTAGTAGTAGTAGATGCTTCATTACTTTCTTTATTACAAAAATCCAATGTATCAATCCTCAGATCCATTATGCACACCTGAATTTTCACTTCAAAAGTAAGGCCTACTTGTCTTGTCTTATGCCCTCGAGTCGTCTCCGGCCCATGGCGACGCCAACCGCCGATGACGCATCTCTCCAGAAGGCCCCGCTCTCCATGTGCAATCGTTCCAATAGTGGATCCAGAGAGTTTTCTTGGTCAAAATACAGAAGCGGTTTACCATTGCCGCCTTTCACGCAGTAAACTCAAGTCTCCACCCACGACTCTCTCCCGTGCCGCGGCTGCCCGGCACCGGTGGGTTTTGACTTGTAGCAGATTGTCTTCCACTCGCCAGCCACTGGCCAAGCTAGGGATGGAA